>NC_081412.1:102663295-103347795 GCF_030272615.1 Cryptomeria japonica
CTCCCACTAAACATCTCAACAAGTTTCCCAAACTCTAGTTAACAACTTATGTCTATCCATCATTCTATGGATGCAAAGTAGAATTGAACTTCAAATATGTCTTCATCTTCTTCCAAAGTGTTCTCCAAAAATAGCCAATAAACTTAGTATCTCTATCTAAAACTATGCTCTTCGGTAATCCATGCAATCTTACCACTTCCTTGAAAAATAGGTTTGTTACATGTAATACATTTGATGTCTTTTTACATGGTATGAAATGAGCCATCTTTGAGAATATATCCACTACCACAAATATAGAATCATTCCCTCTTGGTGTCTTAGGAAATCCAAGTACAAAATCCATACTTATATCTTCCCAAGGTCTTACTGGTACTATCAAAGGTTTATACAATCCCACATTCTGACTACTACCATTTGCAACTTGATAAACTCTACAACTCTGCACATATTTCTTAGCATCCTTATGAATATAGGGCCAAAATTGTTGCTCACTCACTAATGCTATTTTTTTGTCAATGCTAAAATGTCCAGCTAGTCCTCCACTATGTTTCTCCTTTATTAGATTCTCCCTCATAGAACTCTTAGGTATGCACAACTAAACTCCTCTGAATAACATCCCATCTTGAATGAATTAATACAACCACTTGCTTCTATCCACCATAACCGGTTCTCTATTTGCTTTCCAAGGTTCTCCAAAATCTGGGTCATCATCATACAAGGTCTTCAAATCTTCAAATCTTAATGCTATCACTCTCATCTCCGGAACCAAATTCCTTCTCTGAATCAATGCATTAGCAACTTTGTTAGATTTCCCACTTCTATGCTTCAACACAAAAGTGTTAACTTTACAGTAATTTTACTCATCTCATATGTCTCTGATTTAACCTACTCTGACTATTCAAATACTGCAAAGCTTGATGATCTATATACAACACAAACTCCTTAGGCAACAAGTAATGTCTCCACTTTTTCAACGATTGAAGTATGGCATAAAACTCCTGATCATACATTGAATATCTCCTCTGGGTGTCATTCCATTTCTCACTGAAATAGGCTACTACTCTCCCTTCTTGACTCAAGACTACTCCTATTGTTGTTCCACTTGCATCACAATCCACTTGAAATACTTTATTAAAATCTGGTAAAGCTAACATAGGTTGCTCAGTCACTTTCTACTTAAACAGTTCAAAATGTTTGTTTGCTCTAGTAGTCCACTTGAATTCCTTCCGATCTCCTCTCATGGTCTCACTCATAGGGTTACAAACTGAACTAAAATTTCTGATAAACTTCGGGTAAAAACTAGCCAATCCATGAAATGATCTTACCTCTCCAATGCTTTCTAGTGTAGGCCATTCAACAATTACTTTCACTTTGTTAAGGTCCATCTTCAAACCATCCTCTGATATCATAAATCCCAAATAGACTAACTCATCCTTCATGAAAGTACACTTCTTGATATTAATCAGCAACTTCTCTTCTCTCAACCTTTGCAAAACTTGTCTTAACTGCAACAAATTCTCCTCTTTTGTGCTACCTAAAATCAGAATGTCATCCAAATACACAATAAAAAACTTACCCAAGAATTTCTTCAATACCTCATTCATCAGCCTCATGAAAGTACTCAGTGTATTAGTCAACCCAAAAGGCGTCACCAACCATTCATACAATCCTTCATTTGTCTTAAATGTTGTCTTCCACTCATCACCTTCTTTGATCTTGATCTGATGATATCCACTCTTCAAATCTATCTTTGTAAAGTATTTTCTCCACTCAAACAATCCATTATATCATCCATCCAAGGAAAAGGAAACCGGTACTTCATTGTGATCTTGTTTATTACTCTGGAATCAGTACACATTATCCACTCTCCATTCTTCTTAGGTGCTAATGGTGTTGGTACTGCACAAGGGCTCTGACTCTCCCTGATCAAACCTTTCTTCAAAAAATCCTGCACTTGCCTATTCAGTTCTTCATTCTCTATCAGTGTCAACTGGTGTGCAGCTTTGTTAGGAAAATTAGCTCTTGGAACCAAGTCCATGCAATGACTAATACTTCTCACAAGTGGCAATCCATCAGGTACATTATCTGAAATGATGTCCTCATATTTTGTGAGCATATTTTTTTATCTCTTCTAGGTGTTCTCCTTCCGATTCTAGTTTCTCAGTCTTCTTACAAATTAAGGAAAAACACACATTATCATGTCTCACTCCATCCAGGAATTTCCTTCCATCTACCAAAAACATTCTATCATTTGTATTAACTTCATTCTTCAAAGGTTCATGCAAAGGAAACAAGGTTTGCTTCATCCCATTGGCCACAATAGTGTATGTATTCTACCTCCCATCATGTACTGCCTATCTATCAAATTGCCAAGGTCTACCCAACAAAAGATGACAAATATCCATAGGCATAATATCACATGACTTCATCATGATAATTCCCAACTTTTTAATTTCATGAAACATTGTTCACTTACTAACAACTTATGTTCATCTCGAATCCATGCTATCTGATAAGGCTTAGGGTTTTTCAATCTCTTCAATTTCAACTTATTCACCATTTCTTCTGAAACAAGATTATATGAACTACCACTATCAATAACAACTTTACAACACTTGCCAAATACCTTACATTTGGTCTTGAACAGATTCTTCCTCTATAAGGGCTCTTCATCTCCTCCGGTATGACATAAATCTCTCCTCATCACCAACAATTCTCCATCTTCTTGTTTATTGTCTGATCTGGTGGGGTTTAATTCCACCACTACTTCTCTTCTGGTAGTTTCTATCTTCTTACACTCAAATGCACGATGTCCTTCTCCTCCACACTTAAAGTAGGTTCCTATGAATGTCCTCTTGTCTTGTCTTCCAATATTCTCATTCCAATAACTATGTATTTCTCTTCTCTGATAGAAATTTCTATCATCCTTTTGGTATGAATTACCTTATTTGTTAACTTCCTTGTCCTTTCTTTGATCTATATTAGTTCCTTTTCTTTCGGTATATCCTCTTCCTCCTTGAAATTTTCCTTTGGTAAACCTTCCACCTTTGCCTCTCTATCTTTGCTCATGTCTTTTGTTTAACTTCTCTTCTGCCTTTAGGGCATACTAGTAAGCCTCTTCAACACTCTCCAATTTGATCACATTGAGTTCATCTTGTGTAGACATCCGCAATCCATTCAAATATCTTGAAACTTGTTCAACTTCATCATCAACATGTCTGGATCTGATATTCAACTTGTAAAATGCTTTGGTGTACTCCTTCACACTAGATTCCTTTTGTCTCAAATTCTGCAACTTTCAGAATAGATCCACTTGATAATTCATCACAACAAACTTTGACTTCAACTTACCAACCATTTGATCCCATGTCTTAATCTTCTCTTTACCTCTTATTTGTCTATCAGCTTGCAAATGCTCCCACCAAAGAGATGCATGACCTTTTAACCAAGTACAAGCATATTTCACCTTCCTCTCTTCTGCAGTGTTTTCAAAATCAAAATACTTCTCCATCTCTGAGTTCCAATCCATCAATTCATCTAAATCTAACTTCCTATCATATTATGGTGGGGTAAAATGAGATTTAGTATTCACCCTACTCAAAACCATCAAAAATGTTTCCTCATCTGAATCAACCGCTGGTAGGTTTGCTTGTTCTATCAGGGCTTCTTCTCCTTCATCTTCACTTACGTCTTCAATATGTCAGCCTTTTCTTTGGGCTATCTCCACGGCTTCCAACCAGACTTCTATACCTTGCAATATCTCCATCACAGTAGGGTCTGCATTCCCATGCGCTCCATAATTCCTCTAGTCTTTTGCAGCTGCAGGTTGGATCCGCAATCTACCACCCTACAACAAAATTTCAAGACACGCGACCTCTGAAATGAAACTTCTCTCTGATATCACTTGAGGCAATCATCGGTGGGGAGGGACCTCAAAGAGATCAATCTAGAGTAGTCAGCAAGAGTAAACACAACAGAAACACAAAGATATGATGGAGGCAATGCAGAACAAATTGTTTTATTGCATGAAAATTGATTACAACCAACTGGTAACAACCATGTTACAACATACTAGCTCACAGGCCTAGCAAAATATACAGAATAGGTCACAATTGGGACCTTGAATCTTGATATCTATCTTCTATGCACAGTCTAGCTACTTGATTCTCCAATTGATTACATTTTAATGCACAATTACAATTATATATATATATATATATACATATATGTATATATATATATATATATATATCCAAAGGGTCCAGTTAGTCCAAAAGGGATCAAAACCTAGAGAAAAAGACCTAACGTGTAAAATAACAAGGTCGGCCTCCACCAAGAGATTCTTCCAGAAAATACAAAGGATGAAACATAGATCACAAGAAAAGGTTGGCCATATGCCAAGGAACATTGGAATCAACGCCCAAGGCTCTGCAAGCTTCGGAAGGGGTTCTGGTAGATCACCAAAATAGGTCCAAGCAACTGGTAATAAGAACTATCAACCGGTAATAGGAAACTACCAAGGAAACCAATAGCAATATCTTGCTAGAAAATTATCCAAATACGATGTGATCTGGAAGAAAGTAACATGATCAAGTCTTCAAGTATAATCCAACTCTATAGGATTAGGTGAGCCAAAACTGAGACACACAAAAAGAAAAACAGAAAGGAAAATGTTTTTGGTTGATGCAAGATTGCTATGAACCGGGGATGCTCCTGCATCAAAGTGTCACATTAAAAAAATTATTACCCATAACATGACTCCCCCTTAGCAATTACATGCTATTACAAAAAAAATTATACTAATAACCTTTTACAAAATTTTGACCCATACTACTACTCCCCCTTTGACAGCAATGGCAAAGGTAAGTAAATACATGAAAAGATAAATGCAATATATATCAAAATTTGTATTACCAAAATATATAGGAGTTCAAAATGTTTTACAATGTCATCTTATAAAATACATCTATAAAACTAGACTTCAAAAGTGTCAAGTCTCCTAAAGTGTCCCCATTATCTTAGTATGTGTTTGGATCTGAGATGCAAGCTCTTCCATGGCATCAAGTGTGCTCACCTCTAGTGTAGCCAAAATTGCTTCAATCTCCTTGTAGCCTCTCTACAAAATTTCAATCTTAGGGAATAATAAAGTCTGCAACTCCTGCAGTGAAGTTGTCCTATTCACCTATTCAGCCTCATAAGCCTTAAGATTTTGTTGTAGTGCAACAACTGATCTACCAAAATGGATTGCAGAATCATTCAAGATTCACTCAAAACTTTAAGCTCTTGCTAAGCTTCCTGCTTCTTTTGCTCAAGATCATCATAAAATAATGAAAAATTGGCAATTGTGGAAATAATTTTACCTCTGATTTGTAATGCTTCCTTAATGAGGTACATGTTGACAATAAGACCTACTGTATCTTTATCAATGCCTTTCATTAATTGTTCAATTTTTCTCTTTTCATATGTTGGCATATGCACACTCCAATGAGACATTGTAGGTGATTGAAGGTTTTGTCATTGATGGCAACCTTACAATCCTATGACAACGGCAAGGCAATCCACCATCACTAGCAAAGTGAGATTCTACAGAGGCACACAGACCACCAACACTGGTAATGAAAGGAAGCATACCAGCACAAAAGCTGACAAGAATTTTTTTGTTAATATATTTTGTTTATTATTGTAAAATCATTGTCAGCCGACTTGGCAAGTTGTAAAGTGACTCTTATATAAGAGAGATCATTGTAGAACATCTTATAAGAGAAAAAGGAATGTAACTAGGCAAAATAAGGCAGATCTATTATGCGAAATATAGGTTAAGGGTTTATGTAAGAAGAAGAGCAGAAACTGGTACTAGATCTGGCATTATAGGTGTTATTTTGAAGCAGTACAAGACACTGGATTTATATAATCCATTTTGTAAGTCAGTGAGACTTCCTATTTTTTATTTGAGCAGTGAGGTCTAGGCACTTGGCCTTCCTGCATGTGCAAGCCCCTCTTGTAGCAGTAATATTCTCTTATTGGCCTGTAAGCGAATATTGTGGGTCACAAATCCCACCGAGGTTTTTCCCACACCAGGTTTCCTCGTTAAAATATTGTGTTATGGTGTGTTTTTCATGTGGTTGCTTTTGTCTTTGTTTATTGGTACACAGTATTAATATGCTCTACATGTTTTAAGTTAAATCCCACCCACTGGTTAGATACTAATTCACCCCTCCCCCCTCCTCTCAGTATCTATGGAATCCTAACAATTGGTATCAGAGCTTGGTCCTCTATTTTCAAAAGCCTAATAGCTTGAGGAAGATCTTGACACCGATAGAGATGAAAAACTTGATGAAGCAACTTGAAGGAGCTCTCTCAGACTATGATGTAGAAAAATTGAAAAATATCAAACTTGAACATGATCTAAAGGCTGCTCAGGATATCATTCAAGCACTTCAAGAAAATAGTATTATTTCAAGAAACAAGAGAAGAGAACTTTGTGAAAAGATGCAAAATGAGAATGATGAAAAAGAAACTATTAATGATATGATAAACAAGCTAAAGCAAGAGAACATGACAACAAAGAATGAGATGCAGGATATGACTATGAGATTTTGTAAAGAAATTGAAGATAGAAAGAAGAATGAAGAAGATTTGACTAGAAGACTAAGTGATGCTGCAAATGAGAACACAAGATATAGCTATCAAAATGATTTGTTGAAGACAGATCTGATGCACACACAAAATGACTCAAATGAACTGATGAGGCAAAAAGAAGTCTTAGAAAGAGAACTAGATACTGCAAATCAACATAAAGAGAAATTCAAGAAAAGCTCAGAAGAACTTGGTAACTTGCTGAAGAATCAAAAACCCAAAGGTGACACTTGCAGATTTGGCTTTGAAGTTGGTGAAAGATCTGGTACTACAAACACACAGGATCATAGCAAACTGGTAAGACAACCTACTGCTTATAAATTCAATGGCAAATGCTTTAACTGTAACAAGTATGGTCATAAAGAAAATGAATGTAGATCTAGAAACTATCAGAATATCAATGCACCTACCGGTCAATGTTCAAAATGCAACAAAGTTGGTCATAACTCTGAGAATTGTAGAATGAATGTAAGATGTTATGTTTGTGGAAGATTTGGACATTTATCTAATCAATGCAGAACACAAACCGACATAGGTTATGGAAAGGCTATTCAGAGAAATAATGTGACTTGTTATGCATGTAACAAAATTGGGCATATTGCTAAATTTTGTAGAAGCAAGTCCTCACCAGTAGACAACAAAGGTCCTAGTTTGAAAGGAAAAGAAAAAGTTGAAGAAGTTGAGTAGGAATTCTCAAAACAATGGATCAGAAAATCAGACCTAAATGGTATTGGGGATACTCCTCCACTGGTAGAACCAAGCAACGCTCCACTAGAACAAAGTAGCACTCCACTGACAGGAGTCTCTTCATCAAATTGAAGAAATCTCTTTGAGGGTTTGGCAATCAATGAGACATATGCTATTATTCCCTTGGTTGATGGTAAGAAGTTGAAATTACTTCTATACCAGCAGTTATGTTAAGTGGTTACTTAACCGGTAAGCATTAAATGTGGTAGTTGGCAGTTTGACATTATAAATTAGTATTTTTGCCTCCATTTCACTTCACCGAGTATTCAAACATTCGAAGAGCATGAAATTTCCAGAGCTAAGGCATTTCAAGCAAAGAGGCAAAGCATTTCAGCAATCAATCTTTCCAAAGGTAGAAAAAGGTATTTATAATCATGGCATCCTCTTTTGTACCTGACTTTATAGCAAACCCTACTGTAGTCGAGGTAATCAAATGCCCTAGGCCCATATTTTAGTTAGTTCGTGAGATAGCTAAAAAGGATGATAATGTTGGTGCATTTTCCCAAATCCCCAAAGGAGTTGTTTTTGCAGAAGATCCTAGAATGTACATCCATTGCATATAGAAGAATTAGGAGATGAAGAAATCAAAAACATGTACAAAACTGTCATATGTGATGACTCCAAAAATGTAAAACCTAAACACAAAATTATTGAAACCCTAGGATTCACTGAAATTCTCTGCATTCTGGAATTCCCCAAGGAAGTGATAAGGATAGTATTGTGCAGGGTACATGGAGAATTTTTCTGGCTAGATTCAATTCATAAAATTACCAAGGAAGTTGTAACAGGGTTACCTTCCATCGGTAACAGACCAGACAAAATAAAGAAGGTCTCAAATGACCTGGTAATGAACCTAACAGGTGCAACATCCGATAAAAGCTCCTTAAGGGTTAATGATGTAACCAACATAAATGTAAGATTCATTAGCATGATTCTAGGTTACAAAGTAACTCATACAAACAGACTTAACTCAGTCTCCAGTTTATGCATAAAAGTGCACATGATATGGTAAATGAGAATGTGAAAATTGATGTATGTGAATGGTTAAAGGATGAATTGATTGACAATTTAGGGAAGATCAAGAAGGATAAGAAAGGAACATTTAGATTTGGCAACTTACTTGTATGCTTAATGCTACACATAACCAAACAAGTGTCTAGTATAGGTATCAAGAACCTTGGATTTAACATACCGGTGGGGAAATAGTTATCAGACTTGTTCAACAACATGGGTGAAAGAAAACAAAAGAATATTGATGAGTATTTTCAAGCACTAAAGGCCAGAATGAACAAAAGAGTCAGACTGTCACAGGAAATTGTTAACAAATACAAAGATGATATATGTTTTGTGATTAGAAAGAATGAGATCTGGATGGAAGTAGATTTCCCAAGAACAATTTGGGTTACTGAAATGGGTTATGAGACAGATGATCACATCATTGAAACATATGCTAAAGCCCTACTGGAAGCACCAAATGAACCTAAGGAAGAGGTATTTGGTAGTGTTGAGACCATTGAAAGCCAAATTCAATCAAAGAAGAGAGTGAAGAAAGTTGAATGAACTATGAGAAGAGGTTCAAGGTAGGCTAAGGATATCAAAGAAGATGTACTAAAACAAATCGGTATCACTAAAGATGAGTTATAGGCACAACAACTAGAAACTCACCTTTCACTGGTAGCAACTTCTTCAGAAAGTGACATGCCAGCTAAATTCAAAAGAGTTGTAAGGAAAAGACAACCTTCACTGGTATCCACACCTTCACCTAGAAGAACCAAGCAAAAACAATAGGAAGTAAGGCCCTCGGTCAAGAAGTCTGCTCCTAAGAAGAAAAAGTTGACACCAAAGAAAAGGACTCAACAAAATATTTCTCCAATTGACAAACTGCTAGATGAAATCATAGAAGAAGGACAGTTGAAAAACATCAACAAACTATATGACTCACTATCAGTTGATGATAAAGAAAAGGTTGAAAATAGTGTTATTTTACACTTGGATATCTACAAGAAGTTCTTGATGCAAATTGTAGATGAAGTACCAGATGAACTATTCAAGAGACTGGAAGCAAGAAGACAATCTGTTATAGAGCTTGACAAGAAAATAAAAATTGAAAAATTAATTGTTGTCTACCTAGTTAACTCTCTGAAAGAAATAGATGATCTAATTGCAGAGGCTAATCGGTTAGTATTATCCACTGCACACTGACATATTGCATTAATGGTTGGAAGAGTAAATGAGGTTGCAGAAGAAACTGAAAATGCATGGGATATATTCCTTGTTGAGAAGGAAAAACAGGAAGAGTGTAGAAACCCTAAACCAATCAAGGTATATCAGAAAGACAAGGACAAAGGTAAAGGAAAGGTTGGTGGACCTCCAAGCATCAAAATAAGAGATAACTTGTCCCCACCGCCTCTAATTACTCCATCGGTAACAACAATTGAAGATCAACCAGTAGATGAGAGTATGGATATAGAGGATACAAATCCTAATCCTAAGGTCTTATACATAGTTGATGTTGATACTCAAAAGGTCAACATTATGATAGACAAGGACACAACTAGTAATACAGATATGGCTAGTAAACCACTGGTAGCTAACAACATTGATAACACTGAAGGTAAACTGACAAATGGGAAAACAGAGACTCCAACAGATCAACAAATAGAGAGACAAGCAGAGCAACAGGCTCTGGAACAACAATAGGTTCATGTGGAAACAGTGCCACCGACAATAGGAGAACAACAAAAACCTTTGCTTAAGGAAATGGAAACACACACTAACCTACCAGAGGTCACTGCAAGCAAGGATATTGCTCCCACCGGCGGAATTCAAAATGTTAGCTCTTCAACTAAAGGATTTAAATCAACAAATGTAACTGAAGTTCTTTTAGATTCTATAGAGAAAATTACAGATTGCAGTTCATAGGCATATAAGGCTATATATGACACAATTCCAATTTTGAAGATGATAGCTCCGAAATGCAATGTAGATAATAAGGATTCTTTGAGTCAACTTGACACTTTGTCTAAATACATTACTAACAACATAGTAACAGTTGAACAAATAAAGGAGGAAGCATTTAAAGAGAAGTTAGAAAAGGAAAAACATAAATTCTTTGAGGAAGAAATAAAGAAGTGTACAAGGCAGTTTGACACACTTCTACCGAAACTGTGCAGCACACTCAAGGAGTTCAAAACTTTGTACAAAGACACTTGTAAGACAAACTTTTTAACAGTTGACATAGACAAGAAAATGAGCAAGATACAGGAGGAAATTAATAAACTTGCTAACAATTTTGTTAATTCACCTGATACATTTGAGGAAGAATTACTTAAGCTAGAGAGAGAAAAGGAGAGAATAATAAACAAGGCTAAGAATTTGAGATTAAGACTAAGTCCAAGACTAGACTATCTAGCATCCTCGAGGAAGGAAATATCTAAGGCACTAGTACAAGGATAGAAAACACCGGCAGAGCATATGCAGCACCTCACCAGTACAATTCAAAGAACAAAGGCAGCAATAGAAGACAGTAAGAAGTTTCTAGAAAGCATAAATTTGGTTTTGGTGGATCTTTTTCAAATTGTAACCACCCAGTTACAAGGTTGAGACAAAAAACTACAACTCTATTGACACTTTGACAACCTTTGTCATTGATGCCAAAGGGGGAGTAGTGGTATGAGAAAATAATCAGCAAAAGACTTATCTACTCAGGGGGAGCTCACATATTTTTGGTACATAATTTTTGGATTACAAGTTTTGGATACACTTTTTGAATTTTCTCATGAGTGTTGCCATCAATTCCAAAGGGGGAGATTATTGGCATATGCACACTCCAATGAGACATTGTACGTGATTGAAGGTTTTGTCATTGATGGCAACCTTACAATCCTATGACACTAGCAAGGCAATCCACCGGCACCAGCAAAGTGAGATTCTACACCGGCACACAGACCACCGACAGTGAAAGGAAGCATACCGGCACAGAAGCCGACAAGAATTTTGTTGTTAATATATTTTGTTTATTATTGTAAAATTATTGTAAGCTGACTTGGCAAGTTGTAAACTGACTCTTATATAAGAGAGATCATTGTAGAACATCTTATAAGAGAAAGAGGAATGTAATTAGGCGAAATAAGGCAGACCTATTATGCGAAATATAGGTTAAGGGTTTATGTAAGAAGCATAGCAGAAACCGGTATTGGATCTGGCATTATAGATGCTATTTTGAAGCAGTACAAGACACTAGATTTATATAATCTATTTTGTAAGTCAGTGAGACTTCCTATTTTGTATTTGAGTAGTGAGCTCTGGGCACTTGGTCTTCCTGCATGTGTAGGCCCCTCTTGTAGTAGTAATATTCTCTTATTGGCCAGTAAGTGAATATTGTGGGTTACAAATCTCATCAAGGTTTTTCCCACACTGGGTTTCCTCATTAAAATATTGTGTTATGGTGTGTTTTTCATGTGGTTGCTTTTGCCTCTATTTATTGCATTACTTTCTGTTTACCGGTACATAGTATTAATATGCTCTACATGTTTTAAGTTAAATCCCACCCACCAGTTAGATATTGATTCACCACCCCTCTCAGTATCTATGGGAATCCTAACATCATATTCTTTCTCAGCATTCTTGATTGCAACTTCTTCCAGGCTCTTCATCTACTCACATGTTGATGTAACCAAATGTTCCAGTTTGTCAATAGGTGTAGGAAGACTGTCAATATCAGTCTCCGGTAGTATACTAGAAAGTATATCTATTGCACTTTGAATAGCTTGAGCTTCTTTTCTTTGTGCTTTCATAATATTTTTTTGTGCCTTAGATTGCATAGTAGATGCAATCTCCATCAGCTCAGTTGGGTTCAACATTTCCATATTGATCGGTCCTTAAATGCTCCGGTGTCATCTTCTTCATCATCATCAATCTTATTTGATGTAAGTGACCGGGAGATCACTTTCTAGTCAGTTTCTCCTTCCTTCTTTTCTTCTTCCTTCTGCATCTCTACATCCTTGTCTGGTGCTTTCTTTTCTACATTCTCCTATGTTTTTGTGATCATTGGTGGATCTTGTGCTTCTTTCTTGTCTAGTTGCTCAGTGGGTTGTACATTTTTTGTTTGCTCATTCACTGTTTTCTCTGTCATTTCTTCATCTTGTTGGTGTGCCTTCTTTGCATCTTCTTTACCTATACCAATTAGATTCACTTCGGGTAATACTATCTCATCATCAGGGATAATGATTGGACCTTGCTTAATGCTTGTATGAATTGATGTGTCAGCAAAGACAATCTCATCCAGTATAATATCATCAATCTCCAAATCATCAGGGAGATCTTCTCCCTTTAATCTCTCTGGTTCATCTTCTACTTCAGGAATAAGGCCCAAAAACTTCTTTAAAATTTTCTTTGTTTCGGCATGTACCAACTGAGATTCACCAACTAATAATCTTGTCAGCCTTTTCTTTGTAAGGAATAATGGCCTTGTCTTAGAAATAATTTCTTGAATGTCTTCCCTAGAGGTTTCTGGTTGCAAGTGCATCAATATAAATTCAATCAATTATTTAACCTGCTTTATACCAGTCTTCCATCTTGCTTCCAGTTTATCATACAAAGAATCAGGAATCAAACCTTGCAACTCAATCAATTCTTTACAATACTTGTTCATATACTAGATAATAGTATCTTCAATTTGCATTTCTTCATCTTCACTAAAATTGTTATAAAGTCTCTTTACATTAGTTAAAATACCATACTTTCTTATTTTCTCCAAAATCCTTTCAAGTAAAGTGAGTTTACTTACCGATGGTTTCACGGATTTCACAGTAGGATATCTAACCACTTTAGATTTCTTCCCACTATCTCTTAATTATTTCTTCTCACCTTTAGAATCTGTATCTTCTTCCTCAACAATTTCAAGTGTCCTTTGTGCTTGTTTTTTTTTCCTTTTCCTATATACTTCTTTCACCTTGGGTGCTTCAAGCTTAGCTTCCTTAGGTTTTCTTCTGATTTGGATCTTATGAGCATGAGGGGGCTTCTCCTTCACCACTATACTCCTTGTTTGTCTACCAGTGCTGGTACCAGTTGGGGCACTAGAGGATTAAGCCTTTCTTGCTTCAAACTTAGCTCTAGCCTCGGCAATTGCCTCTTTAGTAAAACCTTGTTCAATTGCAAATTGTTCCACTTATTTTCTTACCTTCCTTGCAATGACCGGTTTTGCTAACTCAGAATGTACCTCAATAGATTTCTCCTTATACGTTCCAAACCTTGTTGCATTTGGATCAACCAATGTAGATAGAAGATGATCAACATAAGAAATCAAAAGATCAGCTTCTAACTCATAACCCATGGGCATCACCCATGATGTCCTAGGTTCTAGTGCCTCCATCTGACAAGTGTTAGTATCAACCATGAAACAGATAGAATCTTCATACCTTTTAACAACTTGTTCCGTTATCCTTTCTCTTTCATGCATCCTCTTTTGAAAATCTTTAAAATATCCCCAATTTACCTTTGTAAACTCATTATTGATCATTTTGATGTTGTTCTTGAGTTGTAACATTGTCAGTGTACCTTCTAACCATTGTATATCACTGATACTGGGAAAGGAGTTCTAGAAATAAAAAAATAAACCTATGAACAACTATCCAAATTTAAATTTTTGCCTTTTATCCTTCTTGATAGATTCCAGATTTAATATCAACTGGGTTCTTAGGGCTTCAACAAGATCATAGTCTATATTTTTTTAATCATCTAGTAGGCGGTATGAATCACAGCTCTGGGAATACTGTTTGTTCTTCTTGAATTATAAACCCTATACACGATGACCATAGATGTAAATTTGATCTCAGGATCTTCGATCTCATTTATAGTCATTGCTCGACCATCCCATGTAGACTTTGTTAATTGAGTGACTTCATCCTTTGAGATTGATCTAAGCACATGAACTTCACTGTGTTAGGGTTTCAAGCAGATCCAAAGCAAATATGAACTAACAATTATATGCAGATTTAAATACAAAAGATAAAGAAATAAAATAAGACACAGATAACACAGAGATTTAATGTGGTTCACCCAGAATGGGTTATGTCCACCATACACAGTCGTCCAATCTTTCTTATTATCCAGCAAAAATAGTACATCAACCTTACAATGCCTTAAGCATCCCAGCCACTTATAACATGCATTTTTAGGGCAACAATCAAAGTCGGCCTTTTTAGAGTTTTATTACAATGTTAGTTTTCATCAAAAAAATACCCAAAAAAAATTTCTTCGGGGCTCCCACCCCTGAACCCTTACCTGAGGCCCAACCCGGCCCCAGACCCCAGTGACAATATGTGCTAAGTGTACAATACTTTGTTGATCAGTCGCCACATTTCAACAATCTCCCACTTGGAGACTGATACTACACGAAACAACTATACATGCAGCATCCGCTGGATAAAACACTAGGACTCAACTGGTATAAATTCCACAATTATCAATCAAGAAGACCAACAAAAACTGATGAAGAAATCAGCTTCTCCTGTAGAACTGCCTTTGTGAACATATCAGCAGGATTCTCAATTGTTTGAATCTTCTCAAGCCGTAACTGACCCTCCTCCAAAATAGTCTGGATGAAGTGGTACCTGAGCTGAATGTGCTTTGTCCTTGAATAAAAAGCAAAGTTCTTCGCAAGATGAATGGCACTCTGGCTATCAGTATACAATGGGCTATCCTCTTGTGTCTGAACCAATTCCTCCCAAAAACATTGCAACCAAATCATCTCCTTGCTGGCTTCTGTAGCAGCAACATACTCAGCTTCAGTGGTTGAAAGTGCAACAACCTTTTGCAGCCTAGAAATCCAACTGACTGCAGTTACCCCTATAGTAAAAACATACCCTATAGTACTCCTCCATGAATCAATATCACCCGCCAGATCAGAGTCAACAAATCCACTTAGAGCAGCATTAGATCCTTTGAAACATAATGCCTTCATAGTAGTTCCTTTCAAATATCGAACAATCCATTTCACAGCATTCCAATGTTCCATACTCAGATTACTCATAAACCTGCTCACAACTCCCACTACATGTGCAATATCTGGCCTTGTGCATACCATTGCATACATCAAACTGCCAACAGCTGATGAATACGGGATGTTAGACATTTTATTAACCTCCTCCTGTGCCTTTGGGTACATCTCCTTAGTCAATTTGAAATGACTAGCCAAAGGTGTACTAACTGCTTTTGCATCCTGCATGTTAAATCTTTTCAACACCTTCTTTATATACTCACTTTGGGATAAATTCAAGGTTGTATTTTTCCTGTCCCGTGTAATCCTCATACCTTGAATTTTCTTAGCTGCACCCAAATCCTTCATAGCAAATGACCTGGCTAATTTCTGTTTAAGATCATTTATATGTTGCATGTTAGACCCAGCAACAAGCATGTCATCAACATAAAGCAACAGGTTAATAGAACTGCCGTTATCAAATCTCTTAAAATATACACAATGATCAGAATGACATCTATGATAACCATGTTCAGTCATGAAACTATCAAATTTTAAATACCATTGTCGGGGTGCTTGCTTTAGGCCATACAAACTTTTCTTCAACCTGCACACCAAGTTCTCCTTACCTTGACCTCATATCCCTATGGTTGCAACATGTAAATTTCCTCCTCCAAATCTCCATGGAGAAAAGCTATTTTGACATCTAATTGTTCAAGATGTAAATCATCTGCAGCCACAAGACTAAGTACAGTTCTAATTGAAGTCATTTTTACAACTGGAGAAAATATTTCATCATAATCTATACCCTTTTTCTGTGCAAAACCTTTTACCACAAGTCTATCTTTATATCTTTTCTGGCCTCCTTCCTCCTCCTTTAGCCGATAAACCCATTTGTTAGTCAAGGCTCTTTTTTCTGTAGGTAAAGGGACTAAGTCCCAAATCTTATTTTTCATCAAGGAGTCCATCTCCTCTTTCATGCCTAGCTCCCATTGTTGTTTGGCATCCACTTGCATTGCTTCTTCATATTCTTCTGGTTCACTAGAATTCGTTAATAAAATAGAATAAAAATAAGGAGAAAATCTTTCAAGGGGTCTACTTGTCCTCGTAGAATGTCTAACACTTGCAGGAGTTTGTGGGACAATCTATTATTGTTGAGCACCAGGTACCTGTGGCATTTCATTTTTAGGAATCTCATCCAACACCACATATTCTTATGTGTCCTATTCATACTTATTTTCCTGCATCTGTTCTTTATACATAACCTTCTCATTGAATATAACATCTCTACTTCTAGTTATTTTCTTATTTTCAAAATCCCATAACTGATAGCCATATTCATCTATCCCATATCCAATGAAGGTACATTTCTAAGATTTAGCATCAAGCTTGGTTCTATTTTCATTATCAACATGGACAAAAGCTTCACAACCAAAAGTTTTTAGAAAAGAATAATTTACCTTTTTACCAGTCCATGCCTCCTCTGGAATACCACCATTCGAAGGGGTTGAAGGTCCTCTATTTATCAAATAGATAGCAGTATGTACAGCATCTTCCCAAAAATGTAAGGGCAATCCAACATGTAATCTCATGCTCCTCACGTGCTCCATGATAGTCCTATTCATTCTCTTTGAGACACCATTTTCCTGTGGAGTTCCTGGAACTGTCTTCTACTTTCTAATCCCATTTAAGGAGAAGTAATCTTCAAATGTTGCAATACTCACCTCCATTATCCGATCTGAGACACTTCAACTTTTTTCCTATCTCATTCTCAACCAAAGCTTTCCATTTCTTAAAAGTTTAAAAAACATTTGATTTTTGTTTTAGGAAATATACCCATGTTTTTCTGGTTGAGTCATCAATAAAAATAACATAATAACAAGAGCCACCAAGAGATGATACCCGAGTCAGTCCCCATACATCTGAATGTATAAGCTCTAACTTCTCACTCTTCTTCTCTTTCCCAACCTTGAGAAATCTAACTCTTTTCTATTTACCATAAACACAGTTTTCACAGAACTCTAAATCAATCTTCTTTAGTCCTGGCAATAGATTTTTGGAGTGAAGGGTTTTCATCCCTTTCTCACTCATGTGCCCAAGCCTATGGTGCCACATTATCGAATCTGTTCTTGCAATATTTATTGTTGTTGTCCCTATAGTAACTTTATCTGTAGCAGCTAGGGTAGAGTAAGTGTTACCTGTACATAGATATAATGTGTCTACCTTCGCACCTTTAGCTATTACTAATGATCCTTTAGCGACCTTCCACATACTGTTTGAGAGGGTAACTATGCAACCTTCACTACCTAGTTGCCCTATAGAAATTAAATTTCTTCTTAAATTAGGAACATGTCTTACCTCCTACAGAAACAAGTTATTTCCATTCTGCAACTTGATCTTTATCTTTCCTTTTCCAACAATTTGATAGGGCTCATCATCACCCAAATATACCTGTCCAAAATCACCTTGAACATAATCTAGAAAATATTTTCTATGGGGTGTAGCATGAAATGAAGCCCCAGAATCTATTACCTAGGAATCATTAACATTATCCAAACATAAGATTAAAGCATCTTGTAAAGTATTACTTGCAATATTAGCTTCCTTATTGTCATTTTCATTTTTGTCTCCTTTGTTTTTTCGAGACCAACAGTCTTTCTTTAGATGACCAGGCTTTCCGCAGTACTAGCAATCTTTCTTTCCTCTAGATTGAGAGCGTCCTTTCTTTGACTTCCCTCATGACTTCTCATTCCCAGGGCCTTTTCCTCTTTCCTTTGATCTTCCTCTGTTCTCCACATTCAAAACACTACCCGATGATGTTGGAGTCTCACCTGTGCTTTTCCTTTGCATTTCCTCGCTTAGGATAATACCAACAATATCATCAAATACCAAAGTATTTTTACCAGAGATAGAGTTACTTACAGCCATAACCAAGCTATTCCAGCTTTCTAGCAAAGAACATAAAATCAAGAGAGCCCTAACCTCTTCTGCAAAGGTAATTTTTACCGAAGACAATTGACTGGTAATTGTATTAAATTCATTTAAGTGTTCTGCTACCGATCCTCCCTCACTCATTTTCAAATTAAATAGACGCTTCATAAGAAATACCTTATTCGAAGCCGAAGGTTTCTCATACAACTTAACCAATGTCGCCATCAAATCTACAGTCATTTTTGCTTCTGTTATATTGAATGCTACAGATGGTGCAAGGCACAATTGAATGGATCCTAGTGCCTTTCTATCTAAAATGTCCCACTCTTCATCTGACATCGTGGTTGCTTTCTTTGTCTTTCCTTCCAATGGCTGCCACAAATCCTTTTGATACAGGTAGTCCTCCATCTGCATTTTCCATAACTGATAATTCTGGCCATTAAACTTTTCGACCTTCAATTTGGAATCCTCCATTTCTCCCACTCAAATCTGAAAGTCTTGCCAATTTATAGAAAACCTCGCTCTGATACCAATTGTTAGGGTTTCAAGTAGATCCGAAGCAAATATGAACTGACAATTATATGCAGATTTAAATACAAAAGATAAAGAAATAAAATAGGACACAGATAACACAGAGATTTAACGTGGTTCACCCAGAATGGGTTACGTCCACCATACACAACCGTCCAATCTTTCTTATTATCCAGCAAAAACAGTACATCAACCTTACAATGTCTTAAGCATCCCATCCACTTATAACATGCGTTTTTAGGGCAACAATCAAAGTCGGCCTTTTTAGGGTTTTATTACAATGTCAGTTTTCATCAAAAAAATACCCAAAAAAAATTTCTCGAGGGCTCGCACCCCCAAACCCTTGCTTTTCTCAGGGGCTACCGGTCCGGCCCTGGACCCCAGCGAGGATACGTGCTGAGTGTACAGTACTTTGTTGATCAGTCACCACATTTCAACACACCAGTTGCACACAATCTAGTGAGGGAATGAATATATTCCTTTGTAATCTTATGCAGTCAATCAAGCCACATAAATTGATCATGTATTCTTCTCAAGACATATCTGATATGGTCTTCTTCAAATTCATCAAGAAAGTTCAAGGCATGGTGAAAACCCTTGTCGTTAACCCTTTAGAATTGATCTTTAATAACTCCTTGCTTATCACACAAAGTCTGATACTGATTAAAGATAGCAATAGTTCCCATATATTCTAGTTTGCAATGAATATAGGATCAGACATCTTCCACATGTAATACACCATAGGGTATGCTAGATAGGGCTCCAGCTAGATCGGTTTCCATCGACTTATGTGGATGCCTCTTGAATTTTGGTTGAGGCCTTTCAGTAACATCTACAAAGTGTGGTGTATCCATTGTAAAATATCAAATAAAACCTTAGATTCTCAGATAAATACCTTTTCAACTTCTTTGCTGCTAAGGTTTCTACACTTTTCGATCTGAATGCACTTCATTGATTCACTTCTCCACAAATCTCTTCAATCCACAATTGACCTTGCCAATGTAGTAATCAAAAGCTCTTCTCTGCTTTAGTCACTCTCCAAATACTCTCAAGAATGCAAAGGTAAAAAATGAATCTTGTAAAACACTTTTTATTTACCTTTCACAAACTACATTAAATGATATACCCAGTTGAACAAACCCTAAATATCGTTCAACCCTAAAACATGCAACTAGTTCTGATAACACATCCAACTTATTGGTTTTAACTTAAAATCATTACACATCATCAAATTACATCTGATTAAGCAGATTTAACTTACCGCACAGTCCTTCATGGGGTCTGAAAATGGATTTGACAATAAGCTCCCCCTAAGCTTTATAACTAGCTTAGTTTACCGATGAGGGGTTCTCCACACTAGGTAAAGAATTAGAATCTTCTGATGGTTTCTCCTCACTTTTCTTTCTCCAGATCTTGTTCATCTCTTATCTAGTTTTGTCCACATCAACCTTCTTCTTACCTTTCTGGTCAGCAGACTGATTAACCAGTTGGTTCATTCTTTCTCTGCAAAACTTTGCAAGGTGTCCTATTTTATGACAATGAAAACAAGCCATTCTAGATGCTCTCTAGGGTCTAGCATTGCCTCTACCAGTTCTTCTCTGACAGTTCATAGAAACATGTCCAAAGTTATGACAAATTGAACAAATCACATTATGTCTATATTCCATCTCATAAGGACTAGATTGGTTCACATAAGGTCTCTGCCAAGTAGGGTTTCTCTGGTTATTAAAAGATATTTTCCATTCACCATTAGGTCTTTGAATCATGTAAGGTCTCTAAATTTTTATTCTAGACCTACACTCAACAACTCTATGCCCATACTTGTTGCAAGTGTAACAATAGCCATCAAAAGTTCTAGGCTTATATCCTTCATAAGTATTAGACCTATAACCATCAAAAGAACTAGATATACTTCTACAAACATTAGTAGTATGACTTGGCTTGTGACAATCAAAGCATACTGGATTGTAGGGTTTCTTACTAGTGTTCTTCTTTGTCTTAGGTGCAGGTTTGCCTTCATGCATGATGTCCTTAGTACCGGAAAGCTCTCCTTTCTCAAAAGTTGTGTATCCCAAGCCATGTGTATCTCCATTTTGCCTTTGTGACTGAGTTTTCTCATCAAGTATAGTAGAGCTCTTATTATATTTAGCCAATATCTTATTAGCGTCAGCCAACTCCTTAGTAAGATCTTCATTCTTTTTCATAAGACTCTCTCTAAGAGACATAGCCATTTCTAGATCATCCTGTATTTCTTCATTTTCTTCTTTTTCCTCATGAAGATGTGCATGCAGAGTACCAATATCTTGATTTAATTTAGAGATCTCATGATCTTTCTCTTTCATCTTGTCTTCAACATCCCTCTTGGCTTCCAGCTCTTGACTCATCTTGATAGTTAGGGCTTCTAGCTCTCTCCTCATATTTGACTTATCATCATTCAGCTTTTCCACCTCATTAGCCAATGTATCAATGTTAACTTCTTTGTATGAACTATTTTCACTAATTTCATACAAGTTCTCAATTGGCTCTCTCCTCTTAGCGAATGAAGCTTTATACTTGACCCTTAACTCACCTAGGGCTTCTTCAGATTCTGCAAGCTAGTTAGAAAGGTCTCTATAACTCATATCCCCCACAATATCCTTAAGGATCCTTCCCAAGAAGTTAAGCCTTAAGGGAATTAGGCTTTGATACCAATTGATAAACTTATAAGGCACTAAGAGGGGGGATGAATCAGTGCAAGCAAAAACAACAACACAAATTTGATCACCACTTTTATCAATTTGAAACTTAACAAGCATGCAAGGAAAATAACCACATAAGCTAACACCCAATAAAATATGCAACTCATAACACAATGTTTTTCATGTGGAAACCCAAATGGGAAAAACCATGGTGGTAATTAGTACCCACAAGATCAACTATCTACAGAATAAGGATCTAAACAGTTAAGGTCTTACAATTTCTCTATTAGGAGCACGACCAGTTAGGAGTGTCTTAGCCCAATTAGGAGATATTACAATAAGGCCTATTAGGACCATCCCTGTTAGGAGCTACCCAGCTATGATATTTAAACAACACAAGATAATGTGTGACCCTGTTAAGGGATTTAACCTTCGGACCTATGAGGATCCTACCACACCCGGTTAGGAGTGACCTTGTGAGAAGATTTTATCTTACTGCAACTACTAGGGAACAACAAGTTTAATTGATCTGTATATAGAACATATGTGTCTGATTAGATATGCTTTAGTTTTGCTTCTAACACTGACTAAACATCAATATAGAGCTTCACCTTTCACCGCATAATCAAATTCACACTACAGATTTTATATATGATACATCATCACACAATATACTCCTTTTTATAAACAACTCTGCTAAGTCAGCTAAGAACCCTTGGAACAATTTCCTAGGTTCAATGTATCTAGACAATCTTGCACATTATGCTTTACTCATGTCGGCCACAAACAACTTAACTCAAAAATAAAATATTGTCTACCGGTTTACCAATCTAAGTAATTTTTCTCTACCGGTTTAACTAGTCTTCTTGATTGACTTCTCAGTACATCATAACTCGCTCCAAACTTTGAATTTGTTGATGTGGTTCTATCCATAGACTCGTACCAATGTCATGAACATACATACCAAACTGCAACACTTAACTCTTCATCGATCTTCCATATCAGTTGCTTGAAAATAGCTTTGTCACTGTTTACCAATTCACTGTTTAACTGCTTCCTCTACCGGTTAGGCTTTACTAATTAGACTAAATGACTTAGATGACTAACAAAACATGGTTTCCATAAATGACAACACAATACAAGTCATCAATCAACCTATTACAATAAAATCATCATCAAGCCAACAATAAGAACTCTTCAACCAAAAGACATGTCAACTTCTATGGTAGAGATAACAATGTGTGATGGTTTGTGTGATAAGGAAGGCCAACAACTCCAAGAAATGTGCAATTTAGGAACTTTTCCCATTCTTGCTATAAAGGTTGCATGAATTAGTGTTTTTGGTGGAAAATTTGTGGGAACAATTACTACAACCCAACTTCTTATAAATCCTAATCTTCTAGAGTCACAAAAATTGAGATCTTGGTTTGATACAGAAGGGAAGAATTTGACTCTTCATTCTATTAAAAAAGGAAACTCATCTTTGATACAAGCTAGAATGTTGTTACTACATTATTCATTCCTCATAACAAGAGCAAGTCATCTTAATAATAAAAATTCCATTCAGAGTCCTTGTCTTTCTTGTAACACCTTGGTTCAAGCCCTTAGTACGTTTCTAAATCATCTTTCAATCAAAAAGGTCAAGTTTTAGTAATTGGTTGAACTCTGTGAACACGTTGAACTATCTTAAACTGGGTTCAACGGATTCATTTAGGTTCCATAGGTTCCTAGGTGTTTGGGAAGGTTTTCATACTAACATTTTCTTCAAGTGTCTTGCAGCGACTCTTTTAAAGTTTCTTGTTCGGTAATATGTTACTTCATTTCTCTCCAGGTGTTGAACTCATTGAACCAAGTTCAAGAGGTTCAAACGTGTTCAACATGTTCAATATAGCACAAATGGTTTGCAGTTTGGCATAATTAATTTTCTCAGCAAAGATTTTCCTTGAGCGCGGTGTACATCTTGAACTACTTGAACGCTAATGAAGTCTATTTAGGATGTTCATATGTGTATGAAGGTGGTGGGTCCCACAGGTTAAATGATTTGAGGCTGCATTTATTGCCAAATATGAGGAAGGTGAACCATGTCTTCAGTGACGTCAATCCTTGGCTTTTCGAAGTAAGTAATCATTTCGGGAACTGGCAGTTAATTCAAAAATGCCGCCATGCATTCAATGCATGCGTGCGAGGTCCAATCCACAAACTTAACACACTCAGACTGACAATTAGAATTATTGCATTCAATGGTTTCACATCATTGCCCTCACTATAAGTTATGAAGAATTATTTGTGCTCTGCATTCGTTCCTCGTTGCTGTGATTTTGTTTTTCCTAGATAGGAATCTTGTTTGCTGCTAGTCGTCGTCTGGTTGTTCAACTATGAAGGTGAGTCCTTTTCTTGTTTTCTCCAGTAGTTTTTACTTGCATTTTCTCTCTCACAGAAAGGTTTGCTACAACCAATTAAGGCATATTGCTTTGAATTATGAAGTCCACACTGCATTTGTTCGGGAATGTATTGCTAGATACGACCCAATCTCTGAGACCATTAGGAGAGACAATGGTGAAACCCTTCTTGCCATAAATCGTGAAGTAATTTCCTCCGTCTTCAAGATACCTGATTACCAGTTCTCCAACTTTTCCCCTGCTCAATCAATCACCGAGTTCAACGCAGACAGAACCGGACACTGTAACAACGTAGCAAAATTTTGGTTGAAGGTTCCTCAAAGAGGTAGTTCTAGGTTACCCAAGAATCCTAATAAGAATCACATGTTGCCTCACATTCATGATGTTATGCTTTTGTTGCACTGGGCTAGAGGGTCTGTTGAAGCTTACAGCTTTGATGACTGGATTTATTGCTACGTGCAGCTGGTTTTGGAAGGGAAGCAGTATCTTGATTGGGCTGAATTGATTGTTGATTCAATGAGAGAACAACTGAGTATGGCTAAACAGTTCAAACAGAACTTCTTTATGTCTTTGTATCTCTTGTATTGTTTGGCGTGTGTCAAGGAGTTAGTTGGAATACCAAAACATCTCACTGAGGAGGATGTTCCCATGTATGAGTTCTATCCCATGCTGCAAAAGGATAAGGCCTTGCAGGATTTCAGAAGGGTACACAATGCTTTTCTGGGTGACTTGTGCCATGAATTGAAGAATATGAAAGCCAAAAGGATCTCCGAGGATGCACAGACATTGATAAAGAGGTTTGGCAGTTTCTATATCCAGTTTCCACACTTTTGTTACATAAGGATAGGCAGTTTTGAAGAGGAGCCTTTCAAGCTCCCTCATTTTTGTTCAGATTGCTTTATTCTAGCGAAGATATGTAGGCAACTAACTTCTATAATCAAAAAGGCACAACCCAGGGATAAATGGGAGGGTCATTTTCCCATCCAATTGGGCATGTTGTCCTATAGTTCAATGTCCGATGCTTTGAGTATTGGAGCAGATCTTAGGAATTTCAACTTTTCCTTGTATCCGAAAAGGAAAGGTTTTGATAATAAGGGTTTTTCCCGAAGTCTTGGTCTAATGCCATACCTCCCAATGCCACAATTGGAAAACTTCTGGGAAGACTGTAGTGATGAGCTCGAGATTTTCAAAAAGGAAAATATGAGGATGGTGTTAGAACAAGTTGTTTCATTACAGATAAAGTTGGACACTAAGGGGTTCGAAGAGGACTATCTAGAGCTATTTGAACTAGGATACTTAGCCCATGCAGAAATTGAAATGCCTCCAATTGACTGGGATGAGGAAGAGAAAGATGATATACAGTTAAGGACCAAAGGAGTTTTGGAAAGGACCGTAGCATGGGTTGCCAGGAAGAAAGCAGCAAAATTAGGCGTTAAGTCTAATTCTGTGAGAAGTAATGAGGTCCCTTTACGTTCACCAAAGCGTCTTTCTAACAATGCTTCTATGCCTATTCATGTAGGTAAAGATAACAAGCCACCCCAACTTAGACATAGGTCTAATTCAGCTTTGGATTTTTGTACTCCTCGGCATACCCGATCCCAAAGTGTCGCTCAAAGAAAGATGGATCAAGCAAAGGATACAGGGGTGAAAGATACGATTCTTGATGCCCAAATATTTGAAGTTGAAGACTTGGATAGCGATGTCGCTAATGCCCTGGATTCTCATACGGTGACCGTGGCTATGACACCACCTTCCAAAGCGATCGAAGGAATAACCAGTTCCAGTGCAACTCCTAAGTGGTTGACCACTTCGGTGAACAGAAAGTGGAATTTTCTTCCCATGACTATTCCAATTCAAGAAATGGTCGTTAAGTACACAGAGAAGAGCCCCAAGCCGAAAAGGTTCAAAACCGCCGCCTGCCTGGAAAATGATGAAGGAATTGGAAAATGGGTCGCTAAAATTGCCTCATACAAACCCAAGGATGAAAACAAGGAAGCTAGCCTTGATGATTTTGAGATCACGAAGGTGGAACTGGGAAATATGAGTAGAGACTCAAACAATCATTTCTTCCAAGTATCGGCAAAGAAAATGTTCACCAGATCGGAGAAAGATGGGTGGGAAAAGAGAGAGCTAAAGCGACACATAAATGTTCTTGCCTAGTTCATTGACAGTATTAGTTGCTTTGGGGCACTCCCAATATCTCATGCTATAGAGAACTTCAACCCAACTTTGCCAGAAAATAAAAAGTTAATGAGTCAAGTTCAACGGGCCAAGAGTATTGCAGAAGCCGTGGAGAAATGGATTGAGGGAATAATCAAGGATGGGGAGAAGTATATCACCAACTCCTAGAAGTTATGTGACGAGATACAGAGTCTTATCATCAAAATTCAAAATCAGCTTATGCCGTGGGAGAAAGAGGAACACAAGTGGTAGAATATCTTGCCTTTGTTCGCCAAAATAGAAGAATATGGAGTTACCAGGTTTCTGACAGAACACTCAATCAAACTGGTAGTAGATGAATGTCAGCTCTTTCTGCTGAAGAAAACCATAATGTGGCAGGTGCTTACCTTCAAGTCTATGATCTCTGATGCTAAGACCTCTATTTATGGGCTCTAGGATCTCCAGTGCAGTATAGTTAATGATAACAAGGTGGTTAACCCTGACCATGATTGGCAATTGGGAATTTGCGGGTTGAACACACAGGATGCAATCAGGGCTTTCCAGATAAACATGGAGAAAATCAAAGCCAAGGGTAATTTCACTCTGGAAGATATAACAAGGGTGGCTAGGATTGAGTCCATGACCTTCATTGGAAATGATCAGTTGCCGAAGCATGCTGAAAAGATGGTGAAGCACCAATGGAATAAGGAGGCGGTGAAGGCAAAGCTCAATGTGATGAATGTTCTGAACCAATCTATTATTTAGGAACTCACAACCGCCCACGATGCCCGCGAAAGCGGAGAGGATGATGATGATGGGAAAGTGACATAATGCATTGATCCAGGCCCGGTTTCCTTTATTTTAATAATTTCTCTTGTTTACGCAAAGACTTCAGGACATCTGTCCCAAAAATATATCTCGTTGGTTTCATAACTGTTTTGGGGGAGGTCAAGTTTTCAGGGAGACCTCCCCTGTTCTAAAAACTATAAATTAAGGAAAGATAGATAGAATGGGGGTGAGATTTGGTGACAAATTTTGGGTTAGTTTTTGTTTTTCCTTTGTTTTTGTAAAGTTTCTATTTTGTAGAAGGAAGAATTAGACTTTTAAATCTGGAATGGAAAAGGATTTATAGATGTATTATCGTGCCTTTGTCACATAAGAATATATATATACAAAGATCATACTGTTTTTGGGAGAAAGAAAATCTGTGGGTTTTGAATCTGTGTAGACACATATCTTTGCATATGCTTATCTAATCAAATAATAGTAATGACCTTTCTATTGCAGAAAATTATTATTTTTCTGGTACTCCTTCCTTTGAGTGTTTGTTTTCATTTAGAAAAGATTTGTGTTTGAGAACAAATTCGGTTTCTCTTATCTGTTCATTCCTTATTGAAATTGTGGAAATAGTGTTCTGAACTTTGATTCAATTACTTTCATCTCTTGTATTGAAAATATTGGAAAGATTGTTTTTCTCAGAAATATGTGTGAAATATTGGCCTCTCATCCAAGAATGAAGTAGGTAGGCTTACATACTTTCAGGTTAAAAGCTACTACTCAAATAAAATTAATTAAATTATTCCTTGAATAACTGAAATAGGGAGCTGTACCTATGGAAAACTCATAGGGAAGTAGTTTATACAACACTTACCCAACTGTTTAGTGGAACACTTGTCTTTAAAAGAAGGCGACAGAGTTTAAAATTGATCATTTTAAGAAAGGACAAATCTGTTCACTAACAAATGTTAAAAAATATTTCTCAAATTGAGGATGAGGAACAAGGTAAAATTGATAAAACCTTATTGGACAATGACAAAAGCTACCTTATCTTTCATAAAGGTGGATAATTTTTGTTTCACAAATTGTCCCTTGAAGATCGGAGGCAGGAAATGCAAAAAAAAGGTGAATAGTAATGCAAATGGTAATTGGTATTGTGGAAGATGTGATAAGAGCTTCCCTGAATGTGATTATATATATACTTCAATGCAAAGTGCAAAACCATATTTCTTCCACTTGGATTACTTCTTTTGAAGCAATGAAAGAAATTATGGGCGTTACAACAAAAGAATTAAGCATATTGAAGAATAAAGAACAAGATTATGCTAAGTTTGGAGACATTATACAAAAAGCCCTTTTCAACAAATAGATATTTAAACTTCAAGCAAAAAAAGAGATTTGTAATGATGAACAAAGGATTAAGTGCACTGTCATAAAAACAAAAAAATTTGACTATTCATGTGAAAGCAAAGCTTTAATCGATTTAATTACCAAGTTCTAAGTTTTCTTCCATTCAATTCCTTCAATGTATATGTTGTTAACAAGGTTTCCAAACATTTCAAATAAACTCATTGGTTATGTCTAATTTATTTGTTCTAATTTATTCTTAGTTCATTCAAATATTGTACAATGGCAATAGTTGCATCTTGTGTTGAAAATTTTATTGTTTTAATGGAACTTGTTGTTATACCAACAAATATTTTTTTCTAATTAGTGCAAATTTTATTATTTTACACTTTTTGGGGCATGTCTAATTTCATATAAGTGGTTTATTACAATTCTAATCAGAATGTTTATTTCTAATTTGGAAGAGAATGCAAAATTTAATTACTATTGTATATGGTGAAAAGTGATGATGATAAACTATTGTAAAACCTTAAAGATTAAACCACAAACAATCTAGGGCCTACAATGAAACATTCACCAATACCAATAGAGATACCTAAGATCATGCAAATAAACAATAACAAAACAAGATATACCATTCACATGTCTAGTAGGGTTTCAATATCCATTATCTCCTATCTCCATTGATCTTGTTTGATATATTTGCTCTCAGATTTTTTGTGTGCACAAGAGCTCAACAAAGAATGAATTATGGTTGATAGTTTGATCGCAAGAAGGCTTGATAATGAAGAGGGAATCCTCTTATATAGAGAACATTGTAAGAAATGAAGGGATAAGATTGAGAGTAAAGATAAATGGTTGGCTAGGATTAAAGGATAGGTAGAGGAAATAATTAAATGATAAAGGGGGTAGGTAAGAGAAGAATTAAGAGATGAATGACATGTGTCATGGGTAGAAAAGGTTAATGAATTAATTAAATAAATAAAGATTTATTTAATTAATAGAGGAAGTGAGATCAATTAAATAAATAAAATATTTATTTAATTTAGGAAAAGGACAATTTAAATAAATAAAAGTATTTATTTAAATGAGGAAAGGCTTAGAAGAGGATTAATGAATTAATTAAATAAATAAGAATTTATTTAATTAATAAAAGAATTAGGATAAAATAATTAAATAAAATTACATAAGACAATTTTAGGTGTCTACATGTTGCCCCTCTTTGAGACAATGAAGCTTGTCACGTTGGCTCAAAGAAGATAAATTGATACAAAGTTTCCCCAAGACAGGAATAATATGCCCCCTCGAGAGATTGGATGAAAATGTTAAAAAAGATCGCAGACAATCTCTCGATAAGAAAGAAAGGCTAGAAAGGACTGACAAGATAGGGTGACAAGGTCACGCAAGAAAAAGACTGACTCAAGAGGAATCAACAGAATCGTGTCTATGTCTTAAAAGGCAAAAATTGATAGTTTTGTGATGTTCTTACGCTATCAATTGGATAAGTAATTGAGAGGATTCACTCAAATGGGTGTCATAGGGAAGGCAAATTGAAAACAAGGCTAGAATTGACAATTTTGTGATAAACATATGTTGCCAATTGGATAAGTTGTTGAGAGGATTCACTCAACAGGCTCCCTAGAAAAGACAAACTAGTAAGAAGGCCAGAATTGGAAATTTTGGGATAAACATATATTATCAGTTGGATAAGTTGCTAAGAGGATTCACTCAACATGTGCCCTAAAATAGGTAGGTTTGCTAAGTTGAGTATAGGATAAGTCATCGAATTGATAAAATCCGGTGAGTGCTCTAGTAGAATAGGATATAGTGAAATGTGATAAACATAAGCACTAGGATGCAATGCCATGTGATAGACATAAGCACTAGGATAGAGCTTGATGAGCAATACCATGTGATGGACATAGGTACTAGGCTAGGCTAGGATAAGATAAGCAACACTATATGATGAACATGAGTACCACTAGGATTGACACGATTGATTTGATTGGATGCAGGAGTACTTACACCAGATTGAGTCTAGAGAGCGATTCCCTATGACACAATGGTTATGAATAGATTTGACTATTGAGGACCATGTCACGATCAAGGTGATGGGATTGAGATACATTATGTATATGCCTGAGATTTGAGCAAACACAAGACTATTAATTGCTTTGGTGAAAAGATGGTCCTGCAGGCTCTGTAGCAGGGGATATACGAGATGATCCAGGGGCTGGTCCTTTAGGAGCTTTGATTCCTTTGAGTCCAGCTAACTCTGAGGGATGGAGTTCATCATAGCTCTTTTGGATCCCATTTTGTATCAGTTTTTGTATGATGATGTAGACACCTTTGGGTGATTTTGTAGCCATATGAGATTTTGACATCATTGTATCATGACACTTATTATTATTTTTTGATATATAGATATGAGATGATCCATCCTTACGGTAGCTATATGCATGTGTTCCTATGTGATGCTTCTATATGTTTTATGATGCTTTTATGATGCTTATGATATGGATGCAAATATGTACATGATGAGATGCATTTTATTTATTTTCTTCTATGTTTTATATGATAATGCAAATGTTAATCAATGATATATTCAAGATGTGATGCTATTGCAATATCTATATGTATGTATGAAATGAGATATGCTAACTATGTGTGTGAAAAGTGGACCTATATCTATATCTGCAATACACAACACTTCAATCAAGTCATTACATGCATGGTTAATCAGATATAATCGATGAATAATAAACCATAACAAATCGACCCATTGCCTTCTAAAAGATGCGAGTATATGATTGCTCTCAGATTATAAGCAATACCAGTTTAGACAACATCAAGACGAAGGATTTTATCTATATGAGCATGATGAATGCTAGATGGATGCAATATTGATCTAACAAGATTTAAGCAATATTAAGCTAAATGATTTAATCAATGTGAAATAATTAATATGCAATATATCAATGAACCAAGAGCAAAAATAGTATAATAACAATATATTCTCCAGCCTCCAGCCTTTTTGAATGAGAGATGAGAGCCTAAATTTATAGAAAATTCAGAAAGAAACCAATGGCTAAGATCAAATGATGATGAGCGGTCAAGATTTTCCAAGAGGAAGCACAATCCAGGTGAATTGATATGATTGGATGCTTTTCTCAGTTTTAAAGCAAATTGAACTAAAAATAAGATAAAATCAGAAAAACTGATTTATTCTCTATTTCATTCAATTTTAAGATTTAATTGTTTTAATTGCTTTCTCTCAGATTATTTATCAATTTTTAATTTGTTTTTCAAGATTATCTCCAATTGATTTCTTTTCTCAAATTTTTAATTCTTTCTTGGTCAATTAATTCCTTTTTCTGATTTATTTCCATTTTTGAAGATTTGTGCTCAAATGATTTATTTAATTAAATTCCTCTTTTTGATGTTTTAATGGCAAATTGGTTTATTTAATTAAATATGTAAAAGATATTTAATAAAATAAATAAGATAATTGTTTAAAAAGGATTTACTTGGAATGATTTAATTAATTAAATATAAATATTTAATTAATATTAGTTGATTAATTTTTCCATGTGACATTTAATGATTTTAGAATTAATTGTGTGCTCGAGATTTATTTAATTGCCTTTGGTTAGGACCTCGGTGATGTTGTCAAGATTAGGGGCCCATGGTTTAGACGACCATTTTTAGGGTATTACATTTGCTCCTATTTGAATTAATGTGTGAGCAGTGCATTGGTTCAAAGAAAATTTGATGTCTAGGAGATGCTAGTTCTGAACTTGATTGATCACGAACTAGATAAAAAATGAGGTGTTAAGCTTGATTCGAAGTGACAAAGTTGAATGAAGTCTGATTAAAGCGCTATTGATCCCAAACTTGATTGAACTAGGAATGATAGAAAACAAAGATACCAAACTTGAACTTGATTGATCAAGAAGCGAATCTTACTGATCTAGAACTTGATTGATCTAGACAGAGCGAGTGATGACAAAAATTGATCTTGAACTTGATTGATCAATATATGATAAAGATAAATTGTTCAGCTTGATCAAGGAATGAATACTGAACACCTACTTAGATTTAGCATGATCAAAGAAACTCCTTAACATTAAGAGATTGATTCAGATAAAAGACAAATATCAGTTTGATATGAAGCGATGAAACTGATATGCCCCTAGAAATTGATTCGACTCAAAAATCTCAACTTGATATAAAGCGATGAAGTTGAGATGCCCCTAGCGATGAGGTCTTATTTGATTAATTTTAGTTGAAAAAGATTTTTTTCTTGACTTTCGATGAAGATTTGAAAATTTTCTCGACATTGAAGATGTGAGGTCATAAGGTCATAAGTATGCCCCCTCGGGAGTGAAATCGAAAGATAGGGAGGGTATATGATGATAGGCAATTTTGAGCGATGATAAGTTGTTTTGAGAACAAATTGAATCAAAGGAATTTTTTTATTTTTTTTAAATTTAGCGAGAAATTGAGCGCAAAGTTGATTTGCAGAAATTAAATTGAGATTCAACGTTAAAATTGAGCGCAATTAGAAGAAAGAATGAGCAGCTGATGAAAAGAGCGCTAAGTGGTCCAAATTCTGAAATTGACTAGAAAAATGATCTCAATTTTCGATTTCGATCCCGAAAATGGAATCAAAACGGTCAAATTAGCTAAGGGTACAATTTTCCTATCCATCAAAGCAAGTTGAAAAATTAGGTTTTTGGCTATATATGGGACAAAAGTGTCATTTTCAATTCATTTTAACCCTCCAAGTTTGAAAAGTCAAAAAGCCTTCTGCGAAGAAAATGGTGGTCCCTACTCATCAGCATCGATTTGAGTGCCAAAGAAGACATAATCGACCTCAAAACAATGAGCCAACAGTAAGTGATCGATCTTAAGCCTGTTTGTGTTTCCAATTTTGAATTTTTTTGTTTGTTTTGCAAGTTTTCTGCATGTTTGAAGTCGGTCATCACGTTTTATCATGCGAGACAGGATCCTATCTCGTACGAGAAACTAGCAATTTTTGTTTTGTCATTTCAAACCATTAGATTTGTCATTCTAGGGCCACCCATGTGTTGTATGACAGGTTTGTAAAAAGACCATTTTGTCATGCGGGGTCTAAAAGTTTGTCATTTGGGGTTGTTTTGTCGTACGATGCCTATTCTTGACTCATACGAGATTCTTCTTCTCTGTGCTTTGTTGTTAGGGAAATAGTGAACATTTTTGAAGGTGTAAACATGAAAATTTGATTTTGCCTTTGACTTAGTTCGATTTGCGTGATGTTTTACTTCTCTTGTAGGCTCATTTGGAATGTTTTCTGATGCTTCGTTGTTGGGTTTTTTCACAGGTTTGATTACCTCCTGTGTTATTCAGATGTGTGTATCCTCCTACCATGGCATTGGTGTGACATTTATTTGAGGTTGAGCAGGCTCATGTTGATTTGTATGGCTTGACTCATTTGTTAGGATTACCTGATATCTGTGTGAATCACGGAATGCTCACGGCATTGGTAGAGCATTTTCATTCGGAGCATAACACATTTTATCTGTCAGTGGGGGAGTTGACGATCACTCCTGAGGATGTATACATGATCCTCTGTATCCCTTTTGTTGGGGATAAGGTAGATTACGATTCAGGGCACCTTCCAGGATTGCAGGCTGTCAGGCATGTCTTTGGTGATCCTGACATTTTGACGCGGTCCATGAGCTAGGATATTCTTATGAGAAGGTACAGTGAGGAGTATCCTCTGGCATGCATCCTAGTAGGATTGATAGGTTGTTTTCTTATGCCAAACAAAGGTCAGTAGGGCTTCCAGTGCATATGGGTCCGGATTTTAGAGAGGTTGATAGAGACCCCTCAGAGACTTGGTTGGGGCTCTTATTTATTGGCCCACATGTATTAAGAAATGCATGAGATCATATACAGAGATGGGTGGAGCTTGGCTACTGGTGTGTATATTCTGTAGGTGTGGGCTTGGGAGCACCTTCCCGTGTGTTGGTCGATAGTAGCTGATAGCAGAGAGCCTGGGCAGCCGATCATTTATAGGTATGTCGGATATATTACATAGCCCCATCTGGGCAAGACAGATTTTTGGAGACGGTAGCTCGATGACCTGATAGCCATTGTACGGAGACCATACAGAGGTTTGGAGCCATGGGATGACTGGCGGCTAGTTCGCAAGGACTTGTTTGTTACACGCCCACTGATTGGGAGGTCACATACCATTATGGAGCAATTTGTCGTGTCTCAGGTGATCAGGCAGTATGACCGACCTCAGGGGATCTCACAGGAGTATACAACTTATTCTCGGTATGCTTACAAGGAGAGACAGGGATGGTCTCCTTGGTTGTCATATGCTTTGGCTATGCAGGAGTTGATAAGGTTACACTGCCTAAGGTGGGATTACTTGGATGATGTAGTGGATGCGGGGGTATTGCCCTAGTATAGAGATCATTTTCAGCAGCATCCATTCTCACATTTTATAGATCCAGGTGAGCATGCTCCTCATATTGAGGATGTTGAGGATGATGCCCCCGCACTGGCATAGGGACAAGGCCAGAGACAGGGCCAGAGGCAGGGTCAGGCATAGAGAGCTGAGGCTCCGCGATGGGGTAGTGGTGATCTGGGTGCTAGTAGTAGCAGGGTGCCAGTTGAGGGAGGACATAAGAGGGGTGAGAGTGGATCCCTAGGAGGAGTGGGTGTGAGATTGGGTGAGATGGAGGAGGCACGAGCAGCACCTAAGCAGGTTCGGCAATGGAGAGAGGAGCAAGGTGGAGCTGGAGGTGGAGGTGGAGATGGGGGTGGAGAGCCTGCGAGAGAGTAGGGGACGAACATTGGATGGTCAATGAGGGCATGTCTTGCAGAGCTGCAATCACAGTTGCTAGTGGCTTAGACTCAGCTGGCAGAGCGGGACCGATAGCTGGCCGAGATGAGGACTGAGTGTGATTGCTAGATCACTGAGGTGAGGACTGAGCGTGATCATCAGATTGCAGCACTGAGAGTGGAGATGAAAGAAGAGATAGATCCCCTACGATAGGAAGTTCTTCACTAGTCTAGTAGGGCATCTTACTATGTTGCAGCGTATAGTGTTGCAGTTCCTGTTGCACAGCAGGTGATACCCTACTCATAGTACATGGCACGGTCAGAGGAAGCACGGGCGCCTCGTCAAGATCCCAGACATCAGGCTCCTCCTCCACCACCAGGTGATGAGGGAGAGGCAGCGAGCTAGATGATTTATTTTTGTAGCTCAAATATTTTTTGTAAACACACCCATTTTTTGTACCCTATATGATTCTTGCTCTGATGGGAGTTTGTATATATCATTTGACATCATTTTGTACTCTTATACTTGACATGATATATATGAGATCTGATTTGACTTCATCCTACTTGTGTTGATTCGCTTATGAGATGTCCTTTATATGCTTTATTCTATATGTACGTGTAAAGCGGAAAAATCGAACCCTAGATGTTCCCCCACTCCAAGGAGAGAGAAAGGAGGTCGCTAGGATTGACGGTTTTCACTTAGGAGAGACTTTACATTCAAAAGAGGGGTTGAAACTCACAAGATCCAATCCCACACAATGCAAGACTAGATTCTAAATGAGTTTCAAGGGTTGAGACATCAAGGATACCCTCTTTTGTAAAGAATGTAGATAGAAGGATTGAACTAAGAATGCATGTAAAGAAAGAAAGATTCACTTGTAGACGGAGATAGGGGCATGGGATGAAGCTACGGACTTGAAATTAGTAGTAAAATGTCGAGACGATGCTGTCTTGCAAATTTGAGAGAAAGTTGACGGGACGATGGCGCCCGAAGTGCACACGGTCCTCCGAAAAATCCGCGAAACGAAGGGGGATCTGTTCATCTCTGCACAAGGATTCTAGATCTTCAATTATAGCCGCGTACCTGCAACCTACACATAGAAAAGAGAGGACGATTGGGGGATTAGGGGTTTGCCTTTAGGTCAAACCCCGATTTTGGAATTAACCAAGAAATGAGAATGTTGTAAATGTAAATGTTTATAATGTAAACAAGTACTGATACCTTGTTGTAAGAATGTTTGTATTCTTACATGCGAAGGTGTAATAATGTTGTATGTTTGTATGTTGTAGGTGATCTCCTCTTCAATGGTTGAATCCTTGTCTTGAATACAACACCTAGCCTTGAATGGAGACTTAGAATACTCAATTCCTTGAAGGAATACTTGAATGCTTGAATGTTTGAAATGTTTGAATGTCACTTCCGCCTCTTGCTCACATATATTTTCTCTTCCTCCCTTTCTAGGAGAGGAAAAGTAGTTTATATACTTGTCAATTAGGGTTAGGAGACTGATTTTTCTGACCTTAGGCCGACCTAGAAGCATTATTTTCCGAATTACAAACTTAAAGACCCGATGCCCAACAAGAGACCGGGCCCAAAATAGGGCCAGGGACCAAGATGCTGGGCGCCATGGTCCCACCTCCCGGGACAGCAGGGTGCAAGGAAGGATCAGGCCAAGGTGTAGAAATATGCAGTTTTTGATGTCGTAAACAGGTTTCGGGGTCTCCATTCAGGTTCAACGTTGCGCCACCATCGTGAAGACCCAAATGCAATCGAAATTGCAAGTGTCACAATTTTAGGATGCTACATTTAGCCCCCACTTTAGCGGGAGTATAAGCGTACGCCCATACTTCCGGTAAAGTACAAGGAAACAACATTGAAAGACTTTCACCACGTCAAGGAGGCAAGATACACCAAGCCCCCAGTGGACTAAGGATCTTACGACTTCGATTGACAAAGTAAAAGGGAAGATCATGAGGGAGAACCATGACTGTCAGTAGTAAGGTTCCCTCACTATGAGTCATGCAAGAAAAATACCAAAAATTTTCAAGGCAAAGCTAAATTCGCCAAGAAATTTTCAAGTATCTTGAAGAGATATGAACGGAGTGTATGCCCCCTACGTTAAAGCAATCGCACACGCCTCATTGGGGGTGATTTCTTTAAGGTAGTGATACATATAAGAAATGAGAAGGGAAAGGAGCATGTTATCACAAGGATTTATCCCCCAAGTGTGAGATAAGCCCAAGGATAATAGACACAAAACACAAAGCACAAGGTGACTTCGCTTTCCTCGGGGTCAGTATGTTGTATGATAATTCATGTATATCATATGTATGTATGCATAATTGTTCTTCATTCCCCAATCAAGGAAGGTCACCTAGAAGAAGGGAACACATGTGTCTTTTGAGTCAACATGAGAGAGACCAAAAGAGATCTCAATGCTTTGCATCATCCTCAAGTAGACAACACTAAGGACAACAAATAGAAGAATGAGAATAACACATAGAAGAAGTAACAAAAGAGATCAAGAGAGGAGGAGAGAGTCTACTATGGTAATGAACTAGTCCAGCACGTCATCCACCCCCCGATCTTGCTGATCAATATTTTGGGAAGGCAGGAAACGCGCTAGAGGAGGAACATCCAACACAGCAGATGGAGCTATCACAAGATCCAAACAAGGGCTATGTTCATATTCCACGCCACGTTGTTCTTGTCTAGGAGCTAGGATAAGTTCTTTAGAAAATTCATTAGATAAATGGTTATCAACATCAACATATTCATATTCACTATCAGAAGAAAGAGGAGTAACATTTTCATCTATATCATCATCAAGATTTATAAAAATAGGATCTTTAACTCGCACAGGATCAAGACCATTATGCATATTAATCAGTTCGTGGAGTTGTTCTCCTTCCAATGTTGAAAGTTGATAAGTACCAGAGCCAAAAGTTGCAGTAACGATATAGGGACCCAGCCAGTTGGGTTCAAACTTCCCTTTGTTATCTCGAAACTGTTGATTTTTAAGATTCTCTCTTAGAACTAAGTCACCAACCCAAAATTATCGGTGTTGAACTTTCTTGTTATATCCTCTGGACATTCTCTTTCGATACACTTTGAGATGATCAAACGCCACTTGCCAACGCTCATCCAGAAATTTGAGCTCTTGCAATCTAGATATTCTATAGTCTTCATCGGTAAAAAGACCTTGCAAGGAAACTCTTAGAGATGGTATTTCTACTTCAATAGGTAATACTGCTTTGGACCCATACACCAAAGAAAAAGGTGTAGCCCCAGTAGGTGTTCTAATATTTGTTCTATAAGCCCACAGTGCAGGATTGAGCTGCAGATGCCAATCCTTCCTGGATTTGTTCACTGTTCTATGCAAGATAGTTAGTAGGTTTTTGTTAGATTCCTCTGCTTGTCCATTATCTTGAGGGTAATATACTGATGTTGTTTGATTTTAAACTTCTAACAGAGTTCATCTAGATCTTTGTTCTTAAACTATCCTCCATTGTCTGTTATAATTGATGAAGGTATACCATATCTACAGATGATATAGTTAAGAATAAACAGAGCTACTTGTTTTATGGTTGCCTTGATGAGCAGAACCATTTCTACCCACTTAGTGAACTACTCAATGGCAGTGATAATAAATTTATGTCTATTAGATGATGTATGATATATTTGGCCTATCAGATCAAACGCCCACTGTTGGAAGGGCCAGTGTGTTACAAAGGGTATGAGATCCCTTGCCGGAGCATGTATAAGGTGCCCATGCAACTAACACTTTTCATAGGTTTTAGCAAATATTATAGCTTCCTTCTCCATGTTTGGCTAGTAGTAGCCAGCCCTTAGTAGTTTGTGTGCTAAAGTTAGACCATTCGAATGAGATCCGCAAACACCTTAATGAACTTCGGATAATGTGCGTTGAGACTCCTTAGTTTCTAGACATCTACGAAAAGTATTATCTAAACCTCACCTGAATAGGTCATTAGCAATGATGACGTACCGTGATGCATTTTGGATTAGGTTCCTTTTTTCATTTTGGGAAAGATTAGCAGGGACGACTTGAAGGTAAGAGAAAATGTGGCTATAACGATATGAGTCATGTCCAATAATAGAACAAACTACCTGGGACTCAGGGGAATCATAGGCAGGGTAATGTAACTCTTCCACCAGGAATTCAAAGTGAAAATTAGACTCTTGTAGCTATGGTATAGATGCCAAAGTGGCCATTGCATCCGCTGCTCTATTTGTTATTCTGGGGATCTGCTGAAATTATACGGAGGTAAAATATTTCTTCAAGTCATCCACCATCCTCTTGTAAGGCATCAGTTTCTCATCTCTCATCTGATATAGGTCATTAATCTGGTTGATAATGAGTTGAGAATCTACATAGATGTGTAATTCCATGATCTTCCACTCGATGGCCAGCTTGATTCCATTTACCAAAGCTTCATATTCTGCAATGTTGTTTGTGTGTGGGAAGAGAAGTTTGTAAGCTTTTGGAATTGAGTATTTCTGGGGAGTAATAAATAGTATCTCGACACTAGAACCATGTTGAGTGAAAGACCCATCAAAGAACATCTTACATGATTGTTCAGTAAGGTGCATGATTGATTCATCTGGGAATTCTATATGCAGAGGTTGATCGTCTTCCAGTGGAGCTTCGCAAGTTGGTCTGCAATAACCTATCCTTTGATGGCTATACGTTCCACATATTCAATGTCAAATTATGTAAGGACCATGACCCATTTGGCCAGTCTTCCTATAAGCATTGCTTTACTGAGAAGATACTTGAGTGGATCAATCTTGGCTACCAGCTTAATAGAGTGTGCCAACATATAATGCCTTAATTTTTATGATGTAAAGACCAAAGCTAAGCATGCTTTCTCTATTATAGTATAATTCATTTCATATGACACCAATGTTCTACTGATGTAATAGATAGCTCGTTCCTTTTTATTATCATCCTGTTGTGCCAGGTGTTCCCCCAGTGAAGTATCCGTAGCTGATATGTACAAGATCAGTGGCTTACCTTGAATCAGTGGCATTAAAATGGGCAGATTAGAAAGATATTCTTTAATTTGTTGTAAATATCATTCACAATCTTCATCCCAGTTGTATTGAATCCCTTTCCTTAATACCTTCATGAAGGGTTGAGCTTTGTCAGCTAGCTAAGATATAAAACGCCTTATGGACTAAAGACAACCTTGTAGACTTCTCATCTAACTGATATTCTTTGGTGGTGGCATTTCCATTATAGCTTGGACCTTTTCAGGGTCAACCTAAATTCCTTTTCTGGATATTATGTACCCAAGCAATTTTCCTGATGTTACCCCAAATGCACATTTCTTTGGATTTAAGTGGAGCTTGAATCTTTCCATTCTATCTAGTATGAGGCCTAGCTCTTGAATGTGTGTAGATCTCTTCATAGTCTTTACTAGGGTGTCATCAACATAATCTTCCATGTTTTTATGCATCATATCATGGAAAATAGTGGTTACTTCTCTTTGGTAAGTTGCTCTTGTGTTCTTTAGACCAAACGGCATAACATTCCAACAGAAGGTTCCCCATGCACATGTGAAAGTTGTCTTCTCTTGATCTTCAGGTGCTATCTTGATCTGATTGTAACCAAAGAATCCATCCATTAATGAATACATCTCGTATCCAATAGTCATATCTACTATCATGTCAATGTTAGGCAATGGAAAATCATCTTTTGGACATGCCTTGTTGAGATCCCTAAAATTTGTGCGAACTCTAATAGATTTGTCTACTTTTGATATAGGTACTATGTTGGATATCCATTTTGTGTAGTCTATAGCTCTGATAAATCCAGCTTTTAGCAATTTCTCTAGTTCAGCCTTGACTAGTAGTGCCACATGAGGATGCATCTTTGGGAGATTTTGTTTGACTAGTTTAACTCTTGGCATAATAGAGAGATAATGCATGATGAGATCAGGATCTAGTCCTAGCATATCTGAGTATGTCCATGCAAAGTTGATCTTCTTCTCTAAAAATAGATTGCTGAAATCTTTTAACTCTTCTGCTAACAATGATTGAGCTAAATGAATGATATGCAATATCTCTTGACTCCCAATGTTCACTGGCTGAGTTGGCTTGATCAATATGGAAGATCTCTCCTGGAAGTGACTTGGCAGTATATCAAGTATCTCACCTTCAGGCACCTCAGAGAGGTTTTCACCTTTAGGTTTGTCCTTTATTTTCTCTTTTTTAGAGTCTGACACCGCCACAATGTGGTTTTCACCATCAGATCTTTTATTCTTATTTTTCTTGTTTTTGCGACTAAGATACTTGATATCCGCTTTAGTCATGTTTTCATTTTGTTCACTAGTGGAAGAGTACATGGGTTCAACTGCATTGAGATAGTAGGCTAGTGTATAGTCATTGGCAAAAGTAGGTACATTCAAGGATTGGTTATAAAGGGTGCAATCAATCAGTTCTAGATGCATTAAGGATAAGGTTGTAATAGGCTCAAGGGAGCTCATGGTACTATCACCATTGTTTCGGACCGACCAGTCGAGTTCCAGAAGACTACCTTGCGTATGTGTCTTGAGACCGGGAAGAGTTACCACACGATTATCATCATTCATGTTAGTATGTATTGGACCTAATTCAACTGACCTACTTCTAGCGTCATTACCTACTTAAGACTGGGCTACATACCATGGTATAACAATAGACAATATCTCATCATTCATGATAGAGTAGTCATAATGCATTGTTGAATAGTTGTTGTCATAGATAGAGCTCCAGTCTGAGTCATCAGAGTCATAGGATGGAGTTGCTGACTCATCTTCAAGTGGTTTAGTGAAGGTATATATAGTATCAACACCCACATCCTTGATGCTGCAAGTTCCTTCATGATTTGGTTCATTGATTGCTTGCATTTGACACACTTGTGGACATGACTTTGATGGTTCTGTTAATCCCTATCGTCTGTTCCATTCAACTTCTTCTGGACTGATGACTGGTTCTTTTTCTATAGCTTCTAGTTCTTCTTGTGTAGTTTCATACCTGATTTGTCCTATCTCATTAGGAGGGTTGGTAGGTGAAGGAATTGCTTGTGTCTTTTCTTTCTTCAGCTGTCGTTCATAGTCTTCTTGTCTTTTTAATCTGATTTCTTCTATTTCCTTTTGCATTCTTAGGGATATCAATTCTTGTGCATCATCTGTAATAACTCTGGATTCTTCAGGGGTGTCTATAGTAGATGTATCTGAGAGATGGTCAGGACCCCATTCATACTCATTTGAATCAGTTTCTGAATCATCTACCTATTGTCTACCACTATATGTGACCAAAATATTCAGCGGTGCAAACAACTCTCTGATTCTGTATACTTCATCTCTCATATCCTCTGGAACTTCTACTTCCTGTGGTATTATAGCTGATATAACTCGAACTTGATTACCATATGTTTTCTCTCTCTGGGTGGGCAATTCTTATTGTCACATTTCTCCTGAGTTTGTTGAATATCAATTTCTTGTGTTGTTAAGTGTAGTACCTTTTTCTTCCATTTACGTTGATGGTGAGATGTGTGCTTCTCATTTGATGACTTTCTTGGATCATATCCTAGTCTAGCTTTATCATTGGCAGACTTAGTTTGTAACTGAATAGGTTCAACAATACCTTTTTGACATTTGCCAAGAGGACCAGTACCTAAATATCCCATGCGTTGAAGCATCTTATAGCCTGGACCATATTGTGTTGGAGAAATCTCATAATGTCGTATTTCTTTATCTGTACTATCTTCTTTGAAGTGTGATTTAAGGACATCATCCCCTTCTATTTCACCTGCAAGAGAAGTAGAGGACTGTATAAAGGTGCCATCATAAATGACTTTTGGAGTTGAAGTTTGTGGCCTCATACCCTCTGATGGTTTTCCTGACTGTCTTGATGGAGGAAGAGATGTTAGTGAGAGTATAGGCTCTATCTTGTAACCATCCATGCCAATGTTTGTGATTCTCAATTTCTTTTCCAAATCTTTCAGCAAAGATTCCAAACTTTTAGCTACAGAAGCTACTCTATTATTAAGAACAAAAGCATCAACACCTTGTGTTAATGCATTGCAGGTATAGCTTGTATCGGCCGGAATACTGACTTCTATTCCATTATAGGGAAATTTCAGGCATTGATGATATGTATATGGTACTGCTTTCATTTCATGAAACCATGGTCTACCGAGTAAGATGTTGTATGAAAGATGAAGGTCCAGGACTTGAAAAATGACATCTCTTTCCACAGGTCCTACTTTGATTCGTAATGATACCAGTCCCTTAGAAGTTCTTTCCTCTTCATCATAAGCCTTGATTGCTATCTTCTTTGTTGGATCAATGACATTCTCAGAAAATACCAGCTATGTTAATATATTGTAGGTACAAATATTCAACCCAGCACCTCCATCTATCAAAACACGTTTAATGTGGTGTTTATGAATCATGGCTTGAATGTGTAATGGCTGGTTATGTGGGTGACTCAGTGAATTATCATCTTCTTCAGAAAATGTGAGATAATGGGGTGAGGTCAGGTGACCTACCATAGATTGAAACCGATCTACGTCCAAATCTTTAGGAACATTGGTGGTAAGTAGAGCCTTTTCTAGGACCTCCTTATGAGCAGAAGAGATCTTAAGCAGTTCCAAAATGGAGATTTGAGCATTGGTTCTCTTCAATTGTTCGACAATACTATAACTAGGAGAAGACGATGAAGCTGGTTGTTTCGATTTAGCCATGATTGTGTATGTTTGTCTATTTGGCAGTTTTGATGTTGTTTGTTCAAAAGTTGGGGGACTAGCTCCTGGGAGAGAAGTCTTCCTTTGAGTGCAAGTCATAGCATTAGCAGCTTGTGCTTGATTTTGGTGGTCTGGGACTATGATCACATTGTAATATTCAGGTTGAACAGATTCAATCATGTTGATCACATTATCATTATTAGTATAAGTATAATTGACTCTAGCTCCTCCCTTGGATTTTGAGGAATCTCCTTGTTCATAAGTGGGTAAGGGATCTTTAAAGGCCTTATGACCAACATTAGTTGCATGATTTCCAACAATGATCTTTCCTGCGTCAATGAGATCTTGGATTTCATGTTGGAGTTTCATGCAATGGTTTATGTTATGTCCCTTGTTCCGATGGTAGTCACAGCACTCATTTTCTCTCCACCATTTGGGTCTAATATCTGGGTCATATGGTCTGGAATTGTTTGGCAATGTTATCAGATTATTTGCTAAAAAAGTTTTAAAAGCCGATTCATATGACTCATCTCGAGGAGTAAACTCATGCTTACCCAAGGTTTGTCTTTAAACCACTCTCTTGTTTTCTTTGGGGGATTCTCTGTTGTAGTTTCAGTTGCCTTGAGTGCTTGTGTGCCACTGGCCAAGTTAACTATTGTGGATTTTGTTTTTGCTGGGACAGTATCTACCACTCCATCACTAACGACGTTCTTGTTGTTGTCTTTGCCATATTTCTAGTATTTGCTCTTTTCTTTAGAGCTATAACCTTGCGATGTTTCTTTCCAAAGTGATATATCTCCCTTTTTGATAAGCATGTCTTCCATTCTGAGGGCATTATCTACCATTTTGTTGAATGAAGGGTGTACTTGCATCTAGACACTATCTTTCAATTTAGGGACTAAGTTATTGACGAAGATATCGATTTTCTCAAGATCTGGGATAGTTCATGAATATCTAGAGAACATCTTTCTCCATCGTTGGAGGAAAGTGAGAAAGGGTTCTCCTGTCTTTTGTCTGGTATTGCAAAGCTCTATCATAGTGACTCGATGATGAATGTTGTATGAGTATTGTTGCAAAAATAATTGGATTAGTTCTTCAAATGTTTTTATTCCTTTGGGTAGGCTTGTGAACCATTCCATTGCTTGACCCCCTAAACTCCTTGGGAAAAGGCGCATGAGGTACGTTTGATCATGCATAAACTCCATACAAGTGGCACAAAACTCTCTGACATGATCTTGAGGATCTAAGGTACCATCGTATTTATAAAATTTTGGGATCTCAAATCGTGAAGGAAATGGAGACATGTAAAGGTTTTTGTCAAACGGGAATGGGCATATTGTGTCCAGAGAATATTGTTTTGGCATTTTATCTTTGTTTTCTATTCTTGTGACTGCAGTTTGTAATGCTTGCATTTTTTTGCTCATTTTTCCCCATGGTGTCTCTTCCTCTTTAGCAACAAGGGCCTCCACATTATAACCAGTAGAGAGTTGGCACCTTGCTTTGCTAATTCTAGGAAATAGTCTTCTTTTTCCCTAACCATGATGACCTTCATCATTTTCTGAAATTCTTTATTATTTTGACATCTATGTACTTCATCTTCAGGAGGTTCAGGAAGCTCATATTCAGTTGATGAATCATTGTTAGTGGAATGATTGCTGAAGTCATCATGAGTGTTTTGTTTATTAGCTTCTCTTTCTTGTCTTTCCCCAGACATGGTGGGAGATAGGGGCTAACCAAAGATTGGTATGTCGTAAACTGGTATCTATGATGAGGATGGTTTATTGTAAAAGGGGTTTTCCACAAAGAATGGATTGTCTTTTGACACAAAGAGCATTTCTTTTTCTTTGTCCTTTTTGTTGCGAGAATTTCTGGTTTGAACAGGCATTTTGTAACCGACAGGACCAAGAGTGAGATGTGTTGTAGAAGTCAAGATCAAATTTTAGCTAGTAGATCGTTTAACATAGTAATTAAGAGAAGTAACTTAAGATCTGGTCTGGTTTCAGGAACAATCTATCCTATGTAAGATATTATCCAAGTTGACTTAGGTTTGATAAAATGTTTGTTTCAACTAGCTGAGAAATGATCGACAAAATCGTGCAACGCAACTGCAGAGGTACACTATCAAGGTTGTTTATGCTTATGAGGATGATAACCAGTTTTAGGCTCATTGTAGACTGTTTTGGACAGGTTTAACTGTTCTAGATTGGCAAAATCAGAGACTCATACGACATAATTTCTAAGACCGTACAACAGTTCAATAAGTTAAGGATGACAACTATTCTGTTTTGTATGAGTTGCTGCCTAGTACCGTATGACAAATGGGTAAGTCCCAGATGACAAATGATTTTGTTCAGTTCTGTTTCGTACGACACATGATTTAGCTTAAACGACAGACTATTTGGTTTTGTACAACATAAGATTGGACTCAGGACAACAATTTAGTATACTCGTACTACATAGGATATGGTGCAGGATGACAATTCGGCAGACTCGTACAACTGTTCACATAGCAGAGACTAAAAATTCTAAGTTTTTCAATGGCTGAGTATTACAACTGAGTATGATCAATTCTGAAATGAACTGATTTTTTACCAGGATATGCTAGTTTTGATACAGATAGAGTTTATCACTGAGTTGTTTGATCTGTTTGATTTGTTTTCTCCAGTTTCAATATTTCATTTTTTAATTCCAGGGATGAAAACACAGAAAACATGCAAGATATGTAATATTTCAAGCATAGCACGCTAACCCTATGGAAGTTGGCTTAGAGAAGAAAACCATTGCTTGTTGTCTTAGGTACACACCCAATAGCTAATCAGAATACGACCATTGAGTCTCACGCAATGGATTCTCAATGCCGTATTAGCCGACTCCAAATGCTAATGGGGGCATGATATGGCAAGTGTCTTGGGAGAGTTACTATCTCTCTTGCAGAAAAGATTATCAACCTTTTAGAGGTGAATCGGGTAGCTTCTATTTTATAGTTCTTAATCAGGAATTTCATTTGAAATTACCCCTTGAAGTCACGCAAGCATGATTGAGGCCTATAGCCCGACAAGGTACCGAAACAAGCTGTAGTCACGTAAACGCGATTGAGACCATGAGATCCTACAAAATGCTCGATATGAAAGATCTCAAAGAGAAAACTCAAATAATCCCATCCTCTGAGACTTTAATCATCAGAGACCTATTTTAGAGTGAGTTGGAATGCTCAGGTCTAGTTGTACTCACTTGGGTCATTCTCACAGGGTGATTACTTTTTCCCACTGTGACAGACCCGCTAAAGGTACACAAATCTCAAAATTTAAAAAAAATCTTTGAGGGTCTAGATTTCTGATTGTCTATAAAAGACAAGAGCATACTCTCCTACCTCATACATTTTTCTGAAAACACGAAAGACAGATTTGTTCTTTAACCAAATAGCAATTTATATTGCCTAAAAAATGAATTTAAAGAATACACGATGTTTGGTTGATTCTCTTTAGGCAACCTGCAAAAACAACGCATCAGTAGTCATGTTGTTTTCATTCTTTGACAGACGTATGTTTGATTTGATAGATTCTTTGACAAACATCCTGCAAGAAATTGGTCAGGCTGTAAAAATTCCAGGCAGACAGAAGACAATCCAGGGTCAGCGTTAGCATCATCAAAATTTTAAGCAAAAAAAATCTTGAAAGGTAATATGTTTTTAATCTATCAGAAAACAGAATCGTATGACAATATTCATAAAACAGAATGACAGAATAGTTTTATTGTACGAGTTAGAAACCAGCATAGAATGACAAAAGGATAGCATAAGCAGTATGTTGTACGAGTTAGGAATCAACATAGAATGACAAACTATAAGAAAATTAGTATGTCGTACGAGTCCATATTTCGATTTGTACGACAATTTAAAGGATATGATCTTGTTTCGTACGATAAATTACAGGTGTCAATATAATGTCGTACGATGCAGTGAAACTGCTTGTACGATATTTTGCAAAGGCTATACAGATGAAACCTACAAGATAAAAAAAAATGATTTTGAGGCCGAAAAAGTAGTTTTCTGCCCCACGGTGGGCGCCAGAAATGTGTGTGTAAAAAGTGGACATGTATCTGTATCTGCAATACAAAACACTTCAATCAAGTCATTACATGCATGGTTAATCAGATATAATCAATGAATAATAAACCATAACAAATTGACCCATTGCCTTCTAAAAGATGCGAATATATGATTGCCCTCATATTATAAGCAATACTAGTGACTAGACAACATCAAGATGAAGGATTTTATCTATATGAGCATGATGAATGCTAGATGGATGCAATATTGATCTAACAAGATTTAAGCAATATTAAGCTAAATGATTTAATCAATGTGAAATAATTAATATGCAATATATCAATGAACCTAGAGCAAAAATAGTATAATAACAATATATTCTCTAGCCTCCAGCCTTTTTGAATGAGAGATGAGAGCCTGAATTTATAGAAAATTCAAAAAGAAACCAACGGCTAAGATCAAATGATGATGAGCGGTCAAGATTTTCCAAGAGGAAGCACAATCCAAGTGAATTGATGTGATTGGATGCTTTTCTTAGTTTTAAAGGAAATTGAACTAAAAATAAGATAAAATCAAAAAAACTGATTTATTCTCTATTTCATTCAATTTTAAGATTTAATTGTTTTAATTGCTTTCTCTTAGATTATTTATCAATTTTTAATTTGTTTTCCAAGATTATCTCCAATTGATTTCTTTTCTCAAATTTTTAATTCTTTCTTGGTCAATTGATTCCTTTTTCTGATTTATTTTCATTTTTGAAGATTTGTGCTCAATTGATTTATTTAATTAAATTCCTCTTTTTGATGTTTTAATGGCAAATTGGTTTATTTAATTAAATATGCAAAAGATATTTAATAAAATAAATAAGATAATTGTTTAAAAATGATTTACTTGGAATGATTCAATTAATTAAATATAAATATTTAATTAATATTGGTTGATTAATTTTGCCATGTGACATTTAATGATTTTAGAATTAATTGTGTGCTCAATATTTATTTAATTGCCTTTGGTTAGGACCTTGGTGATGTTGTCAAGATTAGGGGCCTGTGGTTTAGATGACCATTTTTAGGGTATTACACTAACATGTGATGATGCAGGTGCAAACTACATAAAATGTAGATATTTTTGGTGTATCATTATACTCAGTCATGTGATAGCGGGCTACATGGACTCAAGGAAGGACAATGGAGGTCAATCAAGAAAGGGGGATGGAAGGTAGAAGATATGGAAGTGAAAGAGCTTCTTGTTCTTTAATTATCATCATTGATCTTTATTATGGCAAATAGGTTATGAAAATCGAGGTATAGGTTTGACCTAGAAAGTCATTGTACCTATTTGCATGGAGACCAGACAGTCACAAACAAGTAATTCCCTGGTTCACACTAGACTCATAGTGTCCTCATATCCTTGGACAATTCATAGCATTACTAAGAGACAATCCACAAACAGAAAAACAATAGGTGAACATATCCCATCCTTTCCTTTCTAGTCAAAGAATCCTAGAGATATAATCTCTAGTCAGAGACATCCCAGAAAAGCTAAAAGACGTGTCACCAAAAGATAAAATCAAAACAAAATAGGGACTTGACACTAACACACAATGAAATCCTCAAGTTATTTGTGTTTCTTGCCACATATGTTAACATGTTTGATTTGGTCACAATGTTGTCATCCTGATAAAGGACAAATCATGTTGAAAACCATGTTGTTCCCAAAGTTTGCTGAAAGCTTTGATTTGTTGAAAGTACATTGTTGCTTGTGTCTCATCTAAAACTAATTGAATCTATGAAACTGATACTTTATTGCGAAGAAGATCAGAACTTTATTGCGAATTGGTGATGCAAAGGACTTTTTATTGTCGATTGTGTGTGAAAAGGAGGAATGAAAATATGATGTTGCTCAAAACATGTGATGCTCAGGGTACCACTTCCATCAGTAGATTTAGGATTTTGCCCCAGTTATAGATTGGACCTAATTTATCATGGAAGGAAAGGGCAAAAAGGGAAGGGTTTGTTATGAATTGCTAACCAATCTTAGGTAGATCAATAACAAGCCATGATGAGAATGGGTAAAATTTATTATGGATGAATAGACTATGAGTGTGTGCAAAGTGAAGGGATGAGATTTAATCTTGAAGGAGGGAGGAGAAATGTCTCTGCACACGGTGCCAGTAACTTGGTTTCCACCAAGGTACTTGCCTAGGGCACCACCGAAGTGGTTTTCACCATTGGACAGATTTATTTCTTTTTACTTTTTTCATTTTTTCAAAAAAAAATATCACAAGGTGCTTGTTTGCGAGGTTTTCACCAAGTAACGATTTTTTTTTTATGATTTTTTCTTCTTTTTTTTTTATTTTTTTTATTTTTTTGTATTTTTGAATTAGGATATTCTGAAGAGCTATGTGTAAAACCAATGAAGGTGCATGTTGTTAATAGGATCTTCCAAAGGTTCTCCATCTGGTGTTGAGAATTGATATGTACCTGATCCATAGACTATTGTGATGATGTAAGGACCAAGCCAATTTGGTTCGAACTTTCCCTTCTTCTCTCTGTCTTGTTGATTCTTAGGAATTTCTCTAAGAATTAAGTCACCTGCCTCAAATGTGTGAGTCTTTACCTTATGATTCTAGTTGTGACATTCCTTGACTGAATGATGTGGTGCTCCATTGATTGTCTTCCTTGATGGAGGAACTAAGGTAGAATTACTAATGTGTGGACTACGTTCGCCCATATGCATGTCACCTAAAGAAGTTTGGGCATCCCTGACAACAAAGTCCTTCAAGGAAATTACATTAAAGGTCCATTGATGTGATGTATCACCAAAAGGGGATGGATGTGTGCAACAAGTGGATGAGTTATGAAGGCTTATGATTGCAAAAAAAAGTGAAAGTAGCATGGCATGATAGAGACTCAAGATCAACAAGTATTCTTTTTGACTTAAAATTTTATTATTTTGGTATTAGGGGAGATCATCTCTTATTCTTTTTCCTTCATAAGATTTTTATCCTTGACTTTTATTTTTGTAGATTCCAATAGCTTTTGATTTTGATTTGGACTTGAGGACTTTTCTTTATTTTTTACTTTTAGATTTTTCTTTTCAAGGCTTGATTTTTTATCCCCAATTAGTAAGGACTTTTGTGATTCTTGTTGATCCAAGTCTAGGTGATGATTGGATGAAATGGTAAGGCTATAGGAGTTCTCAAGAGGGCTAGTGATATATTCAATAGATTCTTTGTTGGCACCACTCTTAGGATTGTTGATATCAAGAGTCGCTTGCACCACAAGAGGAGATTTGCATTCAGACTTAGTAGCCATAGCACTACGTGATTCATACCCAATTCCTTGGAATTACAAATTGTTTGTAGGTTGTTTCTGTCGACTAAATGTCTTAGGAGATAGTGGGAGTTGATCAACATAAAATATATACTCACCACATCCCATGTCTTTAACCTTGAATTTTTTATTAAGCTCACCTTGTTTTGATGTTGAAGGTTTTAATGATTTTGGATCCACATATGCGGATGATGGAGTTTCTTCTTTGTTAATTAGAAATATTATCTCTGATCTTGGTCGCAGGTTATTACAATACATAAATGGATTTGGATCACCTTTTATTGTTACTTCAACTCTATTGTAAGAAAATTTGATACATTGATGATATGTTGATGGTACTTCTCTCATTTCATGTATCCATGGACGTCCCAAGAGTATGTTATATGTGATATCTAGATCAAGGACTTGACAAATCGCATCCTTTGTGACTGGTCCAATTCTTAAAGGTAATGTTACTATGCCCTTGGATGAGCATTCTTTGTCATCATATGCTTTTATGGTGATCTTGTTCTTTGAATTCATAGTTTGTTCGGAATATCCCAATTGCTTAATAGTATTCAATGTACAAATGTTCAGACCTGCTCCTCCATCTATCAAGACTCATTTTATTCTTTTTCTATGGAGAAAGGCTTCAATATGTAGAGGTGCATTATGAGGCTGGGTTACATATGCATCATCGACTTTTGTGAATGTAAGGCTGTATGGAACAAAAAGGTATCCCACCGTAGCTTGAAACTGGTCCACGTTCAGATCAGTCGGTATGGAAGTTTCTCTCAACACTTTATCAAGGATAGCCTTATGTGAAGGGGATATGTGTAAAATCTCAAGGATGGATATGAGGGTGGGTGTTTTCCCTAGCTGATCTACAAGGTCATACTCATTCTTGGTGGATGATGAGGTTGTGGTCTTGAATGGAATGCCTTGCAAGGTGACTTTACCTCAATGGGTTGTGACATTACATTCAAAGGTTTCATTTTTGGAAGATGAGTAAGATGGTCCAATGAAACATGATTGTCCATTGAAATGTGATTAATAGTAGAATCATAATCATAGGGTATCTTGGTATAATTAGTTTGATTATCTGTAATTTTGGCTTTTCCTTTGTCATGTTTAGGAAATGGCTCCTTGAACATCACATGCTCTTCATTGGAGGTGTGACCATTAACTTCTATGTCACCTCGGTCAATGAGATCTTGTATGATATTCTTCAATCTGTGATAATTTCTATTTAAATGCCCTTTACTCTTGTTATATTCATAATATTCATCATCATTCCACCAATTTGGTTTTACTTTTGAATCATTGTAAAGTTTTGATGCCAATAGCTAACAAGATGAGAGGGGGGGGTGAATCATACAAACTTAATCTTCCATAAAATCAACAGATTCAACCTCGGTAACTTATACTCTAGCAATATAACAAAAAAACTGCTAAACATGCTAACTCATAAACACATAATCATAATAAAACATATAACACCAGATTTAACATGGAAACCCAAATAGGGAAAAACCACTATGGGATTTCAGACCCACTAAGAAATATACTCTTCTAGAGTGTGCTTGGTTAAAAGAAAATCCTATTAAAGATTACAAACACATTGCTAGATGTGACCCAGTTAAGGGATTTCCCTCAGACTTGTTAGAGCCTTGCACTTTGTTAGAAGTGACCTTGTCAAAGGATTTCAAACACTCATTTAGAATGTTACCTTGCTAGAGGGTTTACAAATAAGACTGTTAGGTCCACTCGGTTAAGAGATTTTCTATCACTTTACAAAATAATAGTAATTAAAATATATCTGCAACTTCACATCTAAAATGCTAAAGCAGATTCTAATTTGCTCAAAACAATCTTGTCATAGGACTTATCTAGTTCCTCTGTTGGGCTCCCTACTCTATTATTTAAATAGGTCTTCAAGCTTTTGTGCTCAGTAATCACTATGTTGCATCCTTGTGCTTACACTTGCCCACATGCATTGTTTATCAACAATTCCTTATTTATAAATAATTTCTAACCGCTTAATCTCCTTGATCGCATTTCCCATGATCAACCTTAGCCATCAGATCATCAATCTTGACTAGGTTCAATGTATCCTTCGATCTGAAAAATGTTTTACCTCACCTTGGAACTTGTGCAAGGTTATTGCGGTTAAATCTGTGCTATAGATCTTTCCTCTTGATTTTCCATTGTCGTAGATCCTTAACAAATTTCTGCACGACATACCAATCATTTATTAATCTCCAACTCATCAACATCCTTCATTAAATAATACTTTTATCCATCCAATACGATCTATTGTAACTTGGTTGTTACTCGGTTAATACTAAACTTCACTCGGTAGACATTCTGCCTTCTTTAACCGATATCGGTAACCTTAGGGTTTACCGACTAGGTTCTTACGGTTTACCGACTAGGTTCTTTGCTCGGTGACATGGTACAGTATTAAACTTATAATCAACAACATCTGTAGGATATCAACACAATCAAAACATCACGATCTCATCATTGTCTAATCGGTAATAGTTGCCCATTGAATAACTTATTTCTCCCCTTATTCATCACATTCTTTTTGTGTCTTTTGACCAACCTCCTAATACTCATCAACACATACTTCTCAAGATATGGCAACATCATACTGAATCAAAATATCAATTTCATGACATCAATGACAAAATAATGTTGTAAAGATAGTTATCATCCTTCTTCAGTTATATCAATAATCTTCAACAACCTTCTCAATATCCTTAATGAATATCAACAATCTCCTTCTATTGAAATGTCAACAATCTCCCCCTTTGGCATTGATGGCAATACCAACTTTTAAATGGTAATACCAACAAGATATTCAAAATGATTCCGATTCAAATTGTTGTGGAGACTTCTCCTGTTATCCTTGAGTTGTTTTCTTCTTCTAAAGTCTTCTAGGCTTTCTCCCTCTTTCATTAGTCTTCTGAGTTGTTATCTTGCATTTAGTCTTCTCCCTTTTTCAGTAATCTTCTCCCCCTGTCATTAGTCTTCTGTTATCTTCTTCATTTAGGGCTTTACCATTTAGTCTTATCCCCCTTTGACAATGATGCCAAAAAGTAAAAGAACTAAATCATGAACTCTTCTTATGTAAAGTGCTTGCTTTTACTGAGTTACACATGCAAATGTAACATCTAAAACTTGATCAGAGCAACTTGTCTCTATTCACTATTTCCTACACACCTTTAGAAAACTTCCTAAAGTGTGTAAATCAACATCAATCCACACATAGTATTCTATAGAATCATCGAATTGATGCTTTCACCGAACTCTATCAGTGAGTAGAAGATAGGGGTAGGACCCCTAACTTACTTCGGAGATACTCAAAAGTGTCTCTTGGTAGTGGCTTTGTGAAGATGTCTGCAATTTGCTCCTTTATGCTAACATATTCCAATACAACTTTCTTTTCTTGAACTTCTTTGAGATAATGATACTTGATAGAAATATGTTTTGTCTTAGAGTGCATTACCAGATTCTTTGAAATGTTAATGGCACTCATATTATCACATAATATAGTTACTATCTCGGTAACCTACTCATTTATACCTTCCAAGAGTTGCTTGATCCATGCTATATTGGTACAATTCAATGTTGCAACAACATATTCAGCTTCTGTTGTTGACTGTGAAATACATCCTTGTTTCTTACTAAGCCAACTCACTAGTCTTTCTCCTAAAAAGAAAGCTCCACCACTTGTGCTTTTCCTGTTATCAATGTTTCCTGCCCAATCAGCATCAGTATAAACTTTTAAATCAAAATCATTTCTCTTTTCATATACTAAGCCATAATCTTTAGTGCCTCTCAGGTATCTGAAAATTCTCTTGATTGTTGTCATATGGGTTTCTTTGGGATCTGTAGAGAATCTTGCAACAATACCTACTGCATGTGCTATATCTGGTCTACTATGCACAACATATTGTAACTTTCCAATCATGGATCGGTAAAGTGTCTCATCAATAGATGCAGATTCATCATTCTTTGATAGTTTACAATTGGCAGTCATATGAGTACTTACTGGTTTCGAATTATCCATTCCAAATTTCTTCAAGATTTCCTTTATGTACTTGGATTGAGTAATGAAAATCTCATCTTTCATTTGCAGTATTTGTAAACCTATAAAATACTTTATCTCACCGATTAATGACATCTCAAATTCTTTGCACATTTCATTTCCAAAGTTCTTCCATAGATAATCATTTCCACAAAAAATAATATCATCAACAAATATGGCTGAGATAAGTATTTCATTGTCCTCATCATTCTTCATGTACATATTGTTGTTTTCACTTGTTCTTATAAAACCAATCTTGATTAAGTAAGAGTGCAATCTCTCATACCATGCTCTAGGTGCTTGATTCAGACCATATAAAGCTTTGTTCAATTTAAATACCTAATCTTTACTCCTGTCTTCAACAAATCCTTCAGGTTGTTCAAAATAAACTTCTTCTTCTAGTATACCATTCAAAAATGTAGATTTAACATCCATTTGATATACCTTGAAATTTTTGAAAGCAGCATATGCCAACAATGTTCTTACTCCCTCAAGTCTAGCCACAGGTGCAAAGGTCTCGCCATAATCTATTCCTTCTTTTTGAGCATAACCTTTGCAAACTAGTCTTGCTTTGTTCCAAATGACCTCACCTTTTTCATTTAGCTTGTTTCTGAAAATCCACTTTGTACTAATTACATTTTTGTCCTTTGGTCTTGGGACAGGTGTCCATGTGTCATTTTTCTTGATTTGATCAATCTCTTATGTCATAGCATTTACCCAATCCTCATTGTTAAATGCCTCTTTTACTATTCTCGATTCAAATTCAAATATCAGACATGTGTTATGTCTCAGTTTGTTCCTTGTCATCACTGGATCATCCTTATCTCCTAGAATCTGACTTGATGCATGATGTCTTCTAACATATTTGGCTAACATAGGCTCGATAGGCTCTGTATGATCTTCTTCATCACTTGGTAACTGGATATTCTCTTCATTTTCTTTAGTCTCTCTCGGTAGGATTTCTCGGTTGAACATAAATAAAATCTTCATAATTTTCTGGTTCTTTGGAATTTCCTTCATCATTTCTTTCTGCAAATTCATCAATTTTCACATTTGCACTTTCTACTATTTTGTTAGATGATTTGATCAGACATTTAAATGCTTTACTTCTAGAAGAATAACCAAGAAATGTTCCTTCCTCTCTTTTCTGATCAAACTTTCCATTTCTATCATCTTTGTGAACATAACATCTACTTCCAAAGATTTTAAAATAACCTACATTAGGTTTCTTGTCATACCAGATTTCATATGGTGTCTTCATAGTTCCTTTCTTCAGTTGTACTCGGTTCAAGGTGTAAACTGTACTGCTCATTGCTTCTCTCCAAAATGTTTGAGGTACCCTCTTTTCTATCACCAGGGTTCTGGCATAATCTACAATTGATCTTTTTCTTCTCTCAGCTATCTCATTTTGCTGAGGTGTTCTCAGTGCAGACACTTGCCTTTTTATACCATGATCATTGCAGAATAAGTTAAATTCATCAGAAGTGAACTCTCCTCCTCTATCAGATCTAAGACATTTCAGTTGTCTTCCTGTTTCATTTTCAACTCTTTCCTTGTACCATTCAAACATTTGGAAAGCTTCTAATTTTTCTTTTAAAAACATTAATGACATGATCCTTGAGTAATCATCCACAAATAATATGAAATATTTATCACTATAATAACTTTGAACTTTCATAGGACCACAAAGATCACTGTGCACAAGATCTAAAATTCCATTAGAAGTGTAGGACTTACTTATAAAGCTTGATCTTGTCATCTTACCCATCTGGCATCCTCGACACATAGCATTCTTAGGTTTTTCCAAACTCGGTAGACCTCTTACTCAGTGCTTCTTGCTTATCTTGATTAGATTATCAAAATTTACATGACAAAATCTTTTATGCCATAACCAGGTATCTTCTATTTTTGCATATAGACATTTTGTTCCAAGTTGAGTCAAGATGAAATGTATTACCTTTTGTTTGTATCCTGGTAGTAGCTAGCTTTCCATGTTTGTCATGAACTTTGACACATCCCTTCTGGAATTCTATTCGGTATCCTGTATTGTTTAGTTGTGATACACTCAATAAATTGTATTTCAAACCTTCAACCCAATAAACATCATCACATTTAGCATTTTCAAGAAGTGTTATAGATCATTTACCTTTCACCGGACATGGTGCATCATTTCCAAATCTTACATAGCCTCCATCATAGTCTTCTAATTTAACAAATTTGTGTTTATCACCTATCATGTGATGTGAGCATCCATTGTCTATGATCAAAGAATCATTATTATTTATGTGAGATATTAGGGCTTTTTCTTCATACCTTTCTTCATCTGATCCATCTTTAATAGCCACATAAACAACTTCCTTTGTATCAGTTTCATCAGATTTATCATCGTTGGATTCCTCATCAGCTACTAGGCATGTCTTTCTATCTCTCCTTCTGAAGTTTCGGTGTCCTCTGAATTGGTTGTCTTTCTGCCTGTTATCTCGGTATTCTCTCTGTTCACTAGATTCTTTGTCGGGGAAGTTAGAAGCCCTATGTCCTATTTTATCATAGTTAAAACATTTTAAAGGTAGCTTTCCTTTATACTTACCTTTTCCTCTCGGTAACCTTCTGGCTAATAATGCTTCAAACTCTTCTTGCTTTTTGATTTCTTCATATAGTTTGTGAACCTCTTCCATATTTTTGTGAAACCTTTCACTTGCTCCATTGTGATTTCCTTTAGTATACTTATACATTCTATCATTGTAATCATCAGATTCACCAATATGAAGAGAACTAAATGCAGATTCTACTTCATTTACCGAAGACCCACTATTATCAAAATTACTTAACTCAAATGCATGTAGCTTACCAATTGTAGCATCCAAAGAAACTGGCATGTTAGGTACAAACCTCAATTCATTGATTGCAAAGACTTGAATGGCATAAGCAGGTAGAAGGGTTCTCAACAACTTACTTCTTACATCCTTTTCTTCAATAGTTCCTCCTGCTCCTTTGATTTGATTGACAGTCTCCTTTAACCTTGTACTGTATTGAGTTATGTTCTCACCTTCATTCATTCTCATGGATTCAAGTTGACCTCTTAGACTATCTACTTTTTCTCTCTGAACATGTTCATCACTGTCATACATAGATATGAGCTTGGTCCACATTGCTTTTGCATCATTACAACCTTCTAGATCATTAAACTTTGAGTCGGTCAATGTTGATGTTATTTCAATCATAGCTTGAATATGTTCTTGCTTTGCCTTTATCTCTTCCAAGGTCATTGGGTTGGTGCTTGGTGGTATGTAATCATTCTCCAAATAACATGTTGCATATTCTCCAATTCCTGATAAATACAGCTTCATCCTTTTCTGCCATGTGGAGAAACGTGACTTGTTCAGCTTTGGTGCATCCCTTTTATACATCTTCAGATCTTTGCCTCAAGTACCTTTAAACTTTTCTTTCGGAGTCCACATCTCTGATACCAATTGTAAAGTTCTAATGCCAATAGCTAAAAAGATGAGAGGGGGGGGGGGTGAATCATACAAACTTAATCTTCCATAAAATCAACAGATTCAACCTCGGTAACTTATACTCTAGCAATATAACCAAAAAACTACTAAACATGCTAACTCATAAACACATAATCATCATAACACATATAACACTAGATTTAACGTGGAAACCCAAATAGGGAAAAACCATTGTGGGATTTCGGACCCACTAAAAAATATACTCTTCTAGAGTATGCTCAGTTAAAAGCAAATCCTGTTAAAGATTACAAACACATTGCTAGATGTGACCCGGTTAAGGGATTTCCCTCAGACTTGTTAGAGTCTTGCACTTTGTTAGAAGTGACCTTGTCAAAGGATTTCAAACACTCATTTAGAATGTTACCTTGCTAGAGGGTTTACGAATAAGACTGTTAGGTCCACTTGGTTAAGAGATTTTCTGTCACTTTACAAAATAACAGTAATTAAAATATATCTGCAACTTCACATCTAAAATGCTAAAGAAGATTCTAATTTGTTCAAAACAATCTTGTCATAGGACTTATCTAGTCCCTCTGCTAGGCTCCCTACTTTGTTATTCAAATAGGTCTTCAAGCTTCTGTGCTCGGTAATCACTATGTAGCATCCATGTGCTTACACTTGCCTGCATGCATTGTTTATCAACAATTCCTTATTTATAAACAATTTCTAACCACTTAATCTCCTTGATCACATTTCCCATGATCAATCTTAGCCATCAGATCATCAATCTTGACTAGGTTCAATGTATCCTTCAATCTGAAAATGTTTTACCTCACCTTGGAACTTGTATTCCTTCCTAGGAACTTGTCCAAGGATATTGCAGTTCAATCTATATTGTAGATCTTTCCTCTTGATTTTCCATTGTCGTAGATCCTTAAAAAATTTATGCGCGACATACCAATCATTTATTAATCTCCACCTCATCAGCATCCTTCATTAAATAATGCTTTTATCCATCCAATGTGATCTATTATAACTCGGTTGTTACTTGGTTAATATTGAACTTCACTTGGTAGATATTCTGCCTTCTTTAAACGATATCGATAACCTTAGGGTTTACCGACTAGGTTCTTAGGGTTTACTGACTAGGTTCTTTGCTTGGTGACAACACTATTAAACTTATAATCAACAACATGTGTAGGATATCAGCACAATCAAAACATCATGATCTCATCATTGTCTAACTCGGTAATAGTTGCCCATTGAATAACTTATTTCTCCCCTTATTCATCACATTCTTTCTATATCTTTTTACCGACCTCCTAATACTCATCAACACATACTTCTCAAGATATGGCAACATCATACTGAATCAAAATATCAATTTCATGACATCAATGACAAAATAATTTTATAAAGATAGTTATCATCCTTCTTCAGTTATATCAATAATCTTCAACAACCTTCTCAATATCCTTAATGAATATCAACAATCTCCTTCTATTGAAATGCCAACAGATCATATGGTGGATTATCTGGTAGTGTTATGAGCTTGTTTGCCACTAACTTTTTAAATGTTGTTTCAATTGGTTGTCCCAACAGAGTGTAATTTCTTTGGGGTTTTGATTTCCTTTGATTGTTCACTTGATTGTTTGTATTAGAAGAAATTGCACTGGGGAAAGTTATCTTAGGTTTCACAATATTTGCATCTACTACCCTGTCATTGACTGTGTTCTTATTCTTGTTCCAAAAGTGGGGTTTGTCTTTCCCATTTGATTCCTCTTTGTTCTCTTTGAATATCTTAATGACACCTTGTTCGATAAGGACTTTTTATGTTCCCATTCCTTTCTCAATGACCTCCTTGAAGGTAGACAAACAACCTTTTCTTAGCTCATATCCGATATCATTGTTCAAATTTTCAGTGAATACTTATACCATTTGTTTTTGTGGGATATCACAAGAGCATCGACTAGAAAGAATCTCCATCGGTATAATAATGAAGAGAAGGATTCCCTATTTTTCTGCTTAGTATTGCACAAGGTAGTTACTGACACATCTGTTTCAATATTGTATGAGAAGTGTTGTATAAAAGCCTTTGCTAGATCACTCCATGACTTAATTCCAAGTGGAAGTTGGGAGAACCATTCCATCACTTGTTCGCCTAAGCTTTGTGAAAACAATCTCATCAAATATGTTTCTTCTCCTACTACCTCAATGCAAGCTGTGAAAAACTATCTTATGTGTGCCTTAGGGTCCCCTTTGCCTTTGTACTTATCAAATTTTGGTGTCACAAAATATGGAGGGAATGGAGGTATTGGAATACTTCTATCAAATGGGTAAGGACATATGTCCTTCATTGTATACTATTGCTTTGGTGTATTCATGCCTGCCATTTTCTTTTACAAATCCTCGATTTGTTGTTGCAAGTCATTCTTGAGTGGTGTCTTTTCTTTTTGAGCTAATCACATGCTTGAGCCACCGGGTGGAGGAGGAGGGATATAATTCATGTATGTATGGTATTTATTATAGATGTGCTCATATGGAGGATGTACATAATTATATCTTGCATATAGACCTTTGGTATTGTGTCATAATGAGGATAATTAGGTCTAGGTCGATACATGTCATGGCCATGAAGATGGGAGGCATCATAAGAGTGATCTTGAGTATTTCTCCGAAATCTGACATGGGGTCTCCTCATGTCATGACCCCATGTCATGATTTTGAATATTCACTTGAGTGTAATTGAATGCATTGGTATGATCTTGGGTATCATCATGAGCATGTTTGGTGGTAGTTCTTCTCCAATGGAAAGGATGGTTGTGGGGTTGTTCATGACAAGTTCTATCATAACTGACATGAGAATGAGTGTATGTGTTTGGAAATTCAGGTTTATGAAATAGGGAGGAAGGTGACTCAAGCACGAGACGCTCTCTCCTATTACCACCATTATTGGGCCTCCTAAGCCTTGTATTATCTAGATTTGCTTGATTTGGATCATCTTCCAAAATTTGAGACATATCAAAATCATGTGGTAATCTTGTTCCACTTTGTGCCATAACTTGTAGGAAATATTCTCTATCCCTCTTCATGATTTCTTAAACCAATTTATTAAAATGGGGATCCATGATAGTTTCCTCAACTTCTACAGAATCCACATATGCATTGTATAGGTCAATTGGATTAGATCATTTTGATATGGACATGAAATAGGAGATTATGGATATGTGAATGTGATACAATGTGAAATACATCAGAGAGATTGTGTATGTGAGGATATTTATTTAAGGGTTGTTCCGGTAAACGGTTTGGGGTTTCAAACTAGAACAGAAAGAGCTTAAACTGAAACTGTATTCAAGCATAGAAGATGTTATCTTAGCAGTTCAACACTTCTCTGGATTGTAGTCTAGATTTATATGTAGTCAATGAGGCTCCTTTTGTGATTGAGCAGTGTGTTCTAGGCTGTAAGCCTTCCTGCAAGTGCAGGCCTCTTATATTTTGTAATATCTCTTCATATGGCCAGTGGATTGATATTGTGGGTCACAAATCCTACCGTGGTTTTTTATCTTTGAGGTTTTCCACATATAATTTTGTGTGTTATGGTTCTCATTTATATGATTGGCTTATTGGTTGCTTTACTTCTTTCAATTCGGTATGTACTGGTATACCGGTTGGTGTATGCATGTTTTAATAAGGCTAAAATTGACTATTCTTGTATAACACTAATTCACCCCCCGTCTCAATGTTTTTGGATTCCAGCAATATTATTCTTAAGTATCTAATTATAATCAAATAAATATTTCAGATTAGATAAACTTATTTTTATATTTACAATTGTAAAATTCAATTGTTTTTGCATGGTTAAGTAGGTAAAGTTTTATAATCACATTTTAGTAAATGTAGATATTTCGTTGGACGAAATATTTGGACTAATATTATTAGATTAGAATGTTTAGTTATATTTTGCTAAATATAGATGTATGTTGGGTAAGCATTAGCAAGATATGTCTTGTTAAATATAAAAAATATATATATGTATTTGGATAAATACATGAGGGAAAGTGTACTATGTAGGATCAGGTGTGTAATACTTTAAGAATAGGTTTTGTGTAAATTCCAAATGAGGGATGTATGATTATTGGTTAAATGATTTTTTTGGGAAACTTATTGGAATAAGGTTATTAAGAGAATTGTTTGTGCTTCATGTTTTGAATTTTGTATTAAATGAGGATATGGCTTTAGGAATATTTTGTATTGTATGTTATGGTATTGATGGTTATGTCAATTATGATATTTTCCCCTTTAAGTGGTCTTGTAATGTGAGTGGACCCATGTCATCAATTGTATCATTTCTACTATGTTCATTCCTTAGAGAGATTGTATATGGTGAAGCGGGGTTTTTTTTAGTTTATGTTATACTTGTTGGCATTTTGATTTTGTTGGAATTTTGCATAGAGATTGCATTAATGATATGTTGTCATTGATGTCAATTGAACTGGTGATGGTATTCATGTTATTGCTGATATTGTTGTTTTTGATATTGTTAGGATTCCCACAGATATTGAGAGGGGGCATGAATCAGTATCTGATCGGTGAATTGAATTTCTTAACTTAAAACATGTAGAACATATTATAACAGTGTACCGGTATGCAAGAAATAATGCAATAAACAGAATTAAAAGCAACCACATGAAAAACACACCATAACACAAGGATTTAACGAGGAAACCCAGTGTGGGAAAAACCTTGGTGGGATTTGTGACCCATAATATTCACTTACTGGCCGATAAGAGAATATTACTGCTACAAGAGGGGCCTACACATGCAGGAAGGCCAACTGCCTAGAGCTCACTGCTCAATGGGAAGTCTCACTGACTTACAATGATGGATTATATAAATCCAGTGTCTTGTACTACTTCAAAATAGCATCTATAATGCCAGATCTAGTACTGGTTTCTGCTCTGCTTCTTACATAAACCCTTAACCTATAATTCGCATAATAGGTCTACCTTATTTCGCCTAAATACAATCTACTTCCTTCATTTCAAATGTTCTATAATGATCTCTTATATATATGAGTCATTTTACAATGATGCCAAGTCAGCTTACAAAGATTTTACAATAATAAACAAAATATAATATAACAAAAATCTTGTCGGCCTCTATGCCGGTATGCTTCCTTTCCCTGTCGGTGCTGGTGGTCTAAGTATCAGTATAGAGTCTGATCTTGCTAGTGCCGGTGTAATGCCTTGTCGGTGCCATAGGATTGTAAGGTTGCCATCAATGACAAAACCTTCAATCACCTACAATGTCTCATTGGAGTGTGCATATGCCAACAATCTCCCCCTTTGGCATTGATGGCAACACTCACAAGAAAATTCAAAAGTGTATCCAAAACTTGTAATCCAAAAATGTTTCCAAAAATATATGTTACCAAAAATATAAGAGCTTCCCTTGAGTAGATAAGTCTTCTGTCAGTTATTTTCTCATACTACTACTCCCCCTTTGGCATCAATGACAAAGGTTGTCAAGATGTCAATAGACTTGTAGTCTCAACCTTGTAACTGGGTGGTTACAATTTGAAAAAGATCTGCCAAAATCAAGTTTAGACTTTCCATAAACTTATTGCTATCCTTTATTGCTACCTTTGTTCTTTGAACTATACCGGTGAGGTGCTGCATATGCTTTGTCAGTGTTCTCTATCCCTGTACTAGTGCCTCAGATATTTCCTTCTGTAATGATGCTAGATAGTCCAATCTTGGACTTAGTCTTAGTCTCAAATTCTTTGCCTTATTTACTATTCTCTCCTTTTCTCTTTTTAACTTAAGTAACTCTTCCTCAAAACTAGTTACCTTTTGCTCAAAAATTGATAATGTATAAGGTGAGTTAACAAAATTGTCTGCAAGTTTATTTATTTCATCCTATACCTTGCTCATTTTCTTATCTATGTATACTGTCAAAAAGTTTGTCTTGCAAGTATCTTTGTACGGAGTTTTAAATTCCTTCAATAAGTTACATAGTTCCGGTAGAAGTGTGTCAAATTCCCTAGTACACTTCTTTATTTGATCTTCAAAGAATTTTTGCTTTTCAATTTCTAACTTATCCTTCAATGCCTCTTCCTTTATTTGCTCAACAGTCACTGTGTTATCAGTGATGTATTTACACAAAGTGTCAAGTTGGCTTAAAGAATCCTTATTGTCTATGTTATAGTTAGGAGCTATCATCTTCAAAATTGGGATTGTGTCATATATAGCTTTATAAGCATGTGAACTACAATCTTTTATCCTTTTGATGGAGTCCAAAAGTACTTCAGTTACATTTGTTGATTTGTATCCTGCTGAGGAGGAACCAACATTCTGAATTCCGCTGGTGGAGGAAGTAACCAAGCCTATAGTGACCTCTGGTAGGTCAGTCTGTGTTTCCATTTCCTTAAGTAATGGTTTTTGATCTTCTCCTGTTGCCAGTGGTACTGTTTCCATGTGAATCTGTTCCTGTTCCGGAGCCTATTGCTCTGCTTGTCTCTCTGTTCATTGCTTTGTTTCAGTCTCAGTCTAAGTCTCTACCTATTGCTCTGTGTTATCAACTTCAACTTTTCTTTCAGTATTGTCAATGCTATCAATTTTCGGTGGCTCACTAGCCATATCTGCCTTGCCGGTTGTATCTTTGTCTATGATAATGTTGACTTTTTGAGTATCAACATCCATTGTGTATAGTACCTCAAGGTTAGGATTTGTATCCTCTATGTCAATACTCTCATCTACCGGTTGATCTTCAGTAGTTGTTTCCGGTGATGTAATTGGAGGCAGTGGGAGTAAGTTGTCTTTTACTTTGATGCTCGGAGGTCCACCAACCTTTCCTTTTCCTTTGTCTTTGTCCTTCTAATATACCTTTATTGGTTTGGGGTTCATGTACTCTTCCTATCTTTCTTTCTCAACAAGGAATATGTCCCATGCATTTTATGTTTCCTCTGTTACTTCATTCACTCTTCCAACCATTAATGCAATATGTCGATGTGCAATAGAGAATACTGACCAGTTGGCTTCTACAATTAAGTCATCTATCTCCTTAGGTGAGTTTACTAGAAAAACAGCAAGAAACTTTTCAATTTTGATTTTCTTATCAATCTCTACAATAGCTTGTCTTCTTGCTTCCAGTCTTTTGAACAATTCATTTGGTAGTTCATCTACAACTTCCATCAAAAACTTCTTATAGATGTCCATGTGTAAAATGACATTGTTTTCAACTTGTTCTTTTTCATCTATTCACAGTGTATCATAGACCTTTCCTATATTATTGAGTTTCCCTTTGTCTATGATTTCATTTAGCAATTTTTCAAGAGGGGCCATGTTTTGTTTAGTCTTCTTCTTCTTCGGTGTCAACTTTTTCTTTGGTGTTGTCTTTCTAACCAGAGACCTCACTGCCTATTGTTTTTGTCTAGTCCTTCTAGGCGAGGGTGTGGATGCCGGTGAAGGATCCCTTTTCCTTAAAACTCTTTTGAAAGTTGCAAGCATGTCATTCTCCAAAGAAGTGGCTATCGGTGATAGGTGAGTCTCAGGCTGTAGAGTTCCTATCTCATCCTCAGTGATACCGGTTTATTTTAGTACATCTTCTTTAATAGCCTTAGCTTGTCTAGAACCTCTTCTCACAACTGCTTCAACCTTTTTCACTCTCTTCTTAGATTGAATTTGACTTTCTATGGTCTCAGCACTACCAAATACTTCTTCCTTTGGTTCATTTGGTGCTTCCAGAAGTGCTTTAGCATAAGTCACAACGATATGTTCATCGGTCTCATAACCCATCTCTGTTACCCAAATTGTTCTTGGGATGACTACTTCCATCCAGATCTCATCCTTTTTTATTACAAAACATATTTCATCCTTGTATTTGTTGACAATCTTATGTGATAGTCTGATTCTTTTGCTCATTCTGGCCTTTAGTGCTTGAAAATACTCATTGATATTCTTTTCTTTGTTTTCACCCATGTTGTTAAGTAAGTCTGATAATTGTTTTACTACCGATATGTCAAATCCAAGATTCTTGTTGCCTATATCGGGAACCTGTTTGATTATGTGCAGCATCAAGCATACAAGTAGATTTCCAAATCTAAAATTTCCTTTCTTATCCTTCTTAATTTTGCCTAAGTTATCAATCAACTCATCTTTTAACCATTCACATTCATCAATTTTTACATTGTCTTTAACCATCTCATAAGCACTTTTAATGCATAAACTGGAAACTGAGTTAAGTCTATTTGCATGAGTTGCTTTGTACCCTAAAATCATGCTAACAAATCTCACATTTATATCGGTCACATCGTTAACCCTCAGAGACCTTCTGTCGGATGTTGCACCAGTTAAGTTCAACACTAGGTCATTGGAGACCTTCTTAGTCTTGTTTGGTCTGTTACCAGTGGAAGGTAACCCTGTTACTACTTTCACAACTTCCTTTGTAATTTTGTAAATTGAATCAAGCCAAAAGAATGAACCATGTACCCTGCTTAAAACTATCCTAATCACTTCCTTGGGAAATTCAGGAATGCAGAGGATTTTAGTGAACCCTAGGGTTTCCACAACTTTATGTTCAAGTTTTATATTTTCGGAATTGTCACATATAATAGACTTATACATGTTTTTAATTTCTTCATCTCCTAATTCCTCTATGTTGCAATGAATGTATATTCTAGGATCTTTTGCAAAAACAACTCCTTTTGGAATTTGGGAAAAAGCACCTACATTTTCATCTTTCTTAGCTACCTCGAGAACTAGCTAAAATACGGGCCTAGGGAATTTTATAACTTCAACTACTGTAGGGTTTGCTATGAATTCAGGTGCAGAGGAGGATGCCATGATAAATACCTTTTTCTGCCTTTGGATGGATTGATTGCTGAAGTGATTTTCCTCTTTGCTCAAAATGCTTTAGCTCTACAAATTTTTCTCTCTTTGAATGTTTGAAATCTCAATGAAATGAAATGGAGCCAAAACCACAAATCTATAATGCTTATTTGCCATCTACCACATTTAATGTATGTTGGTTAAGTAGTCACTTAACATTGTCTGCTGGTATAGAAGTAATTTCCAACTTCTCACCATTAACCGAGGGGATTATAGCATATGTCTCATTTGATTTCCAAACCCTCAAGAAAATTTTCTTCAATTTGATGAAGAGCTTCCTGTCGGTGGAGTATTACTCTGTCCTGTCGGTGAAGCATTACTATATCCTGTCGGTGGAGTGTTGATTAGTTCTACTGGTGGAGGAGTATTCCCAATAATATTTAGGTCTGACTTTCTAATCCATTGTTTTGAAAATTCTTGCTTAACCTGTTCAACTTTTTCTTTTCCTTTCAAACTAGAACTTTTGTTGTCTACCGGTGATCCTTTACTTCTACAGAATTTTGCAATATGCCCAATCTTGTTACATGCATAACAAGTCACATTATTCTTCTGAATATCTTTCCCATAACCTATGTCGGTTTGTGTTCTGCATTGATTAGATAGGTGTCCAAATCTTCCACAAACATAACATCTCACATTCATTCTATAATTCTCAGAGTTATGACCAACTTTGTTGCATTTTGAACATTGACCGGTGGGTGTGTTGATATTCTGATAATTTCTAGATCTACATTCATTTGCTCTATGACCATACTTGTTACAATTAAAGCATTTTCCATTGAATTTATAAGCATTAGGTTGCCTTACCGGTTTGCTATGATCCTAAGTGTTTGCAGTACCAGAGATTTCACTAACTTTAAAGCCAATTCCAAAAGTGTCACTTTTAGGTTTTTTATTCTTCAGCAAGTTACCAAGTTCTTCCGAGCTTTTCTTGAATTTCTCTTTATGTTGATTTGCAGTATCTAGGACTTCTTTCTACCTCATCAGTTCATTTGAGTCATTCTGAGTGTGCATCAGATCTGTCTTCAACAAATCATTTTCATAATTAAGCCTTGTGTTCTCATTTGCAGCATCACTTAGTCTTCTAGTCAAATCTTCTTCATTCTTCTTTCTATCCTCAATTTCTTTACAAAATCTCATAGTCATATCCTACATCTCATTCTTTGTTGTCATGTTTTCTCATTTCAGGTTGTTTATCATATCATTAAGTGATTCCTTTTCATCATTCTCATTTTACATCTTTTCACAAAGTTCTCTTCTCGTGTTTCTTGAAATAGTAAGATTTTCTTGAAGTGCTTGAATAATATCCTGAGCAGCCTTTAGATCATCTTCAAGTTTGATATTTTTCAATTTTTCTACATCATAGTCTGAGAGAGTTGCTTCAAGTTGCTTCATCAGATTTTGCATCTCTACCAGTGTCAAGATCTTCCTCAAGCTATTAGGCTTCTGAAAATAGAGGACCAAGCTCTGATACCAATTGTTAGGATTCTCACAGATACTGAGAGGGGGGGTGAATCAGTATCTAACCGGTGAATTGAATTTCTTAACTTAAAACATGTAGAACATATTATAACAGTGTACCGGTATGCAAGAAATAATGCAATAAATAGAAATAAAAGCAACCACATGAAAAACACACCATAACACAAGGATTTAATGAGGAAACCCATGTGGGAAAAACCTCGGTGGGATTTGTGACCCACAATATTCACTTACTGGCCAATAAGAGAATATTATTGCTACAAGAGGGGCCTGCACATGCAGGAAGGCCAACTGCCTAGAGCTCACTACTCAATGGGAAGTCTCACTGACTTACATTGATGGATTATATAAATCTAGTGTCTTGTACTGCTTCAAAATAGCATCTATAATGCCAAATCCAGTACCGGTTTCTGCTATGCTTCTTACATAAACCCTTAACCTATAATTCACATAATAGGTCTACCTTATTTCAACTAAATACAATCTACTTCCTTCTTTTCAAATGTTCTACAATGATCTCTTATATATATGAGTCATTTTACAATGATGCCAAGTCGGCTTACAAAGATTTTACAATAATAAACAAAATATAATATAACAAAAACCCTGTCGGCCTTTGTGTCGGTATGCTTCCTTTCTCTGCCAGTGCTGGTGGTCTGAGTGCTGGTGTAGAGTCCGGTCTTACAAGTGCTGGTGTAATGCCTTGTCGGTGCCATAGGATTGTAAGGTTGCCATCAGTGACAAAACCTTCAATCACCTACAATGTCTCATTGGAGTGTGCATGTGCCAACAGATATTGGCTAGTAACCAGTAAGAAGAGCTTTGTGGAAGATGTTGTAAACCGGTATGTAAAGTTTGTGAGTTGAACTGGTGAACCAATTTAAAGGGTTAAACCTTTCTATGTAATTTAACTGGTAAACCCTATCAGTTGTTAAACCCTAACTGATCAAGTTTGTTGGTTTATTATCTGATAAGCGGTAATGATGGAGACACATGTGATAATTGTATGAGGATATGTTCAAACTATTTTGGTACGTTTGTTTTTTTGTCTAGGGAAGGAGCAAAGTGGATTGCATTTAATGCACAACGTGTGATGAGTTACAAAGTCTGATGAAGCGGCGATCATGGAGTGGTTGGAATTTTCTTGAAGAATGTGAAGAGATTGTCATGATTTCTAATGATCAAGATTGTATCGACTTGTTTATAATCTCGATGATGAGAATTAGGTTTTTGTTGTGTTACTGACCTAATTGATTTGTATTTAAGGTCGATGAAGTTGTTTGTAAATGTTGTTGGCAAGATTGATAGAAAATTGTTGAGTGTGTAGTTGCCTAACCAGTGAATGGATTTGCACTTTGAGTGAAGGAAGATTTAAGCTTAGAAGGATCTGATCAAGCAAATGAGTGCTACTCAGACAGATCAAGAAAACCTGTTGTTTTCTAACAATTACATTAGAAGTGAAATCCCTTAATCGGGTAAACTCTAACAAGATTGGTTACTCATTAAATCCTCTAACAAGGTGGTCCATTAGCTTGGATTCTTAAATCCTCCAATGAGGTTACTCCTAATAGGGTATTATGCTTTTCATCAAGGCATATTTGTAAATCCCTTAACTGGGTGATTCCTAACCCGAATTAGTTCTTAACAAGACTTATTGTAAAGATTTAACATGCTTGGCTCCTAATAGGGCGAACTTCAGAAGAGTTCAGATAGCTATCCTTGTGAATCTCATCTCATCATGGTTTTTACCTATTTGGGTTTTCCACATATAAACATTTGTGTCAAGTGTTGAATTCTTTTGTGGTTGTGATCTTATTTGTTCTTTTGGTTAACTTCTGATAAGGCATGTTAGGTAGAAGCATTGAGAGATGAATATGTTGAGTTATGATTAAGCATTGTTGATGTTTACAAAATTGAAGTTGTTTACTATTAAAGTTGTCATAACAGTTAAACTGGTTGATGTCAAGTATTCTTATGAATATTGATCTTGACTGAGATATGTTTACTTTGTGTGACTGAATTTGAGTTTGGGAACTTTGTATCAGTTTTTCAACATACTGGATCACCCCCCCCCCCCATCAGTATTCTACCAGACACTTATTCTTTCATCATACCATCAATACTTTTCTATTTTTTTCTTGTTTGTAAAAGAGTAAAATGTAGAGAAGGATCTTCTATGTTACGAAAAATGGTTTATCAATTTATCCTCTTTAAACAAGTTGATTCAACTTGGGAAATGATCTAGAAGAATCTTTGTTGACTTGTGGCTTCTTTATTGGGTTAAGATTGTTGGTATGTTAGACCTAATTTGAACTTGACATCCATTGGGTTGAGTTAGTTAGTTGATTAAGTAAACCTTTTAACTATAGACATGTTACCTTTGTTTTAGCATTTAGTAATGCTTACGGAAAAGAGTGGATAGAAACCAAGAGGTAGTGTGCTAATTCTTATTTTAGAGGTTTTCCTCTGAAGGTTATAGTCCTCCCAAACATAATCTTGTATGAAGATTATATGTTGAGCTCAAGTTTCATTCATGTAGAAGTAGGGGTGAATGTTTTAGTGATGTGTTCCTTGGTGATAATCTAGTTTTTAATGTGAGTAGTAAATTATTCTATCACTGGGGATATGGTTTTATATTAGTGTTGGAGTCACTGATTGGTATCCTTGGTATATTTTGTAGGGAAAACTTTTGTTAGATAACCTTCATGTCAAGTTATCTAGGACTTTGTTTATGTTTCACCTAAGTGGGTGGTAGCAGATGAGAGAACTGTCTCGGGTAGGAGACCCTAGAAAGGGTTGTATACCCGCTTTTGTTTTGATTTTTAAGTCAAACTACAAATTCTCCATGCATTCACATAGGCAAGGCCATTTGTGATGAGCCCTTGAGACTGTAGGTCTATCCCTTAGGTCTGGCTCTTCTATTTTGTTTGGTTTTGTTCTCTTCTTATGTTATATGTTCACCCTTGTGTGATTAGCAATAGATTTTTTATCCGGTGAAAGGAATTGTACGACTTATCATGTGGTATATATTTTTGACATGTGATAGATCTAATGTGTGCATTTAGCAGTGTAGGTTGAGTGCAAGAGTGTGTGGCAAGACAATACATGTCCTGAAGTGGGAAGAGAAATCTCTGGTATGAAGTGACAAGTATGTTACTTGAGTTTTCTTAAATAAGAATTTGTTATGTTACTGTGTGTATATTCATAATCTATTAGTAATATTGTAATATGTGATTGTTTAAAATAAAAACAATTGCTACTTTTTGTGTTGTACATATTTCTATTATGGTTAAGGAAAGGATTAATAATGTGGTGATTAATATTGGTAATAGATTATGATGTTAGAAATGAGTAATTAATTGGAATTATGAACTTTTGGTAATGGTGCTTTAAAATGAACCTAATGGGGTTAGTTGGTAGTTACATTGATGAGGAACACATTTATCATAGATAGAATAGAAATTTGATCTTGCATATGTGCATGAAAAGAAGAATTGATAATAGTAGTGTGCATAAGGTTAGTTGTAATTATGATGTTGTTTCCTATGATTAGAAGTGTAAGTAATGACGTTGAGTTACCCTAGAGAAGATAGATGTTATGTTGTGATTTATTTTTGCTTGTGTATCATGTTTGGTGATTATGATATTGATGGGTAATTGTATATCATGTTAATGGAGGTTAGATGCATATGAGTAGTTAGTTGATTGTGTTACATTAGTAGATGTTAAATAAAAATTATCTATGTTTCCATATTAGTTGGTATATTTCTCTAGGGTATTTGGGTAGGCTTAATGTCATGAGGGGGAGTGGCTTCCAAGTGGGTGTTGGGGCCCAAAGTGGCTGTCAGGATAACCCATTGGAGTTTTGCTTAATAAGTGATAACCTAATAAATGAATTAGGGGGTTGAGTAGTTAAACACATTAAACAAGATTAAGTCTGCCCCACTCATGGCTTGAGTGCTCATTTAGGCTCAAGATGAGGTGGGAAGGCCTGGAATGGCATGATCAACTATCTTGTCCTCTTGAAAGGTATGTTGGTTCTACATGAGACTTGAATGGGGGTCGGGGGTTGGGAGAGGCTTCCAGGATAACCCATATCAAGCTATGTGATGACACTCTCCCCTTGCATGAGCACTAGTGTCCTACCAGGTGTTTGTAGGCTCTAGAGTATTCCTGGTTGGAGTTTTATCTATGTTTTTATTGATTGTGTTTTCTACCTGGTGGAAGTGTGTTTAGACCATGTGTTGTATTTCCTTATATGTATGCTTGAGTGCCTTATGTTATCTCCTAGCACGGGGGGTGGTCCTTCGGGTTCCACATTATTGAGTGGTAGTGTCCTTCTTCCATCAGGGATTTTGAACCTGTCTATGTGTGGATTGGCTTCGTTCGTGTTCCAAATTGCTACTCTTGGATTTGGTCAGCTCAGCAAGTCAGATGGAGATTTTATGCATTTATTATGTTGGACATATGTTTATGAGATGTAAATATGTATGGGTATGCCTACATGGCAAATAATGTAATCATGATGTAACTATGATGTATTTATGATGTAATCTTGATGCCAGTGATATGAGATTTAGATGATAGGTTTTCAATGAATGTAATTTTAGAAAGTATTTATATTATGCAATGTAATTGTATGGTTTAGTAATTTTCTTTAATGGATTTCTTTAGTCATTATTTTGGAATATTCTCATATATGTATCATTGTTATCTTTGTTTAGTTTTAATTCCTCAAATGTAGTAAGTTTAGATTAGTAACAACGTTGAGAAACCTTAGGGGAAAGTTAGTAGATGTCTTCTACTTGTGCATTATAGTTTAATTTTATCCTTCTAATATTATTAAATGTTCATTTAATAGTTTAAAAAAATATTTTTACTCTTTTTCTAGAATGCTAGTTTGTTCCTCTAGGGTTTCTTGGTGGGGTGTTACATGACTAATGCATTTTGAAGCCAAATTAAGGGACCTACAAGGACTTATTGGGCTCAATGTCGTACAAGATTGACATATATTCTTCATAAAATTGGCACTCCTACAATATTTTTTATATTGAGTGTTGCAGACATGTATTGGCTTGATTTGCATGCATTAATGCCAGGATCACCACCACCTACTCCACATGAAGCTCAAAACTGGTGAAAACAAAATTTTATGTATTATCCTCATATTGTCACACATTACATGCACTTAAGACATTCAATATTCAGGAAAAAAATTCTACAAAAAGGAATGAATGTTAAAGATTACTGGACCAAATATGAGTGGCAACATAGGGGGTCACCACATGTGCATGGTTTCATATGGATGCATGGAGCACTAAATATGGACAACATCGATTGGTCAAATGAGGAGCAAAAGAAAAAATTTGAGAGTTATTATTATTCCATTGTCCATGCATGGAATCCTAGACAAGATCCACATCAGCAAAATATACAGGCATGTACATGTTACAAGCTAGGGTTGTCATTGCACCAAAAGATCGACCTGTTAATGTCCAATACAACCACTAGACTTATAGAATCCATAGGAGGCTGTTAAACCATATCGCGAATCCCTACGAGGGACACTAAACCACTGCCAACTATTTTCCTCTCAGCGTCACTCACCATGTCCTGCGTGATTCAAACCTGTGACCAAGCTCTAATACCACTTGTGACAAGCTAGAGTTGTCGTTGCACCAAAAGATTGACTTGTCAATGCCCGATATAACCACTAGACTTATAGAATCCACAGGAGGTTGTTAAACCATTTCATGAATCCATGCGAGGGATGATGGCCCACTACCAAGAGTACATAAATATTTTTTCATATACATCTAATATATCACATGAGCTACTTATAGCTGATCAAATAACTAGTACATTCGCTTGTGTTTACAAATGTAGGCATTCCAAAATTTTCACCATGTTTAAAAAATACAACACAACTTGCAGAGATAGATGTTGAATGTGACTATACAGAGATACAAAACTTTGTAGAATGACACACAGTGTGTAGGGAGGGTGCATGCCTAAGAAAAAAAGGAGGAAGGATGGTATGCAGGTGACTATTTAATTACCCAAAATATTTTTATAATTTATATATATATATAAATTATGCCAGTTAATAAAATATATGAGTTCATATTCATTTTAGATATAAAGTCCCTTGGCTATTGAATTTGGGAGGATCTAAATTATATGAAGACATAGAGACGAGAGACAAAAAAAATTGAACCAGCAAGGAATGATGAAAGAGTGAATTCACATAATCGACACATATTGCAATTGTGGAGAGAAAATATAGATTGGCAACCTATTCTTTCCAAGCATGTTGTAATCAAATATATTGTAAAGTATGCAAAAAAAACTTGAAAACATATAGCCATGTTTATGCGCCTTTCAAACATTGAAAAACCTGATGATTTAGTTGCACGAGTATATCAAAGGCTTCTAACTGAGATAGTTATAGAAAGAGACATTGGAGCTCAATAAACATGTCACATGTTAATGGAACTTCCATTAGTAGAGAAAAATATAAAATTTGTTAAACTAAATGTTTCACGTGAGGTTTTCAAACCTGTAGCTATACATACTAAAGAGAAAAATGAAGATCAAACAATATCTCTCATTGATGGATATAAAACAAGGGCTCCTTCTATGGAAGGTGTCTCATTGCTTGATGCACTCAAATTATGGATATATAATCTTAAATAAAAAAAGACAACAAATGGGAGCCAAGGCAAAGTGCATCTATCGTCAGAGTTATCCCTAGGTTTGTATCTATTCCTCCATGAGACTCAGATAAATGGATTTTCTATTTCCAAGAGTTATTATTGTACAAACCATTTCGTGACATAGAAATAGATATTGGTCATGATGATGACTCCATAATAACAAGGTGGGAGTCACTCAACTATAATCATTGGCATGTGCAATGAACAACAATAGTAGAAAATATTGAAAATACCAATGGTTCTGAAATTGAAGACAATGAACTTGTTGAAAGAAATACCATAGAGCATGAATGAGAAATTTTGTCTAGATTGCATCAAGGTCAAAATATACATGTTTCTAAAATAGATACATTGATAGACATACAAATTGGTCTCACAAATATCAAGGTGAAGAGTACATAGTTCAAGAAATCAATTTCATAAGTAGTAAGAGAGATTATGGTGTTGGCATTTTTTATGTTTATGTTGTGATTGTCATTGATGGACACACACTTGCATTGAGATCTCCTTTATATGTATGAGTTAGAGCACAACCAGTATTTCTTCCAACTACTATGTTGTATTATAGTCTTTAGACTATTAGTGTTTTGCAGAATGTGTTTCTCGGTCTGAAGCGGCATGTTGACCCCAAGTGGTTCGTGGATCCCAAGCGGTAGGAGGGATTAAAGCGGCATAACACATTTTTACCAGTCTTCATTTTTGTCAAACTGGCAACCAGCATTTTATATGAACCAGTAATACTCTATGATGAGTTACCAACCGACATTTTGTGATGAGTTACCATCCACCGATTGTTTGACAGTGCCGACACTTTGACGGTGCTTTTTGTGTCGTGGTACCAAGTATGTCTAGGTTCATTGAACCTAGGAAATTGTTATGTAATCCTATTGGACCGACATGAAATCAGATTCCTTTATAAGGACATCATGTCTAGGGTTTTAAGTTATTGATGTGGTTGTAGCAAAAGTTTATGTTGTTGCTAGGATTTAAGGTGGTTGAGGAGTTGGAGAGAATATGAATGTGTAGAAGACTGAAGTAATGTTGGAGTGCATTAGGAATGAGCTATCAAGAATCTAACCAAGCAGTCTGTGCTACTAGCTAGATCAAACACGTGTTGATTACTCACATCTTTGACAAGTTTGTAGCCCTTAACTGGGTAGGCACAAAAGCCTTTTGTAAATCCTCTAACAAGGTGGTTCACATCTGTGGATCTAAAATCCTCTAGCAAGGTAGTCTTTAATCGGACTTATCTCCTAACAAAGATTGAGATTCCTGACAGGATCTGTTCTGGTAAAGAACATTGTAAGACCTTAACCGGACTGACCTTAACCGGTCTAGTTCCTATTCGGTAGATAGTTACTTGTGAGTTCCATCTCACCGTGGTTTTTCCCATTTGGGTTTCCACATCAAAATCTCTTGTGTTATGGTGTTTTTGCTTCTGTGGGTGAATGCATTATTAGCTATTTGGTTTGCATGTGTGTTAACCGGTTTGTCTGCTAAACTGTTTTACTGGTTTACTATTAGTCTTGCAAAGTGTTTAAGTGCAGAGATTTTTGGCATACTAATTCACCCCCCGCCCCCCTCTTAGTATTCATCAATTGGTATCAGAGCCTACCTTTCTATAAGTTTAACCACTTGGAAAGAGATATGGGGGAATACTCTATAAGGGAACTTACACATCGGCTCACTCAGTCTGAGCAAGCCTATGATGATCTTATGGTCAAATACAAGACATCTCAAGCAAAAAGGAGAGAACATACTGAAAAGTTGATGGAGCTATCTGAAAATAGTTCTTCAAATGAAGCAGACATGGAAGCCCTAATTGTAGAAGTAAATAAGTTGAATGAATCAAAATCCAACCTGAGAAAGGAGTTGGAAGGAATAACTATCTGGATGTGTCAAGAGCTGGAGAACCAGAGGAAAGCTGAAGATCTAGTGAAAGAAAGAGATCATGAGATCTCCAAGCTGAAACAAGAGATCAGTGCCCTAACTGCTCAACTCCATGCATGCAAAGTGGAAAAGGAAGACATGCAAGGAGAACTGAACATTGCCATCTCTAAGAATGAAAACCTGTTGGAAACAAATGCTGCTATTTCCAAAGAACTCTCTGAGTCAAAGGAAATACTTGCTAAGTTCAACAAGAGTACTGTCAAGCTAGAGCAAAAGCTTGAATCTGCCAAACTGGTCAAGAATACCAATGGACTTGGTTATTCTAGTCATGAGGAAGGTGAGACCTCTGGTACAAATGTTGGAATGTCAAAGAAACAACCGACATCAAAGGATAAAGGTAAGCAAAAGTTTAAATCTGTTTTCTTCAATTGTCTTAAAGAAGGACATACTGCAAATGTGTGTAGAAGTAAGGCTTACAACAATTTTCCTTATTTCCTAAATGATAAGCCTAGACCCTATAGATTCAATGGTAACTGTTATGCATGCAACAAGTATGGGCATAGAGCATCTGAATGCAGGTCAGTTATGAACAACATTGATAGATGTCCTCAGAGGACCCAGGGAGCTAGTCCTGAACCTTTTGTGAACCGAAATCACAACCGGTTTAATGCCTTCAAATCATCAGCAAAGAAGTGGTGGCTATCAAGCGGGAACCAGATGGAGAGAAAATTATATGGTCTCTCATGGTCATGGTCATGGTCATGGTCATACTGCTGCAACATGCAGAAGGAAGAATGGAAACATGAACAATGGACCTTGGAGAGCACTTGGATTGGTCTGCTATCACTGCAACAAACCGAGTCACATTGCCAGATTCTGTAGATCAAGAAAGAACATATCTAATGATATACCAGTCACTCTGGAAGGAAACATTGATGTTGACACTATTCAAGCGGACATGAACAAAACCTAGAAGAAGAAACTAGTAGTGTTACAAGAGGAACCAATTTATGCACCTAGTGTGGAAATCACGGAACCGGCAAACTAAGCTTCAGAAAATCTTAGGGGGAGCAAACGGCAAAATGTTTCGAACCCCCAGTTTACACCGGTAAAAGACCTTAACCGGTATGTGATACCTATCGTTTGGCAGAAGACCAGAAATGGTAAAAAGGCAAATTAAGGTTTACGCCCTAATGGAGGAGCATTAATAATGGTAGGTGAGGAATATGTTTAAAAGCATTTTTCAAATCATTTCTCACTATTAGTTTTCGAGCGAAGAAAAGTTTTTCAAAGAGCAGAGCGACGAAAAGGCGATTTGAGCTGAGATTTTGAGAAATTGAGAAACCGCGAAGAGGATTCAAATCCAAATTGCAAACAGTCAAGTGGAGAACACAAAGTGATGATTTAGCAATCGACGGAGTGTGAAGTGAAGGAGAATCTGCAAGCCCTAAATTCACATGTTTCAAAAGGTATTTCTCGAGTTCTTAAAATTTCTATCATGGCTTCCACATCTCATACTAGTTCTAGTGCATCTGTTGAGTCTACAAGTTTTATTCAACAAAAGTCTAAGTATAATGCCCTATCAGAAGTTCAGGCTGGTGTGATAGTAGAAGAGGGAATTTTTGACTAAATAGATTGCAAGATTGAAGACCTAGGGTCTCTAGCTATCCACTCCTAGTTAGGTTTATTTTGTGGAAAGGATAAGAAGATCAAATCGGAGTATAATATTTTGGAGAAGAAGAAGCTCCACAATGTTGTTTACTTCATGGAGGATTTCATAGAGGATCATATAAGGATCATTCTGAGCAGAGTCCATGGTGACAAGATGTACTTAGAGAGAACACATGATATCACATCGTAGGCAATTCATGCAGTCACCAGATTCTACAACATAGGGGAAGTACCAGCCCTAAGGACGGTAAGCAAAACTGAAATGTCCAAGCTCACTGGTTCAGTGAGCGGCTCACGAGCATGATAGTCAATTCTATCAAGGATGATCTGGTTAAGTATGCCTGCATGGTGATAGGCTACCGGACATTCTTTGCCAGCAGAATTAACTCCGTATCTGTTGCAGTGGTAAATGTCGCTTACCGGATGATAAAGGAGGATGCATCATTTGACTTGTGCACCGATATGCAGAGACAACTCCTGTTGAATCTGAAGTCGATCAAACAGGATAATGCATAAAGGTTCAAGTTTGGACAACTACTGGTTGGGTTGTTCTTCTATTTCCAAGGCTACTTTCCAGGAGTAGGTGATGTCCAATGGTCTGTTGACCAACCAGTGACCAAGCAAATCAAGGAAAGCATTCAAGCAATTGGAACCGGTTACCTTGATGTTCTAAACAAGTATTTTGATGAGTTCAAACAAAAAATGAGCCAAAGAATGAGGATATCGGGTGACATTGTCAAGAAATATGAAGACAATATTTGTTTCACCATCCAAGTGGATAAATGCATAATGGAGGTTGTTGAGCCCAAACAGGAAGAAGTGGAACCAATAGGCTATGAGGTGATGTATGATATGCTAGAAGGGTATGCCTCTACCCTTATTGCCTCACCTCTTGATCCTAAGGCAAAGAGGACTAGAACCTATCTGGAAAGGGTTACACCGGTCGAGGAACCCTCTGCAAAGAAAGGAAAAGAACCTACAGTGAAGAAGGAAAAGGCAGTGTCTATAGCATCTGCACTGGTTACTATTGCAACTCCAAAAGTGACCAAGCGGTCACCAGCCAAGAAGAAACCGGAAGCAGCACCGGCTAAAGTCTTCAAGAGGAAAAGGAAGACAAAAAACAATACACTGGACTCAGAGGAAACTGTGTCTAAGGAGCAGCCCAAGAAGGCGAGACAGACAAGAAAGAAGACAAAGAAAGAACTGGCATCATCTGCACCGGTAAATATTGATATCTCCTCCTATAAACCTTTGAGACATTGTTAAAGAAAAATAAAGAACATTAGGAGAAAATTGCTACATGATTTAATTGAGTATTTTGATGACTTTAATGATGATGAAAAGGAAGCAGTTGAAAAGGAAATAATTTAGTATTTATGTGTTAATGACTGGTCACCTTCATAAATTAGATCTGAAACACCAGATTCTTTGTATAAGTCCTTAGACAATAAATGGTGCATTGCCATAGAGTAGGAATAGGAAATGAGAGAAAAAAAATTTGCTGAACATTTTCCTGATGTATCAAATTCGAAACTGTTCGATGTAATGAACAAATACAAAGGTCTTTTCTTCATGAGAAGAAGAAGACTCCTATTACTAAAAGGGAAGGCTAAGGAAGTGCTCAAGGATACACACACTCATTCTCTACAATCTCTAAAGATGCATCGAGTGGCTAAATCCAACTGGCAAGCTAAGAAAGAACCGGTTATAACAAAACTAGATGAAGCATTTGATGATGAAGGAAATCCGGTTGATGAACTGGTTGACACTATTGATGTCGATGCCCTAGATGTAGAAGATGTTACTCAGGAAACACCATCTGAGGCAACAAGACAGGAGCAACAGGCTAAACAAGTTGATAAGCAAGACGAGGACAAATAGGAAGCGGCAAATGAACAGGCCGAGTAGAGGAAAAAGGATGAAGAAGAAAAGAAGAAAAAGGATGAAGAAGAGAAGAAGAAAAAGGATGAAGAAGAGAAGAAGAGAAAGGATGAAGAAGAGAAGAAGAAGAAAGATGAAGAGGAGAAGAAGAAGGATGAAGAAGAGAAAAAGAAGCAAGAAGATGAAAAGAAAAAGAAAGAAGAGGAAGACAAGGAAGAGGAGAAGAGGAAGGAAGCAGAGAAGAAGAAGAAGGAAGAGGAAGAAAAAGAAGAGAAGAGGAGAGAAGAAAAGAAAAGGAAGAAGGAAGAGGAGGACAAAGAAGAGGAGAAAAGGAAAGAAGCAGAGAAGAAAAAAGAAGAGGAGGATAAGGAAGCGAAGAAGAGGAGAGAAGCAGAGAAGAAGAAAGCGGAAGAGGATAAGGCAGGAGAAGCGGAAAAGAGCACCCATATGGAGACTCTGAAGGCAACCAGGAGTCAAGCCAAGCCAGCTGATCTCACCAGTCCTATCAATCTCCAGTTTGCAAGTGAAACGGAGCTAATGCAGAGCATCAAGGTTGCTCAAGAGCACCTTGAAATTATTCTAAGGAAGAAGGAGCAGGATGTAATTCAAGCGGTTGTGGACACTCTTACCGGTTTGATACCCGGTACAAATCTTCCCAACACTAATTCATCACTAGCCAAACTTAAGCTCCTATGCATAGTAGTGGATGATCAAGGGCAGAGCCTAGAAGAGGCAGCAGAGGAAAATGTCAAGAAGGAGCATCAAAAAGCTCTTAATATAGCTCTGGTGAAGAAGTTGAATGAGCTCCGGTTTGAACTGAAGAAAGAACAAAAGGATATAAGGGATGCTCTAGATGAGGGGAATCTGCTACTCGGCAAGATTTGCTAACCCCATCTATTCTATGATGATGTGCTAGCTCAGAAGCAAAAGCTTCAAACAAGCTTTTAGTCCTACATGATCACATTCAAGCCCCCTTATGATTCCTTTACAACTTATGGGCAAATCGTTCACCGGTTTCACATCTAGTCAGCAAAAATGGAGCAAGAGATCAGCACCCAGTCTAGAGATTTGCAGGAGCTACAACTGGTTATACTCCCACGATTGCAAATTCTTCAGAAGTTCTATCTAAACTTGGATGCCTTAACAGCTACACAGGAGATGAGCACAATTGATGCCATGGAAGAATAGGTCTCCCAGATGCGGACAGAAAAAGAAGTAGCCACCTCCCTACTTGAGTCCTAGTCTTTGTCGATGAAATAATTCTTGCAGGACTTTAAATCTGTTTTTGACAAGTATTATTCCTTATTGTCATAAACTTTAATTATTTTAATATCAAATGAAAATAGGGTTGTTCAGCTATACTTTGCCATTGTTGGCAAAGGGGGAGAAGAATTCTATTTGGGAGAAGTATCTAGTAATCAAAATTTTGATATATGCTCTGAATATCTCAATGTTTATGCTCTATATGAAAAAGTGTTATACATTGTATTGTTAAAGGGATAGTGTATATGCTTAGGGGGAAAAATTTTGCTAATGGCATGACTTTGTTATAAAACACTTAGATGTCAAAATTTTATTTTCCTAAGTGTTGCCATCAATGCCAAAGGGGGAGATTGTTGGCATTTTTTATGTTTATGTTGTGATTGTCATTGATGGACACACACTTGTATTGAGATCTCCTTTATATGTATGAGTTAGAGCACAACCAGTATTTGTTCCAACTGGTATGTTGTATTATAGTCTTTAGACTATTAGTGTTTTGCAGAATGTGTTTCATGGTCTGAAGTGGCATGTTGACCCCAAGCGGTCCATGGATCCCAAGCGGTATGAGGGATTAAAGCAGCATAACACATTTTTACCAGTCTTCATTTTTGTCAAACCGGCAACTGACATTTTATATGAACCGGTAATACTCTGTGATGAGTTACCATCCACCGATTGTTTGACGGTGCCGACACTTTAACGGTGCTTTTTGTGTCGTGGTAACAAGTATGTCCAAGTTCATTGAACCTAGGAAATTGTTATGTAATCCTATTGGACCGACATGAAATCAAATTCCTTTATAAGGATATCATGTCTAGGGTTTTAGGTTGTTGATGTGGTTGTAGCCAAAGTTTATGTTGTTGCTAGGGTTTAAGGTGGTTGAGGAGTTGGAGAGAATATGAATGATTAGAAGACTGAAGTAATGTTGGAGTGCATTAGGAATGACCTATCAAGGATCTAACTGAGCAGTCTGTGCTACTAGCTAGATCAAACACGTGTTGATTACTCACATCTTTGACAAGTTTGTAGCCCTTAACTGGGTAGGCACAAAAGTCTTTTGTAAATCCTCTAACAAGGTGGTTCACATCTGTGGATCTAAAATCCTCTAGCAAGGTAGTCTTTAATCGGACTTATCTCCTAACAGAGATTGAGATTCCTAATAGGATCTGTTCTAGTAAAGAACATTGTAAGACCTTAACCAGTCTGGTTCCTATTCTATAGATAGTTACTTGTGAGTTCCATCTCACCGTGGTTTTTCCCATTTGGGTTTCCACGTCAAAATCTCTCATGTTATGGTGTTTTGCTTCTGTGGGTGATGCATTATTAGCTATTTGGTTTGCATGTGTGTTAACCGATTTGTCTGCTAAACTATTTTACTCGTTTACTATTAGTCTTGCAAAGTGTTTAAGTGCAGATATTTTTGGCATACTAATTCACCCCCCCTCTTAGTATTCATCACATGGATATCTCATACATGATGATATACCACAATGCATCAACTACACAACACTTAGTACTAAACAAAGAAAGGAAGTCAACATAATTATGGCACACTACCATACACATCAAGATGAAGAGCCTTTATTAATGATAATACAAGGAACAACATGAACATGAAAGTCATATCTAATTGGTGCCATTAGTCAAGCCCTTGAAAATGTAGCAATGCCACGTTGTTCTCCCCTTATGCTACTTGAACCAGCAAGAGTTGCAACATTTAATATAGGGGCCTCTATAGTCCATTCAAATTTAAGAATCCCAATATAAGATTTTTCTCAACTAGAAGGAGAAAGACTTACAAGTTTTCAAGAAGATATAGCACATATAAAATACATTTTGATTGATGAAATGAGCTTCATTGGTCAAAACATATTAGAAAACATAGATTCTCACCTTTGAAAAGAATTCCCACTAAATGCACACATAAGTTTTGCAGGTATACCTTTTAATATGACTAATGAAGATAATTATTTCATATTATATTTAATATAATTCATATCTGCAACATTTATATAATATTAATCCACAATTTTAAAATACATTTTGTCAATCATCTTTCAGGTATATATGTGATTTTGGTTGGAGATTTGGACCAAGTGCCTCCAGTCAATGATAGACTGACATATGACAACAACCAACGAGAAAAGTTATTATGGGATGAATTCAAAACTGTAGTTATATTGGATAAAATATTCAGACAAGATGGAGAAAACAACCAACAACAAAGATTTCATCATTTTTTGACAATCTAAGAGATGCAAACTCAAAAATAGATGACTGAAGGTTGCTTATGATGAGAACCCCAGGTAGCATAGATGCTACAAGTAATGCTACTTGTTTGACAATAATGCCCATTTGTTCTCCATAAATGAAAATGTTCATAATCACAATAAAAAATTATTCATTCATTGAAATGTCCTATTGCATGAAGTCTTGCAGCAAAAGTAGGAAGTGTACGTCAACCAGAAGATTTTTCTAATGATGAATTTGATTTAGAAATTTTAATCAGTGAGAATTCAAGGGTGATGTTGACTTCAAATATTTGGATACAAGTAGGACTTGTAAATAGAGCTCTAGGATATATTTGAAAGATTATCAATAAACCAGGAAGTTCTCCACTTGAACCACCAAAATATGTCATGATTGAATTTGACAACTATTCAAGAATACTATTTGACAATCATCATCCAAATACAATTCCAATAATAGCAATACAATAGGGCAGAACACTTCAATTAGCCTTAAGATTGGCATGGGCATTAACAATACATAAATCTCAAGAGTTGACTCTATCAAAAGTCACAATTGATATAGGACCACGAGAAAAAACAAGATTAACATTTGTGGCAATGTCTCATGTAAAGTCTTTGGAAGGTCTCAGAATAATGCTAGCATTCTCATTTGATCATTATGAAAAAAGGTAGACAACTTGCAAAGCGAAAGGCCAAAGAAAATAGATTAAAATATTTAGAAGATAATTGATGTAATTTATCTTTCTTCAAATAATGAAATAAAGTATCATTAATAAATGTGTGATTTTCAACCATGATAATAATTACTAATATCCTTGTATCGCTTCTTCATTTGTATTTTTTACAAAATTATTTACACATTCTCGCTATGAGTAATATAGTAATATAAATATATAATAATATAACAATAATTAGTCTTAATAGATATTTTTCTATGGTGAAGAGTTTGATAGAAATATAAAAAATATAAAAATACAAAAGTATAGTAATATCTCAATAATAATTTGATATTGATTAAATTGTATCAATGTAATTAATATCTTAATAATAATTTAATATTAAAGTATCATTTTTAAGTTATGCCACATATATGTTGTTCTATTACAGTTCCTATATAACTACATACTACTTCAAATGAAGAAAATTTTGAAATATGTAGCACTTTCTAAATATACATCATGTAACCTTGCATCATTTTTTTTGTTATGATAAAAGAAATGCTAGATATATGTTGCTCTACTTTATTTCCTATTTAACAACATACATTTACTTCAAATGAAGAAAATTTCTATAAATTTATCTAATTACCTCACCTTAACATATATTGTCTTTAAGTTTAAAATATATATCTTCTAATATTCAATATTGATTTAAAAGCTAAAAATAATTTCCTTGCAGGTGAGAAAAATGTCATATAATGCATGTGCATGGGGCATCTAATTGGTTGAAAAATTACCAATCTATTGTCTTCCACTCAATGGCATCCTTCGTATAGAGGAATTAAGTGTCCACCATTGGTTGAGAAAAAAATGATCAATAGAATTAACAAAAATGGACCAAAGAATATTCAATAATTATGCTTTATACTTTAACTTCCTCTATGTCTCCAAGGTGAAAATGAACTTAGATGTAAAATTTAATAATTTACAAATTAAGATTATAAATTTATGTGGGTAGCTAGTTTCTCAATACCATGAGTATCAAGACCTTTACCTTGTTGGATGTATATGGAAGGTCACTATTAAGGCAACAGTGACAATAAAAAAACACAACCTATATGAACCACTTAGTATGAAGTTCATGAGATTTCTTAAGGGACAATCATGAATTAGTTTTCACATAGAACCACCTGAAGAATGGTTGCTTGCTACTCTTAAGTTTAATTATTCAATCAAATTCACAATGCATCAAGTAAAGCCATCATTCAGGTTGTTACATGCTCACTATGTGATACCTACATTATATGTTGTGAAGTCCAACATAACAATCAAATTTCAGGCTCTTCTTCATGATATTGAAAATGAAGAGATATTACCAGTGCATAAATGGTTAACAAAGTAAAACTTGATACAAATTTTGAAAACCTATTTACACAAATTCTATCTATGACTACATTCAATGATTCTAATATAGTATATATGTTGTTTGATAATTATTACTACTTCGTGAATGATTAGTCAAGTGATTTTTTTTTTCCTTTTTAAAATATTATTTTGATAAATGATTCCAAATTTTTAATTTGCATAATATTTTACAAATGTTGTTATTATACCTCTAAAAAGTATGATATTACCTTTATCTCATTTTAATTATCATTAATTCAAATTTAACCAAAATTAAATTAAAAAAATCATCTATCATTGAATTTAATTGCACCTCTTACTTTATCATTGAATATATAAATATTCCATATTTTGAAACTTGATGTCTCTTGGCATACTTTACTTAGATTTCTAAAAATATAGGTATGCTAGTTATTAGTTTACTTAAAATGAAATATATTATGTATTACATTCATATTTAATAATTATAAAATATTTTATATGGGTTAATGTTGTTGTCCAAGTTTATATAAAATGATGGGGGAGGGCACTATGAGTGTAGTCATCATCCATGTCGGGTCACATTTAATTGTGTCCTAGTAATTTGCTTTTCATTCTATATAACGGAATTTAAGTTTCTACGCGGTGTGGAGTGAAAAGTGTTCTTTAAAAGTGCTAAAAAAAATGCAAACATCCATGAAAAATAGCAAGATTGTGTATGCTTCTGAAAAAGTTGTGTATAAGAAGCAAAAAAGTATTATCCAATTATTGAGATAACATAATATGAATACACAATAAAACATGCAGGTAACATAATATGAATACACATTTTAGAAGATCTTCTCTTGAAGAAGAAAATCCTAAACCAAGCGGGGCTCCATCAAGTTGTCTCTTGACCTTCGGAAAGGTGTAGCTTCGAGCTGTGTTCTTAATCTCTTAGTCCCAAACTCTCGATCACAAAATCTTGAATTATTCAATAATGATCCCTAAGAGATACGACAGATCTCTATCATTGTCTAATGATCGCAAAAGGGTATAATTCTCAATCATATACTCTAAAGCTAACTTAACAACAATCCATATTGAGCTCAACACCAAATCTCAAACTTGTCTCCAAAATATATCCTTCACAACACATGTATTCTTCAAATCTGTTAGCATCAACAAAGAAAGCAAAAAGGAAAGCTCATAAACCAAAAATGCCAAAAATGCTTCTCACAGCAGAACACCATCTCAAAGTGAGAAGCTAACTCGAGATGATGGAAATTCCTCCATCCTCCGATGCCGCTAGCCTCTAAAATGAATCTATTACAGATAATCCATTTGATATTTTAAATGATTCTTTGGAGGCCCCGATAGATGTACCAAAGACAACCCCAAAATTTGAAGCAAAATTATATGAAGTTTTGTTGGCGACACTGATAAATTCATCTACATGATACTCAACATTTTTTATGCTTTAGAATGCACTTTCCTTGTTATTCTTTTCAAATGATTGCTCTTTCTTCACTGCCATCTTCCTAATCATCACAAGCTCAATGAAGGAATTGAAACCAAGACAATTAACCTTATTTTTTTGACCTACTACTAATTGTGATGGCTTACTAGCACTAGATGTACGAAAATCTCATATCAACAAATTGAAATCATCTCCAATAGGCCCAAATAGGTATTTGTATCTTAAATGCCATACAACATCCTCATTTACATCATCATAGATCTTAAATGTTTGTTGAACCTCAAGTACTTTATTTTTGGTAGGTGTATTAATCTCCCACAAAGATATTTGTATATCATCTAAATTACTCAATAGATATCCATACATAAAACGACTCCATGACAAACCATACCATTCTGTATAACCTCTCAATTCAATATCAGGAATACAACTACCATCTTGAGACAACTTTGATGGATTTTTGATGTAATCAAATAGATAAACTAACTCTTTTGGTAGCAATAATGAAAGGATTTTGAGGCACATATCGGTCTCTGTTGACCTCACCATCATGATTGATCTATTGTATAACTTGGACCTTGCCATTAAAACTGCCCAACCTCATTCTCAATATCTTCAAGCGGAGGCTGCATCAGATAGTTGGGGTCGTTATCAGAAGTGTGAGTGCCAAGGATTTTAACTACAACGTATGACAATGTTCCTCTATCTTCAGGATTACAACTGTCACACGCCATGGAGATCACTGCAGACTTCACCACAAGTTCATCACAAAATTGTCACATGCCCATTCCATATTTGCTCGCATTTCATCGGTTCTATACCACATGTGAACATGGAAGGGAAAAACCAAAACAGAATATGATATTATCCAATTCGGATAGATATTGCATTACAATCCACTCACTTATAAAAGCCTTATTTTTCAATGCACAACTAGCATACAGAAATAACTTCCCAACAAGTAACACACTAACTGATTTGTTTTATTTGACTACTAATCTAAAACAATATTAAATAATCTAATATATCAATAGATCTAATTGCATGCATAGATCACACAAACTCCAATTGATAGATGATCCAAGATCAAAATAGTAGAAAGGTGAGAATCTTGAAAATGGAGAACTCTAAAGACAAAATACAACATAGAGTATAAAAAAGGCTCATGTTACTCTTTCTAGCTAACAAAGAAGAGAGATGCATGTTGTATATATTTCATTAATAGAAGCATATATATCTAAGAGGTTTGATAACTCTAACTTCCCAAAATATTGGTAGTTGTACCTACATGATAAATTCCAAATCACATGGCTGCACCTATTCAGATGAAGAAAAACGAATTGTTATGAGAGGTGGAATATGATTCTCAAAGAGGGTGAGATTCTTAATTACTCATGTGTGAGAGATACTGACACATGTAATTAATGGATTAGTCATTTGTGCTCATTTTAATTAATTCTAAATAACCCAATCAAGTTGAATAATATGTATAGGAAAAAGTATCCCCTAATATAAAGAAAATAAAAAAACCTACACTAACACCCCCCTTTAAGCATATCTTAAGTGGATGAAAAGATGGATCTTGATAAATGAAACTTGATGAGGTACCCATGTACAAAGAGACCCCGCCAAAAATAAGAATTACTCATAAGAGGAATATTTACTGCCCCCCCCCTCCCCAAAATAAAAGAAATAGAGAGAAAATGCCCCTCCTAAATTAGGGAGAGAGAAGGTGAAGGAATAAGAAGTCCCTCTAAAGTATGCATTTGTTGCACCCCTAAAAAAGCTTGTAGATAAATGCAATATATTTTAGTGAAGGGTGTGGTGAAGATGTCTACAGTCTCCTCTGATGTTGAATAGTACTTAAAATAAATTATGTTTTATTAAATAAGCTCTTGAATTTAGTGCATATGAATCTCAATATGTTATGTCTATTGGTGATGGACTGCATTCCTTGAGATTTGTACCACACTCTTATTATCATAAAATATGACTATTGTCCTTGTAAATGGAATGCTAAACTTAGTGAAAATATTTTTAAGACAAATAGTATTAGTGGTGGCATTAAATACTCATTAATACTCAACCTCTATAGATGAAATAACACTCATAGATTGCTTCTTTCTCGATCAAGAAACTGGACAAAAACCAAGGGATACACAATAACGAAGTAAACTTGTGATCTTGATAACCGCTTGCCCAATTCAAATTTCTATGTGTCCACTAAGTCAATGTCCACACCCACTACATACTAAATCACATGACTATAACATCCTCAAATGTAGGGGAGTATCCAAATAGTTGCATTCTAATAAAACTCATATGGTTCCTACATGAATCGATAGAACATGCCCACAATATACAAATAATTAAGTCTCATATGATTCAAGTAGATGAGAATCACAACAAGTTTTAGATTTAATGTTCCATCAATCAAGTGTAAAGAGAACTTAGCCTCAAGTTTGAAACCTAATAAAAATGGAGTATGTACAATATTATAGTTAGCCAAGAAAAATTGAGAGAGAATATTAAGTGTGTACTTTGGTTATGAAAGTCTTTACTAAAGAGGATTGAGTGATCTCAACCCCTAAGAAATAATACAAAAGACCCAATTTCGACATCACAAATCTATCATGTAAAATATATTTCATTTCCTTGATTAGATGAGTGTCTAGCTTTGATTAACAAGTCATTAACATAGATAACTAGAAAGGTGAGTGTCATCTTACTGTAGAATGTATACTTTTGGATTTATGAGATTGAGTGAATCCAACCATTAGAAGTAAGGATTCCATATTGTAATACCAACCTCGAGAGACATATTTGAGGCCACAAAATATGTCCAAAGATGACAAACTGGTGAATGATCTTAATCTCTATTTCAACTTTTCATTCAGGGAATAACCAATAAGATCCAACTTCAGTCCCAAAGAAGAGTTGGATTTTGTATGTGATTATTTCACTTTTGTTTTTATGATGTGTTTTTATGTGAAGATAAAAGTGTAGACACCTAAAATTGTCCTCTTATAATTAAATAAATATTTTTTATTTAATTATTTTATCCTAAGCTTTCTATTAATTAAATAGATTTTTATTTATTTAATTAATTCACTTATCCTCTTCTAACCTTTCCCTATTTAAATAAATATTTTTATTTATTTAAATTATCCTTTTTCTAAAAATTAAATAAATATTATTTTTTGTTTAATTGGTCTCACTTCCTCTATTAATTAAATAGATATTTATTTATTTAATTAATTCATTATCTTTTTCCCTCCATGACACTTGTCATTTATTTCTTAATTATCATACCTACCCTCTTCATATTTTATTATTTTACCTACCTACCCTTTTATCCTAGCCAACCATTTATTCTTTTCACCTCTTAATCTTATCCCTCCATTTTTTAAAGTGTATTCTATATAAGAGGATACTCTCTTCCTTTCACAACTCTAATTAATCCAGCACTCTAAGTACTTTTGCAATTAAGCCTTCAAGTAATCATGTGACTTCACAACCATAATTTATTATTTGTTGAGCTCTTGTGCACACATACAAAATCTGAGAGCAAATATATCAAACAAGATCAATGGAGATAGGAGACAATGGAGATCAAACCCTACTTGGCCTATGAATGGTATTATTGTCTTATTTGTTTATTTGCATGTTCTTAGGTTTCTTTATTGGTGTATGGCGAATGATTTATTGTAGAGCTAGGGTTTTGTTGTGGTTGGATCTTTTATGGTTTTGCAATAGTTTATCATCATCATTTTCCACCGCATACAATAAGAATTAGGTAAAATGTTAGGAAATTAACAAGATTTGGCATACATAGACAAATATAGAAAAAAAGCTAACATAGAGGTACAAATCTAGAAATAAGACACAAAAAGGAACATGTCACTAAGATTTTAGCCTTAAAATGTTGGTCACGTGTACTAGGCACCCTAGAGCTAATGGTGCTTATGTTAGCTAAAACTTTGGATTCTAGATCAGGATGCTATACAAATAATTCCATCCAAAATTCAACCCAAAACTATTGGTCATGTATGCAAATCATCATAGACCTAGGATTTTTTCTTGTTTGAATTATAGAACTATAAGTCTCAGTATGCTTTGCATAATTATACAACTTTTGACTATTATATTTGTAACTTGCACATAGAGAAGAAGGGAAATTGTGTGTTGCATAGGGGATTCCCTAATTCAAACCTTATGTTTTTGTTTCTACCTCCACTATAGCTATGATGATGATAAAAGAGAGCTTACCCCAGTAGGGAAGAGGCTAAATATGAAAGGAAATGCTGAATTGAAATGATATTACCTTAGGCTTGATAATGGTGGTGTTTTAATGCTCTTTAGATAAGTCCTTCAAAGTTTGATGCAAAAACATGACATGACAACATTGTTGGAAATATGTTTGGTTTCCATTGATGTCAAACTTGTTTGTCTAGATGGAGCTTGGTCTAGATATGATCACGTACTATTGCAGGTTTCTTTGTCTAGTGTTTGATGTTGCTATTGAGTTTGATGCATTGGTGTTTGGTGTTGGTTGTGGCAAGTTCAATATGCAAGAAAGAGGTTTTAATGTATGCAAGAAAAAATATTTAATATCGTATTGGTATAACTCTTTGCATTCCTCTAGATGGTAAAGATTATGTTTTATGGATGTTACATTGACTATTTTTATGGTTCGTGGATTGCAGAAGTTGATTATATTAGTATTCTTTGATAATAAGGGTGTTTGGCATATTGGTTTGGAAAGCCTTTGGTGGCCTTCGAATATGTTGTATCTTATGTTGTGGTTCTGTGGACATGTTTATGTAGTTTGTGGAGTGTTTTAGTTCAATTCTTTGGTGGTGATTATGTTTTGAAAATGAGTTGTGCTTAGTATATTCAGATTTGGTATCTGATTAGATTATTCTGTTTGGATTATATATCTTTTTTTTCTATATATGCATTGGAGGTTAAGTTAGAATGTTGTCATGGGTCTCACCATAGTGTGTGGAGATCTGCATTAGGTAATTTGTATTGGAAGATGTCTTCTAGCCAATTGAATGTTAAGTCTTATTGTTTGTCTACACATTTCATTTGATGGTGAATTAAGAGGATGTGTTAGTGTTTGTGGTTTGTTGGTTTCGACTTGGAAGGATGTATTGTGATATTTTTGGGTGTCCTCTTTCTCTTGGAGTGGTCTGCTTTGAGTATTTTTTGTCCGGGTGGCTTATTTTGTGTAAAAATATTTAATATGTTTTTGGTCGACCCTCAATTAGGTTTTTGATGATCTAGCTTATATTTAAGGAGTGCAGATGTATGAGTTGAGAGTGTGTTGGATGGGATAGATCATGAATTGATAAGAAGAAAATATGAATGATATGCAAGTAGATTTGAGACTGTGTATGTGTGAAAGTCAGTTTGTGAAGAGATTTGAAGGTGATACATTCAGTGAAACAATGTGTTGAGATAATGATGGTTATCAGAGAAATTTTTCCATGGTGTTGGTCACTTGAAAAAGAGGTTCAAGAACAATTTCATGATTAGGAGATTCTTCTTATTTCAATTCTATTATTCTTTCTGTTATCGGAAGATAGTGGATCTCTTGGCAGCCTCTTTTGAATCTTGCCCTGAAGTAGTGTGCCTCAATGAGAAAGTCCATGTATCTTTCCCTAAGGTAGTGCACATTAGTCTTGCAAGTCCATCAGGTGCATGTTGCTCCTTGGAAGTAAGCCTAAAACTTTTTAATCAATTATTTATATTGTGAGTATGATTTTTATCGTGATTTTTCTCTATTTGGATTTTCCATGTAAATCTAGTGTTCATGTGTTGATGGTTTAGTTTTTAGTGTTGTTAAATATTTTTTAATATCAATTTAGATCAGATTTGAAGTGTTCCAAACTAATTCAAACCCCCCCCTCCTCCTCTTAGTCATGCTATGGGCTCAACAAACATAACAAGATCAACCATGAAAACACACTTGCATGTAGGTTGTTGTAGATTGCTACTATATAATACTCAAGGTTTGAAGATACTTGCTCAATAATATTTGTTCAATGATGACACTTGTAGCTTATGAACTTACTAAATGTTAAAATGAATTAGATATAATGCCTTTATATAAGCCTCACAAGTTCATTCCTATTTTAGCTTGACTTCCAAGAGTCATATAAAAAATATCATGATCAGATAACAAATGGCAAGAAATGACACTCTCACACATTTGATTTTGGTCACTTTTTGGAGGGACTATGGTGATAGGTACCCTAATCCACTAGGAATACGGTTCTAGGCATCCTATTCCACCCAAAAAAAAGAGTAGAGAAGGATGATAAAGTAGAAGGTCCCAAGATAGAGAATTTGGTCACCAAATAAGCATGTATGATGATAGTATGATTGTGACAAGGCCAAAAATAGGCTTAAAATGAGATATGAGAGAGCACACTAAAGAAAGGAGCCAAAAAGGAGTTTGAAATTGTAAAGAGAACTACAAGTTATAACACTATATTTAGCCCCCACTTTAGTGAGAGTATGAACTTTCACTCATACTCATTGTAAAGTAGAGAGAGTAGTTGACAAAAAGATTGACAATATATAATATGTCACTAAGTTGAGAGAGCAACAATATTATTTAGGAAAATCTTCCAATTGATCTAACTCTCCTTCATAAGGATGCTCTAAGTTATTTTCTTTAGCAATCTACAAGTATTGTTCCTTTACAATTTCTCTTGAAAATACAACTTCATCATCATGTATTTTTGGTTTTAACATCTTTTCTGACTCTTCCTCTATGACTTCCAATTCTTACTTTAAAAACTTTACTTTTTATCATTGCATCAATAGTTGGGCTTTGAAGTTCCTTTTCATAAAAACCAAATATTTTTCTTCTAAGTTCATTCTTGGTGTCATCATTCTTCCTTGCAATTGAAAATTTCTTCTTTTGTTCACTAGAAGAGATTTTTTGGAATAAAATTTGGGTTTTGGCACTAAAGATTTTAGCTCTAGAATATTTTCTTGTTCTCATCTTCCTTCCTTGACCTTATTATGTAGTTTATAAGTCTCTTTTTGTTGGGATGTTCCATTTCAAGTAACTTCAAGAATTTCTCAAAGGAAACTTGATCTTTGAATTCATCAGAGAATTTATGATACTGATCAATAATTTTAGTGGCCTCTTGTTCATAGTTCCACTTTTCTTTTGTATCATTATCAATATCTCTTAGATAAGATAATCATCTACTTCCTTAGATAAAAATTTAGGTCATTAATTCATGCTTTTCTTGATATGTTAATCTTTTATAAGATAGAGCACTATTGAAACTTAAAACATGAAGTTGTTGAAATTGAAAAAAATCCATTAACATTCAATGGATGTAAGTTCTTTCACTTGGATGCATATTGATGCATTTTTGCATCAATTTTTAACATCCAAACTAACATGCACCTATTGGTCCACAAACATGCAATTGATGAATTTGTGTTAAGCATATAAATAATTTGTAACAAGGATTAGCTTCCTAACAAGCTAGCAAGATATCTAGCTTTGATACCACTGTAATAACCACCATATTCAAATTTTATTTCAAACTTGTATTTTTCCTAGTTTTGGTTAGGTTGGCATTCTAAACTTGCATTTTTTTAGTTTTGGTTATGTTGACATTCTATCAAATGGCTTGCATTGGATTGATCTAAGATTGTTTTTTCACTTGTTTTGAAGGACACTAGAAATAATCATCACAATTTTGTTGATACCACAACAATAATACCACGTATTGTTGATACATGGAAATATTGTTAAAAATTACAACAACAATAATATTATCAATTAAATTTATTATTTTTATATTCTAAATGGCTGACCTACTTGAGCTACTCAAAATATTCTCGTTGACTAGTCCAACAACTACTTCAAATTTTAGACTTTCCTTCACAGAATGACTCTTAAGCCTTGCATATATATCAAATAATTTTATAGAACCTCTTTTTGCCTCCCATAACAAGTGAGACACTCTCCAAAAGAGGTGAAACAACCATAAATTATGTGGTGATTACCTTTCATATGTTGTCTCAACTTTGTTTGACCTTCTTATCAACTACTCCAACTCAAACATGGGTGGCAATGAGAAATTAAAAGGTTCATAAGATAAAAACTATTATAGTTGCCTTCCTTTGGGGATATGATATGGTACATAACTCCTAAAAGATTTGAATCCCTTTGTGAATGCCATGTTAGTCTTAGTAAGCCTCAAAAATTACTACTTTGAATATTCAATGTGGTTGTTAAACATTTTTAGTGCATTGAACCACTCCCTTTTTGGGTGTACAACCCCTCTTTATGGGCTTGGCATAGTACAATTAGGTGAAAGCCTTAACAATAATTTATTTTCACTAGCACACACCACACAATAACATCTGATATGTTTTTATTGGCACACACATCACTGACATGTTCCTAGTCTTTCCACTCACAAAAATATTCAATCCAAATCTCTATAGTTTGTATTTGCTTGTGTATCTCACAAATTATTTAGAAAACTCTATATTTGAAAGAAAATACCCAAACTTATGAAAATAATAAGACTTTTAACACAAATCCATTATGGGTAAACCTTCAGTACACATGTGAAATATGAATGCTTCCACTTGCAAATTGGCTAGGGTAGATCTCTTACTACCAAAACCAATCTTTGCCATAGGGTTTTCATGTTAGGATTATTGTTGAATAAACCTTCTCAACCCCCATACTAGGATTTTAAAAGGATACCAAACGCCAAGGATACTTCAAATGAGTCACTTTAGCCTCTTTTATTGTTGTAGAAAAAGGTGAAGAAAGCTTTAACTATGAACCTAAACTCAAATATATTGCAAATCTACAACTAAAGATTAACCATTAACACAATGATATTAAAGTAAGAACAAGAAAACCATTGCACATGAAATACCTAATTTATATGATGAAACCCTTTTGGGAAAAAACACCACCATTTGCTAATCCACTGAAGAATATAATAGAAATACACTTCTTTCTAGACCTCTATAAAACCTGATAGCACTCCATTACCCTCCAAACTAAACAAAGATTGAATGAAGAATTGTAGCACAAGGCACCAATTCATAGGAGTTTGTGAGGATGAATACCACTATAGTATCACCAAACAATAGGCAACAAAACCACCTAGAGAAACTCACACCCACATCCCAAAATAGCTTCTCACATATGCTCTTAAAGCTATCATAAGGCATCCCTCATGCATGTGCACCTATGTAAGGAATCTGTCATAAATATTATCATAGATGTTTTCATAGTAATAATGACTATCATAACCATCATATATTCTCTTACAAATCCTAACAAGTGTCCAAGAACCTCAAAATAGAAGATTCCAAGAGGGTTCACCTAGCTATTTTGTCCTTTTCCTAGGGGATAGATGGTAAAAATAACTTTGCCTTTACATTGTCTCTTTCACCACCGTTGGTTAAACGGTTTGAACTCTTATGTGCAAATTACAAATGACATCAGGAAAATGATAAATTAAAGGATTTTCAAGGTTGATGGAACCTAAATGCTAACATTCTCCCACTTGACATCATACATTGTAGATTACCCCATAGAGATACATAATATGAATCAAGTATAGTGATCAAGGCCCATGGCCTTCCTATATCAATAAAACTTATATGTGATTACTGCCTTTGTAAGAGAATCTGCAACATTATCTAAAGTGTCAACTTTTTCAATCAAAACCCTGTCCACTCTCAACCATCTCTCGCACAAAGTGATACTAAACATCAATAGAATTAGTGTGGGCATGATACATAGGATTTTTGGCCAAACATATGGCACTTTGACTATCACATCTAATCCTTACTATCTTGCAATCAAAACTACTATTACCAAGTCTCTATAACCAAACTACCTTCTTGGAGGCATGTGTAGTAGCCATATACTCTACTTCAATGGTGGACAATGCTATCTTTTACTCAAACAAATCACTACACCTCCAAACAAAGTAAACATAACCTCTAGTGGATCTTCGAATATCCAAGTCACTTTCCCAATTTGCATCAACAAAACCTTATATGTCTAATGAATTATACACATCATCAGTACCATGACAAATCAAATAGTAATCAAAAGTACCTTGCAAGTATCTTAATACCCTTTTAACAAAAGTCCAGTGCTCTTTGCTTGGATTAGATATAAACCTTCTTAGAACTCCTATTGCTTGGGCTATATCTAGTCTAGTACAAACCATTGCATATATTAAACTACCAATGACACTAGCATAAGGAACATTAGACATTTGACATTTCTTCAATATCATCATCAGAATTAGGACAAATGTCTAAACTTAAGTTAGTACCAACTAGAAATGGAATACTTACTGGCTTACAGTCATGCATTTAAAATCTCTTCAAAATGGTATCAACATACTTACTTTGACATAAACAAATCTTTTTGTGAACTTGATCCTTGTTGATTTCCATACCAATAATATATCTAAAAACCCCTAAATCTTTCATACCAAATGTGCAAGAAAGCTGAGTTTTGAGCTTTCTAATCATCGCGTTATTGTTACCCCTAAATAACATGTCGTCAACAAACAAGACAATAATTAATAATTAATCATCAATAAACTTAATATAAGCACGATGATCCTTTTTGCTTCTAACATAACCCAATTTTAATGCAAAGCATCAAACTTCTGGTACCAAATCTTGGGTGATTGTTTCAAATAATATTAAGATTGTTTTGACTTGCAAACCAAGTTTTCCCTTCTCAACAAAACCATCAAGTTGTTGCATATAAATATCTTCTTCAAGATCCCCATGCATGAAAGTCATTTTAACATTCATTTTCTCTATCTTAAAATTGTAAGTAGTAGAAATAGATAATAGGAATCTAATAGAATTTAGCTTAGAAACAGGAGAGAATATTTCAAGGAAATCATCTCCCTCTCTCTAGGAGTAGCCCTTGGCCACAATCTAGCTTTGTACCTCTCTAACCCACCATCTACTCTAAATTTCTTCTTATATAACCACTTGCATCTAATGGGCTTTCTTCCTTTGGAAAAAATAATAAGATCCTGGAGGTGTCACAACTATCCAAAGTTGTCATCTCCTCCTTTATGGCCTGCATCAAAAACTCACTTTCCTTGGAAGAGAGTGCTTCTCTGTAAAATCTAGGTTCATCGTCAATACTTAATCAAACAAATTTACAACAAAAATTTGGTGGGCTATACCTATCAACTAGATTTTGTTGTCTTGTGGACCCTCTCAAAGGTGGAGTAAGAGGTTCTTCCTCATGTTCCTCTTCATTATTTTCAACTTCTTCTATCACAACTAAACGTTCCAAACTTTCACTTGAACTCTCTTCTTCTCCTCCATCTTATTGTCCATTTCTCTATCTTCCACATTATTATCTTCTTGCTTAGTTTCAAAATGCATTATTTTGACTTTTATTTTGGTTGTTCTTCACTTGAGTCAACTCTAAATCCCCTAAAAAATCACATCTCTAGAAAAGATCATTCTATAGGTTAGAGGATTCCAAAGCTTATAATCTTTTACATTCTCACCATATCCTACAAAGATTCATTTCTAAGCTTTTGGATCAAATTTATATCACTTCTCTTGAGGTACATGAACAAAAGCCTCACAACCAAAGACCCATGAAACTAAAGATTTTTACCCAACCACATTTAATAATGTGTTTTATCAACAAGATATTTATAAGAAGATCTATTAATCCAATAACAAGTAGTACCAACAACTTCTGCCCAATAACATTTATATATCTTAGCACTACTTAACATGCTCTTAGTTCTTTTCATTAATGTATGGTTCATTCTTCTACAACCCCATTTTGTTGGGGAGTGTAAGGAGTAGTCTTTTGCCTAACAATTCTTGCATGTTTGTGAAATTTATCAGATTTCTTAGAGAAATATTCACCCCAATTGTCATATCTCAATACTTTTATCTTGTAATCTGATTGCTTTTAAACCAATGCCCTAAACTCCTTAAACTTAGTGAAAACTTTAGATTTTGAATGCATAAAATAAATTCAAGTATATCTTGAGACATCATTAATGAAGGAAACATAATACCTTAAGATATATTTAAAGAGTCAACATCTACTATACCACATATATCCAAAGGAATAATCTCTAAAAGCCTCTTAACTTTAATAACTCCTTTAGGAAATGGATATCTATTTTGTTTATCAAACACACAGTGCTCACGTAAATCACTCTTACTAATAGAATAATCAGAAATCCCCTCAACTAGTTTCTTATCTAGAATGGATTTAAGACCTTTTACACCAATATGACCTAATCTATGGTACCACAATATACATACATTTTCAGTCCTAGTTACAAAATTTAAATTAAAAAGAGTAGAAACATGTAGCTTAAATAAAATTCCATGTCCAAGATCCTTTAGCAATTACCAAACTTCCCCTTACCAACCTACAACAAAACTTATCAAATGTCACATGCATTCCAGAATCATTTAAATTGGAAACCAAAATTAACATCCTTACAAGATCTAGAGTATATAAAACATTATCAGTGGAAACAATCCTCCCATCACTAAAACATAGCTTTATCGTTCCTTTGCCAACAATCTTTATTGAGGTGTTATCAACACGCGAAACTTATCCTCCATCATATCCTTTATACTCAATAAAACAATCCTTGTGAGTAGCCATATGGTAGGAACCACCTTAATAAAAAAGCCAAGCATCATTACTAATAGAGTTAGCTGAAATAAACAAAGCATCAAAATCACCATCATCTGAAGAATTATCTGTGGAAGCTTCACTACTTTTTTTCTTATTTCTACACTCCATATGCACTATTTTACCATAGTTCCAACACTTAGCTCTTCTCTTTCTAAGGGTCTTAGAATGTCCTTTTGACTTATCCTTCTTTTATCCCCTTTAGGCCCTTTCTCCTTAGGTCTTCCTTGAACATGCAAGGAATCTTGGGAGCCGACATTCACAGTCTTTCTCATCATCTCTTATGAAGGAAGTATGGGAATCACACTATCTATCTTAGGCTCTGCACTACCACTACTTATGGAAATAATTAATTTTCCCAAGAATCAAACAAAGAGAAGAGTAGAAGAATATATTTATCTTCATCTTCAATACTAACATCTATTGTTACAAGATGACTTCAAATCAAATTAAAAGAATTCAAATGTTCAACAATAGAATCACCATGCCTCATTTACAAAGGTTACAAACATCTTTTCAAATATAACTAGTTAGACAAACTCCTAGTTTGATAGATATCACCTATTTTCATCTAAATCTTGCATGCTATATTTCTTAGAGACATTCAAGAGGATAGAGTTAATGAGACACAATTGAATGACTCCTCATGCCTTCTTGTCTAAATTTTTCCAGTCATCATTTGTCAAGGTAGAATTCTCTGGTTTCTTTTCTTCTAAAACTGGCAATCAATGATCTCTCTCTTTGAGGAGATCTTCAACTTTCAACTTCCATATTGCATAACTAGTACCATTGAACTTCTCAATATCTTGATGAGAGGTGGAGGTCGTGGTATACAACCTTTCTTAAATTTGCAAAAAACCCACAAAACGAAATCTCCCACTACAACAAAAAACCTTCAACACTTATAGAGAAAGACATCCCTCCCTCAACAAAATTGCTAGCTTTGATACCAAATGGTGTAAGTGTTACCTATTTTCACTACAATCTCAATCAGGTAGAGCTTTTCTGTTTTATAGACAAAGGTACAATTTATTATGCTGAATTGCATTCATGAACATTTAAAAGAAAGAAAATAGAAGATTACACCGTTATATTTCAGTATGTAGATGCATAGAAAATAGAGAGAGAAGACAAATTTATGAGAAAGGTAATCTTTATTAACATGAATGTACTATGTCTCACACAAGCCATGAGACTAACTAGTGATGCAAATGAGTAATAAACTATATACTTGCAGATGCAAACATAATGTAAAATCTAGAATAGGGAAGGGTGACTCGTCATTGCCTGAATCACGAGCCTTCTTTGAGTTGCCTTGTAGCGTCTGAAGTCTTTCGCTTATCCTACAACTAGTTGTGCCTCCTTGCTGCCCCTGAGTACCTTCATTTGAGAAGATAATGTGTTAGAGAAATGAGAGCCATCATTCATTATCTCTACATGCACCTACGAACATACAATCTATCCCTCATGTGCATCACAACAACTAGCTCAACATATAACCTCAAGAAAATAAATATCAAATCATCAAGAAGATATCAAATAATGCACAGTTTTTGTCTAACTTGTTTGCTTCATGTACAGATATAGGAAAAGTAACATGATTGCTAATTAGTTTTACATGAGTGGAGGAAAATGTGGCTCCTACAAGGGTTGAGCTCAACTCATTAAATGTTTCATATCAGTAGCATCCCAAAGAAGTGTCGAGGTTTTGTTGAGGCACATATAGTTATCCAGAGCAATTCTAATGCTCTAATAACCATCATGTCCCCAAATGAAACATCGACACTCCAATCAAAAACTACTTCTCATCACACTTACATTGTAGTGATAGTCATCTTCAATGATGATGACCAAGTGAGAAAAGGAAAAACAAGTTTGCAGCTATAGGAAGGAATAAAAGTTCCCAATCTTTGTCATGAAAGCACAAAGATACTCAAGAGGACAGTCATAAGTCATATACTTATAACAGTCATAAAAGGATAGAGTGATAGTGAAATGTGCTTACAACCCTTCATTAACATCAAAGGGGATAAGGACATGTGACAACAAATAAGACAGTTAACAGTCACAATATACATTATACAAACACATGCTAAAAAAAATTCCTAAGGCACAATGATACGGTAACAACAAAGGGGATGATGAGGAAAGGAACTCAGAAGGACAATCAACCTATACATTCAAAGTGCAGTCTTCACAAACAACATGTGAGCAAAGAAGCCCAAAAGTCAGTCATGTAGCAGCCAAAAGATTACTGGTAGAAGCTCAAAGACAGTCTAATATATAGGCATAATTGATGAAAGATAATGAGTTGACATGCATAGTAAGAGCCTTATAATATCAGAGCAGCAAGAAGGTGAACCTTTATAAGACTATGCATAAAGGAAGATAGTATGAGACAGTCACACAACTAATGTGCATAGCTGAAGGGCTAGTGATAGAATAAAGCAATATTAGTAAAGTCATAGTCTAAAAGGTAGTGAAGAACATCCATGTGGTCTCATAGTAGTCATTCATTAAGAAACAATGAGTCTAAAGATAAACAATATCATTTATTGCAACCCTAGACAGTGATAATGGATAGGGTATTGGAGTATCAAAGATACCACATAGTCACAGTCCCAAAGATCACTAGAAAGAACCCTTAAGAGCTTCAAACAACAGTTTGATAGTAAATTGGTAGTATCTTCATGAAAGATAGACAATAGAGTGCTATTTACAATCATTAAGAAGCCTCAAAATAACAGATAAGCAGTTACAAAAACAACTCAAACACAATGAAAATAATGAATGTGTGAAGACATAATCCATTCATAGTGCAACATAATGCAATCACAGTTACAAAGAAGATTCAAGGATAGTAAAAGATGTCATGGGCAAGTTTGTAGTATGAAGTTTTTGAGAACACCTTCAAATGCAAATGAGAGTTCTTACAGATATAGGAAGTCACCATTGCTTTCAAAGACACCTTAGATTCAGCCAAAGACAATCACTCCATAACCCATACTTGAGGGAAAATTTGAAGACTAAAAAACAATGTAAATATAGGATGTCAAAGACAGTCTTAAGTATTCTACTCATTGTTGATCAAAGAGCACTCATGTTCTATGAATGACATATTGGTTGCACTTAGAGTCCTTAGAGTCCTTGTAAGAGCAAGAGCCACATACTAATTCATACTCAATGAAGCATCAAAGATAGATAAGAGCAGCGGTTTTGATCACGAGTTCTTACTTGCAGTCCAAAGGCAACGATACAAAATAAAGGCCTCAAGATAGTAAAGTCATCACAAAGTAGTGCTCTAAACCAAAGTACAACTATATAGCATGAGGAGCAGCATGATATAAAATAATAGTCCCACTCAAGACCAGATCATTACCAATAACATACAAAAGGCATACATTGTCATAGTAGTAGTCCCTGTTAAGTAATCATAGTCATAGTGAAGAGTTCACCTTGCAAAGGTCCAAACAACAAATATCCAATGAATGGAGCAGTCACAGATCTACGAGTCACTATATTTCAATGAGCTAATAGTTTGATAAAGGAGAAACATACCTAGCAGATAGTGAAAATCCCAAAGAACAAGCCGTCAAAGAGGACATAAAAGACCTTCCAATCTAGAGCAGTCATAAAACAATGGGCAGTACTCACATGTTGGCATTCTGATATTGTTTTGTATTACTGGTAAATGGTATGATTGTCATTGTTGGAAACATAATCTCCTTAGTCTTCACAGTTTATCGGCAGTGAGTAGACTGGCAAGCAGTGATTAGACTGGCAAATAGTAAAAAGATCAGGTAGCGGTGAGTAGATCAACACAGAAGAGGTTCACCGACTAAGCAAAGAATAGACTGGTATACAAGAGGAAATCGGCTAGACAGGTTTTGATCGGTACATTAGAAGAATCGATAACCCACGGACTGGTAATGTTCAGTTACATCTAGCTAAATCGGGAGTCTTCTCCAATCAACCAACATACTTATCGACATGTTTGTCTACATTGACAAAGATTCCTGCATGATTTCAGAGGCGTAATTTAAGGTCTGACAACGGAATTTTGAAAGGTATGTTTTGGAGGGAAATTTGGCGACAGACTAAAGGGTCTATAAATACACATATCTCATTCTTGATATGGTTGTTGTCAAGGTGAATGAAGATAATGTGAAAGTGGACACAGGGGGAGTTTTAAGAGACTGCAGAGCCGAATGACAAAAGACTAGTAGAGTGGAGTTTCACAGAGTGGTGACTCAAGTGATAGAGGACTAATAGTGTGATATTCAAGGATCAACAAATCGACATAAGGCAGAGTTGATAGTGCATTCAGGAAATTAGGGTTGTGTAGAATAGACACAACTGATGCAGATCTAGTGTGATTCTTTAGTGTGATCTAACCAGGCTAATGAGTAGCAGTTTTATCAGATCATCCATCTCTTTCTTTCTAACACATGCAACATAAATCCCTTAACTGGGTGGACTTTAATAGGTCCCATTGTAAAAATCCCTTAACCAGGTGACATCTTGATTGATGTTCTAAGTCCTTTAACCAGGCTACCTTTAACAGGGTAAAGGCACTAACCGGCCTAGTTCAAAATCCCTTAACCGGATGGCACCTAACAGTGTCTTTGTAATCTCCTAACAGGGATGGCTCTTAACCGGGCATACTCTAGAAGAGTACAAATTTTGTGAGTTCCTACTCACACCGTGGTTGTCTCCCTATTGGGTTTCCATGAGATAAATTTGTGTGTCTTTGTGTATCTTTTCATGTATACTTAATCTTCTATGGTAAATGTTTACATTAGTGAATGGTAAATTAGTTCAAACTTAAAGTACAAGTTTCAATTGGTTAAAAAAGGTAATGTACTGCTTCACCCCTCCCCTCTTAGTACAGGTTGGGACTAACAATTGGTATCAGAGCCCAGTTCCTCTGAAGTGAAGTTTGACAACTTGAGGATAAAGATCATGGAAGAGTACCAATATTATAAGCAGATTGATGAAGCCAATGAAATCATTGCTTAGTTGAAAGAGAGAGTGAGAAAATCTCTTGCAAAAAGGAAGGAATTAGCTCAACAACTAAATAAGAGTTAGGATATCATAGATCAACTCTCTGAATAGAGTGGATCTGAAGAAGTTGAATAAGCAGTCTCAGAACTCATGGAAAAGAACAAAAAGTTGATCGAAGAAATTACTCATCTCAAAAGTGAACAAGAAAGTCAAGCCTTGAGAATGATTGAGATACTAGAAGCCAGAAGAAGTGTTGATGAAAGAAAAAGGGAGGCAGAAGAAGAACTGTCAAAAGTTGAAAGAGCCAGGAGGCTTGTTGAAGATGCCCTGAGAAAAAATGATGCAATCATGATTGAGAAAGATGAAGAAATTTGAGTTCTAACTCAGGAGAATGAATATATACACAAACATATGAATGCCAATGCATAAGAAAAGGAGAAGTCGATGAAAGAGATTGAACAACTCAAGAGTGAGTTGAAAATTGAGAATGAGAGAAATGAGAAGCTGAGAAAGTTCAATGAAAGCTCGAAGAAGGTAGATAAATAGTTGAAAGCTCAGAGAAGAACAAAGGATACAACTGAACTTGGTTACCTTGGTTCATGTCCTATGGAAACTAGAGAATCATCTAAATCCAAAAAGACGAAGGATGATAAAAGAAACCATCAGAAGAAAAAGGTATGAAGTCTTCCAAATTCTCTTGTAATCATTGTGGTAAGTCGGGTCATAAGACCAATGACTATAGAAACAAACCGATTAGTCAAAAGAAGACTTTTACCTTTGATGGCTATTGCCATAATTGTCATAAGTATGGCCACACTTCTTATGAGTGCAGATCTCAATCTAGCAGTATGTCAAATGGAAGAAGATTTATTGGACATTGCTTCACATGCAATAAGTTTGGACACAGATCTAAAGAATGCAAGTTCAAGACAAATGTATCAAGATCATCGTTCAAACCGGTCAGTCCTAACAAAATGAGTAATCAATTGAATGACACATGTTTCATTTGTGGTAATCTTGGTCATGTTGCAGGAAACTATAGAATGAGAATGGGTCAGAGAAACAATTCAGGACCATGGAAGACAACTAGTATGGCATGCTTTAATTGCCATAAGATCGACCACTTAGCCAGAGAATGTAGGAGCTGATCCTACAACCGATCTGTAGACAAGAATCGGTTTAACAAGAAGAGAGAGAAAAATGACCTGAAAGGAAAGAAGACAACTGAAGAAATAAGAAATGAAATGAAAAAGACATGGATCAAGAAGGATGAAGGAAAAGAAGGACAAGGACATTCTGAAACCAAGTCATCATCCATTGGTGATGACAGTTCCTCTTCTAACTAGGCATACCGATGCCCAGGGGGAGCACATATGGTAAGATTATTCTCGAATCCCCTCAACATATATAAGGATGTGTTTATCTACATAGTTGTGATGCATAAAAGTTGGTCTAAAAGTTCTTAATTAAAGTTTGTCCTATGAGTCATTTATTTGTGTATTGATATCGACAACAAATAACTGGTAAAGTCAAATCGATGTACTCTAAGTTGTGAGTTTCAAATTTGATCATTGGATCCTAGCACCGGTAAATTTCCATGGATAAATAAAGAAATATTAGCACATTTTCATTTACACTAACTTCTTGTAAACTTTCTTGAGATCCTGTGCAATCAAAGGCGATTTGAAATTTGTCAAGCTTTGTTTGTGTGGAAAATTCAAGTAGAGCGATAGTGATGTTTGGTATTCATTAGGAAAGGGTTTTCAACCACGTCTGAGAAAAGCTTGTTTGAAGGTCATCATGGCAATGCCTATATCAACTCTTGTGTTGTTTGAAGCTATCAAGGAACCCCAACATGAGTTCAAGCTGCACCCGATGAAAGTAGGTGAAATCGACAAGACCGATGCTTTATCATTTGTGCCCTTTGGTGTATTGTTGGTAGAAGATATTCGCTCCTACATTCATTACAAGATCGAAGAACTTGAAGATAAGTTCATTTGAAATGAGTTTGATGGGTTCTGTGACAATGATAAATTGAAAGTAGAATTTCTACCTCTAAAGACAAAGGGTTTGGCTAATGTTATTGACTTTCTTGATCAGTTTCATGGTGACTGGGTTAGATATGTACTGAGTAGGGTTCATGATCAATTTATGTGGCTGGAAGGTCATGAATTGATCAAGATCACAAAGGAGGTGATTCGAAGAGTGACAAGGTTCAGTGTAACCGGTGAAGCATCAACCCTAAGAACGATTTCATCAACTGAAGTTACCCGATTAACCAAATCTCGGTGTGATAGTAGAGAAATGACAATCACCCATATCGAGGATGCCGAAGTAAGATTTTCCTCTGTAGTGTTCGGATATAGGGTTTATCAATCAAGCTAGATGAATAGTGTGTCGAGTGGTGCCATCCATGCTGGATACTAAATTATCAAAGAAGATGCAACATATGATATATGTGAGATTATTTAAATTCAATTCATGGTGAACATGGAAATAATAAAGAAGGATAAGAAGCAAACTTTCAAATATGGATCACTACTGGTATGTATATTTTTCTATGTGCAAAAATATTTTCCCGGTAAGGGTAGTGTAGTATGGTCACAAGAAAAGCCTATCATGGTTCAGATAGGTGAAATGATTAGGGATTTGGGAAATAAATTTGGGAAGCAATGTGGGGATATTTTAAGGAATTCCAAAATAGGGTGCACAAGAGAGAAAGAATTCCAACTGGAATAGTGCAGAAATACAAAGACAACATCTGTTTTCTTGTAGACACGGATTGTTGTATTATTCAATCAGTTCAACCCAGAACTTTTGGGGTTCCACCAATGGGATATTAGGTTGCAGCAAATCTTGTTAAAATTCATATCAATATGCTTATGTCTAAACCTATAGACTTGAAGGCAAAGAGGTTTGGAACATATGAGGAGGCAAGCTCCAAAATTAAACAGGAACTTCAGGTGCCTATCATAAAAAGAAAAGTAAGGAAAATGATTAATACCCTCGATAAGAAATATGGATGTGAAGCATCCGCCACCACTACCTCCACCGGTGTGAGTGTGCAAATAGGGGTCACACCTGATAAAGATGAAGAATCAATAGGTGGAAAGAAGAAAGTGACAAAGACAAAATCTAAGGGGATTGCAACAACCAAACCTGCAACATACTCAAAGGAAAAGGATCTAAGTACTTTGGTATCTTCACCAAGTAAAGATAGACCGGTAGGAGTGACTTACACCAGAAAGAAAAAGAGTGATCCAAAGCCTAAAAAAGGATGAGAAAGAAGGTGATATCACTGAAACCTTATCAGGTGTGGAAATAACAGAGGTTAGAAGAAGTGGAAGGAACAAACCTCCAACAATTGATGAGTTGGTGCATGGGATCAAAGAGTTTGGAGGTCTGGGCGGTGTTGGAAGGAGATATTCCATCAGTAATGAAGAAGACAAAAGGAAAATTGAGGATGCCCTGATTTGGAACCTGCACAATTTTGTAGGACTCCTAGTGAATTATATGGGATTATCCCATTAGACCTGCTAGATCGCATTAAAGGGAGATGGAAGACAACTCTAGCTACTGAAAAGGAACTCAGAATAAAAGCACTCATGGAAGTGCAACATGACTTAGACCTTGATCAAGCTTCACTGGTGACTAAAGCATGCACTCAACATTTCAAAATAAGGAATAGAACTAGGAGAGTGGTAGTAGGAGAAGTGAGAGAAGTACATGCTGAAGGGGTCTCCTTGTGGAAGGAAATTATGAACCAGCAAAAGAAAACTAAAGAAGAAATTGAAAAAGAAACAAAACAAGACAAAGGTGCAGCTATCCATGTCAAAGGAAAAGCTAAGGAAAAAGACTCCACTGAAGAATTTGATACTTTCATATTTGAGGACATAATAGGAAATGTTGTGTCAGACATCCCCAATCTGACAAAGGGTATCGAACAATCGGTTCATACTTCACCGGTGAAGGAAGTTGATAAAACTAAGCTTTCCGATCAAGATGAAGTGTTAGTTGAAGACATTCCTTATGAGGATACACCTCACTAAACCTTATTGAAACCAAATCCTATTCTCTCTCAAGAAGGAAAAGAGGAAGAGAAGAAAATAGATGAAGGAAAAGAGGAAGAGAAGAAAGCAGAGGAAGGAAAAGAGGAAGAGAAGAAAGCAGAGGAAGGAAAAGAGGAAGAGAAGAAAGAAGAAAGTAGAGGAAGGAAAAGAGGAAGAGAAGAAAGAAGAAAGTAGAGGAAGGCAAAGAGGAAGAGGAGAAAGTAGAGGAAGGAAAAGAGAAAGAGAAGAAAACAAAGGATAACACAGTAGTGATGAATACCCCTCCGACAAAGAGGAAATTAGACTTAGACAATGAAAGTGAAAAGAAAAAGGTAAGAATCATCACAACAACTAGCTCAAAAGTTGAGACTGTAGAAAAGGAAGAAGGAATAAAGGAGGAGGAAGAAGAAGAATCGGTCATTGATATAAATAAAATGACCCCCAAGTAGTTGATGAAAGTCTCAGAAAAACTGAGAATCCAAGCTGAAAAGGTAAAACTAAGAGAAAAGAAAAAGAAGGTAAGAATCCTCACTTCTACCAAAACAATTCTCTCTGATCTCATCCTGGACATTGCAGTTGATGATACTGCACCCATTATTGATTAGTTGGATACTCTGGTTAAATCAATAAATTTAGAGGCAATTGATCTAGAGAAGGTTGCAGTAAGGCAATATGAAACAAAGCGAGGAAATAACCTAATGGAGCAGATAACAGCTGGAAAAGTTGCTCTTTCCACTAGAACATAAGAAGTTAAAACCATACTGTAGAAAGTTGGTAAACTATTGATGAAATCTTCAAATTTTCCTTCTTTAATCAAAGACTTAGAAGATAAAAGAAATCAGATTCAAAAGGAGATTCAAGATCTGGTAAGCTCGTTTGATCCTCTTAGCAGTTCAACATCAACCTTTACTGGAAAAGTCAAAATGATCAATCATAAAATCAGAAGGTTGAAAGATGAAGAAGACAAAAGAATTCTTAGTTTGTTAGAGCTCCAGTGCTATTTAGCACCAATTATTGATTTCACGCAACTGGACATTAATGAAGCAGACCGCCTAATACATGCACCTGACTGTAAGACTATTGATGATATGGAGGTCTTCATTGTAGTCTTACATGGCCACTTCACCACCATGAAATGAATTCAATCTTCATGGGAATCTTCCTTGAAAGTGGCTCAAGACAAATTTAAAGATATTTTTGCTTTATTTTGACAATTTTTTTGGATAGTCTTTGCCATTGATGGTGGTTTGTACTATTTGCCACCAATGCCAAAGGGGGAGTTTGTTGGCATTCTGATATTGTTTTGTATGATCGGTAAATGGTATGGTTGTCGTTGTTGGCAACATCATCTCCTTAGTCTTCACAGTTCATCGACAGTGAGTAGACCGACAAGCAGTGGGTAGACCGACAATAGTGAGTAGACTGACAAACAGTAAAATGATCGAGTAGCAGTGAGTAGATCGGCATAGAAGAGGTTCATCAGCTAAGCAAAGAACAAACCGGTATACAAGAGGAAATTGGCTAGACAAGTTTTGATCAGTACACTGGAAGAATCGGTAACCAATAGATTGGTAACGTTCATTTACATCCAGCTAAATCCAGATTCTTCTCTAGTCAACCGATGGATTTATCGACATGTTCATCTACATTGACAGAGATTCCTGCATGATTTTAGAGGCATAATTTAAGGCCTGGCAACGGAATTTTAAAAGGTATGTTTTGGAGGGAAAGTTGGCGACAAACTAAAGGGTCTATAAATACACATATCTCATTCTTGAGATGGTTGTTGTCAAGGTGAATGAAGATTATGTGAAAGTGGACACAACGAGAGTTTTAAGAGACTATAGAGCCAAATGGCAGAAGACTGATAGAGTGGAGTTTCACAAAGTGGTGACTCAAGTGATAGAGGACCGACGGTGTGATATTCAAGGATCAACAAATCAGCAGAAGGCAGAGTTGATAGTGCATTCTAGAAATCAGAGTTGTGTAGAACATTCACAACCAATGTAGATCTAGTGTGATTCTTCAGTGTGATCTGACGAGGCTAATGAGTAGCAGTCTTAGCAGATCATCCATCTCTTTCTTTCTAACAACTGCAACATAAATCCCTTAACTAGGTGAAATTTAATAGGTCCCATTGTAAAAATCCCTTAACTGGGTGACATATTGATTGATGTTCTAAGTTCTTTAACTAGGCTAACTTTAATAGGGTAAAGGCATTAACCGACCTAGTTCAAAATCCCTTAACCGGGTGGCACCTAACAGTGTCTTTGTAATCTCCTAACAGGGATGGCTCTTTATCGGGCGTACTCTAGAAGAGTACAAATTTTGTGAGTTCCTACTCACACCATGGTTTTCTCCCTATTGGGTTTCCATGAGATAAATCTGTGTGTCTTTGTGTATCTTTTCATGTATGCTTAATCTTCTACAGTAAATGTCTACATTGGTGAATGGTAAATTAGTTCAAACTTAAAGTAAAAGTTTCAATTGGTTAAAACCGGTAATGTATTGATTCACCCCTCCCCTCTCAATACCGGTTGGGACTAACATCACATTGTCTTTGTGATACAAAAGGGGTTGTCACTAATGTGGTTGTTATCTTCATGTCTTGCTACAACTAATGATATAATCACAAAGCTTCAACAAATCAAGCATATGGTGAATGAAGGTGTATAGTGTGATGCTAAAAATATGGTATATAGGAGGCATACACATATAATGAGACAATAAAATGTAATTGAAAAGCTTAATTAAAAAATAGATTAGAAATGCAAACCATAAGCCTTCCTTGAAATGTCCCATTTTCCTCTATTCTTGAGGACCTTGAAGGTGTTGGATTGATGGGCTCTCAGCGGAGCAATGACCTCCAAAGTGGCAACTCAAGAGTTGAGTAGCTATTTGATCATGATTGACTATGGAGATGATATGAAATCCATGATTTAAGAAACTAGATTAACATGCTATGATTACTCCAAAAGCTAATTACTAGATAATTGAAATGCAAATTGTCTATAGTAATGAATGCAAGGGATGGATATGCCTATAGTAAAAATGCCTAAATTGATAAGAGATGGGATCCTTATTGCTCCAAAATGGGGGATATTTATAGGAATTCCAAGGCCAAAGTTGAGGTGGCAGGAATCGACGGTCGAGATTTGATTTGAAGATATCAAGGGCCACGATTGAGGAAGTTGGAGAAGAGGTTGGATGAAGGGACACTTGTCATCTCTGTGCTGACAAGTGTCAAGGAGCCTTGCTCATGAGAGGGCAAGTGTCCAAAGGAGGAGACATGTGGCAAAAGTGCCATGTGTCTCAAGGAGAGAATATCCACACCATGGGAGGTTAGGATAAGGAGGTTAGAATGTGCAGGATAGGATAGGGTTAGTTAGACCCAGGATTAGATGGAATGGGTTAGGTTAGGGGATGGTTAGGTTAGGTGGTTAAAAGTTAGTAGCCATGTGCTCATTTGAATTTAGAAATTCAAATAATTGGAAATGGTAATTAATCTCAACAAACTTGAGTTTGTTAATCTTAATTAGGGATTAGAAGAATTGATTTATAGGGGGGACACTAATTAATTTAGAATTAATTAATTAAAGGGGATATGAAATGAACTATATAAATAAATCATGTAGATTTATTTACTAGTAGATGAATAGAGAAATTAATTAAATTGCTTGTGAATTAATTGGGAAGGGGAATTAATCAAATAACTGCATATTTAATTAACTATCTTTAGACCATTTTTAGGTGTATACATATAGGTTTGTCAAAACAATCAATTAAGTCATGGATTGGAGGCAGTGCTAAAAGTCATTAAAGAAGCTCATTTCCATGTCATTCATAAAGACATTGTTGCAAGCATTAAGAAATAGTCCAAAGCAAATATAGTGATGGTCTATGGTTCCAAACCTTGGGAAAGATCACAATCAAAATACAATAAAAAATAGTGACAATGGCAAAATTTTGTAATAAGGAGCAGTTTACTGAGAATCCTCATAACACTGAGCACATAGAGAAGTTCTAAATAGAGACAATGCCCTGCATCTTTCAGAGCAATGTTATGAGCAATCAATAAAACAATGACATCCAATTCCTATAGATAAAAGCTCATGAATGTCGTGAGGTTGAGTAATACAGGGAGCTTATCAGAAAAAAGGCAATATTATTTGGTGATATAGGATAATGAATGTTAAGAATCTTTCATTTGGGAGGTAAAAGTTAGAGTAGATACTACATAATAGTCATACACAAAAGGGTTTCAGGTAATGAAAGATCTTCACTTTCTCTGTATAAACAATGATTAGCTTGTCATAAAGGTACACTAATAACCATATTTGCCAAAATGAAAAGTTATTAGTAAAAGACTTCATAGAATGTGTAAACAAGTGCCAGATTAGCATATGGGAATCAGAATACAGACTCAACAAGAGCACACGTAGGTCAGGGTTTGAACTCAGGTTATAAAGAAGGCAACCCATCAAGTGGAGGACGTAGTAGATATTGCTACTAAAGCACAATACTACAGTCTCAAATAATCCCAAATAAAGACATCAGTGACATGAATGGATATAGTAAGATAAAGGAAGGCCTTGAGCAAGTCACTTTTAAACCACAATTAGTACAAAGATACAACAGTTATACCCAACTTCATCATCAAGAGTCAACTACTATTGTGCCTTGACTAAGTGAGGAAAAGAGATAAATAAAGATGTAAGGTAGATACAATGACTACCAAAAGCTCTTATAGAAGACCTTAGTGTGCAATCCTATACACAGGTTATGGCAAGGTTTTCAGCCTATCAAAACTAGCCATCATGTTTGGAGGGTACAGTCCAGGGCAAGAAGTATAGTGGTATTAAGGAATGGTGATACATAGGTTCAAGAATAGTGAATGCTGCAGGCAAAATGATCAGAGAGAAGAGCTAAATATAATTTTTTTACTTTACAAGTATCTTCCCTGTAGAAATCTTCAACAAATTGACAGTAGCAATAGCAATATGGAGGGTTTCAAGCTTCAAAACCTTCAGCGAATCCTAACCATGGCAGCCCTCCTCTCACAAGCAGAGAAAAACAAAATGAAATGCTTTCATTCCTTTTGGTTAGGGTTTTAAAACCCTAAAGGAACTTGATAGGAGAGATGCGTTTACTTTTGCTTTTATTTTTTTTAAAAAACAAAACCTTATTCTCATTTTTTATGCCATGAATGCCTTTTTTGTTTTTGTAATTCTTTTTAAGTGTTTGTTAAACACTTATAAAGAGGTCGTCAAGAGGCTCTTTTAGGGTTACTTTTGTAAACTCCTTATTCTATGCATTTGACTTCAAAGTTGTAAAATTTTATTAAGGTGATGAGATAAATCATTTTAATAAATGTTACTTGTGAATGCTAAATAGGATACATTGTTATTTTTTTAAAGCACGAGTCTCATAGAAAGCCTAGCTAAGCTTTAGTGCTTCTACTTGCATCTAGGAGGCAATTGAGATGATTGACAAACATGTGGAGATAAAATAGGTGAACTGAAGTCTTAGTGGGTTGGGTTTCAGTCAAGGAGAGTTTTGAGGGGGTCAACTACCTGATTCATGCAGTTACATCCTTGATTTTGGGGGGTTTCTTGTTGCATTCGACCCCAAGGAGTTGTTTTCAGTTTGGCAACTTTTTTTGCAGTTTGAGGGGAGTTATCTTTTAGTTAGGTCCTTGATTTGAGGAAGGGCTTGGAGGTCATTCATTTTTTGGAGCAAAAATTCAAAATTTGAATTTTGGAGGTGGATTGTATAAGTCATTCTTTCTCACTCATTATTATCTAGTCCTGAGTTTGGAGACGTGTAGCAACAGAGATTTTCATTAACTTTGTAACTCATTTTCTTATGAGTTTTCCAGATATGTAATGCAGAAAACTCCTTATTTTCAATATAGAAGCTGAGTTTCCTTCTTGATATTTTTTGTCTAAGTGTTATGTTTGTAAGAATTTTGATTAAAATATTGTGATTCTTTTATAGAATCCTTCATTTTATCTTAGTTTCTTCATATGCTTAGGACAAAAGGTACATGTTATAGTGCAAGTTTCTAATTGTGTAACTTATTCTATTGCATCAAAATTGTGAGAACTTCATTGTTCTCCTTTTTATGAACATTAGAAAATTGAGCTTTCATGAAAATCATTTTTGCAAACATGTGTATTTAAGTTGTGTGATAGAAATAGCTTCATTATATGAATATTTTGTGAGTTTGTAGGCAGGTTGCAGGTCATTTATCCATTGGTGCATCACTTAAGCAGTAGTATTGTTGATTTTATGCATATCCTCTTATCCCTTTTCTTAGAAATTAAGTTAGTTTTAGGTGATCTAAAGGGAGACGACCTATAATCCGGAGGTCTACTCTCATAATAGGATACCCACAACCTGAGAGTAGTCCCATGTTTCTCGGGATTGCAGGTTTTTCATGCTTACATCGGGTGCAAATCCCCGTGACAACAATAAGACAATGTGAAACAAGATTGCAATATGAACTTAAACTCAAAGTTATTGCAAACCTAAAGCTAAAGATTAACCATTAACACATTGATTGTAGAATCAAAACAAAAATAAGAAAACCATTGCACATGAAACACCATATTTATGTAGAGAAACACTTTTAGGAAAAAACTCCACCACAGAAAGAGAGGCAAGTATATTACTAATCCAATGAAGAATATAACAACAATACACTTCTTTGTAGACCTCTACAAAACTTGACAACACTCTCTTACCTTGCAAATTAAACAAGACCGAATGAAGAATTCTAACTCAAGGCACCAATTTATAAGAGTTTGTGAGGATGAATACCACTATGGTATCACCAAACAATAGACATCAAAACCACCTCGAAAAACTCACACTCACCTCCCAAAATAGCCTCTTATAGATGCTCTTACAATTGTCATAAGATATCTCTCATGCATGTGCACTTGTGTAAGGATTGTGTCATAAATATTGTCATAGCAATAATGACTATCATAATTGTCATATATTCTCTACAACTCCTAACAAGTGTCCAAACACCTCAAAATAGAATATTCCAAGAGGGCCACCTAGCTATTTTGTCATTTTCCTAGAGGACAAATAGTAAAATTAACTTTGCCTTTACATAGTCTCTTTCACCACCGATGGTTAAACAATTTAACCTTTTAAGGATAAATTACAAATGACATTATAAAAATAATAATAAATTAAAAGATTTACAAGACTAATAGCACCTAAATCCTAAAATATATAACCCTCTATGAAACTTTTCAAAAAATGTATTTTAGAATCACTTTTTAAATAATAAACCTTTTTGCTTCATAAAAATGACTTTCAATTAAAAATTTACCTTTATAAATAATTAATATAAATTATCTTTTTTCAATAAATTAATGTTTAATTATTTAATTATTACATAAATGATTTTTCACACAAAATATATAAATAATCCAAAAGTGAATTCTGAATCTGCCAACTGAAAAATTCATTAAAAAATCAACTGAATAAAAATCAATATTTTCCATAAAAGAATATTCCTCCAAAAAAAATTGGGATACACCTAAAATGACAACACTACGGAGAAGAAAGCACAAAGAGATTCATCCTAATCCCTTTAACATAATGCCAATATTATAACTCTTTCCTGAAAAGGATGGCAATCTAAGAAAAAAGCTACAAACCCTAGTAAACCTCTAAAAACAGGAATAAAAAAAACATTAAAAAAACGGCCAACAAAATCTAATCGATCAACATCACTATAAAAAATAATATTGGGATTCCGTTGTGCAAGCTGCCATTTAGTGAGATGCAGAGAATAAAGCATGGCCCTACATCCGCTGTTCACATGGCACTCCATGTTCCAGGTGGCAATCAGAGTTCCGTATAAATTTAATCGGATGCCTCTGAAGAGACAGAGTTCCGTATAAAATTACTCTGGTCGAAATCATTGCTTGGAAAGAAATTCTGGATCCTGCATTCCCAAAAATGCTTTACCGTCGCCCTCCATCCGATGTGTCACTTATCTATTGGTATTCATGTGACACTAGGAATTGCGTATAAAATTAGTCTGGGCAAGAACATGAATTTAGAAAGAAAATCTGGAGTCTCTTGCATACGTGTAAAGTAAGCAAAATGCTTTGAAATACTAATAACAGAAATGGGCACCATGAGAGAGGGGTGGTTCTGTGAAATAATTTGATGGAATCCAGGCCCACACGTGATTCCACGAATCAAATTTAGATCGCTAAAGTTCTTTTGTCATTTCCTCGGATTCTGATGAACATTATGAGATTAGTTCTTGTTCACCATTGTAATGCATGCCGAGAATTTGGAAGCTTGTTCATGCAAAATCTTGAGGCTGTGCATGCATCATCGACTAAATAACAATAAGAGCTTTGCTGCAATGGGGCGTTCGTTGCCTGTTGTCCTATATCTTCTGTCGTTTGCAGTCATCATAGCTGCAATTTCTCTCCCTGGTATCTATTCTTCATAGCTATGGTGGCTTTGGAAATATTTTTTGTTTAGGAACTGAGAAGCTGTGGGTTTTATTTATTCAACGTGATTTTACATTCGTGGGTTTCTGGTCATGTTTGAAATTTTTACAATAAATGTTCCATTCACTTGCTTATTCTGTTTGAATTCATGGGTGATTGTGATAATTTTACAGAGGCTGGTAGTGTTCGAGTGGGTAATGATTTTCAGGGAATTAAAAAATAGGGGAAGTTAGTTTGAACCAGGGAGTAATAACTTATAAGTTTAATACAGAATTAGGGTGATGCTACCTTGATGTTTTTGGTTTATGTTTTTTATTCTGAGAGAAAGGACGTAGTTGGGTTATATTCAAATCATTTACTTGAAACTCTAAATCCACAGCAAAATATCAAACCAGGGTCTTGGGTGTGATATTTACCATTTAATTATTTATTGTAGTCTTCTCAACATGGCTAGCAAAGGGCACGCTAGTATGGAAATTTAACTCGGTATCATTTTACTTGTAAATGTTAATTAGGGGTCTAACGTTATTTTTGAAAAATATCTGCAAACAAGAGCGTTCTTTCATCTGTTGTAAATGCTAGTCCACAGAAAACATGCCAATGTGGGGAATTGGATTTTCTCGCAAATGTAAATCCATACTAAAAGGCCAAACTGGGTATTCTGCGAGGCACTTATACTCTATTTAATTTATTGTAGCCAATCCAGGAGTAAAACAAATCTGATGGGAATTGAACTTGAATTATTTACTGGTAAATTTAAATCCACATCAAAAGGCCAAAGTTTAAACACCTTCTTGAGGTACTTCTGAGACTGGCAGGTTGTTAACTTGTTTACATAATCAATACCAAAACAATGCATAAATCAACATTGGGTTGGGTGATATGTTCATTTTGTTAGAATATCCAATGAAATCCTCTTATGTCATCATAAAAAATGGACGAGTGGGAGAGCTCCTATGGGCTCTATTCAGACTTGATTAAATCCTTGGGGATTCTTCCCGCCATCATGTGTAATACCCATGCCAGCGGGATTGCTTGGCCTCCATGCATCAACTTCTCCTGTTGGAGAATTTATAGTCTGCAAGCGGAACAGAGTGTCCTAGTGAGACAGGTTGGTGTCTAACCTGAGCCTCACCCGCCAAAACCAAGTCCATTCTCATAAACATTTGTGCTCAATTGTTCAACTTGTTTAATATCGTAAGCTGGATTTTGTCAAGGGCTAGTCTCCATCAACATACCATCAATCTGAGGGGCCCGAGTCTGGCATCTTTCAATGTTTTTAGCAGGATTTTTTCCTGATATGTTTGATTTTAACTCTGTAAAATAGGGTAATGAAAAAACTAGATTGCTGTTGGAGAGTACTAGACAATCGTCAAGTCATCAAATTGTAATTGGGAATTGACTTGTGCATTGCAATATGCTTTTTATGATTAAAATGGTACCAATTTTTTACTCTAGATTTTGTCTTAAAGAAGACTTTGCCTTTGACTGTACCGGTCTTCAGTCTGACCGGCACGGAAATGGTCTGCACTTAAATTGAGATAAAACTTCACCAATATTACATATAAGTGACTGGCCAAAACACATTTGATTACAATCTCAATCTCACTGGCATTATGCTCTACAGCAAAGTGTGCCGGGTTGTTCTTATGTGGATGTCAAGAATGCCCATACATATTCAACCTTTTTTATAAACAGTATTTATATTTGAAAAAATGACTCTTGCGGTATGTCAGAAATAGCATTAATTGCAAATGATGCTTACTCGTAATAAAATTAACAGGAGAATGAGATGATGTGAAGTTAGACGTCAAAAACTTTATATAGGAAAAACTTTAAAAGTGTATATGCAAGGGACTAACAAGTGTTCTTCCAAAATTGGAATGAAAATTCTGTAACACAGTGGTGGTGTAATGGATATGCACTACAATAAAAAAAATATAAGCAGTGTGATTGAAGTGTGTGATCCAAGTTTTGATATTATTGTCTCTAGATGGAAAGAGAATGGAAGGCCTCTGGCCCAGCGCTAGTTGAAAATTGCACAGTTATGTGGAAAGAAACTGGAAAGAATCCAGCCAAATACTAGTTGTAAAGATCACAGGAGAAAAATTCAAGGTTATAACAAATGTTAAATATTCTTATGAATTTACTCAAGGAGATCTTGTTCCAGGCAACAAATAGTAAGCAAATAATGGAGGAGTCAGGTGCTAAAGGCCAAGAAGAGTAGGACATGGGCATGTCTCAAACGATTAAGTTAACATATAAGAGGAACTGGAGAAGCACAGACTGATGATATGAAGCTAATTATGGCAGATCAAATGGCTGAACCACATGAATATTAAGTATACATGAAGACAGAAACAGTTGAATTCATTTCGTAGATGGCCTGAGTGATTCAATATTTTAGTTGGACAAGTGATTAGAATATCAGTAGACACTTAAAATTTCATGATGTTTTCTTTGTGCATGTCACTAGGGGTTGAATGATGTTTAAGGACTATTTAATTTGATTGGATAATTCAATATTTTAGTTGGGTAAGAGATTAGAATAACAGTATATACTTAAAATTCATGATTTTTTTTCCCTACATGACACTAGGGTTCAAATGATGTTTAAGGACTATTTAGTTTGATTGAACGCTAGTAATGTTCTATTTTGGAGGAGAACAGCTAATATATTATATACATTATTTCTTGCAGAATGGAACAATCAAGAAACAGGGCTCAAAATAGATTTATTTTCACCCATTCTAAGGGATGAAGCAGTGTTAAGAATAAATCAATTGGGGAAGGTATGTTTGTTTCACTCCATAATCCAGTTTGTCGAGTAGGCATTACTCTATGATTTTATGCTTTTTGTCTTCTTAAATAACAGTTCTCTACATTTGTTTGTTTGTGCAATTGGTCATTTTTTTAGGCTTGCCATATTAATGATTTGTGCCACTCTGGCAATTTTTGCTCTTACAAGTTTTATAAATATTCAGGTACCTTTTTTTAATACATATTAATATGCACCTTCATTTACTAAAAAAGGAAAATAAGATAGGACTGTTTCCTTCATTTCAAGATTCAACGAGTTAGGGAAAGTGCATTGGATTACGCTACTACATGCATTCTAATTTCTATCCCATGCAAGTGTCAAAACTGAAGCTACCCAAAGCATTTTCATGTTTAAAGGGTTATGTGTATACATACAACAATGTTCCTTTTCTTCATTGGATTTGAATCCAAAGCAACACCCTCGAGTTCAAGCTTCCAAACCACCTTATGCCTAGGATTGGGATGCACAAGCTTGACCATTTTGGACAGCAAAACTCTATCCTAAGAAATGCTGCAAATTCATGGCCTGAAGGATGTTTCGAATGGATTTATAAATTATTTTTTGTGCTCTATTAGGTTTGTAGAGTTACAAGTCCATGTCAATACTTTATATTAATGATAGTGTTGTTATTTCAAGGTTAATTATATTGTTAAATACATTAAGTTGTAACTCAGATGGATAAATAAGGACGTAACAATGCTATAAGTATAGATCCAAAATATGGATAATTAGTTATTACCTTAACGAAGGTCTGATTGGAGTAGAATATAGAGAACACTCCAGTAACTAGAACTACCTGTGAACAGACATGTAGGCAGAGAGATTAACCCAAAGTGTGGAAAATATGTTTCACGTATAAGTGGCTGCCATCAAACCTCATAAGAAGGAAGGATCCCTTTCTCTTGATTAAGTACTTTGCCATATGTAAGACCTCTTTCTCGTTCCAGATGATTTGAACATACAAAATTATGAAAGGAAAAACCCAATTCCCTCTATTGTTTTTTGTGAAAGATGTAGGAGGAATTAAATGAATGTGAAAAGAATACAGAGCCAGTTCACACTAACTCTAAATTGTGTAAACACTGGCATCATCCTTCATGATCCTTTGAGGTCAGGAACAAAGTCTAGGTAAGGGTTGAGTCAAATAGTTCCCTCTCTTTAGACAGGTATGCAAATCTCTTGCCTAGATAGTATTGACTGTTTCTATTACAGAAGTAGCTTTTGGTTATAAGTAATGCCGTTACCAAGAAATTTTAACAAACTTGCAATTGTTTCAATTTTTACACACCGACATTTCATCAAACACAAGGTAGAACATAGGAATTCCTAAATTTACTGATTATGAACAGCTGTAACTAACAATTAATATCATAGGCATTCTGACAAACAATTGTCATGCATTCATTTTACAATTAAATGGTCACTCAAATCTCAGAGAACAATATTGAATTGCTGATGCCTGTATTTCTGATTAAAATATACATACAATTTCAAGGCTGATACCACACAGCATGCTGATATCAAGTCAGAAATACATAATATTAAAATTAGAATTGATCTCTTGACCTTTAAGCTATAGCTTGTAAAGCTATGTCGATGCTGGTCTGAGTACAGACACTTCTAAGAATGCAGGTATAATTGTAGTAACTATTTGTGCCCTCAAGTTCTGAACAGCACTGGTATGTGTAGATATTCTGCCCTCTATTACAGCAGTAATAAATTCCTTATATCTCCCAAATTGATGCCAGCAATTAAATTGTTAAAGTGGAGATTTTCACAAACTCTACATAAGAAATGACTTCCTTCCAAAACCCCACGATATCACCACACTCTCCTTGCTTCCCTTCTAATACTTGCTAAAACTTTATCTTAAGGGTGGTGGCCAGCTTGAAAGTCTCTAAAGACAAGGATAAAGGCATCGATTCCTTATTCCTTCTTAAATCTCAATCACCTCTCTTCAAAGATATATGGTACGCCTTATTCTACTTAGTGTAGTGGTATGGCCAACTTGCCTTGCCAATCATACCATAAATGGTACGGCAGGTTTAGGTCAGCAGTATATGAATATTTTATGATTGTTCATAGCTAGGGTTTGACCCTTTCACAAATAAAATTTCATGATATCTTTCACTTCAAAATATCACAATTATTTTTTATAAAATATCTTCAAAATCTTATTTGCTTGAAAATCTAAAACGATTTCTTCATTTCAAGTTTCTGCAAACAGATATGAGGCTGGATATATAACACTGCTCAACACAAACTTCAAACATTTAGCTCTTTAGTGAATCCTGTATGAATTCCCCTCTGCATTGGCTAGGAATAAATCCGTCCCCAAAACCAATATCCACCTTAGAGTTTTCCTCCTGAAAAAATACCAACAAAGAGTAATTGTCTCCTCACAACCTCCTTTTATAACCCCCTCAGTAACGTTCTAGAAATTATAAAGTTTTACTTCATTAAGTGACCTTTGTTTTAAAATTTACTTTTTTCAAAGCCTTAAGTCACTTAATGTCTCCTTTTTAAATAATTAAATATAAGTTGTCTTTTAATACTTATTTTTTGACAACTTAAACATTTAATTATTTGTCACACATCCACCCAGGTTATTGAAAATATTAAAATAGCCCAAATGTGAATTTTGACTACATGAACATACCTTACATTTTGAGGATATCAATTTTTATAAAAATTAGTGCTTTCCAAAAATAGCAATCTTCTCCAAGAAATGTGGGGAGCTCCTTAAATGTTGAAATTGCATCCGGAAAGTACCATTGGACCCATCTTGATCTCCTGAGGTCACTGCCACTATTAGAATTCCTTTCTGGAAAAGTAGGAACTTTCCAAGGAAGTTGGAGTTTCCAAAGATGTTAGAATAGGCCAGCAAAGGGGACATTACATTATAGTAGCTATCTCATTCGTTAATATGTAATCAATGGTCCATTTATCCCACAAAAGGCTCTATTGTGCTTTACTAATGTTCTGCCTACTTATGTGGATGTTTGGGAAATTAAACTAGTGTGCACCGTACTTGCCATCATGGATGATAGGTTGAAGAAGATTTTCAGAAAAGAGATCAGAGACTATTTCATTGAGAGTACAAGGAAATTCAAATTTACGATCTTCATACTTTTAAACACCATTACGGTCACTTTCTTTTATGTGCAATACTAATTTTGTTGCATTGTGGTGTTCGGATCTTGATGCAAGATTCAGTGTTGCCCAGGACCTGCAATCTCTATCATTTTTATAAAATGCATTTTTCTTCTGTCTTGCTTAGGTTCTTTTTGTCCCTGATTTAAGATTGGCTTATTCCCAGCAAATTAATTTGCAAAATTTGGATCAAACTCTGTAGAATGTTTAGATCTGACATTGCAGGTTTCTTTACTGGACCCATCGTCAAGGTCTATCTCTTGCAATGTTACTAAACTATTTTCAAGGTCTGGTAGTTGATTGTTTGCTTTCCCTCGTACCATCTTTTGACCCTATTGGCTTGTTCATTTGAGAAGTATCTCTTATGCTTGCTTAATCAATTGACCCTACTGGAGATTTGTTTTTCCTTCTAATTCTTGTGGTTGCTTCCTCACATAGTTTAGCTTTCTAACATTTCTGATATCTACTTGGTTCTATGGTTTTCTTTCAATAATTTTCAAATTGGACTTTAGCTTCACAGCTCTTACTTTGTTCTTTGACCCATTTGGTTTGTATTGGGTAATTGTTGATGTGTCTTTTGTACACGACCAAACACAGAATAAAATACCTAAAGGTACCTTATCCTCTCTTGAATAAAGCTTCCCCGAATGCTGAAGATCTCGCAGAAGGATCAATCGGAGTAGCTTCAAGGTCCTGATTGTAGGTTCTCTATGTGTGGATAAGCTCTTACGGTATGATGTGATTTTGCTGGAATCACAAGGGGACTTACATTCGATGACCTGAGCGTCTGATTTGCTTTGGATATCACTGGAACGTGGGTCTTCACTGATCCTTGATTTTTTCAAAAAGGGAAAAGGATAAGGGTTGGTGAAGGATCTAATTCTAACACTAAGAATGTAGGAGTAATGGATGACCTTTGATGAAACTTTAACTAAGTCTTGCTTTGACATGCTAGGATCATCTCCACAAGGTTAGTGCGATCTTCTAAGGAAAGCTTTATGATGTTCAGATCACCGCTACAAGCATAGACATCGTCAGGTTGATGCATATCAATGAAGAAGCGATAATTGAAGTTAAGCTTAAGTTGAATGATTCCAGTTGACTACACAAGGCAAGTTTGCAATCAACAAACTGCTAGTAGTATGGATATACAAATTTCACCATTGATCATACAAATTTCTTCCATTCATCTAATAACATGAAATTAAATTTGAGAAGTATAGAGACCATGCAAATTGTAGAATCGACACATAGAATTCACCATTCTTCAATGAAGTTTACATGTCTTTTGCAACAATCTCTTGGCAACAATCTTTGCCTTCTCTTTCTACTCTACTCTAAAATGCTATCTACTATTGAGCTACTAATTATTGACTATCTCTCTTTTGCTAACTCCTAACTATTCTTTGACTATTAACCCTTACAAATGAGGAGCCAAGGCTTTATATAGAGAGCCCTTTGTAAACAGACGACTCTGATTGACTTTGAATCAATGGCTAGAATTACAAGATAGAAACCCTAATGGGGGTCTGTTATAACAAACTTCCCTAGCCAATGAGAAAATTACATTCAATATGTGAGAACCAATAGGAAACAAGGGTAGGTGCCTCGAAGTTTGTGCTGTCCCCGATAAATCAGGTACATTGAATCTGGACATGCTGAGGTGCACCAATCTGACTGGAGGAGCTGTGACTGGGATGCCACCTTGTTTGACGCTTGTGTCTTGGTTGATCCTCCTCTGTCCTTGATGTGATGAATGATATACCTCCTTGACTCCCATGTGCTTGATGAGGCTTCCTTACTGTCAAGTCTTCTTTCTCCGGTAGCATACCTTGCTTTGAAGTGTTGGCGAAGGTCATTCTTCTCTGTCATCATGTGGTTCCTTTATGTGGTAGAATGAGGTCTTGAGGCTAGCTTGTAATTCCTTGAACATTTGAAGTCTTCCAACGCTTTAGAAGCACCTTGAGTCCTCCTCCATGCCTTTGAAGTGTCCTTGATAATGATGGGACTGGAATAGGTCGTCCTTGTCCTGGCTTGGTCTTCTTTCATCTACTAAACAAACCAAAAGATGATTAAGGACACATAATAAATTCATTCTAACATAGCATTTTCTACCTTAAATCATCAACAAGAAGACATCAAAATGAAGCTTGCTCAAAATCCTCTCCAGGGACAGGCCCTATTAGAATTTCGCTCAGGACCCTTAGGAAGGGTCAGGAGTGAAATTTGCATTTTAGCTCAAATTTCATCATCTCCTTGCTTTGAACTTCTCTTGACCTTTGAATCGCTTTCTCCTGAAGACATGATTGATTTGACCCCCAAAAAGAGGATTTTGCTTTGGACCTTGGCCAAGGACAGGACCTATAGGGGATTTCGCTTTAGACCCTTTGGAAGGATCAGGAGCGAAATTTGCATTCTAGGACAAAATCTTCACATTTTGTGACCACAACTTGTTCAAATGCATGCCTAGAGATGTTTCTAATCTCAATCAACACTAGGTTTGATGCAAAATTGGAACAAAATAGAGTTTTTAAGGATTTTGTCCTGGACCCTTTGGAAGGGCCAGGAGCGAAATTCTTGACTAAGCTCATATTCCATCATTTCTCCACTCCAAAATGCCTCCCAAGACAAGCACATCCTAGCCTTCTCTCCACCAAAGCCTAGGAATCCACCACTTGACCTTCATCATGAGCAAATTAGGTGAAATTGAGAATTTCGTTCTAGACCCTTTGGAAGGGTCAGGAGCGAAATTCCTGACTTGCTTGTTTTCCTTCACCAAGGTCTATCCTTTTCACTCTCTATACTTGGACTCTCATCTTTGGATCCCTCTCCCATGCATGCAACACTTGTTTGACCCTCAAAATAGCTAGAAAGGAGAATTTCGCTAAAAATCATGGCCAGGGATAGGACCTATTTAAGATTTCACTTTGGACCCTTTGGAAGGGTTAAGAACGAAACCCTAGTTTAAGCTCAAAATCTTGATCATTGGTGGCCACAATCAATTCAAAGGCATGCCTAGGGGTCCTTCCAAGCTCAATCTACCTTGATCCACACTTAGCTTGACACAAAAATGGAAGGAAAAGAGGGATTTTGGGAATTTCGCTCTGGACCCTTTGGAAGGGTCAGGAGCGAAATTCTAGTTTTGAGCTTGACTCTTCATTCCTTCAACTCCAATCCACCTCAAAAGGCAAGGACACATCACTCTACTCCCATCCATGCCATAAAAAACCAAGGATTTGACCTTCTCCAAGGGAAAATAGGTGTCCTTCAAGAATTTCGCTCTGGACCCTTTGGAAGGGTCAGGAGCGAAATTCTAGTTTTAGCTCAATTCCTTCATGTTTGGTGATCATAAGCAACTCAAAGCCATGCCTAAGGACATCTTCAATCTTGATCCACACTTGGCTAGACATAAAATTGAGAGGAAAAGGTAGATTTTAGGAATTTCGCTCTGGACCCTTTGGAAGGGTCAGAAGCGAAGTTCAAGATTGAGGCTTGATTCTTCATTCCCTTCGCCCTCATTCACTTCCTAAGGCAAAACATGTTGATTTACTTCCAAATACTCCCAAGGAACTAAGATCTTGGTCCAAACGAGGAAGAAATGGGTGTGTTCTTGGAATTTCGCTCTGGACCCTTTAGAAGGGTCAGCAGCGAACTTCTTGACTAAGGTTGATTTCACACTCCATTGCTTCTCTTTGCCTTCAAGCTTGATCAAACTCACTTCTCACAATAATCAAATCCATCTGCCATCCTTTTAGCCCAAAACAAGGTCGTTTTCATCATTTTAGGCAAGATAGGGGGTCAAACTGAGGATTTCGCTCTGGACCTAGGCCAAGGACAAGACCTGTAGGGAATTTCACTCTAGACCCTTTGGAAGGGTCAGGAGTGAAATTCTCCTTTTGGGTTGATTTCTACCACTTCATCGCCTCAAACCTCTTCTCAAAGGCAAATATGCATCAAAGCCTCCTCAACCATGCCTCAAAAATCCAAAACTTGGCCATATCAAAGAGCAAAATAGAGGAAAAGTGAATTTCGCTCTGGACCGTTTGGAAGGGTCAAGAGCGAAATTCTCATTTTAGGCTCATTTTCACCTTTTTCCTCCCTTCTTTGGCTTGGATATAACTTATTAGGCATCTCCTGATCATCCTCCAGTCCAAGTTAGCACTCACTTCAAGGTTTTGTGATGAAAAAAGGGTCTCATATGAATTTCGCTCTGGACCCTTTGGAAGGGTCAGGAGCGAAATTCCTCCTTATGCTCAAATCCTGATTTCATTTTCATATTTCTTCACTCTAAATAAGTGTTTTGCCCTCAATAATGTCTGGGAATGAGTTAGTTCTAAGTTTGGATCAAAGTAGAATGTCCTATAGAGGAATTCGCTCTGGACCCTTTGGAAGGGTCAAGAGCGAAATTGAAATCCGCTTTGGACCCTTCCAAAGGGTTAGGAGCGAAATTTGATATTTTGGTCTCTCCGTCAGGATTCATATATGGAATATAACATTTAAGTATAAGTGATCACTTATACTTTAAGTTATATTCCATATATATTGTCAGGATGTTTGAGAGTGGTTTCAGACCTCCAGGAGTTATAATGCAAAATCTAGTTTTTGGAGGATTCTTCAATTTTCCAGACTTAGTCAAATTTCAGGATCAGGATGACATTCTAGACTTCATCACTCACCAATTTGACCTAACTCAGATCTTCAAAGATGATATTCACTCACCAAGCTTCATTGACCTCCTGAAACTCAAACAAGACACTATTAGCAACAAGAGCAAAACTAGGCCTAAGGGAGACTTTCAAAGAAACCCTAACCTGGAGCACCTGTTGACTCCCCGTGGCTCAAGCAGAGCCCGCCATCCTAGTGATCCCCTGGCGACACTCAAAATGCAAAGGCTACGAGACAAAACCCTAAAAACCTAGAAAGCAAACCCCAGAAAGCAAAAAAAAAGTAGGGGTCCCCATTTGCAATGGGGCGATGTGTGAATATGTCACAACAGTAATACAACCAATGCTTTGGTGTAATTTTGCATTTTCTTACATTTATAAGCTCCGAGTTTCAGAATATTTAAACCTTACTATAGAATTTGCATATAAGGTTGTAAAATATAACAGTGAACAAATAGACATGACACCTTGTCAATGGAATCCATTGCCTTTCTTCCATTCTTTCATTAACTAAAATCAACTTCCCTTTGCCAATTACAATCATGTATATGTTATCTTGGAGGGATGAAAACATTCAGTCTCCTGCCAAAGCCATGGGGATAGGGCAAGGTATAACTATAGACAACACTAAATCTATTTTTAGATAGCCTTCCCTTGATCTTCATATCTGTCTTCCCATTAGACTCAGGCTGGCTAATTTGGGACTTCATCCACTTGTCATGTCTTTCTATCCTTCATCTATAAAGTTAATGTTTGGATAGAAAAGATTACGTGAAATTTAAGATTGAGATTGACTCTTTAGCATATTTATCAAAGATCCAAGGGCTACTCAAAAGCTGTTACGATTCATAGGGTGATACATTAGAGACAGGGATAAAAGATTCACTATTCCAATGGTGGTTGCAAACCCATAGAAAATGGATATACTTGGATTTATTACTAAGCCAGAAGTAGAAAAGATAACTTTCCAATGATCCAGAGAAGAAAGATACGTTGATCTTATGGTAGATTTACTGCAGACTTATGAGAAAAGGATATAGTGATCCATTGGTGGATATGTTGATAAATTTAATAGATCCAGAGAAGAAAGATACGTTGATCTTATGGTAGATTTACTTCAGACTTATGAGAAAAGATGATGTCACACTGGAGATTTAATGCAGACACAGGTCAGTAAGATATATGGATCCAGCAATGGTTATAACTTATAATAAAGGCAGATTTATGATGGATCTAGGGAGACATGAAATAATACCTCGTTGTTGGATTTATTATGGGCTAAGTAAAGAAACATTTAATAAATGAATATAAATATTGAGAATAATAAATGCAAGCAGTTTCTATGTTAATGTCTCAGGTACAACACCAAATTTTGAAGAAAAAAATATTAAAAAAGATGGCAAATACCTGAATATGTTTGAGCTTAAAATTACTTGCATATGCCAGCATTCTGGCTATACCACAATTAATGCTTTCGTGCATGTCTTTGCTAGCATTCCATAATCACTAACTGGTCTAGGGATGTCCTTATTAGCTATTTGTATGACCAAGCCATTCGTTTTTCTCCTAAGCCATCAGTTTTAAAAAACCTTCAAAAGCTACTAAATTGTTCTCTACTAGTGTATATGTCCAAAAGAGAGAGGATGATAGAAATTGATGTGTTTACTGGCTTAGATAAATGTAAGATAATCTTTGGAAGCATACAGAGGAAGAGGTAGAAAAATACACATCCAACACTACTAATAGATAAGGCACAAATAAGATAAAAATAGTTATTTATAAAATGTACTTGTAAAACATATTATATCCTTAATATTTTATCAAATATAGGACTTCTGTATATTGTCTGAAATATATTGAGGCAAGTCTACAATATCGAGCCATCTCATATCTTTTGAATTTGCCCTCACTTTAGTATGCATAAATTAAATGTTCCATTTTTTTTAATATTTTTGTACCCAACTGTTTAATTGCTTGTCAGCTTGTGGGTATTGTTAAGAGTTCGTTGTAAGTGGTTATCAATGGTGTGCTCCATTTGGCAACCATTGGGTACTTTATCTAGGGTTCTTTTAGTCAGGGAATGCAGTCTAAATTGGTACATGATCATCATTGGTCTACATTTCAATTGAAAAAAGAACTACCTTGAATAAAAATATCATTGGTCTTTATCTACAGTTATGTAGTTTGTTATGTTACACTCTTTACTAGTGTTATAGTTTGATAGTAAACATTTGGCCCCGTTGCTTACACTATTGACTACACTAAGATCGACAAAATCAATGCTCTTAACCCTAAACTAATGCAGGAGAATATTAGAGCATAGTTGGGGGGGGGATTGTTAACTTAGATTACAACAATAACAAAGGAGGCTGCAAGAAGTAGCTGACAATAGAAATTGATCAATATGAAGTGAAAGTTGAAGTAGAAGTTGAAATTGAAGTGTACATTGGAGTTCTAATCAAGAGTGCATATGTCATAACGTTCGATCGACTATAAATGGCCTATAGTGTATGGAGGAAGAGTGGGTCAAGATCACAAGAAATCTTCCTTTTTTGGAAGAAGCATGTATGGATCTTAAAAACCAATTTTAGTCCAGGGACATAGACTTCTCTATGTGAGAAGTCATCTTGAGACAAAGGTCGAGGACTTCTTCATGGACAAAGAGAGGGAAGTGTATGAAAGCAATTTTCATGTTATCGAATAGAAATTGAGCTAAAATCACTAGGGCAAAGGGTTAGAGTTGAGAAAAGAGAACTTGGGGTTATTGCAAGTGTGTAGATCATTGAAGTCTCTAGAAGAGTCATCATGCGTTTGAGAGCATTGAAATATCCAAATTAGAGCTTCGTGGGGAGAAGATTCCAATCATTGAATTTGCATCAAGAACAAGTCATGGTGACTCCATCAATGAGTCTAAGTGTAGAGAAGTAGAAACTCTAAGTTTACTAGAGATGGATTAGAGATAGTAAGGCATTGCAAGACCTGCAAACCATTTTGAATGCAAAATGGGCGAAGCAATAAAGCATATTGGCTCCAATCATTCCTAGCTACCCCTAGAGGTAACGCAATTGATTGATACCTAAAGATTGAGCCAATTAGTTGAAATACATAAGAGAAATTATGGAAGGATTTCATAGAAGAATTTAGATTACTTTAAGATGACATGAAATTGTTGTCAAAATTTACAACAAAAACAAGTAGTCAAGGGATTGAAAAAAAGATGGTTCATAGAAGGTCTCATTCTTTCATAATAGAAGAAAATGAAAATAGTACCACTTTCATTGTATATAGAAGTGTATAATAGAGGTATGGATATAGAAAGCAAGTACTGTTGGCATTGTGTTGTCATTGATGTCAACCGGTATAGCATAAAGCAGGACAACCGTATGGGAGAATAGTTGATATGTTGTTAGTGCTATCAACCGGTAGTGTGGACAGTGAAGCCACTAGGTAAGCATGTGGGAGTAACCGGTTTACATATCAGTATTGGGAAGAAGGAGATGTTGATGTTGAACAAGCATGATAGAGAAGTGACCGTGAGTGATGAGAACCGGAAAGCGTGTGACCGGTAGAGCTCATTGCAACATGATCTAATGAAGGGTTAGCAGTGCAACCGGTATGGTAGTATGAGGTCAACTAGCAGGACTCCCACCGAGAAAGAGAAGGTTGACAGAGTGTGTGCTGCTTCGGTGAGCAAAGATGACATATGGAAAAGGTACTGGGACATATGTCAAGTTGGAGATGTATCCTATCTTCAGTAAAGTCACATTATTACCAGCAGGTGACATAGACCTCCCTCCATCGGTGCCTAGCTATTGAAGTGCAGTTGTTTATTCCTCCCACCGGTAAATGGTAATAACTTGCTTATCCCACAACATACATGACTTACATCATGACTCTCCGGGATAAGTTAGTCAGAGTAAGCAAAGGCAGGTGATTGGATGCATAGACCGGATGACTAAAGTGAAAGATGAGGAAGCCTCCGGAGGTTGAGATCAGAGATGTGCACCGGATCAGCATGTGAAGACATGACGTGCTACCAGGGCAGAGAAGGAAGAGTTAAGATGGTGAGTTTGCCTCCCTGGCAAACCGGTTGAGAAGAGAACCAGTCAAATGAAGATAAGGCTCTGGAGTTGCACACATGGAGTTACCGGTATGCAGATGGAAAGTGGTGTTGCCACAGATGCATAACAGTTGGAGATGGATGGCATGAAGATATCATGTACATTACCGATATGAAGGCAAAAACTTGTCAATTGGTAAACAAGGCAGCATACAGCCAAGTGAACAGAAAGACAAAAGTGAAGTGCTCTTAGTCTGATGAAGATGCACATGATGAGTCATCCTAGATTGTTGTTGAGGGCCAGCATGGATGATGATAGGGCTGACAAGATCCACCGGCACAAGGAAGGAGAAGGCAAGAAGGTTGACTGGTGGTATGATGCACACACTGGTTGTGTGTAACTTGTCGGTGACCAAGTTGGACTGACTAGGTGAGCTAAGGTGGATGCCGACAAAGGTGCCACGTGGAGTCAAGGTGGTGGACATGCATGCAGCGGTACATGGAGTGTGCACTGACGAGGTTGTTACAGAGTCGGTCGACATTAATTGTAGACCCCGTAAATCATGGGTGGTGTTGCAAAGGTGTGTGGCTCGAGGAAGGTCGAACAAAGGTGATCGATTGGATGCATCGATCAATGCAGAGTGTCCAGGTGCAAAATGAAGTTGGTGATGCAATCTGTAGAACCATTTATGGTGATTGATCTTGAGCCTTGCCGATGGATTGTCCGTGTTTGCTAAGTTTAGCAAACGTTCCTTGGAAGGAAGAAGATATGGTAGGTGATGCCTAATTGCTTGCAGGTTGTTCATCCTCGTGCAAAACGAGATCTGATTGGATCTGATTGACCTCGTGTTTAGTGGAAGAAACCCTTGCGTGCCAAGAGTTTGAAGCTGCATTTTGGCGGGAAAGCTCAGTAATAAGAATGAAGGCAGAAGACCATATTCATTGATGCTGAATGGTGAAGGAGAGTGATCCTGAGCAGAGAAAAGAGGAGATAAGACTGAGGAGAGTCAAGGAACTCAGCATCCGAAGAAAAGAGCTAGCAGGGAAGGTTAACCGGTGAGAGGGTTTAACAGTGGCTTAACCAGCAAGATCAGATAAACCAGAAAATTGCAAAGTGAGTTGCAGAGGTAGGAATCGACAGTGTTCATGCCAACTGGAAGGTAGTGGAGAGTGAAGCAGCTGCATGTGCATATGGGAGAGAAGATCCTACAGGTAGTGAGCAGAGAAAGGATAAACCGGTGAGCAGAGTAACCAGCAGCAGGTGTATGTTCTGACCGATCATCCAACAGGTAGAGGTAGAACCGGTGTGTCTGAAGCAGCAAGTGAAGGTGAGCAGAGAGATTGAGAGAGAGATAGAAGGAAGAGTAGAAATCAACCGGTGAGGCAGAGGAGGTGAGAAACCGACAAGGTAAAGTGTATGCAGAGGTTACAAGATTCACTTGTAATCAGACTATTACTTTTGTAATTGATTATGTACATGATAGATCACTGAGTTGGAGCTTGGTGCAGGGGTTGGTGCTCCTTGGCATGGTGCCCTAAATCAGGGTTTGGTGCTCCTTGGGTTGATGCCCTAAAGCAGGAGTGGTACTCCTTGGGTTGATGTCGTAAATGTTGTAACCAAAGGTTTTCATTGTGAGGTTGGATTGGAGCAGTAGACTTTAACAACATTTCTCACGGAGGTTTTTCCCATCTTGGGTTTTCCTCATATATATCGGTGTTATGTGATGTGCCACTTGTGTGGTTGAATTGTGTTGTCTAGTTTTATCTTACCGGTAGGTTTGCTTGGTTCTTAGGTTGGTAACCGGTAATCTCTCTTGGAGGTAAAAGGGCTAAGAGTTTTAGAAGTCACTGATTCACCCCCCCCCCCCCTCCCTCTCAGTGGCATCTTGTGTTCAACAATTGGTATCAGAGCTTAGGTTCCCGGTTAATAAGCTTTTTCCAGCTTGGGTAGATTTTGGTATTTGAACACAATGGTCTGTGTAGTGTCATCTCCTACTCCAGTGTTCGATGGTTCAAACTTTTTTGTTTGGAGTCGCAGGATGGAAGTCTACCTGTCCTCCCTTGGGTTTGATGTATGGATGTCCTAGTAAGGTCAGTCCTCCCACCGGTCTTGAAGAAGAAAGGAGAAACAAATGTAATGATGAAGCTATGGAGGCCATACTCAGTGGGTTATCCGGTGATGTCTCCTCACAGGTGGACAGATGCAGATCAACAAAAAGCCTATGGGACAGATTGAAGAAACTTTATGGCAATGAACCCTACACTGCAGTACCAGTTTATGAAAGCAAGAAGATCAATGAAACAAACACATGTGCAGATGATGAAGATAGATCAGCTAGCTGTTGCAGCAGAAATGATGAAGAAGGAACTCACCTTTTCATGGCTCAAGAGACAGAAAGATAGATCAGCTAGCTGTTGCAGCAGAAATGATGAAGAAGGAACTCACCTTTTCGTGGCTCAAGAGACAGAATGTGAGGAGCATGCATTTGAAGGTGACAATACAGATGAATCTCCCTGGCAAGATGTGTTTGGGAGTGATAGTGATGATGAAGCCGAAGTTGATTTTGAATGTGAATTGGTAAGTGCACTAGAAGAGCTGCAAAATGTTATAAATGAATTGAAGAATTATAAAAAATCAGTTCATGAAGAATGTATCCGGTTGAGAACCTGCCTTGAAGAATCAAATAACAATATTTGCATTTTGACATCTCAACTAGAAGAGGCAAAGGGGATAACTGGTGAATTGAAATTAGTCTTTGATGCTAAGGAGAGAAGATGTGAGGAACTGCAGCTAGAAGTGTAGACAAAGGACAAAGAATGTCAGGACCTAAAAGGAGAAATGGAGAGCATCAGGAAAGACCTTGAGAAGTGTCAAAATGAGCTCAAGGTAAGGATCTAGTATGATGGCAGCACTGTGGCCTTGGACAAAATGTTGAGTAAACAAAAACACTCCAAGGATACCGGAGGATTAGGATATGCTACCGGTGAATGCTCCACAAGTGAGGATGTCTCTCACAAGGACATTCAATTTGTCTCCTCTAATGGAGATAACAAGGATCAGACCTTCACAGTCCGAAGTGCACCAAGAAAGAAGGATGACCTAGCTACAACTGGTGAGGACTTGAGGCTAAAAATGAAGACTGGTGCAGCAAGAAGAAATAATGCAAATCCTAAAGGAAAAAGAAAGCTGAGAGAAGATAGGTTCATCGGAAACAAGAATGCAAGAAGGCAGCCTAAGAGATTCCCCACCGGTGGAAGACAAAGAGATGCAACACCCCAGAGAAGTAGAAGTGGAGAAGCCAAACCGGTAGATCACCTCATGTTTGGCAAATTGAATTTGTAAGTAATATGTCTCCATTCACCGGTTACTGCTTTGCTTGTAAAGGATATGGCCATAGGGTAGACGAATGCAAAAAGATGTCTAGGAATAGAAAAGGTTTTCTTCCTAGGAATAGCAATTCAGTTTATAGAAGATGTAATGCATTTGGGCATAGAACATCAGAATCTAGAAACATGCATAAGCCCACTCCTGGTTATGCTAACCAGAGTCCATTTGCTGCCTCAAGAAATGTAAATTATATATGTTATAACTGCAATGGATCTGGCCATAGAAGTAATGAGTGCAGGAAGAAGATGATTCATGCACATGGCAGCCGACATAACAGCTATGCCCAAAGGAGAAATGCTCCTGCAAGATCAAGATATTAGTTGAAACCGGTAGCGGACTACAATGGCATGGCCCTGAGAAGAAGATCAAACCGGTTTGATAGAAGATCTTCCAATCATCCAGTTAGGATGAATGCAGTATGCTTCTATGGCAATATATCCAGTCATACTGTAGAACCTGGTAAAGCAAAGACCTATTAGCAAAAGAAGATGAGACCTGATCCAAAGGCTACAAATGAGAAGAGGAGGGAGTCCAAGCAGGTATGGAGGAAGAAGGAAGAGAACATGACCATGGACTGACACTATGCACTCAATGCACAGGTGATATCTCCTAAAGTTTAAAGGAGATGCAGATCCTTAGGGGGAGCTATATGTTGATCAGATCATTCACCCCCAAATGCTTTATAAGGACAAAGGAGAAGCCAGGTTGCTGCCGGTATGAAGGGAAAAGGTGAGATAGGTGTATGTGTGGTTGTTGCCTTGACTACACACTCATACTTGTGTCAATGTATAGTTCAAAGTGTAATTGGGATAAGAGACAAGTGACACAAGAAGACAGAGTCTAATGGACAAGGTGTCCCCGTGAAGATAGTGAACTAGTAGTGTAAACCCGTGTGTGAAGTGTGTTACCGGTATGGATATTATCCGGTATAATGGTATATGTGAGTCAATGTGTCCCGGTTGTGTTGCAGTGGCTCCGATGGCCTGGACAGATGAATTTATGTCTCTGATGATATTAGAAGTTGTCCTAAATGACAGTGTGTTGGACCAGTAGCGGATCTTATGTGTATGAGACATAATGATGTCAACCGGTGTGAGGGTTGACATGGAGTCAATGTGACTTGGCATTGTGGTCAGGTATGTTTATGTCACAAAGATGGGATGGATGTCCTGGAAGTGAAAGACCATCAGCATGTATAGATGCTCACTTCCACCGATACAAAGTGCAGTTTGGGGTACCGGTTTAGGACTTGACAGAAAATGAAGACCAGAGGGCTGTGATTTTGGGGGAGTTCATAGTCTTACCTTATGATTGGTATTTGATACACTTGACACAAGAGAAAATCAAGTGTCATTGCTGCTGCACCGTGGACCGATATACAGGGAGATGTGAAGAAAGATGTGAGTTACCTGCACAGGGGGAGAATATGTCAAACAGATTCGTGTCAGCTCTCCGGTTCAAGTGCTGCTAGCTGAGAGGTTGCAGAGCATAGTGGTAAAAAGGGAACAAGTAACTAGTACAAAAAGGGAAGAGAGAGCTTGTAGTTTATCGGCTGTCAAGACCTTTTGCCATTGTTGTCAAAGGGGGAAAAAGGATCTGTAGTGTACCAGATACTACATGTGTTGACATCAATGCCAAAGGGGGAGATTGTTGGTATTGTGTTGTCATTGATGTCAACCGGTATAGCATAAAGCAGGACAACCGGTATGGGAGAATAGTTGATATGCTGTTAGTGCTATCAACCGGTAGTGTGGACAGTGAAGCCACCAGGTAAGCATGTGGGAGTAACCGGTTTACATATCAGTATTGGGAAGAAGGAACCGGTTTGTGAGTATGCATGCTGATGCTGAACAAGCATGATAGAGAAGTGATCAGTGAGTGATGAGAACCGGAAAGCGTTTGATCGGTAGAGCTCACTATAGTATGATCTAATGAAGGGTTAGCAGTGCAACCGGTGTGGTAGTATGAGGTCAACTAGTAGGACTCCCATCGAGAAAGAGAAGGTTGACAAAGTGTGTGCTGCTTCGGTGAAAAAAGATGACATATGGAAAAGGTACTGGGACATATGTTAAGTTGGAGATGTATCCTCTCTTCAGTAAAGTCACATCATTACCGGTAGGTGACATAGATCTCCCTCCATCGGTGCTTAGATGTTGAAGTGCAGTTGTCTATTCCTCCCACTAGTAAATGGTAATATCTTGCTTATCCCACAACATACATGACTTACATCACGATTCTCCGAGATAAGTTAGTCAGAGTAAGCAAAGGCAGGTGATTGGATGCATAGACCGGATGACTAAAGTGAAAGATGAGGAAGCCTCCTGAGGTTGAGATTAGAGATGTGCACCGGATCAGCATGTGAAGACATGATGTGCTACCAGGGCAGAGAAGGAAGAGTTAAGATGGTGAGTTTGCCTCCTTGGCAAACCGGTTGAGAAGAGAACTAGTCAAATGAAGATAAGGCTCTGGAGTTGCACACATGGAGTTACCGGTATGCAGATGGAAAGTGGTGTTGCCACATATGCATAACAGTTGGAGATGGATGGCATGAAAATATCATGCACATTATCGGTATGAAGGTAGAAACTTGTCAATTGATAAACAAGGCAGCATACAGCCAAGTGAACAGAAAGACAAAAGTGAAGTGCTCTTAGTCTGATGAAGATGCACATGATGAGTCATCCTAGATTGCTGTTGAGGACCGGCATGGGTGATGATCGGGCTGACAAGATCCATGGCACAAGGAAGGAGAAGGCAAGAAGGTTGACCGGTGGTATTGTTGTGACCTAATCACACATCACCCCATCCCAGATAGGGACCCCCTAACTTTTAGGCCCTTTTGGTCGTTTGGTCTTGGTTTTTTGTGGGTTTTGGTGGCAATCTCATTAGTCTCTCTGCTTTGCAAGTGTTCGAGGGTCATTTTGATTTGGTCTGCTTTTCGTTTGAGCGAATTTGGCGAAGTCTAGTGCCTGTTTTGTCTTTTTTAGGGTTTCTTCCTTTTGTCCTAGATTTTAGGGGGTTCTATTAGGGTTTTGAAGAAAATAAACATACGTATGGAATCAGGACCCTTCAAGGAACCTCCCAGTAAAGTTTGAGCCAAAATGGAGTAACTCCCTATTTTTAGAAAGTTCCTATTTTTTAGGGATTTTACTGAGTCCCGGAATGTCGCCATTTTGCCAAAAATCAAACTTACTATTTTTATTAAGTTTCTATTTATAGTAATAAGTCATTCCTGTGTCCTGTCTAGGGATCTAACGCTGACATTTTAAAGGTTTCTATTTTTGGTAAGTTTGTTCTGACAGGACCATTCGGGCAAGGTGACAAAGATTAGGCATTTGCAACTACTTCTAATTCCGGAAAGTCAGAAAGCAGACAGAGAGAGTCACAAAATAGTTAAGTGCTGGAAGCCCATTCCTGAAATGGAAAGCTCGAGAAATTTGTCTCTGTTTGCGAAATCACCCCAAGTTCTTATATGGTGACCTGATCTGGAAGAGGCTCAAATTTCTACCCAAGTTTGGAAGAGGCATGAAATGAAATTCCTCCTTCACAGTAAAATTTCGCCCAAACACTCAGCAGGGTGCCAGAATGGAGGGGTCATGGAGGATTCAACATTCAATAAAATTCCTCCTTCACAGTAAAATTCCGCCCAAACACTCAGTAGGGCGCCAAAATGGAGGGGTCATGGAAGATTCAATATTCAGTGAAATTCCTTGTTCACAGTAAAATTCCGCCCACACACTCAGCAGGGCGCCAAAATGTAGGGGTCATGGAGGATTCAATATTCAATGAAATTCTTCATTCACAGTAAAATTCTGCCCAAACACTCAGCAGGGCGCCAAAATGGAGGGGTCATGGAGGATTCAATTTTCGGTGAAATTCCTCCTTCGCAGTAAAATTCCGCCCAAACACTCAGCAAGGCGCCAAAATGGAGGGGTCATGGAGGATTCAATATTCAATGAAATTCCTCCCCTAAGGCAAAATTCCGTCCTAGAAGGTACCAGGGCACCAAAACCACCCTGCCATGGAATTCATGAAAAGTCAAGAAATCCTTGCCTTGGTCAAAATAGTGCCCAAGAAGGTCATAGGGCGCTAAAGTTGAGGGTCCTTGGAATGCATGGAAGTATGATGAATCCTTGGTAATGTTGAAATTCAGACATGAAGAAGGTGCCAGGCTTAGGTAGTCATAGAAAAAAGTATGAAATTTCCTTCCCAAGTGGAATCCACGCCCATGCCCAAAGATGTGCTCCTAAATGATTAAGGCATGAAAAATGATCAAATTCCAGGACATAGTGAATTCCATGCTTAATCCTGAAAATTGAAAATTTGTCTAAGGCATGAAGTCTAGGGTTCAAGGAGGAATGAAAAGTAAAAATCCCCTCGAGAAAATTTTTGAATTTTCTATTTTTAGACACTGAATCTTATCAGAATGTGGAAAATTTTATAGATTCAAAATTGTGGGGAATTTCTCTATCCAATGAACCTAGCTCCTAAATTTTAGGAGGATCTCTAAAAAATAGGGGATGTTGAAAAGGGCGTGAAAATTCCTTCAGAAGTAGAAGATAACAAGTTAGAATGAAAATCAAGCAAATTTGAAAGAGTGGAAGTGAATGAGTTGGCGAAGAGAATCTTCCAAGTATGACGCATAACTTAGTGCATTTAATGAAACTTCTAAATTCGAACTCACTCACAAGGGAAGTTTCTTTTGCATGGCGTACGATTGGGAAAGTATGACACATCATAAATTCAATTGCTAAATTGATGCCTCCTAACTTAGCAATACGATTTGAAGGATTCTATATAAGCATGGAGAGGCATTTCATTTATCACGTGCGGGATTCAAGAAAGAAGAATTGGAGAAGTGAAGAGAGGTCATACTTAGTCTTTGTTTTCATCATTTCCAAGTTGCTTTTCAGGATGGCGGAATCAAGCAAGGCAGCTACCCTTCCCAGGTAGGCATTGATCAAGGCAGAGATGAAAGGTTTCCTTCCTCGTTCCCAGATGAAGTCCAGATGGGAGGAAATCAGCGATACGAATTTGGGCACATTCAATCTAGTTGCATTCAAGATCAGAATGTGGAATTATTCAACAACTGTCAAAATTGTCAAGAGTGGAATTATTGCGGCAGCTGGTTTTCCCCCTCTGCTATTTAGTGTCCAGATTTGAATGTGCAAAACATTATAATCCAGAGTGGAAGACAATTTCAATGTCAGATGGCAAGTTGTTGGCAACATTGACTCCGAAGTCAATTGGTGAGGCTTTCAGAATTCCTTCACACTAATCCATGACATACAGGACCAGCAACAGAGCTAAGGCAGTATATGAAGCAGGTCCTGCCAGGTGTACTAATTTGATTAATAAACAATGGTTGCTGAAGCCTAGGATGCATGCCTCCAAGATGCCAAAGACTCACTATCTTTGAGTTCAAGCAGGAGTATGTGGACCTAATAAAGATGCTGAGCAGAGTAATGGGGTGTTCACATTCTGTATGTTCTTCTACATAGGCGAGATCATGAATGCAAATGGGCTAGTTGATTGGGCCAGATTGATTAGTCATTACTTGCACGGACAACTGAAAAACTTAAAAGAAAGAAAGTCCCAGTCCTTCTTCATGAGTTCCTACCTAATCTATATGCTTGCGCGAAGAGGAGGATTTGATGGTCTGCCAGCAAGTGGAATCATGGGTTGCGGACCAGCACAGCTGAAAGTGCATGAGTGTTATCCCCAGCTGCATCTTCACAATGTTACTTCTTACAGGTTGGCGAATGACACCTTCACCATGTACTTGACACGGCTTATGTAGAAGAAGTTGCATTTAAGGGTGTCCCTGCAAGCAAGTGCCTTTGTCCAGAAGTATGGAGCCACATTCTTACAATTTCCTAAATTCACCTACATCAGGACGCAAGGATTTTCATTCCAGTCATACAAGTTGCCGAGGTATCCATTAGACAAGCTCATATTGCTGGAGCTCATGAGGCAGTTAACAACTTATGATCAATTACAAAAGAAGAAGAAGAAGCAATCAATTGAATTCCCACTTGTCCTAGGTGACTTCATGGAAATATGCCCAGGCTTGGAGGCCACTGAGAGTTCTGAAATATGCCTTAATTTACTGATTTGGCAGGTCATGTGTGCAAACAAGACTGACATGGGAAGGGATAAATTGATGCAAAAATAGGGCTCACAAGTGAATTTCGGGTTTTGGAAGCTGCATTACATGTGTGGAAAAACAAGAGCATTGACTTGTAATTGCAGAGGAAAAACATTCAACTTCATATGTGTAATGGATAACTACAAGTTTGCACTTGTAATTGGACCTTTAAAACTCATTTTCCCACTTAAAAGTCTACTTGCAGTCAGAATTTTAAAACCCGATTGCAGCTGTGTCTTCAATTGCAGTCAGCCATCCAAAACCCGAAATTGGTCCAAAATGCACTCAAAAACACAGGGGAGTTGGCATTCTATCATCTGCCATTTATACACCCAGGGCCCAGTATGATACTTACCGCCAAATCAAGAAGGTTGTTGGCGTAAAATTCATACACAAATTTCACATAGAAGATTATTGGGCAGGTGTCGAGGATGACCTTGAGGTCTGGAAGAAAATGCATTCCAGATTGCCCCTTGACACCATTAGGATAAGTGAAATTCACCAGGTGCTGGATCAGGTGAAGGAGGATTCAGATTTGGTGCAACTTGAATTTGAGAAAGTAAAAGATCAGCCCATTTAGTTGCTAGATTGGTCAGAGCCCGAGATTGATGATTTGAATGTCCTGGCCAGACCAGTGCTGAAATTCACTAGGCACTGGGTTGACCGGCAGATAAGGAAGTTGGCGGAAGGAAATGTTCATTTGACATATCAACTAATGGGAAGTCTAGATTCCTACAGAGAGGCAACCGAAGGCTCTTCACAGGCCTAGGCAGGAGGGGAAGTCCGGATTGATAAAGGGAAAAATGCCCCAAAGAGACCAAGGACGACAAGGAAGAAGGACATTCAGCAAGAAGTTCCACAAGAGGTTCAACAAGAAGTTCAATAGGAAGAACCTCCGCAAAAGAGAGCAAGGATAGAGAGGGAGCATTCATGGGCGAGTTCCTCGAGCGTACAGGAAGTAGAGATGTTTGCACATCTAGCAGGTTCACCTCCAGAAAACACTCCGGCACCAGATATACTCAGCATCAACGCTTCACATGGACCCAATCAGCCAAGAAGTCAAAGACAAGAAAGTCCCCCACACCAGGAAGAGACTTGTTAGGATAGCTTCGTGGAAGTCATCCTTGGCGAAATGGAAGAAGAATCACAGGAGCAAGAACACATAGAAGTTCATAGTCACTCCATTCCCGCTCCAGATTGGTTGATAGGAAGGCTGAGGGGGGAACTAGAAAGAGAAATTGATCCATCCCAAGAATTGGAAGAATTGTTGAAAAAGATAGATCAACCAGCAAAAAGGAAGGCTCCCCAGAAATTTTCCAAGGTTCTGAGGGATGAGTCTGGATCCCGGACCCTGCACATTGTTGAACCTGCTGTGGATAAAGATAGGAATGAAATCAGACAGGAAGATTATGTTATCAAACAGATTGATCTTGGTCATGCTTCCACAGGTCAAGTAATGGGAGACTTTGAAGAATCTTCCTTAGCCGTGAAGGAAAAGATGCTGAAATCAAAGGTGAAATATAAGAGGCTGAGGGAAGAAAATAGAGCCCTATGCGAGTACATCAGAAGTTTTAAAAGGCCCCTTAGGGAGGCAGGTCCTTATTAACTCCTCCTTCCTCCCTTCCTAAGGAAGTTGTTGATGATGCGAAAGTTATTAGAGCAATGGTACAAAATTCCAGGGAATGGATAGAAGATGTTTACATTGAAGTGGGAAATTTTATCTTGTTGATAGAATTTTTGATGTGTTACTTTTGACTATTGAAGAGGGAAATTTTGGAGTTAAAGCTATTATAGAAGATACCTATCGAGGGTTTAGGACATTGACAATCATTTGGTAAATGATTTTACATAACAATTCAAGAAGAAATACAAAAATGATTAGTAGTCTCCCTTTAGGAAATTGAAAATGACATGCGAGAGAGAAAAGTGGACATTGTGGTCAATTTCCTAGATGATTATTGAGATCTAAGTCACCAGGTTCGAATTCGAATTCGAAGTTCGACAACTTTGAAATTCGAATGAAGTTCGATGCGGAAAAAATTCGAAATGTATAAAATTCGAATTAAATTCACCATATGTAATTTTAAAATTTTTTTTTAATAAATATATGTAATATATCTATAAATTTGCGTAAATAGTTTAACATTGATAAATAGATTTGAAATCATTACAAAAAGATGACACATTTATAAAATATAAACCGTAGGAAACATATGCTTTCACTATTGCAAAGATGTTCTTTTGTCAAAAAGGTACAATAACAGTCAAAAACTTTAGAACTTTAAAATAACTCTAAGTCATCAAGAGCACTTGGCTGGGATGCCAAATCATCATCATCTGTATCACTACTCAGTTCATCATCTGCAAAGTCAGGCTCATCTACATCTGGCATTGCTATGCCTTCAAGAGGTTGTTGTAAAGAAGTGTTCTTTGCTGATTTGTTCATCAGCAATTTCAAATTGCTGCGAACATAGACAAGATCTCCCAACTTTCGAGTCAGCAATTTGTTCCTCTTTTTGGAATGGATGTGGTCAAAGCAACTCCAGTTCCTCTCACAAGCTGATGAACTTGCTCCCTGACTCAAAATTCGAATAGCAAACTCTTGCAGTTCAGGAGCTGATGATCCATAAGAGATCCACCATCTATATCCAGACATACGTGGCGAGTCATATTTGGCTTCTGCCCCTCCAAACATCCCTTCTCCTCTCTTGTATTGCCAACTTTGATCTCTGATTAGTGCTGCAATTTCTGGATTTGGTACATACCTGCTAATGGCTTGGTAAAGCCCTGCCATGATTTCATTATCACCCCTTCTATCAATAGAAAACAACTTAGGCTCCAAAAAGCAAGCTGCTGCATGTAAAGGTGTGTGCATCATTTTCCATCTGCAATCAACTGTCTCCCATATCTGCATATATTCTGCTTCTTCATTGTTTAGTGCTTTTTGAATAGATTCCTTACACCGGTCCATGCTTTCATAAAGCATGCCAAGGCAGGGAGTGTCACCATCAACCATACGAAGCACGTCAACAATTGGTTCACATACAAGCAAGACTTTTGCTGCACTTTCCCAGAAATTGCTGTTTAGGATGATTTGCTCTATGTTCTTCCCCTTGGGGCCTTTAGAAAGCACTGAACTTTCCCACTGATTGGAACATATAACAGACCTCAAAGCTGCTTTTTCTTCAACCACTCTTTTCAAAGTGATATAATATGAAGCAAATCTTGTTTCACAAGGCCTCAACAATTCCTTTGATGCATGCTGCCTATAAATACTCAATGTGAGACGATGATTCCGTATGAAATTTGCAATTGCTCTCCCTCTATGAATAGCTTCATTTACCCATGGGAATTTAGCCAAGTCATGAATCAACAAATCGAGACAATGGGCTGCACATGGGCTCCAATATATCTGTGGGTACTTCTCTACAATCAGCCTCCCAGCTCCCACACAATTTGCTGCACTATCAGTTACCACTTGAACCACATTTTCCATCCCTACTTCAAGAATGGCTTCCTCTAATATTTGAAAAATATACTCTGAAGTTTTTTTGTGGTTCATGGTGTCAATGACTTTCAAAAACACAACACCTTCAGGACAAGACACCAAAACATTAATCAATGGCCTTTGACACATATCTGACCATCCATCACTCAATATAGTGCAACCTGTTTCCTTCCAAGTGGCTTTGACATTTTCTAATTTTTCAGTCACTCTATCTTTTGACCTCTGCAAAAGAGTTGTCCTGATAGCCTCTGAACCTGGGGGTGTGTACCCTTTGCCAAACTCTGCAATTTTCTGAACTGCATTGCGGAAATGAGGATTTCTCGCAACATTGAATGGAATAGCACTTGTGTAAAACAAATCAGCAACTGCATCATCCACCTGTTGTTTCTCTACTGGTTTCCAAAAGTTGTTCAGTGTTCCACTCTGTTTTGGTACACTCGCCGCTTCGGATTGCACAGAAGAGGAAGACATGGCAGATGTGAATCTAGATATATCTCCTTCAATTCTCTGTTTCTTTTGTGCCTTCTTCATTTTGCCTACCGTTGAAGCAGCCAACTCTTTCTCTAGAATAGCTTTAAGTTCTGGAGTCGCACCTATGCATGCTTGAACACCTCCACCTGGACCCCTTGTATTAGCAAGGAAGTGGTCCCTAAGCCTTGTTAAACTTCCAATAATATTTGCCTGACATATGTTACATTTGATGTGAGTTCCATTTCGGGTCACATGCTTCCATGCCTCAGAAGTTGATTTGGGAGGAGCCATTAAATGAAAATCTGCATGTTTGGAAAGAAAAATTAAAAAACACACTACTTTTATTTCAACCTTTTAAAAATATATAATATTAAACAATATAATAAAGAACCATTAATATAAAATTATAAATTATATAATAATAATATTAAACAACATTATAAATTTATAAATAAACATTATAAAGTATAAAGTTATAAACTATTAATTAACCTAAATTTTTTTTAAATAAACAACATTATTAAATAATAATAAACCTAAAAAAATATTAAATAAACAACGTTATAAATTTATAAACATTTAATAAACAATATTATAAACATTATAAATTTATAAACATTTAATAAACAATATTATAAACATAAAAAAAATTGACACCATATTAATATTAAACATAAAAAATATTAAACCTAAAAAAAATTTAAAAAATATAAAAATATATAATATAATATTACAAAATATTAATATAAAATCATAAATTTTTAAACATTAACATTATAAACAAAAAAAATAAATAATAAAATTAAAAAAAATGGTAGCCTACCTGTGCAGGTCGTGGACGTGTCGAGGCTGGCCGGTGGCGTCGCGGACTGGAGGCGTCGCAGACTGGAGGCGACGCGAGCTGGAGGCGACGCGGACTGGTGGCGTCGCGAACTGGAGGCGACGCGAGCTGGTGGCGTCGCGGACTGGTGGCAACGCGAGTTGGTGGTGTCGCGGACTGGTGGCGGCCGAGCAACTCTTGCGGCCGGGCAGACAAAGTCACAAAGGTTCTTTGGCAACTCGCGTGGCGGTCGGGCAGAGCAACTTGCGTGGGTGTGATTGCAACTCCTGCGGCCGCCCTTTTATAAAATCCGCGAGAAAACCCTAAAACGCAAACCCAAAAAAATAAAACACTTTAACAAACCCTAATTTTTTTTCTGAATTTAATCGAATTTAATCGATTTTTTGAATAGTTTTTCAAGTTCGCCGAATTTCGAACTTCAAGGTTCAAATTCGGTCGAACCTGGTGACTTAGATTGAGATTGATCACTTTAATGAAGGTATTGACTTCTACTTTACAATCATATAGGCTAGGATTGAGGAATTTACTATGGATTTGTTTAGGAAATACATGGAGCCTATGGAGAAGTATTTAAAGGAAGCTAAGATGGACAAGAGCACTATCAATGATGTTCTTGTTGGAGGTCCTTGTTGTGACGTTTTCACACATCGCCCCATTGCAAATGGGGACCCCCACTTTCCATCTGTTAGCATAGGTGTTTTGCTTAGTCTGTGTAGTGTTGATGTGTTTTTTATGCACATGCGAACACATAATACAATACCAAGGTATCTTATCCTCTCTTGAAAAAAGTTTCCCTGAATGCTGAAGATTTCGCCTAAGGATCAATCGAGGCAACTCCAAGGTTCTTATATGTAGGGTCTCTATGTGTGGATAAGCTCAATTTGGTCTGATGTGATTATGTTGGAATCACAAGGGGACTTACATTCGACTGCCTGAGCATTTAATTTGCTGGAACTCAAGTCCTATCTACTATCTGGAAGATAAAGAAACATCAAAAGATACAGGGTTTGGAGAATCTATTCTAAGACCTAGAACGTCAGAAGATAGATGAACGACTAGGTAGAGCCCTACTGGGCTAGGTTTCACCATCAAACTGAACAATTCAACACCAGCTTAGTGCGATCTTCTCAGGGATGCTTCAAACATGTTCAAATCGTACACCATCAGACACTGATCACCATTCAAGTTAATGCATGAACAATAGACACGTAACGACTTGAGATTAAGCTCATTCTATGCCAGTTGACCACGCAAGGGGCACTTACAATCAGCAAGAGGCTAGTGGTTTGGACTAGACAGATTCCACGCGAGTGCATTCATTAACTTCATTCAATCTAATTATTTACCATCTAAAATGAAGATTCAACAAGAAACCATGCATATTGCAAAGAAAGGACACACTTCACCATAACTTCAATGAAAATGGAGTTCATTTACAATCAAGGCAACAATTTCTTGCCTTCTCTTCCTAATCTACTCTAATTGCTATTCTATTTTACTGACTATTAGCTATTCTAACCTCTATTAGCTAACTCTTAACTATCAACCCACTATTAACCCACTATTAACCTTTACAAATGAAGAGCCAGAGCTTTATATAGGGAGCTCTTTACAATTTGATGGCTTTGATTGATTTAGAATGAATGGCTAGGATTACAAGATAGAAAACCCTAATTAGGGTTTGTTACAACAAACTCCTTTAGCCAATGAAATAATTACATTCAATATTTGTGAGCCAATAGGAAATCAGGGTAGGTGCCTCGAAGTTTGTGCTATCACCGGTGAGTCAGGTACATTGAATCTGGACATGTTGATGTGGGGCTATCTGACTGGAGGAACAGTGACTAGGATGCCATTGTGTCTTGCGTTTGTGCCCTTGCATTGATCTTCCTTCATCCTTGATGTACTTAGTGAATGATGTACCTCCTTGACTTTCATGTGTTTGATGAAGCCTCCTTCCTGGTCAAGTCACTCCTCCTCTGGTAGCTCATATCGCTTTGAAGTTTTATAAGCTCTTTCTTCTGATATCTTGTGGTTTCTCCATATGGTAGAATGAAGTCCTTGAGGATATCTTGCAACTCCTTGAACACTTGAAGTCTCCCAACACTTTAGAAGCACCTTGAGTCTTCCTCCATGCATTTGAAGTGTCCTTAATGATGATGAAACTCAATGAGGTCGCCCTTGTCTTGACCTGATGTTCCTTCTAGCCCGACCTTCTTGATCTACAAAGAAAACAAAAGATGATTAAGAATACATGATATATTCATTCTAACATGATATTTCTCACCTTAAATCATCAACAAGAAGGTTTTGGAATGAAATTCGCTCAGGATCCTCTCCAGGGACAGGCCCTATAGTGAAATTCACTTTGGACCCTTTGGAAGGGTTAGGAGCAAAATTTGTGATTTAGGCTAAAATTCCCACCTCTCATGACTTCACTTAGCTTCACACCTCAATTCTCTCTTCATAACGTCTTAAGGACAAGGTTTTTGATGCAAATTAGGACCAGGAAGAGAGATATTAGGAAATTTGCTCTGGAGCCTTTGAAAGGGTCAGGAGCAAAATTGAGGAATTTGCCTTAGATATCACTCAAACATTCAAACTTCTCCCTCAATCACATTGCTCTTACCTCTAACAAACCACCTCAAGGAAGCGCCTAGTCAAAATGTTGAATGAAAAGTGCATTTTAACAATTTCGCTTAGGTACCTTTGGAAGGACAAAACCTATCCAGGAATTTCGCTCTGGACCCTTTGGAAGGGTCGGGAGCAAAATTCATGTTTTAGGCTAAATTTCTTCATTTTCCCTCAACTTTGTTCTTAGACTTGGTTTTTAGATCCTTCCTTCATCTTTATCAAGTCCATTTACCTTCAAGGTGATGACAATTCAATGCTTTTGATGACAAATTAGGTCTTACTAAGGATTTCGCTCTAAACCCTTTGGAAGGGTCAGGAGCGAAATTTGTCCTTTAGGCTCAAATCTTGACCTTTTCATCAAATATCCACATCCAAGCTTATGAAAGCGTCTCCAAAGGTTAACTCAAGCTTATTTCCCTCACATCCATGCCTTAAAGTGAAAGTTTTGTCTAGAATAGGAATCAAAAGGGAGCTAAGGAAGATTTCGCTTTGGACCCTTTGGAAGGGTTAGGAGCGAAATTTGCAAAAATGCTCAAATTCTTGACCTTTCTCCAAATTCTCAAGTCCAGACTTGATCATTAGGTGTTTCTCAAGGATAAATAGGCTAGCTTCACTTCAATCAATGCCTAGAACTTCATCATTCATCAACTGGACCAATCTCAAACCCTCAAAGATGATATTCACTCACAAAGCTTCATTGATTTCCTCAAACTCAAACAAGACATAACCTATCAACAAGAGCAAAGCCTGACCTAGGGAAGGCTTTCAAAGAGACCCTGACCTGGACCACTTACTAACCCACTTCAACTTAAGCAGACCCCTGCTATCCTAATGATCTCTCTGGCAACTTTCACTGCAAAGACTAATAGCCAAGACCAGGCAAACAAGCAAACTAACTAACCCTAGCAAGCAAAAAGTAGGGGTCCCGATTTGCTATGGGGCGATGTGTGAATATGTCACAACACGTAGCTTGGCAATAGTTTTTTCTCCTAGCTCTTTAAGGAAGGTGATGTCTTGTTAGTCCGGAAAGATAAGTTGATCAATCCTTGAAGTGAATAAGAGTGTGTAACCTTGTCCTTGGAGTTGGATAGATAGAGTCAAAAAATTCACTATGTCTGAGGTCAAGAATGGGTAAGTCGAGTTAGGAATTCAAAGCCTGGGAGGATAGTAACTGAATGTGCAATCCACCGTCTGTACTAGGAAAATTCCTTGTTTTGAGGTTATAAATGTGCAATTGTTCCAGGGAATGAAAATGGAAGTTCGTCCTTAAGTGTGAGTCAAGTTAGGAATTCTTAGGTTGAGATGTGGAGTGAGGAAATTTTCAAAGAATTGATTCTCAAGGACATAATCATGTTTGAAGTATGGAAATTTGGAATTGGAATATGGAAATCCTTGTTAAGACAACCTTTGAAGACGAGAAATGGGGTGAGATCATTGAAATTCAATTGATAGAGCTTGGAATTTAAAAATGTTGTCAAGGAAAGTTGTCAAGAAAATGAAGAAATTTTTAAGTTTTGAGAGAAGAATGAAAGATGAAAGTGGGATTTTATCTATGATAAGGAAATGAAATTTGAAACTGATAAGTGTGAATAGAAGGGCCAAAATGGCAAAATCCGTGACAAAGAAAAATCCGTAGGAAAGGAAAATTTGTGACCAAGGAAAATCACTACGAAGCAAAATCCGCGACCAAGGAAAACTCAGGACAAAGAAAAATCCCCGACCAAGGAAAATCTGTGACAAAGAAAAATCTGCGACCAAGGAGAATCCATGAAAAAGTGAAGGGATGAAGTTTTTTCCTTGCAATGGCAAATCCATGAAATTTTTTGAAAATTCAATTTGTTCCATGTCATTGAAAATCCACGAAAAAATGCAAGGTTTTGGATTTTCCATGACTAGGGAAATTCCCCAAAAATGTTTGAGCAAGTAAATTTTTCATTGACTCATTGAAATCCACGAATATTCATCCACAAGTCATTAAAATCCATGAAATAATTTTGGCATGTGAAATTTTCTACGGAGTCTCTATTCATGTTGTTTAATAATGATTTGAATGCAAGAGCTTTTAACTCAGTTTTTGTCATGATTAACTTAACATTTCATCTTCAAATCATAATTTAAGCCGTGTTCTCTTTTTAAGTTTCATGCAAGGAGGTGGATGCAATGATGGTGAACACAAAACTTCACAAAATGAAGGAAGGAGTCCAGCAAATGGAGATGACAACATTTGCAAGGACAAGCTTAAGAACATCAAAGAGGATGCATAGGAACAATCCAAGGGCTAAAGGAACTCAACCATCCAGATGAAGGACTCAACTATACAAGACAAGATCCACTTTTCACATTGCAATTACAACATGTGGGATTGCTCTACAACATCAAAGATTCATACTTCATCAAGAGGATCAAGGCATATAAGGAGGTGTTCCGAAACATCCATTTATCATGAAGGATTCTATATGACTTTGGATTTCCTTTGGAAATCCAAGATCAAGATGAGGGACTCTATAAGATGATCAATGCAAGACGACAATGCAGAGATGAGGACGACATCCACCATTCAACAAGGAATCCCAGATGATGATAAAAGTAGCATTACAACATGAAGGATTATATGATGATGAAGAGCTCTATAACTACTACAAGGAGATCAATCACATCAAGGAAATGTTTCACAATTCAAGAACTACAAAGGATATCAAGGTCAAGTTCAAATGTATCCAAGACATCACAAGAAGGATTCCCAAACATGAAGATGGAAAAGTGAAACATGATCAAGAATGAATGATAGTTTTAGGAGAATTAATCAAAGTTAGATACTTGATCAAAGACGATGCAATTTTGGAATATGAACCATCACAATCAGTCAAGCAAGGTGATGATGTTGAGTATCAAGAGTTATACATGCTGAGGTGGCACTCGATCATCATCAACCAATCAAGTTATTCCAAGTCAGCATGTCTAGATTCATTGAACCTAACTCATCGAAGAAGCAAGTGACATGTCGTATTGCATAAAATATTATTTATTATACCTTTCCTCATATCTCATTGGTCTGACTTCAAGGGAAGGATATGGGTCCAAAATGTTATATTTCTCTCATTGGTCTGACTTCAAGGGGAGGATATGTGTCCAAAATGTTATATTTCTCTCATTGGTCTGACTTCAAGGGGAGGATATGTGTCCAAAATGTTATATTTCTCTCATTGGTCAATGAGGTGTTAGTTGTAATTACCCTAATTAGGGTTTACTTTGAATTATCTTCGCCATTGATTTCAAATAAATCTTGGCCTTTCATTTGTAATTCAAGGTCTATAAAAGGCTTGGCCTTTTTCATTTGTAAAGGTTAATAGACAATAGTGTTAATGCATTAGTAACTTCTGCAAGATAAGACTCTCCTAACTCATTAATCTCCTCTATTCTGTTATTAGTTTACTCATTCATGCTTTATGTTTATCAGACTATAACATTGATCATAATTATGATATTGATATTGGATAATGATGGATTAGATTGACGACCTGCTTAACTATGTTAAGCGTCAATCTAAATGCTATCGGGCTATTAACTCGATAGCATATTAATGTCGATTCATATCGGCATTAATATGCTATCGGGGTATTAACCCGATAGCATATAATGCTAACAGCTATTGTTATTGTTTACTTTATATTGATCCATTATCATATGCTTTGATACCGATTCATTATCGGGTATGTTTTAGATCTATTACAATTAACAATGATACCGATTCATTATCGGGTATGTTTATAAGCACTGTTACCATTAACAATGATACCGATTCATTATCGGGTAAGTTTATAGCATCAATTAGTTATGGATCAGTTGATGGTTGTAAGAGTCACGACCAAGTGACATCTTGGTCAGACATGTCTAAAAGACATGTCCGATCAAGGTGCCACTCGATCGTGGCCATCTTACTATTTATACTTCATTCAAATTAAAGGAGATGACATTGAAATCGATACATGTTCATCCTCCTTACCTGCAATAAAAGACAGATAACAATATTAGTGTCATAGTCATAATATAAAATAAAAAGACACCATCCTGCATATAACTTGTCCATTAAATTGGAAATTACAATACTTTTACATGGTTTCAGAGCCAATATGATCGAACTTGAGGCTATTTAATTTCGTGAAACAAATAAAAGAACAAGTTTATACTACATCACATTTCTTCAAATGGCCAGTGCTATCAGATTCGAAGACAGACTCGGAGGTGGCGATGATTTTTCAGCCTGGAAATTCAGAATTCAAATGATCCTAAAGGAGAACAAAGTGGATTCGTTTGTTCAAACTGAAAATGATCAACCCGAAAATGAACCTAACAAAACAGCATGGATTGAGGGAAATGAAAAGGCAATAAAAATAATAGTTGATGGGGTGAGAAACAACATAATGCCCATCATAAGAAAACATTAGACAGCCTATAAAATGTTCAAAGCTCTTGAAAGCACATTTGAGATATCAAATGCAAGTCGAACTCTAGCATTAAAACGAGAAATAAATCATATCACCATGAACAAAGGGGAGACAATCAATGCCTACTTTATGCGGATATCAGTCCTAAAAGATGAACTTGCAACTCTGGACTACGAGATCCAAAGCAAAGAGTTAACACTCATTGCTTTAGATGGGTTGCCTAGTGGATGGAGCACATTCGTCCAAGGCATCAGTGCAAGGTCCAAATATCCCAAGTTTGAAAGATTAAGGGATGATTGTCTCCAAGAAGAATCAAGATTGAACAAGATGGGAATGAAACACAAGAATATAGATGAAGACCTACAAGTTCTAAACACCAATTCCACCAAGCAAAACAAGAAAAGACGGTTTAGAAAGAGAAAAGGTCATCAAGGCAAGAATACTTCAAAGAAGGACTTATCTCACATTCAATGTTACAGGTGTGATCAGTTCGGACACTTTGTTGCAAAATGCCCGGAAAGAACCAAGAAACATGCCACATTTGTCAAAGCAGGAAAGACTAAAGGGGAAGATGACTCCGAGAAATACGTATTCTACTCAGCACTCACAAATCAAGCTTCTAACAAAATCAACTCATGGGTGATTGACAGTGGTTCATCCAGGCACATCACTGGGTTTAGAGAAGTACTGGATTCCATGACAGAGGAGAGTGATGAGGACGTAACTATCGGAGATGACTCCACACATCCAGTCAGAGGAGTAGGAACCTGCACCATCAAATTGAAGATAGGCATAACCTTGTGGCTTGAAGGAGTACTATATGTCCCCGGCATCAAAAGAAATCTAGTCTCTATATTGGCACTGGAAGATAACGGATACAGAGTAACATTCATGGACAACAGAGTATTGGCTTGGCCAAGGACTCCTCCATCAAGAAGGCAAAGCCCATTGGACAGAGACGGGGCTATTTGTATGAGCTGGCACGGAACCCAATCTAGCCCTAATCCATGAAGCCACTAATGCAAATGAAGTTTGGCATAGAAGATTAGGCCATCTGAATTTTAGGGCTTTATCTTCAATGGGAAACTTTGTCACAGGTCTACCCAAGTTAAAGCAAGATCATTCAGGAGCATGCAAAGGATGTGCCCTAGGTAAAAATACCAAAGGTGCATTCCAAAATAGTACTAGGAAAACTAGTAAAATTCTAGAATTAGTTCATTCTGATGTATGTGGACCTATGTCCATATCCTCTCTAGGGGGATTCTTGTATTATGTAATATTTGTTGATGACTACTCTAGGAAGACTTGGATCTACTTTCTGAAAAGTAAAGAATTAGAAGAGATCCTCTCTAGGTTTAAAGAATTTAAATCACTAACTGAAAACCACTCAGGAAACAAAGTTAAAACTCTAAGAGCCGACAATAGGGGAGAATACACATCAGATTCATTTAAAGAGTTTTGTAGAGATAATGGGATTAAGAGGGAGCTCACTATACCTTATAACCCCCAACAAAATGGGGTAGCGGAAAGGAAAAATAGGACTATAGTTGAAGCTGCCAAGGCCATGATCCTAGATCAAAACCTTAACACAAATCTTTGGGCTGAAGCATCCAACACCGCTGTATATATACAGAACAGATGCCCTCACTCCCATCTTGAGGACAAAACTCTTGAGGAAGTATTCACTAAGACTAAGCCTGATATTAGTCACCTTAGGATATTTGGATGTCCTTTCTATATCCATATACCTAAAGAAAAGAGACTAAAACTAGAGCCTTCTGGAAAAAGAGGATTGCTTGTAGGATATAGTGAAACCTCCAAAGCCTACAGAATCTATGTACCTGGCCAAAGAAATATTGAACTAAGTAGGGATGTAATCTTTGAAGAGGACCTAGCTTTCAAAAGAGCTCAGAACTTCATAGAACCTGAAATCTATGCACCTACCTTTAACTTAGATGAAAATCCTGCCCCTGAGTTTCAGAGGGAGAATCTAGATGAAACTGAAAATGAAAATGAACACTCATCTAGAAATCTCAAGAAAAGACCACTATGGGCCACCAAAACAGTAGAAGAAGCTCAGAGGTTTGCTGCTCCTTCTGGAACCTTCAGAGAAAGCAAAAGACCTAATAAATTTACTAGCTATGTTGCTCTTATGAATGATCTATCTAAAAACGAACCTGACAATGTAACAGATGCCCTTAAACATCAAGTATGGAAGGATGTTGTGTCTAAAGAGTATCAATCCATAATGAAAAATGATGTATGGGAAATCGTTCCTAGGCCAACTAAGAAATCTGTTGTTTCTTTTAAATGGCTTTTCAAGATCAAACATGCAGCAAATGGCAGCATTGAAAAATATAAGGCAAGATTTGTGGCCAGAGGATTTTCTCAAAAGGAAGGAATAGACTATGAAGAAACATTTGCTCCTGTAGCCAGATATACCTCAGTAAGGACTTGTTGATGTGTATTTTATATACGACCAAACACAGAATAAAATACCTAAAGGGTACCTTATCCTCTCTTGAATAAAGTCTCCAAATGCTGAAGATGTCGCGAAAAGGATCAATCGGGATGACTTCAAGGTTCTTTGCTGTAGGATCTCTACGTGTGGATAAGCTCTCTGTGGTATGATGTGATTTTGTTGGAATCACAAGGGGACTTACACTTGATGACCTAAACGTCTGATTTGCTTTGAATATTGCTGGAACACAGGATTTTACTCGCTTAGACTTTTTGAAAAAAAGAAAAAAAAGGATGAGGGCGAGGAAAGGATCTAATTTTGACACTAAGAGTGTAAGAGCAATGAATGACCTTTGATGAAATTCTAACTAAGTCTTGTTTTGACATCCTAGGACCATCTCCACAAGGTTAGTGCGATCTTCGAAGGAAAGCTTTATGATGTTCAGATCATCACTACAGGCATAGACACCATCAGGCTGATGCATATCAATGAAGAAGCGACAATTGAAGTTAAGCTTAAGCTGAATGATTCTAGTTGACTACACAAGGCAAGTCTGCAATCAACAAACTGCTAGTAGTATGGATATGCGAATTTCACCATCAATCAAACACATTTCTTTCACTTATCTAATAACATGAAATCAAATATGAGAAGTATAGAGACCATGCAAATTGTTGAATCGACCCATAAATTTCACCATTTCTTCAATGAAGTTTTACAAGTCCTTTACAACAACATATTGGCAACAATCTTTGCCTTCCCTTTCTATTCTACTCTAATTGCTATTCTATCAACTGACTATCTACTATTAGCTAACTATTCACCTTCTAACTACTCTCTATCCGCCTTTACAAATGAAGAGTCAGGGCTTATATAGTGCCCTTAATACAATTCAATGGCTAAGATCAATCTGAGATCAATGGCCAAGATTCTACAATGAAAACCCTAATTAGGGTTTGTTACAACAAACTCAATTCTGACCAATGAAATAATTGTATTAATTGGACACATGTCTTCTTGGGAAAATTCGATCAATGGATAGCTGGGGTAGGTACATCAAAGTTTGTGCCACCTCCCATGAGTTAGGTACATTGAATCTGGACACGCTGAGGTGGACCAATCTGACTGGAGGAGTGATGACTAGGATGCCACCTCATCTAACACTTGCAAATTGGTAGATATCCAATTCGATGATGCTAAGAAGCTATCTTTAATTAACTCTTCTGAAACTATCTGCTTCTTCAACGAACCCTTGCTCTGACTTATTTGTCTTTGATGTGCAGGATGATGATGTACCTTGCCTTGGAATGTTGGATTGGAAGAGGTCACCCTTATCCTTGCTCGATCTTCTTGGAGGAGACCGTCCTTGATCTGGCTTGATTTTCTTTGATGAGAGTCTGCCGAGTAATAGATCTTCTGACTCCGGGCCGCCATTTGATGCCTTCTCCTGAGTACTTAACTCTAAGACCTTCGAAAATGATGAAAGAAGACTGGATTTTGCTAGACAAGGTTTAGATTGTAGTCTTCCCTTGGATGAATTACGCCTTCATTAGTCTTCAAAAGAGCTCTACCTTCCACTAGCTTCTTCAAAATCAGGAAATTCGCCTTCAAATACCTTCCAAAATCTGGAAATTATCCTTCAATCTAGCAAGAAATTCACCTCTCCAATTTGCTCCTCAATTTCGCACTTAGAAGGATGAATGAATGATTTGAAACTTAAAGCAATACTCCCCCATTATATAGAGCGCTCACCTTAATCAACCATGAGGCCGACCTAGCAAATAAGCCTTAAAATAAAATAAAAACCACTAAGAAGAAGGCCGACTTGACAAATAAAGGCAAATAACAAATATTGAGCGCCCAACTTAATTTTTTCATTTTCAAAATTAATTTCAATGCCTCCAAGGGGAATTTTTTATTTATTTTAAGGCCTAAAAATTAATTTATTAAATTGTCAATGCCTTAATAAATGCGAATTTAATTTATCCTTTTAAAAGGCTTCGAAGTTAGCAATTTTGGGGGATTTGAGGAACATCAATGATTGATCAAGGCCTCAATGAAGATTGATAAAAATTTCGCCCTGGACCCTTAACAAGGGTCAGAAGCGATTTTCCAAATTAGGCCTTAAATATCCTATTTTTGCAAATCCAAAATATCACCAAGGCACTCCAAATGGCATCTTTTACTGGAATTTGGGTTTGATTTCACTTGAATTTTGGAAGAAAAGTGCATTTAGGATTTTTTCGCCCTGGACCCTCAGCAAGGGTCAGGAGTGATTTTTCAAATTTGTGCTTACTCCTTCATCAACTTTTCTTGAATCAACCCTTCAAGGCTAGGCAAAGGTCTTCTTCTTCCACTCCATCCAAGCTTGGTTCGTTCCTGCAAGGCAAAATAGGGGATTTTCAAATTTTCACCCTGGACCCTCAGCAAGGGTCAGGAGCGAAATTTTGGTTTTAGGCAAAATCCTTTATTCTTTTAAGTTAAAACTTCTCCGGAGGGTAAAGGGAGTTGTCCTTGTTTCATTCATGCCCAAGACTTGACTTTTTTCACTACAAAATAAGGGAAATTCAAAATTTCGCCCTGGGCCTTCAGCAAGGGTTAGGAGCGAATTTACCTTAGTTGCCCAAAATTCACCATTTTTCATGCTTTCAAACCCTCAATTGCATCAAGTGACGTCCAATCTTCCTTCTAGGAGACCCTGCACAAAACAAGTTAGCCAAAATTAGTGAAAAATAGGCTCATACAAAATTTTCGCTTTGGACCCTCAGTAAGGGTCAGGAGCGAAATTCACAATCTAGGCTAAACTGCTCAATCTTTTAGTTTCAAACCACTTCACAGGGCGAGGTAAGATCATTTTCAAGGCCAGGAACAAGGTTTCAAGCTCAAACAAGGTGGCAAATGAAGTTTATAATGAATTTCGCTCTGGACCCTCAGCAAGGGTCAGGAGCGAAATTCCTAATCTTGGCCAAAATCCATCATTTTTTCAAGGTTTTCAAACATTTCCAACTTTCCCTTCAAAATGCCTTGCAAGTCAAAATTTGGTCAAATAAGGCAGGAAATGAGTCCTAGATTGATTTTCGCCCTGGACCCTTTGGAAGGGTCAGGGGCGAGATTCGCTTTGGACCCTCAGGAAGGGTTAGAGGCGAGATTCGCTTTGGACCCTCTAGAAGGGTGTTGACGTGTATTTTGTACACAATCATACACAGAATAAAATACCCAAGGGTACCTTATCCTCTCTTGAATAAAATCTCTAACTGCTGAAGATATCGCAAGAAGGATCAGTTAGGGTGACTTCAATGTTCTTTTATGTAGGGTCTCTACGTGTGGATAAGCTCTTTGTGGTATGATGTGATTTGCTGGAATCACAAGGGGACTTACATTTGATGCCTGAACTTCTGATTTGCTTTGAATATTGCTGGAACACAGGATTTTCACTAGCTTAGATTTGAAAAAAGGAAAAAAGACGAGGGCGAGGAAAGGATCTAATCCTAACACTAAGAATGTAGGAGCAATGATTGATCTTTGATGGAATTCTAACTAGGTCTTGTTTTGACATCGCAGGACCATCTCCACAAGGCTAGTGCGATCTTTGAAGGAAAGCTTTATGATGTTCAAATCATCACTGCAGGCATAGACACCATCAGGTTGATGCATATCGATGAAGAAGCGACAATTGAAGTTAAGCTTAAGCTGAATGATTCCAGTTGACTACGCAAGGCAAGTCTGCAATCAACAAACTGCTAGTAGTATGGATATACGAATTTCACCATCAATCAAGCACATTTCTTCCACTCATCTAATAACATGAAATCAAATATGAGAAGTATAAAGACCATGCAAATTGTCGAATCGACCCATAAATTTCACCATTTCTTCAATGAAGTTACAAGTCTTTTACAACAACCTCTTGGCAACAATCTTTGCCTTCTCTCTCTACTCTACTCTAATTGCTATTCTAATCACCTTCTAACTACTCTCTATTCACTAACTAACTCTAACTCTCTCTAATTAGCTTTTACAAATGAAATGCCAGGGCTAATATAGTGCCCTCAATACAATTCGATGGCTTAGATCAATTCGAGATCAATGGCCAAGATTTTACAATGAAAACCCTAATTAGGGTTTGTTACAACCATTACATAACATTTAATGCTTGACCAATGATAAAATTGTATTGCTTGGACACATGTCCTCTCTGAAAAAATCGACCAATGGATAGCCGGGTAGGTACATCGGAGTCCGTGCCACCTTCCATGAGTTAGGTACATTGAATCTGGAAATGCTGAGGTGGACCACACTGACTGGAGAAGTGATGACTAGGATGCCACCTCGTCTGACACTTGTAACTTGGTAAATATTCAACTTGGTGTTGTTGAGAAGCTAGCTTTAATTAATTCTTCTGAAATTATCTGCTTCTTCAACAAACCCTTTGCTCTGACTTCTTGTGTCCTTGATTTGCAGGATGATGATGTACCTTGCCTTGGAATGCTGGATTGGAGAAGTCGCCCTTGATGACGTTAGTCCAAAGAAGGCTGTCCTTGTCGATGCTAGGCTGGATCGAAGAAGGTCGTCCTTGTCCTTGCTTGACCGTCCTTGATCTGGCTTGATTGTCCTTGATGAGAGCCTTCCGACTTGTAGATCCTTCGAGCTCGGGAGTCGCCATCTTGATACCTACACAACATTTCAAAATTAGTAACATGATTTGCAAAAATTAAACTTTAAAAGGAAGATTCAAGATTTTAATTAGGAAACTTCATGATAAATCTTGAGTTATCATTTCCTAATTTAGGATTTTCAAAGCAAAATTTAAATCTTCAAAAATGGTGCCAAGGTGATTACGCCATACCTCCACTTGGGAATTAACTCTAAGAAAAGATGCAAAATTAAGCAAGTTTGCTAGGCAAAATGTGGATCAAAGTCTTCAAAATGTGCTTCTTCTATCAACTTCACCACTTCTAGCCTTCAACGTCTTGAGGAAAATTCACTCCACCTCTAGCCTTCAACTCGCACTCCTTCTTGGACCAGATTTCGCACTCCTTTATTGCTCCTTCAAAATCGCACTTGGACAAAAGATTGAAAGATGGATTAACATGCTCAACACACCCCTCTTATATAGGCGCTCATCTTGATAATTGCCCCTAGGCCGACTTGGAAAATAGGCCCAAAAAACAAATAAAATTTAAAAAAAGAGGGGGCCGACCTTGCAAAATAATAACCCAAGCGCTCCCTTTTTTAAAATTTAATTTAATAATAATTAATTAAATGTCTTTGTAATTAAAAACCTCGATTTTTTAAAGGCTTTAAATTAATTATTGAATGTCCATGCGCTATTTTTAAATACCAATTTAATTAAATCTTTCACATTTTTATCGAATTTGGCATTTTAATGTAATTCGAAAATATTGGTGCCTAAGCATGGGAGGAATAAGGGACACTAACCACATCGCTCTGGTCCCTGGGAGAGGGACAGGAGCGCTCCTTCATTTTGGCCTTGTTTTTCTTGTTTTTCACGTTCAGAGTCTTGTCTTAGACGTCCAAAATAGCATTTTAATTTGGGAATCTTGAGTTTAATTCGTCCCTTTTGTGGAAGGAGTGTGCTTTAAAGTACTTTCGCCCTGGTCCCTTGGTGAGGGACAGGAGCGAACTTGCCTTTTTCCTTGGGTCTTCATTGTTTATATCAACTTGCAACTGTCTTCACGGTGCAAAATGATGTTCTTTACTCCCTTTTGAACACTTGAAATGTGAGTGGCAACTTAAATTTGGACACACTTGAACATTTCGCTCTGGTCCCTGGGAGAGGGACAGGAGCGAACTTGGGCATTTCCATCACCTTTGCGGTCTTTGATACTTTACTTCCTCTCCGAGGCGTTCCAAACATCATTGCCCCTTTGTGTCTTAGCTTGGAGTGATTTAAGCTTGGAGGGAATATTAAATAACCTTGAGTTCGCCCTGGTCCCTGGCTGAGGGACAGGAGCGAACTTTCACTTGTAGGCTCAATCATGCTTTTGCTAACTTTTAAAACCATCTTCAATGGATCCGCTATGCTCCCCATCACTCATCCTTGACATGTAATTTGCTTCATCTTGGCGAGAGATTTGTCTAAGGAAGAAATTGCTCTGGTCCCTGGGAGAGGGACAGGAGCGCCTAGGACAATATGGGCTTCACTTGGCGTTTTTACAATCTTCAAATTATCTTCAACGGACTCGTTACGCCTCCTTTGCTTGCCTCAAACTTAACACTTACTTGATCTTCGCCCAAAACCTGTCTTATAAGGAAAATTGCTCTGGTCCCTGAGAGAGGGACGGGAGCTATCACTTAAATTCGCCCTGGTCCCTGGCAGAGGGACAAGAGCGATTTTGTTTCTAGGGTCAATTTTCCTCATGATTGCGCTTTCAAGTTATATTCAACTGATAAAATGTATCTCCTTTGATCTTCTCAATTTGCGAAATCGTTCAAATCTTTCAAGGACAAGGCAATTTTGAATTTCAAGCTCCGGTCCTTCAGTGAGGGACAGGAGCGATTTTTGTCCTCCAGGCCCAAATGCTTCACTTTTCACCATGAAATGTCTTTGCTAGGGAAGATATCATCCTGCTTCATGCTATGAATAAAAGTTAATGTCCAAAAAAAGGTCTAAAATTGTGCATATAAAGAAAATCGCTCTGGTCCTTCAGTGAGGGACAGGAGCGATTTGACTTTCTAGGCAAAAACTTCATCATTTCATTGCTTTTGATCAAGTCTGGATGCTCCATCATGCTCATTTTGCCCTTCACCATGCCTTTGATGTCTCAATTCGTCCAAACAAGGTCAGGAATGGCTCAAATAAGTATTATCGCCCTCGTTCCTTGGTGAGGGACAGGAGCGGTTCGCCTTGGTCCTCCTGGGAGTGACAGGAGCGAAATTCGCTCTGGATCCTCAGGGAAGGACAGGAGCGAAATTTGACTTTTCGAACTCTCTATCAGGACAATTTTAATGGAATATAACATTACATTTCCTTCTATGTTTCTTCTTTCTTATACTTTAAGTTATATTCCATATATACTTTCAGGATGTTTGAGAGTGGTTTCAGACCTCCAGGAGTTATATTCCAAAATCTAGCTTTTTGAGGTTTTTCAGTTTCCAGACTTAGTCAAATTTCAGGATCAGGACATTCCAGACTTAGCCAAATTTCAGGATCAAGACATCACTCAAGCCGGACTTGCTTATCCATGTGATCACCTGGGCGACACTCAAAATGCAAAGGCTAACTAACAAAACCCTAAAAGACCTAGAAAACAAACCCTAAAAAGCAAAAAAAAGCAAGGGTCCCCATTTGCAGTGGGGCGATGTGTGAAATGGTCACAACAAAGGGTCAGGAGCGAAATTTGACTTTTTGAACTCTCCATCAGGATCATTTTATGGAATATAACATTAAAGTATAAGTGACATTTCCTTCTATCTTTCTTCTTTTTTATACTTTAAGTTATATTCCATATATACTTTCAGGATGTTTGAGAGTGGTTTCAGACCTCCAGGAGTTATATTGCAAAATCTAGTTTTTGGAGGATTTTCAGTTTTCCAGACTTAGTCAAATTTCAGGATCAGGACATTCCAGACTTAGCCAAATTTTAGGATCAGGACATTCCAGACTTAGCCAAATTTCAGGATCAGGACATCATAGACTTCATCGCTCACCAACTTGACCTAACTCAAGCAGAACTTGCTATCCAGGTGATCCCCTTGGCGACACTCAAAATGCAAAGGCTAACAGACAAAACCCTGAAAGACCTAGAAAACAAACCCTAAAAAGCAAAAAGCAGGGGTCTCCATTTGCAATGGGGCGATGTGTGAAATGGTCACAACAGGACTGTACTAGCCATTGCAGCAGCAAAGGGATGGAAGGTACATCAAATGGATGTAAAGACAACTTTTCTTAATGGAGAGATATTTGAAGAAGTATACCTAGAGCAACCTGAAGGGTTTGAGATCCATCATGCAGAATCTCATGTGTGCAAACTTAAGAAAGCTCTATATGGGATCAAATAGGCTCCCAGGGCCTGGTATGAAAGAATTGACACATATCTATCAAAACTAGGCTTCTCTAAACATGATGCAGATCCTAATCTCTACTACAAACAGAATAAAGGTGATATGCTAATAATGATTTTATATGTTGATGACTTATTAATCACAGGAGAAGATCACCTTATAGATCAATGCAAGAAAGAGCTATCCAAAGAATTTGATATGAAGGACTTGGGATTCCTTCATTATTTCCTAGGGTTGGAAGTATGGTAGAATTCTGATAACATTGTTCTAAACCAAGGCAAGTATACATTAGACATCCTGAAGAGATTTGGAATGCTAAACTGCAGACCTATGACCGCTTCAATGGAAACCAATCTTCACAAACTTAAAGAAGCGGCAGCTGAATCACCTTCTACTAACCCCACTCTATACAGGCAAATGATTGGGTCTCTTATGTATCTGGTAAATACAAGACCAGATATTTGCTATGCAGTAAATGCCTTGAGTCAGTTTATGTGTGAGCCAAAGGAGATACACTTGGTAGCAGTAAAACACATTACGAGATATTTACAAGGCACCTTAAATCTTGGTCTCAAGTATGAAAAAATTGATCTTAATCTACACGGATTCACAGATTCAGATTGGGCTGGAAGTGTGACTGACCGGAAAAGCACCTCTGGGTGCTGCTTCAGTTTAGGGTCAGCCATGATATCCTGGATCAGTAGAAAGCAGTCTTCTGTAGCGCAAAGTTCCACCGAGGCCAAATACATTGCAGCCTCCATGGCTTCCCGAGAGGCAGTGTAGCTTAGAAAGTTGCTTGTGGGATTATTTGGTAATCTGATGAAACCTACTATCATCCATTGCGACAATCAAAGTTGCATAAAGCTTTCAGTGAATCCAGTGTTCCATGATAGATCCAAACATATTGAGATCCCATACCATTATGTACGAGACATGGTAGACAAAAATGTGATCAAATTAGAATATGTTAGTACGGGAGATCAGACTGCAGATATTCTGACCAAACCACTTTCCAGAGTGAAGGTTGATCACTTCAGAAAGGGTTTAGGTATGATAGAAAGGTAATCTGCTTTGTAAATAAGATGTTGAAAATGTAAACTTCTTTTGTCATGTTGAGACATTCTGGGTTTTTACCCCCTGTGTTCATATCTAAGAGGTGACGATCTCTCAGATTATGAACTCTTGTATGCAGACATCATAAGGTGACGATCTTATGATTCTCAAACCAGTTATCATGTTGGATCTCTGGTATGTCATGGATGTGCCATGATGGTGTTGTGATAAAACATTTGAATAAAATGTTTGTGCACATATCACAACCTGGATAAGATGAGAATTTAACCATCCTCATATGTTTATCCTCAGTATTGCGTGTTTAGGCAATACTGATATCACGTGTTTAGGTGATATCTTGTCATAATAAAATGATGAATCTTTTATATCACATGGTTGGGTGATACTCTATGTCACATACTTCGAGTAATGTTTTATATTGGTATCCTATGTTCTGATGGTACTTCATATCATATGTATAGATGATATATATTCTTGGAGACTGACATTTTTGGAAAAGAAATGTGATGCAGGTTACTTTATCTTCCAAAAGCTAAGAGGGAGTGTTAATGCATTAGTAGCTTCTGCAAGATAAGACTCTCCTAACTCATTAATCTCCTCTATTCTGTTATTAGTTTACTCATTCATGCTTTATGTTTATCAGACTATAACATTGATCATAATTATGATATTGATATTGGATAATGATGGATTAGATTGACGACCTGCTTAACTATGTTAAGCGTCAATCTAAATGCTATCGGGCTATTAACCCGATAGCATATTAATGTCGATTCATATCGGCATTAATATGCTATCGGGATATTAACCCGATAGCATATAATGCTAACAGCTATTGTTATTGTTTACTTTATATTGATCCATTATCATATGCTTTGATACCGATTCATTATCGGGTATGTTTTAGATCTGTTACAATTAACAATGATACCGATTCATTATCGGGTATGTTTATAAGCACTGTTACCATTAACAATGATACCGATTCATTATCGGGTATGTTTATAGCATCAATTAGTTATGGATCGGTTGATGGTTGTAAGAGTCACGACCAAGTGACATCTTGGTCGGACATGTCTTATCTTACTATTTATACTTCATTCAAATTAAAGGAGATGACATTGAAATCGATACATGTTCATCCTCCTTACCTGCAGTAAAAGACAGATAACAATATTAGTGTCATAGTCATAATATAAAATAAAAAGACACCATCCTGCATATAACTTGTCCATTAAATTGGAAATTACAATACTTTTACAAATAGTTGATAGCTCTTTAGCAAGTAGTAGTAGGAAGAGGAGAAGACCAAGAATGTTGCCAAGGCTATGTTGGAATAAACACATGATTTTCATTAAGATATGGTGGATTCTTATGTGCTGTTTCCACATGTTGCATGGTTTCTACTTCTCAAGTCTAAGATTTGTTTATATGGAGTTGATTAGTTGAATGGAAGATATTATTGTTGATTAATGGTGAAGTCTATATGTTCATACCATTTTTTATTTGTTGATTGCAAATTGTAGTGCATGTTTAGTCTGAACTTGATTGAAAGCTTAACTTCAATTGCTCTATGATCATTGTTCATGGTATTGATATGCACAAGTGATATGAAAATCATTTGCATGCCCTTAGGAGATTGCACCATCTTTCTGTAGTTATTTACTCATGGTGAAGCAAAGCTTGGTTTGGTTTCATCAAGTCAGCAATCATTTCTTGCATTGTTAGGTGTTAGCTCGGATTTCCTTAACTTTTAATCTTTTGTCTTTTATTTTCCAAAATTAGTTAGTTTCCACGTTCCAACAAAACGTAGGTCCCTTTGTGGTACTAGCAAATCACATCAAGTACTCTAAGTCTATCCATAATTAAAGTCAGTTGTTTGCATTGTAAATGTTGGGGTTGCCTTATTTGATCACAAAGTTTAGCATTTAAGGTTTCCTTGTTCAAGAGAGGGTAGAATACTTAGTATTTTATTTTGTGTTTGAGGTGTCCTAAAAATCACATCAACAGTCTCACTTGAAACCCAAATATACAAGTTTTACAAGATTTCTTCAATGTGAAGGAACAATGTAAAAGCATCCACTTTGATGAAGATGTTTCTTATGGTATTGCAGTAACATTTCCTTCTTTTGTATAGTTCCTAGGTAGCATACAAAATATTGCCAAATTCTTTAGGAGCTCAGATGTTGAAAGGGATGTCCCTTGCTCGCATGGTCCTTCAACATGATTCATTTAGTTGTATTGTTACCGGTGAGCACATTCTCCATATGGTGCACATCCTTCTATACATGAGACTGATTAATGTGTACTCTATAAGTTTTCTTTTTACTTCCAATTGAAGAACCTCTTCCCAATTTAAAGCTAGTAAAGTTAGAAGTTTAGCAAGGGTTTATGTCAGTTCTTAGTGGTGGAAGGTTTAGGTGCTGATTAGTTTGTCTTGGCCAAACAAGGCAAGCAACTCAAATGCCCTTCTTCCTTTGTAATGCCACGAGTTTGGAAAATTTTCCCCCATGTTACATGATCTCTACTAATTTTGTTCTTTGCTTGTTGGCTAGGACTTCGACTCTTTTTTTTGAAGGGAATGATGGAATGGACAAATTAAATGGTTATATTTTGTTTATATGTTACACCCAATTGTGTACTATTTTTTTTTTTGGTTCGTGGGTAGTTGTTAGGAGTTGTTTGTAAGTGATTTGTCCACGGTTGTGCTCTTTTTGGCAATTGTTGGGTGCTTAACTAGGCTTCTCATGGTTAGAGAAGGTGGTCTATTTCGGTACAAGATCCTCCATATTCTACATTTGGATTGAACAAAGTGAACAAACACTACCTGTAAGAAAAGTATCTTAATCTACAATTATCTAATATGTTACGTTATACTCTATATTGCATTTAGTAGTGTTATGGTTTGGTGGTAGATACTTCCAACTTTATGTTCCTCCTAAAGGCCCATAATGTTGTTGTGGTCTACAAAGTAGTGTTGTGACGTTTTCACACATCACCCCATTCCAAATAGGGACCCCCTACTTTTTAGGCCCTCTTGGTCTTTTGGTTTTGGTTTGTTGGGTCTTTTCGTGGCAGTCTCTTTGGTCTTCTCAATTTACAAGTGTTTTGGGGTGAATTTGATCAAGTTTGCAAGTCGTTTGAGCAAATTTGACTAAGTCTGGAACCTATTTTGCCTATTTTAGGGTTTTGCCCTTCGGACTCAGATTTGAGGACTTTCCCTTAAGGTCTTGGAAAAATTGAACGTTGCATTGGAATCAAGGCTCTTCAAGGAAGCCACCAGTGAAATTTGAGCAAATTTTAAGTTAGAAAGTTCCTATTTTTTGGGGGATTTCATTGTCTACCGGATTGTCTTTATTTTGCTAAAAATTGAACTTACTATTTTTAGCAGTTTTTATTTTTAGTAAGTTTCTATTTTTAGTGTCATCTTGTCCTGATTTGCCCTAATTTTGATATTTTGAAGTACTTACTATTTTTAGTAAGTCTATTTTTTTTAGGTTCTTTGCAGCCAAGGGTCCCAACATTGAAGATTGAACATTCCTGAATACTTGTCTAAATCTGGAAAGTTTGAAAAAGCAGACTTTTGAGCAAAAAATGGCTAAGTGTGCAAATCATTCCAAAAATGGAAAGGCGTTGAAAATCTTGCTAAGGCAATAAAATCACGTCAATTCCAAATATGGCATCCCAATCTAGTAGTTGATAAAAAATGACTAAGTTGGGAGGGAAATCAAGAAATCCTTTACCCTAGCGAAAGTGGCATCCAAGTTAGGAGTGGGCGCCAAAAGGACCTCATGGAGGAAAAACAAGAAAATCCACCATTCCATGACCATGTGGAAATGGCGCTCAAGGAGGTAGTTGGGCGCTAGAATGAGGGTGTGGAGGAATTTTCCTCCACACCACACTTTCCTGCACCACCTCAAAATGGCGCACAAGTTCAGGTTCGAGCGCTCAAACTGGGGTATGGAGGAATTTCCTCTGAGGCACAAGATTCCTAAACACTATCAAAACAACGCCCAAGTGTGCATGAGAGCACCAAATGGGCCTTGTGGAGGTATTTTCCTCTAGGCCAAAATTCCTGAAGACCATCATTCTAGCGCCCAAGATTGAAGGTTGAATTCTAAGGCAGAGATGGGGCGTTGGTCAAAGGAATTTTGAGTAAGGAAGAAGTCAAGGAATTCCAAGGCAAGGAAGAAGTTAAGGAATTCCACGCAAGGAAGAAGTCAAGGAATTCCGAGCAAGGAAGAAGTCAAGGAATTCCAAGGCAAGGAAGAAGTCAAGGAATTCCGAGCAAGGAAGAAGTCAAGGAATTCCGAGCAAGGAAGAAGTCAAGGAATTCCAAGGCAAGGAAGAAGTCAAGGATAAGAATGCAGAAGGAAAATCCCCTCAGGAAAGAGAATCAAAAATATCCTTCTCAGGCATGCAAATTTTGCCTAGGATGAAGAAATTTTAAAACAAAGGAAAAATTGATCAAGGAAGAGAATTTTCTCTCTCTTGAATTATGGAACTCAAATTTGAAAAAATAGGAAAAGTGAAAAATTGACTAGGTGTTGGAAATTCCTTCCTTCAGGATAGAATTCTAGGAAAGTGAAAAATTAACTAAGTGTTGGAATTTCCTTCCTTCAGGACAAAATTACTGGAAAATGTGAAATTTGGCTAAGGAATGAAGAAATTCCTTCCTCAAGAATAAAAGTAGAATCAAGGTCAAGATTGGGCACCAAAATGAAGTTAAGGAGGAATTTTTCCTCCACATCTAAATTCCTTCACCTTGGAGAAAATGTGCTCTAGGAAAGGAATGGGCACCAAAATGACATCAAGGAAGAAAAGTCTAATTTTTCAGAATTCCTCCACTTCCTAGCAAATGCACTCCAGGACAAGTAGAAAATATAGAAACATGATTTGGGAGGAAAATTTCAAAAAACAAAAATTCCTTCTTCAGAGAAGAAATGCACCCAAGGTGAAGAATTTCAAGGCATGAGGAAAACTAGCTAAGTAAGAAGATTTTCTCTCTTCAGGACTTAGGATGACAAAATTCCTTCAGGATGAAAAATTCTCTCTTAAGAATTTTCTCTCTCCAAGAATTCCAGATGAGTAGGATATGTTAAAGCGGATAAATTTGTTAAAATTCTTCAAAGGCAGGAAAATCTTCCAAAATGTCTTTTGTGAGTCCGGAATGGAAAGATTCTTGTAAAGGATGAGTTGGTGACATGCAAAGAGAATATTCCATATTAATGAAGCACAACCAAGAAAATTATAAATGACAGGGGGGTCCATTTGCTTGGCGAGAATCTATTGAGTACATGAAGGCATAGTGGCGTATTCATTGTTGGAATATTTGACCAAGGTGGTGGCTAATTCATTGCATGGTAGTCATCGTACTTAATGCAGTAGTGGAGCATCTTTTGCATGTAACCGATTTTGGAGGTGATGGTGCATTTATTGCACAATGGGCAATCTTTTGCATGAGTGTGCATTTATTGCACAGTGAGCACTTTTTGAATGTAATGGTTAATTAATGCTTATGGGCGCCATTTTTGGTAGGAATGTAATCAATTGTTACTGGGCATGATGGGTCATTAATGTTTATTACCACCTTGTTGCATCATGTGTGTGGAATCTTTTTGGTCAAACCCTAATTAGAGTTTGCATGTAATCAAGCCTGGAGGCCTATATAAGGGGGTGATCCCCTTCATTTGTAACGAAGGGAGATTTGTATGAAATTGTTGCGATAAGTTATTGAGATAATAAAAATAAAACATTGTTCTCTGATGGTGTCCACTGTAATGTCCTCTACTAGGGTTTGGTCTATTTAACCTATAATTAATCTATTTGTAATTATGACTTAAACAACTTGATTAAGAGCCAAGTCTATCTTAACATGAATCAAATCTATGATATTCGATCTTTCTTTAGTCAATCAAGTACCTTCTAATTTACCATACTAGATAATTAAACTTATTCTGATTCATTTATATATCATTTGCATATTTATTAAATGCTAGATATATGAATTATTATGTATTACTGCAGAGCAGTTTCTAAATTATATTATATTAATTATAATTATTATATTAATATCTATTATTATATGCATAGTTTTAAAACTCGTGGACTCGCCACGGACTCGCGAGTCCATGGGAGCCACGAGTCGACTCGCCAAGGACTTGCGAGGCGAGTCTTGGCGAGTCCATCTGAAAGACTCGCGAGTCTTTTGCATGGACTCGCGAGTCTTTCAGATGGACTCGTGCGACCCAGAAAAAATGTCATGCAAGCTTTAAAATTGAGTTTAACATGTGACATTTCCTTTTATCGTTCTTCTTTCTTATACTTTAAGTTATATTCCATATATACTGTCAGGATGTTTGAGAGTGGTTTCGGACCTCCAAGAGTTATAATGCAAAATCTAGTTTTTGGAGGATTCTTCAATTTTCCAGACTTAGTCAAATTTCAAGATCAGGAAGACATTCCAGACTTAGCCAAATTTTAGGGCATTTGAAGATCAGGATGACATTCCAGACTTTAAGTTATATTCCATATATACTGTTAGGATGTTTGAGAGTGGTTTCGGACCTCCAGGAGTTATAATGCAAAATCTAGTTTTTGGAGGATTCTTTAATTTTCCAGACTTATTCAAATTTCAGGATCCTTCGGCGATGCCCCTTGACCCCAACTTGGGGGCATTGCCCCCAAACCCCCATCGAAAAATATAGGGGGAAATTGCGCCGATGGAAGTAGGGAAAATTTAACCTCCGAGTCTGATTAGGCTCCATATAAAAGCATAATTAGCATTGAAGAAATCTTGGTATTATACATTTTAGAGTTGAAAGTTTGAAACTATGAGTATGTGACGTGTAATGTTTCAATTATGGCTCTTATGTTCTCTAAATGCATTAATTTCTTTATGTTTTTTTGTAAAACTACGGTTTTTTTTTTTTGCCGAGTCCTTGCCGAGTCTTTCACGAGTCCGAGTCCGAGTCCAAATTTTTGGTTTGCCGAGTCCATGGCGAGTCTGAGTTTTTCAACTATGATTATATGAATATTTATATTTATAACACTTATAGTATTTCTTATTCTGATTTGAGTATATATACATAAATATGTAGATGAATTAAACAATATTACCAATAATTTATGGTGTTAGATAATAACCTATTATATAAATTATTAATTTTACCACTGCCTAAAAGAACTAACTATATTTAGTGGCTGTAAGAGCAGACAGATCTGACATGTGTCAGATCTGGTCTGCCACTGTATACGAAATTAAGAATGACTGTCATACATATTGCAGTCTATATTAGTATTACTACTAAGTTCTGCATAAAAATATTATCAGACTTTATATATTAAGCACTCATATTAAGCACATCACTGTACATACCATCAAGAACAAGGATGCTTACTACAGTTCCCCTTTTTTTAATGTGCTCTCAATTCACAATCTTTTTTTTTATATGTCTCCTCCCTTATGAAGTTCTCTATATGACCTTTATATCTTGCTTTTAACTTTGAAAAGAATACCTTTTCACAAGCGATACACTTGTACGTTAATCATACGATTCAAACTTCTTGCTGCCTTTTAACAATTTGACTTAATAGACCTAAGAGATTTGATCAACCAAACGTTAGTTATGTTTTAAATAAAACACCAATAATAATCGTCATTTGTCTTTAACATGATTGTTGCTATCCTTGTGTACTTTCATAGCTGCTCCTTAGTGTACTTCTACAAATTATATTAATACTTATTTGCTGAATAGTATAGAATACCCGTGTGTCTTCCTCTTTATGGTCGTTGATGTTTTTAATGTTTTATATCATCATAAGATGATAGGTTGCTGACCCACGATAGTCTTTGGTCCAACTCTGTCGATGGGATTACATGGAACTACATCATCGTATGTGATTCTATTTTCTCCATTTCTTTTGAAGATATCGATCTTGGTCCTTCTTCCGTACTATTATTCCTCGATTAATGTTCTTCAATTGGTTTATTTATTCTTTATGATGTATCTTCCATCCTCCATGATAATACAAGGCTCCATCAGGATTATTGTCTCATAAATGCTATATATTAGTATCGTAATAATTGGTTGACTGTATTAAATTGATAGAGATAGCCTTTGAAAGGATGCATAAAAGAGAATGATTGTGATATCTTATTCACCTGTTTGGTCAATATTAAACTTGTACGTCTATTCTCATGGATTGGCTATAAACATGTATTGTTGTCCATATTTACTTGTGTCTTCATATCTATAATCTTTATTAACCATAGAGTCAGCTTTAATGAGACTATCACAATTGTTTCCTTCTTCATATGTCTTTGTATGAGGTCCTTGATGTCTTATATTATATATAAAGGAGTTTTCCTTTAATTGTTCGGTTTTAGAGTTCTAGCATCTGGATAAGGACGTCGCACTTGTTTATGGTTAAGAATAAATTATGATTATAATTTATAATATATAAATTATGTTTATAATATAATATTAATTTATTTTTATTTGAATATTTCGAGAATATTATTAGTAGTAGATATAAATATTAATTTAAATAATAAAATAAATTTCAAATAATCATTCGTTGGTAATTATATTAATTAATAATATTTAATATATATGTGACGATCGAGGAGGGGACGTGACATCCACTTAAGTTATTTTTAAAAAATTGTAGGGTTTCACCTTCCTTACTTAAAGTAGAAGTAAAGTAGTGCTTTGATTTCAATGGAGAATGTAATGGTGTTTGATGAATTTCCATGGTTCATACTTTTTGCATCTTGTTGATTATAAGTTGCAGTGTAAAGTTAGCCTGAGACACTAAATTTGTGCTAAGTTCGATTGTGGATAGTCATTTGGATTGCACCATTTTGGGTATTCAAATGCACTTTCTCAATGTGAAAATCCTTCAACATCCTTGGAAGATTGCACCTGTTCTTGTGGAGTTGTAGTTAATCTTGGGGAAGCAAAATTTGGTTTATTTGAAATTCGTCCATTAGAGCACTATCTATTGATATCACTGCCCTTAGGAGTACATCTAGATCCTTCTAACCCTTTCCCCTTTAAATTCAATCTATTCCAGTTCAATTCATTCGAAGCAGAAGCATCACAGAATTGCCATATCTGATGATGAAGTTCCAGCCACAACAAAGAAGTGAAAGAACGACCCAAACGTAAGTCCCCTTGGATTACTAGCCTATCACATGAAGCCAACTGAGTCACATCCATTGCATAATCGGAACCTTGTAGTTAGTTGTTTGAACTTATTGCAATCTTAGCATACAATTGAACTTTGATCAAGAGAGAGTAAAGTGACCATTGGAAATCTGTATTCTGTGTTGCGCGTGGTCACAAAACGTACGTCAACAAGTAGCTTTCTAGATTTTTACAGGGCACTAAGCTCAATGTTTATGTATTCATTGGCATCAAGGATTTTAGCCTTTTTAGGATATGACATCTCTCTCTTGGTTGGGAAACTTTTCATATGGGAAGATGTTGAAGTTTCATTTCTTTTGAATACTGTGCATTGCAAAAGTGATCTGTAATGCCCATATAATGTTTTTATTATGTGTGTTTATTCTTATTGTTTTTTATTTTTTATGTTAATGTAAAGTATATTCAATTTCTATTGAAGAACAAGTTAAATACTAGCAATGCTATGTGATTGCAATTTATAATTTTGTGTCTAACAATTCTGATTTATTTATGTGCAGACTGTGGGAGAGAGATCATTTTAATATTTTTCAATGTCTTCTCCAAATGAATTCAATTGGTATATATATCATTTAGGCAACCGGTCAATAGGTGTATTGACCGGTCATGCCTTTTTAGGCATGACCGATCAATGCACCCATTGATCGGTGCCTTTTCAATATACTTTTGTTTTATCTCTTAACACAATGCTATTTACATAATGGGTCGGTTCACATATAACCCCGATAAACATATTGCATATCATAATTTGGATCGGTGCCTTAATGCACCCGATAACCAAAGTGCACAGTGTATATTGGAATCGGTGCATATTTCATTAATTAACTAAAGTGTTTTACCAAGCAATGAAGCGGTGCTTGTTTGCACACGATAGCAAATACTGAATCGGTGCTTTATTAACAACAGCATTTAGTTGAGGTTCGATGCACATAATATGTTACCGGGTTTTAACAATCCGATAACATATCAATATATATTATAGCAATCGAATGAATACCATTATTTTATAGCAATTTATCATGTTTCAAATCAGTAAGTAAAATATAAATGATAACAGACATATACGAGTATGGTTTACTTATCTTGCAGGAGCTGCAATGCATTAACAGTTAATGCAAATTGGAAGGATATTTGAATTCAATCAATGCTTATAATACATGCGGATGTGTCCCCTACCTTTTCACAGAATTCTCATATTGGGAATGTGGGTACACTTTGGAAATGTTCCCCCTCTATCCCCTCACTGTCAACTTTAATAAAAAACGTCCCAGAAATGCTGCAGAAATTTAGGGACAGCCAGCCATTCCCACTAAAAAGCAATCAGAAAATAAAAAATAGTGCAAATTACCCAAGGAACAAATATATAATATAGCAATTAATTCATTGGAATTTTTATTAGTAGGTATGGATTGATATTCACAAGTTTTTATATGCTACAGGTTCGATTTTGAGCTTAAATTCCAAATGGGTGTTATCTTCCATAAAACAATGGAAAATGGCATGCACCTTGAAGGTTTGTGTGGTCTCAAAGGCTTTAATTTGAGCATGGTGGTGGGGGCTCTACCCCCCGACTCCATCTTGTATCGTGATAGGAAACACGCCTGGGTGTTACCTTTGGACCTTGCAAGGGGCACTACATCTCAACTCAGTTGGGGGCGTTGCCCCTAGTCCTCCATGACAAGATTGCATATTGAGCCCACTAGGGATTGTAGCCCCCAAACCTTTAATCTAGTTTGAAAAAGAAAGAATTTTTTTTTCGGCCATGCAATGTTTTCATATACATACATAGATGACCTCATCTTTTGTGCATTCTGTTGTAATTTTATATAATATACATGTATGTTGACAATGGAAGCAATGAACTCTAATATGAAATCTCCATTCAGCTTTAATGTTATGTAATAATGTTTTATAATGTATATGATAAATGCCTTATCAATGTTATCATGTGAATATTTTAAATTTCCTACATTTTTAAAATTTCCCAATATTTTTAGTAGTTGTTCCCTATTGCCCCTTAAAAATGGCCTCCCAAAGTCATCCCTTCATGGAAGCTTGGTGTAACATCGATTAGTGCTAGATTTTATGCTATGAAGATAAACTCTGGTGGTGTTTTTCTTTGTAACTGTTCTCTTTGGAATCTTTGATAGAGGACACGAGTACTTTATTGAAAATGACTATCAATACTTTTTTAACATCTTTGTGAAAAGGAAAATAAATTTTTGCATATACGATATGGCTGACCAAAAAACCATTCTACTTCTAATATTAAAAATTATTCGTTTACTTCAAATAATCATGCATTTGAATTAAAGTGGCACATAAAGTGTTAGACAGATGAAATCTGGCCTAAAAATTACTTTTTGCTATTTGACTGGATTTTGGGAAAAATAGCTAATGCACTTGTTATTGTTTGTTTACACAAAACGTGGTTCCCAGTTTGAGCTTCCTGTCTTGTGGCAGCCCCATCCACATTGTATGATCTACAAAATAATGATGCATAACAACCATTATTCTTATCTGATGAAGTGACCTATTTGGCCTTACTGAAGTAATCAAGATAGAAAAATAATATGACATCCTTTTAGATTTAACAAGTAGAAAAAATTTGTGGTAGCCTAAGATTTATCAAGTTGGAGTCCACATTTTGTCTTTGGAAGAGCTTCATACCATCATGTCCTCCAATATCTTCCCCTTGATAACAATGAACAAGAAATCCAATTTAACATGGCCATATGCCTTCATGTCTAATTTCAGTCGTGCATTCATGCTTTTGTACTAGGACTGAGCATTTTGCTAGCAACCAACCACACTATTTAATTTGGAGAAAATCTACAAGTTGTGTTTCTATGTTGGGTATGATTAAGTAAAACACGCTGCAAAGAGAATTTTTCTGCTAATCTGATTGCAACTCTGTAGTCTTATGCTTTATTGCCATTGCAAATAAATGTTAAGGTTGCATTCGTTGTTGGATAAAGGGCCGAAGGCCCCTTTATGAATTTCAGTAGCACCTTTTTTACTAAGTGAAAAATCCTTTGGACCTGGTGTGTTGTTTCTCTAAATTGAGTTTACTGAATTCACTGCTTTATTGATTGAATTGGTACAACATGAGCAAGCAAGATTCTATTCAATTTCAAAGAATGATGATATTTCTTAGCTTCTATTGCATTTGATCTATTAAAGCTGTATGCATCTTGAAGAATGTTGTGCAATTTCATACTATTGTTCAGTGAATCTCCTATTTGCTATCTATATTAGATCCTTTATGCACTAGTGGATGTCTTCATATGTCATCATTTAATTGTTCCTGCTTTGCTTTTGTCTTTAGTGGTTAGCCTGTTGAGATAATTACTTAATAGGCCCATCAATTTATTGAATTGCTTGAATATTGAGTACAAAAGTCTTGCTATGTTGAATTATTTAGAGCCATTCTTAAGACAACCATTTTTTCTGCAACACAAATTATTAAACATTATAAGTAAGATTAGCTTAATGGAAAGCATATTAGTTCCTATGATAATGAATAGACAGTAGAAAAATCTGTAAGTCTTAATTTTAGCTTTGTCTTAGAAATGGAAGCTATTCTCATCTTACATATCATGTTAATAAAGGGACATGTTTTGATTGTGAGCTCTGTTACCAGATTAGTGATGCTGAGAAGCACCTCCAACGCACTTTCTTGAGCGCTGCAGCTATAAAGGCTGGGAATCTGATTGAAGAATGGATGCAGGATGCTGGACTGAGAACGTACTCTCTCTCTCTCTCTCTCTCTCCGTTCTTTGAGTTGAAGCTATTTAGTTGTGCACAAATATGGCACAAATATATCCATTGAGCAAGCTATAATTTTTCAGATGGACTGATAATATGGGGAATGTACATGGTCTGACTGATGGAGCAAATGCCAGTGCCCCAAAACTTCTGATTGGCTCTCACTTGGTAACTCAACCATCTGAAATTAATCTGTTCATCAATAAATACTGAAGAAAAATAATCCAGAATTTTAAAATCTGATAATTGTTACTTTGGATGAAACAGGATACAGTTGTTGATGCTGGAATGTATGATGGATCATTGGGCATCATATGTGCTCTAGCTGCACTCAAAGCTCTCAGAATTAGTGGAAAATTGGAAGAACTTCCACGACCAGTTGAGGTGTGAATGCAATCTAGTTTCTTCTGTCTCCATAATTAAATATAGCATCAAATACACACAAAGTAAGGGGTACCTAGGCAAAAAATACTCTAAAGTAGGTAAATTTTATCCATGAAAAAAAGTAGTATGGAACTAATGCTTCTAATTAATAGTTTATTGTTTTTTGTTTCTACTTCTTCGCAAGAACCACTATCAATAAACCAGAATTAAACAAATCAATCCTCCTGAAATAGTACCATAACTTGATCATTTACTTTTTGGGGACCATTTTTTTTAATGAACACCTGGAAAGACACAAAAAACAAGCATTTTAGTGTGTATTTTGTTTACAAACTTTGTGAAATGGGACTCGGACTCGGCTCGGACTCAGCAAGGCCAATTTCTCAGCCTCTCTATCTACTTGGTCGATCCAATCAGTGTCAGACTCGGAGGTTAAATTTTCCCTACTTCTATCGACGCAGTTTCCCCCCATAATAAAGGCATCGGGTGTTATTTTTCTATTGGCTGACATTTTGTAACCCTAATTTTTCTCATTCTCAGGCGGAGGTTGTAGTGAACAAAGACGAGATCATTTATTTTAAAAAAACTTTTTAAAATGTTTTTTTTTGTCATTTTATGTAACCCAGCCGACGGCTGAGTTTTAGGCACTGGACTCGCCAAGTTTGGCAATTTTAGGCCAATCTCACCAACTCGGCGAGTCTGGCGAGTTTGCCCCCTGGACTCGGATGAGTCCGAGTCTGAGCTCACCAGACTCGGGGGGCATAAATTGTACTCGGACTTGCCGAGGGCAATTTTCCGATCTCTGGTTTTGATTAAGGTAAACATGGGAAATGGGTCCAAACCTGTTACAAACCAGCCATAGAGGAAGCAGGATGAGTCTCACAAGAAGTGAGACTACAAAAAAACTGCGAACAAAGCAAGTCTCCCAAGATGAGAGACAGGAACCAACCACAAAGAAGAGAACAAAAAAACCCAGCAATGCTTTTGATCGAAGCATGGAACCAAAAATTGGTTTTGGAAGGACTTAAAATGACTAACAAAGACAGTCAAGGCAGCTTTTAATCCAAATTTCACCAAAGGCCTTAGAAGAGGGGTGTAGTCAGCAGTTTATGCCAAGTGTTCATAAATAAATATGTTGTTAGCCGAAGTATTAACTATGTAAGTATTAGTCGGCTTATGTAATGTTGACATTTGTTCCTGATGGGTAGTTGTTTTGGTAGTTCCTAGCAGTTGGTAATCCTAATCAACCATCGGATAGTATTTATGTACTCATTGTTGTCTCAAGAACCAGTTCTGATTTTGTACACATTGCATATGGTAATGAATGAAATATCCTTCTGAAACACTCTTGTACTTGAAGTTGACATTATTACATTCTGTTATTCTATGTTTTGCAAATGATCTTTCTGTTTACCCTGCATTGTAATTAATAAGTTCCTTGTGGGAGTAAACATTTTGGCACGTTGCTGATATGAAGCCTAGAGATCTAAGTCACAGAGAGGTAGTATGGCAACACATAGTATGATGATGTGATGGGCTAACTGTTCGAACTAGAACTATTGGAAATTGAGGAAGAGGAAAACATGATTAAGGACGAGTTGACGCAAGACTTGGTATACTTGAGGGAAGCATCTATCAACCGATATGTTCGAAGGGAGGCTCTCCAGCGAGAGATACCTGAGATTACCTGAGATAACCTCATAGTGAATGATGCAGTTGACCATCTCCCCCAAAGACTACCAAGGTTGTTGGCACCTAACTTCATTGCCCTTCGAAATTTTCGAGAGGAAAGGGATTGAGAACGACATTGGGAACAAATACTACAATGGTATGAGGAAAGGAACTTGAGGGAGGAAGAAAAGAATGATACAAATAGATGTCGCGACTTCAACAATTAATTCCCTTACGACCAAATAAGGATAGAAGATGTATTATAAACACTAAAGAGGAGGGAGAGGGATCAATGAGAAGATCTCTTCGGATCAAAGAGCAAAGTGAACAACATTGGTTGCAGAGAATCACTGAGGAATCCCAAAGTCTAGCAAGAAGTAAAAAGTAAAAGTGTCAACCAAATCCGTAGTTAGGAGAGACCATTTGGCGAAGAAGAACAACACCTCATGCATGGAGCGAGTGGGAGGAAATCACCAAAGCCCTAGCACTCCTTGACGAAGTGAACAAAGACCTCACCGATCAAGAAAACAATCAGTCCGTACAGTCAATACCGGATGCAGAAGACGAAGAAGAGGATGAGGAAGGAACCTTGAGAATGAGGTTGCTGAAATATTTGAAAACAATCTGCACTGTATCGAAAATCTATCTATGGCAAAGGAATCAAGAATAGGGGGCTTCAGAGGAAGACACTAGGGAGGAGGGAGTCGAGAAACAAGGAAGGTATCTGTTGATGAGTTTTTTATGACTTCATGCAACATAGAATAAAATACGAAGTATTCTATCCTCTCTTGAACAAAGACTCCCCAAATGCTTAGTTGTGTGATCAAATGGGATGACTCTAAGGTTCTCGAATGTCAGGTCTTGATGTGCTCTTGGATAGACTTAGTTGTTTGATGTGATATTGTTGGAATCACAAGGTGGACTTATGTTGAATCTTGAATGTGCTTGAATGCTTCTGGAACTTAACCATCCAATATTGCAACTTGGTGATGCTTTCTCTTTAACTGACTTGGATTGAGAAAAAGATAAAAAGAGGAAGGGTTTAGAGAATCTAGTCTATTCCTAGAATGTAAGAGCGATGGAAAATCTTTGATAAAATTCCAACTAAGCTATAAGCTTTGACATGCAAGCAACATCTCCACAAAGCTAGTGCGATCTTCTAAGGTAAGCATAAGATGTTCAAATCACTTCTAACAACAAGTATATCATCAAGGCAATGCATATCAAATTGTGAATAGCAATTGAAGTTAAGCTCATTTAAGGATTCTAGTTGACTACACATGACACTTTACAATCAACAAAATGCTAGTAGTATGTATATATGAATTCCACCATTGATCATACACAGTTCCTTCATTCATCTAATTATCAATATCTAACGTGAGGATCCAACAAGAAACTATGCAATTATGTAGAAGAACAACACGTTTCACCATAACTTCAATGAAAAGGAAGTTTATTTACAAGTTTGGCAACAATTTTTGCTTTCTCCTCCTACTCTACTCTAATTGCTTGCTATCTACTAGCTATCAACTATTCTTGAACTATTCACTATTAACGTTTACAAATGAAAGAGTGGAACCTTATATAGTGCTCTTATTACAATGAAGGGCCAGGATCGAATCATAATCAATGGCCAAGATTGAAATAAGAAAACCCTAATTAGGGTTTGCTACACCCATTACAAAGCATTTAATGCTTGACCAAGAATTAATTTACAATAAATTGGGACACATATCCTTCCTTGAATAATTGACCAATGAATGGTGAGGTTAGGTACATTGAAGTTTGTGCCCACATGTGGAAGTTGTCTCCTTGATGGATGAGCTAGGTGCATCGAATCTGGACACCTTGACTTGGAATAATATGATTGGATAAGATTTGGTTGCCACTTCGGCTTGTGATGGAGGCATATCTCTTGATACTCAACATTTCCAAGCTCCCACAATGATGATATGATGGTGGGAGATATTCCTGGCTAACTTGATTATCTTCATCTTGAAGCTTTCATCACAAATCACTTCCTTGCTATATTGGCAATAACTTCCTGGATTTCTGGAGGAAATTCAAGATACTTGTAAAAATTGCTTCCTTATGATGTCTTGAACTTGTCCTTGATCTCTTTTGTGTGGTGAAATTTCTCTCTTCATGAAGCAAGCTTGCATCTTCACGTTGCATATACTTCCTTAACTTGAAGTGTAATGTTGAAAGAGTGAAGCATATGTGTTGATTTCCTTTGATGCTACGAATGCATTGATCCTGCCATGCTGAAGTGATCTTCTTCTCTCTAAGTTGAGCTCCAAAAGTGTTGAACTTTCGTCATTCTCATGTTGTATTTGCTCTATCTCTCATGTTTCTGATATTGATGCTGACCTTTTGTTCCACTTGTCTTCGATTTGAACATGCTGACGTTGACGTGCGAGTCTTCATCTCCTTCAAGTGATGGAGTTCCTTCTTCCTTGCCTCTATAACCTGAAAACACACACAAATCTTGATCAAGAACAATATCAATCTTAAAATCTGAAATGGATTTCTTTTGTTCAATTTCTGATTATCATCTCCAAGGTCTGATTTTATGTCTGATTTTGTCATACTTTTAGACTCAACTTTAATGTCAGATTTAATCATTTTCAGGTCTGATTTCTGAGCTTTGGTCTGATTCCTATCCAAACATATGCAGGATCAGGCTTTTTAGGGGTCATTGACAGTGCTTAGGAGAAGATTGGGCTTCTGATAGGGCAAAGGAAATGTATCATAGGCTGGTTGGAGATTTCAGGGGTCAAAGGAAGTAAGCAACTGCTAGGTCGTGGATATGTAGGGGCAAAGGAAGTGATGGATCAGGGATCTAAATAGGCAAAGGAAGTACTCCTGGGGTAGGTCAGGGTTTTGACAAACCAATGGAAATGAGTCAAAAGTAGTTTGTGGTTTTCAATGAGCAAAGGAAGTTTGAACCTTTTCACTCCTTGTTGATTTTGAGGGGTCCTGTTGATGTGTGTTTTAGGTACAATCGAACACAGAATAAAATACCAAAGTATTTTACCCTCTCTTGAACAAAATCACCTTAGATGCTAAATATCTGATCAACTAAGACGATTCCAAGGTTTCTACGGTCAATTCTTGACATGTGGGTAACTCAATGGCTGATGTGATTTACTATTTTCACTTGGGGACTTACACAATCGTTCTAAATGATTCAAGGTTATCATGAATGGACATGGGTTTGCCAATGGTTTCAAATGATTTTGCAATATGAGCGTGATCTATTCTAATAAAGATTTCGAATAAAATGCAAAAGGTGTTAGGGTTTCAAGCAGATCCGAAGCAAATATGAACTAACAATTATATGCAGATTTAAATACAAAAGATAAAGAAATAAAACAGGACACAGATAACACAGAGATTTAACGTGGTTTACCCAGAATGGGTTACGTCCACCATACACAGCCGTCCAATCTTTCTTATTATCCAGCAAAAATAGTACATCAACCTTACAATGCCTTAAGCATCCCAGCCGCTTATAACATGCATTTTTAGGGCAACAAACAAAGTCGGCCTTTTTAGGGTTTTATTACAATGTCGGTTTTCATCAATGAAAAACGGCAAAAATTTTTTTCTCAGGGGCTGCCGCCCCTAAACCCCGGCTTTTCTCGAGGGCTGCCACCTCCGAACCCCTGCCTGGGGCCCAACCCAGCCCCGGACCCCGACGAGGATACGTGCTGAGTGTACAGTACTTTGCTGATCAGTCGCCACATTTCAACAATCTCCCACTTGGAGACTGATCAGGCTCCACACCGAACAATCTCCCACTTGGAGACTGATACTACACGACACCACTGTACATGCAACATCCGCTGGATAAAACACTAGGACTTGACTGGTATAAATTCCACAATTAATCAAGAAGACCAACGGAAACTGATGAAGAAATCAGCTTCTCCTGTGGAACTGCCTTTGTGAACATATCGGTAGGATTCTCACTTGTGTGAATCTTCTCAAGCCGTAATTGACCCTCCTCCAAAATAGTCTGGATGAAGTGGTACCTGAGCTGAATGTACTTTGTCCTTGAATGAAAAGCAAAGTTCTTCGCAAGATGAATGGCACTCTGGCTATCAGTATATAATGGGCTATCCTCTTGTGTCTGACCCAATTCCTTCAGAAAACATTGCAACCAAATCATCTCTTTGCTGGCTTCTGTAGCAGCAACGTACTCAGCTTCAGTGGTTGAAAGTGCAACAACCTTTTGCAGCCTAGAAATCCAACTGACTGCAGTTCCCCCTATAGTAAAAACATACCTTGTAGTACTCCTCCGTGAATCAATATCACCCGCCAGATCAGAGTCAACAAATCCATTTAGAGCAGCATTAGATCCTTTGAAACATAATGCCTTCGTAGTAGTTCCTTTCAAATACCGAAGAATCCATTTCACAGCATTCCAATGTTCCATACCCGGATTACTCATAAACCTGCTCCCCACTGCATGTGCAATATCTGGCCTTGTGCATACCATTGCATACATCAGACTGCCAACAGCTGATGAATATGGGATGTTAGACATTTTATTAACCTCTTCCTGTGCCTTTGGGCACATCTCTTTAGTCAATTTGAAATGACTAGCCAAAAGTGTACTAATTGCTTTTGCATCCTGCATGTTAAATCTTTTCAACACCTTCTTTATATATTCACTTTGGGACAAATTCAAGGTTCTATTTTTCCTGTCCTGTGTAATCCTCATACCGAGAATTTGCTTAGCTGCACCCAAATCCTTCATAGCAAATGACCTGGCTAATTTCTGTTTAAGATCATTTATATGTTGCATGTTAGACTCAGCAACAAGCATGTCATCAACATAAAGCAACAGGATAATATAACTGCCATTATCAAATCTCTTAAAATATACACAATGATTAGAATGACATCTATGATAACCGTGTTCAGCCATGAAACTATCAAATTTTAAATACCATTGTCGGGGTGCTTGCTTTAGGCCATACAAACTTTTCTTCAACCTGCACACCAAGTTCTCCTTACCTTTGACCTCATATCCCTGTGGTTGCAACATGTAAATTTCCTCCTCCAAATCTCCATGGAGAAAAGCTGTTTTGACATCTAATTGTTCAAGATGTAAATCATCTGCAGCCACAAGACTAAGTACAGTTCTAATTGAAGTCATTTTTACAACTGGAGAAAATATTTCATCATAATCTATACCCTTTTTCTGTGCAAAACCTTTTACCACAAGTTTGGCCTTATATCTTTTCTGACCTCCTTCCTCCTCCTTCAGCCGATAAACCCATTTGTTAGGCAAGACTCTTTTTTCTGCAGGTAAAGGGACTAAGTCCCAAGTCTTATTTTTCATCAAGGAGTCCATCTCCTCTTTCATGCCTAGCTGCCATTGTTGTTTGGCATCTACCTGCATTGCTTCTTCATATTCTTCTGGTTCACCAGAATCCGTTAATAAAATAGAATACAAAGAAGGAGAAAATCTTTCAGGGGGTCTACTTGTCCTCGTAGAACGTCTAACACTTGCAGGAGTTTGTGGGACAATTTGTTGTTGCCGAGCATCAGGTACTTGTGGCATTTCATTTTCAGGAATCTCATCCAACACCACATATTCTTGTTTTTCCTGTTCATGCTTCTTTTCCTGCATCTGTCCTTTATACATAACCTTCTCATTGAATATAACATCTCTACTTCTAATTGTTTTCTTATTTTCAAAATCCCATAACCGATAGCCATATTCATCTATCCCATATCCAATGAAGGTACATTTCTGAGATTTAGCATCAAGCTTGGTTCTGTTTTCTTTATCAACATGGACAAAAGCTTCGCAACCAAAAGTTTTTAGAAAAGAATAATTTACCTTTTTACCAGTCCATGCCTCCTCTGGAATACCACCATCCAAAGGGGTTGAAGGTCCTCTATTTATCAAATAGACAGCAGTATGTACAGCATCTGCCCAAAAATGTAAGGGTAATCCAGCATGCAATCTCATGCTCCTCGCACGTTCCATGATGGTCCTATTCATTCTCTTTGACACACCATTTTCCTGTGGAGTTCCTGGAACTGTCTTCTGCTTTCGAATCCCATTTAAGGAACAGTAATCTTCAAATGTTTTGCTGCAATACTCACCTCCATTATCCGATCTGAGACACTTCAACTTTTTTCCTGTCTCATTCTCAACCAAAGCTTTCCATTTCTTAAAAGTTTCAAAAACATCTGATTTTTGTTTTAGGAAATATACCCATGTTTTTTCTGGTTGAGTCATCAATAAAAATAACATAATAACAAGAGCCACCAAGAGATGATACCTGAGCCGATCCCCATACATCTGAATGTACAAGCTCTAACTTTTCACTCTTCTTCTCTTTCCCAATCTTGAGAAATCTGACTCTTTTCTGTTTACCATAAACACAGTTTTCACAAAACTCTAAATCAATCTTCTTTAGTCCTGGCAATAGATTTTTGGAATGAAGGATTTTCATCCCTTTCTCACTCATGTGCCCAAGCCTATAGTGCCACATTATCGAATCTGTTCTTGCAACATTTATTGTTGTTGTCCCTACAGTAACTTTATCTGTAGCAGCTAAGGTAGAGTAAGTGTTACCTTTACACAGATATAATGTGCCTACCTTCGCACCTTTAGCTACTACTAATGATCCTTTAGTGACCTTCCACATACTGTCTAAGAAGGTAACTATGCAACCTTCACTACCTAGTTGTCCTGCAGAAATTAAATTTCTTCTTAAATTAGGAACATGTCTTACCTCTTGCAGAAACCAGTCATTACCATTTTGCAACTTGATCTTTATCTTTCCTTTTCCAACAATTTGACAGGGCTCATCATCACCCAAATATACCTGTCCAAAATCACCTTGAACATAATCTAGAAAATATTTTCTATGGGGTGTAGCATGAAATGAAGCCCTAGAATCTATTACCCAGGAATCATTAACATTATCCAAACATAAGATTAAAGCATCTTGTAAAGTATTACTTTCAATATTGGCTTCCTTACTGTCATTTTCATTTTTGTCTCCTTCTTTGTTTTTCCGAGACCAACAGTCTTTCTTTAGATGACCAGGCTTTCCGCAGTACCAACAATCTTTCTTTCCTCTAGATTGAGAGCGTCCTTTCTTTGACTTCCCTCGTGACTTCTCATTCCCAGGGCCTTTTCCTCTTTCCTTTGATCTTCCTCTGTTCTCCACATTCAAAACACTATCCGATGATGTTGGAGTCTCACCTGTGTTTTTCCTTCGCTTTTCCTCGCTTAGGATAACACCAACAATATCATCAAATACCAAAGTATTTTTACCAGAGGCAGAGTTACTTATAGCCATAACCAAGCTATTCCAGCTTTCTGGCAAAGAACATAAAATCAAGAGAGCCCTAACCTCTTCTACAAAGGTAATTTTTACCGAAGACAATTGATTGGTAATTGTATTAAATTCATTTAAGTGCTCTGCTACAGATCCTCCCTCACTCATTTTCAAATTAAACAAACGCTTCATAAGAAATACCTTATTCGAAGCCGAGGGTTTCTCATACAACTTAGCGAATGTTGCCATCAAATCTACAGTCGTTTTTGCTTCTGTTATATTGAATGCTACAGATGACGCAAGGCACAATCGAATGGATCCCAGTGCCTTTCTATCTAAAATGTCCCACTCTTCATCTGATATTGTGGTTGGTTTCTTTGTTTTTCCTTCCAATGGCCGCCACAAATCCTTTTGATACAGGTAATCCTCCATCTGCATTTTCCATAACTGATAATTCTGGCCATTAAACTTTTCAACCTTGAATTTGGAATCCTCCATTGCTCCCACTCAAATCTGAAAGTCCTGCCAATTTACAGAAAACCTCGCTCTGATACCAATTGTTAGGGTTTCAAGCAGATCCGAAGCAAATATGAACTAACAATTATATGCAGATTTAAACACAAAAGATAAAGAAATAAAACAGGACACAGATAACACAGAGATTTAACGTGGTTCACCCAGAATGGGTTACGTCTACCATACACAGCCGTCCAATCTTTCTTATTATCCAGCAAAAATAGTACATCAACCTTACAATGCCTTAAGCATCCCAATCGCTTATAACATGCGTTTTTAGGGCAACAAACAAAGTCGGCCTTTTTAGGGTTTTATTACAATGTCGTTTTCATCAACGAAAAACGGCAAATGTTTTTTTTCAGGGGCTGCCGCCCCCGAACTCCGGCTTTTCTCGGGGGCTGCCGCCCCCGAACCCCTGCCCGGGGCCCAGCCCGACCCCGGACCTCGGCGAGGATACATGCTGAGTGTACAGTACTTTGCTGATCAGTCGCCACATTTCAACAAAAGGATGAGGGTTTAGAAGTTCTATTCTAAGACTATCTAACCTAGAATGCAAGAGGCAATGAATGATTCAATAAAATTCAACTAGGCAAGATTTCACCATCAAAGAACAATTCAACACAAGCTTAGTGCGATCATCTAGGGTTAAGTTATAGATGTTCAAATTATTACCTTCAACATCAATACCATCAAGGCAATGCATACCAATGGACGTGCAATAATTGAAGTTAAGTCGATTCAAATTCCAGTTGACCACACAAGGCAATCTTACAATCAGCAAGAAGCTAGTGGTATGGATTAAACGAATTTCATTCAAATGCATTCAACACTTATTTCATCCAATCTAAAAATACTTGAAACAAATTCTAATCTAAGTTCTAATCTAAATTTGGAGGCAATGAGAACCACAAATGCATACAAAATCTAAACAAAACCACCAAACTTCAATGATTTGTATTCAAACTTGCAGCATGTAGATGACAATTCTTAAAAATCTCTCTCTTACAAATGAGAGGCAAATAGGTTTATATAGAGTCTTATTGGCGTGCGTTTTGTGACCACACCAACACATAATAAAGTTTCCCAACGGTCACCTTATCCTCTCTTGATCAAAATCAAATGTATGCTAAGATTGCAAGAACATCATACATTGACTCCAAGGTTCCAACTACGTACTAGCAACTTTATGTTGATATAGGCTCGTGTGGTAGATGTTTGCTGGTAATCCAAGGGGATTTACATTTGATCATTCTTTTCACTTCTTTTCTATGGCTGTAACTTCATTATCAGATATAGCAATTTTGTGATGCTTCTACCACGAATGAACTAAACTGGAATGAACTGAAATTAAAGGGGAAAGGGTTAGAAGGATCTAAATATACTCCTAAGGGAAATGATATCAATAGATAGTGCTCTAATGGACGAATTCCAAATAAACCAAATTCTACTTCGCTAAGATTAACTACAACTTCACAAGAACTGGTGCAATCTTCTAGGGATGTTGAAGGATTTTTACATCGAGAAAGTGCATTTGAATACCCAAAACTGTGCAATCCAAATGACTATCCACAATCGAAGTTAGCACAAATTTAGTGGCTCATGCTAACTTTACACTACAACTTAGAATCAACAAGATGCAAAAAGTATGAACCGTGTAAATTCATCAAACATCATTACATTCTCCATTGAAATCAAAGCGCTATTCTACTTCTACTCTAAGTGAGGAAAGTGAAACCATGCAAGTTTTGAAAAATAACTTAAGTGAACACCATCAGAGAACAATGCATCAATGTTATTATCTCAATAACTTATCGCAACAATTTCATACAAATCTCCCTTCTTTACAAATGAAAGGGTTACCCCCTTATAGGCGCCTCCATTCTTGATTACATGCAAACCCTAATTAAGGTTTGACCCAAAGGATTCCACACACATGATGCAACAAGGTGGGAATAAACATTAAATGCCCATCATGCCTACTTACAATTAGTTACATTCCTGCCAAAAATGGCATCTATTGTGCATTAAATGCACTTCTTTCAAATTCGCCCAATTTGTAATAAATGCCCCATCAAGCCAGAAATTGCCCCTTATACCGTGAATACTCCACATCTCCAAAATCAGCTACATGCAATAAATGCTTCATTATGCAAAGTTCGCCCAACATGCAAAAGATGCTTCATTAATTCATTAAGTATGATGGCTGCCATGCATTGAATCAACCGCCACTTGGTCAAACACCTGCCAGCAGTAAATGTGCCATCATGCCTCCATGCATTCAATAGGTTCTCGACATGCAAGTTGACCCCGCCATCATAGGAACTACTATAATTTTCTACGCTGTGTTTCATTAATACGTAATGTTCTCTTTGCATGTTGCCAACTTATCTTTTGCAAGAATCTTTCTATTTCGGGCTCACAAAAGACATTTTGGAAGATTTTCCTTTCCTGAAGGAATTTTAACAATCTTTTCGACCTCTGAAGGATTCATGTATGTCCGAAATTTGAGGAGAGAGAAAATCCTTATAGAGAGATTTGGTTTTGAAATAATTTTCTTGTGTTCTCATCCACACCTCGTCTTGAAGGAAGACTTTTCATCAATTGACCATTTCTTCCATGTCTGGGAAATTTGTCGTGTCTTGAGTCCTGGAGAGAGAAAATTCTCACACAACCAACTTTTTCGTGCTTCGAAATTCATCATCTTGCATGCAATTCCACCTTGAGGAAGAAATTTTTTGAATTTTGAACTTTTCTTCTTGAACTTTGATTTTCACGTCTTGCTTCCAACCTGTTGTGACCTATTCACACATTGCCCCATGGCAAATGGGGACCCCTACTTTTTGCTTGCTAGGGTTAGTTTAGTTTGCTTGTTTGCTTGGTCTTGGCTATTAGTCTTTGCAGTGAAAGTTGCCAGAGAGATCATTAGGATAGCAGGCTCTACTTAAGTTGAAGTGGGTTAGTAGGTGGTCTAAGTCAGGGTCTCTGTGAAAGCCTTCCCTAGGTCAGGCTTTGCTCTTGTTGCTAGGTTATGTCTTGTTTGAGTTTGAGGAAGTCAATGAAGCTTTGTGAGTGAATATCATCTTTGAGGTTTTGAGATTGGTCCAGTTGATGAAGTTCAAGGCATTGATTGATGTGAAGTTGTTGACATTACACACTCAAATGAGAATGGTTGATGTTGTCATTGATGGCAACCAACTGGTAACAGGGTTCTACAGGATTCTATTGTTTTTACTGGCAATAGACTTTGCATATCGGCACCGACAGCTACACAAAGTTCATTCACACCGGCATCCAGTTTACACCGGCAATGAATCATATCGGCACTCAGGCCGACATAAGATAAAGTCTTGTTTATGCGAATTATATTGTAATGTAATTAATTATTTGTAGCCGACATGATATAATGTAAAGACTCATATATGTGTGAGACCTTGTAAGGCATTTTGTAAGTATGTATGGTATGTAAGCAAAGAAGAAGATTATGTAATTAGGTAATGATTATGAGAGCGAATATCTGTATATGCATTTTGATGTAATAATTTTGATGAGCGAATAAGAGCAGAGCAGAGCGAAGTAAGGTTTATGGCAGAGGTATTTGACAAAGCTTAAACCGGTACTGAATCTAGCATTGTAGATGCTATTTTGAGCAGTACATTGTCATTGGATTTAATCATCCAATTTTGTAGTTAGTGTGACTCCTAATTTGTATTAAGCAGTGAGCTCTAGGCTGTTGGCCTTCCTACATGTGCAGGCCCCTATTGTATCAGTAATATTTATTCATATTGGCCAGTGAGTAAATATTGTGGGTCACAAATCCCACCGAGGTTTTTCCCTACCAGGTTTCCTCGCCAAAATATCTTGTGTTATGGTGTGCATTGATGTTGTCTCTCTTATTTCTCTTTATTGCTTTATTGCTTGTTTACCGGTACATTAATTTGGGTTATAAAGTTGCTAACAAGTTTAAATATTTCATCCATCGGTTAGACACTGATTCACCCCCCCTCCTCAGTGTCTTTGGGACTGATCAAATATCTAACAGAAGCTGGCCTATTTATCCTTGATAAACGCCTAATGATCAAGTCTAGATTTGAGAATTTGGAGAAAGGTCAAGAATTTGAGCACTTTTGCAAATTTCGCATCTAACCCTTCCAAAGGGTCCAAAGCGAAATCTTCCTTATCTCCCTTTTGATTCCTATTCTAGACAAAACTTTCACTTTAAGGCATGGATGTGAGGGAAATAAGCCTGAGTTCACCTTTGGAGATGCTTTGGATAAGCTTGGATGTGGATATTTGATGAAAAGGTCAAGATTTGAGCCTAAAGGACAAATTTTGCTCCTGACCCTTCCAAAGGGTCCAAAGCAAAATCCTTAGTAAGACCTAATTTGTCATCAAAAGCATTGAATTGACATCACCTTGAAGGTAAATTGACTTGATTAAGATGAACGAAGTATCTAAAAACTAAGTCTAAGAACAAAGTTGAGGGAAAAATGAAGAAATTTAGCCTAAAACATGAATTTCGCTCCTGACCCTTCCAAAGGGTCCAGAGTGTAAATGTAAATAGACTATTATAGATTTACAGAGCAATCTGATTTGCTGTGACGTCGAGTTTATAATGTTAGCATATGATTGAAGGATTGTAAAACCGATTTGTGTCTTTTATCGATTTGCCTTTGTAGATACGAAAAGCAACTGAATATATCTTCCACTGATTGCTGTGTATTTCACTATATATTCATCAGGGAGGGTGGTGTATATATATCATTTGTTTTCCATGGGATCATGCCTCCACAGGGGGTCGCGATCCTATGTGAAACCACGTGGTTCCACATAGGGTCGTGACCCCTGTGTGGAGCCACGATCCTTCTACATCGGCTATTACCTTAATCAAACTAATGACGTTGCATAACAAATTTGTTAGTTTAACTCTTAACTAAATTCCAATCTTAATTAAATCGCAAATAACAAAATTATTATTCTGTGTGCTGAGACAATTAGAGAACAGAATTAGTTTTTTGTGTGTTACAACTTGTTGACGTGTATTTTGTACACAATCATACACAGAATAAAATACCCAAGGGTACCTTATCCTCTCTTGAATAAAGTCTCTGATTGCTGAAGATGTCGCAAAAAAGGATCAATCAAGATGACTCCAATGTTCTTTTATGTAGGGTCTCTACGTGTGGATAAGCACCAGTGGTCGTTGTGATTGCTGTTTCATCAAGGGGACTTACGTATCCGAAATGCAGGAACAAGATTTCCTAATACTAATGAATTCCAAAAAAGATCAAAAGGGTAGGGTTTGCAAGAGATAAACTCTAATCTAATCCTAAGAACAACTCAATGTAGGCTAGACTTGGCAAGATTCTACCAACTTCAGTATTGCCAAGGAATTACAACTTTACTGAAACTGATGCGATCTTCTAAGGTGAATAATGATTTCCAAATCATCAAGAATCATAGGCACTACCATGAAGGTACATATCAATGACTCAATAATGAATGAAGGTTTATGCAATCCAAATATTTCCAGTCGACCACACAAGGCGTCCTTACAATCAGTAAGAAGCTAGTGGTTTGGAGTATGAATCTCACCAAAGATCAAGCCCAACACTTAGTCCTTCAAATTTAAATACTACTTTGACTGAGAATGATTCAAGAAAGTAAACAACCATGAAGATAACCACAAGAATTGTAATAAAACACCATAACTTCAATATTTTATTGATCTCAAAGCCATCATAAACAACAATTGTTTGAAATTCCTTCTTCAAAGCTCAATCTTGCTACAAAATAACTTGCTTCTCCAAAAACTCTAAACTCTAACTATTTCTTATTGCTCTCTCTTAATTCTATTTCTATATCTATATCAAAATGAAAATGAATGAGGGTATAAATAGCATCCTCAATTACAATGAACGGTCCAGATCAAAAGAAGATCAATGGCCAAGATTATGACACCTAAACCCTAATTAGGGTTTATTACAAATAGCCCCCTTTTTATTGAACAATATTAAATGCATAGCCAAATATTAAATTTGGCACAAAAATCTAGGAGACATAGACCAATGATAATTAAGGTGCCACATCATCTATAACAACCTCCCTTCTAGAATCTTATTCCCTTTCCAATGCTCCTTTTTAGCATATGCAATGAATCTAGACACGATTCCTTCGATCTCAGCAATTGGAATCTCGGGAAGATTCCTCATTCGTTCCTCCAAGTGGATGACCTGATCGAAAGCTTTGAGAAGAGCAATGTCCCATCCAGGTTCAAGTTCTTTGATTTTCTCAATCAGGAGCATGGTAGCAAACATCTGATCCCGTTGTTCATCTGTAATAACATTCTCATCTTTGCAAAAGATGACCTTACTCTTTCTTCCAATTCTTGCAAATCCACATCTGTCTCAACTTCAACCCTCCTGCCAAGAATAGTACATAATACTTCAAACACCTTGTCCTGGATCGGATGGATAATCTCTTCAACTTGATTGCATTTGTTACTGATGTCCTCAAAAAGAACCTCCTTCATCTGGAGTAAAGTTGACCATTGGAGTAAACTACGAGGTCCTCCATCCATTATCTTTTCTTGTGCTAGGACCTTCCTTGATGTTTGTCGTTCTGTACTATTGATTCCATAGATTCCTCCATTTCAAGTGTCTTCTTCTCTTGTCGAGAAGATGTGCCGGATGAACGATCTCGGTTGGCCTCTGGCTTCTTCTTGGAGGATTCCCTTTTCTCAGGTCTCTCTTTTCTCTTTGAGCCTCTAGGATGAGGATTACCCTCACTTACGCTTCGAAGGTTGCCTTCGCTTGTGCTTCTGGGATTAGGATCACCTTCACTTACACTTGCTCCGCCTTCTCCTGGCCTTTCCTCCAAAGTAAAAGTCATAGATATGCCCTGCTCTCTCAACTTTTGATGTTGCACATCAACCCATCTGCGAGTACAAGACAAAACTGGAGCCATCAAGGCATCTAGATCCAAAATTTCAGGTTCATTCCAATCTAGCCTTACTGCTTTGCTTTCTCAGTCATAAGATGATTGCATATGTCTGCCACTGTCCTGAGCTTGGTCAGCCACTCTGTAAATTTTGCATTTCCTGATGAAGTCTAAAGGCAATCTGGAATGCATCTTTCTTTTTACTTCAAGATCATCTGAGAGATTCATCACAAAGTCTTCCACCTGAGGTTCATGTTTGTATTTCCTTCCGACTGTCTCCTCTATATACCCATAAGGATCAAAACTCTCTCTCAAGGCAAAGAATGAAAATGAATATAAAGCTAACTCCTTTTCTGCATCATCCATGGCTAGAGCATTAGGACATACCTCAACTGAATTTCCTAGTATGATAGGAACAGGAACTCCATTTCCATGCCTGTGTCTGAATGCCTTTGCATACGCTGCCAACTGTCTAGTTACCTCAAGTAACACTATTCTGTCTGTCAGATATCTCGGCAACATGTAGGGAGGTGAAGGACATCCATGAACTCTAATATATGTAAACTTCTGAAATTGGATGAACCAAGCACCGTACCTCTTTACAAGCTCTTGTGCATCTTGAGATAGCCGATTATGAATCCCGCCTTGCAATGTCCTGGTGATGTTCATCTTGAAGGTATCATTGACTAACTTGTAGTCACTTCCTGGAGGATGATGCAAATGAATATAGGAATCACAAACTCTGACTTCCCCGGGCCCTCTTCCGATCACTCCCCTGTGAGGTAATCCTGCATATTCAAAACTCCTTATCAAGGCATATATGATGTATGAACTCATGTGGAAAGACTTGGTAGCCTTCAATCTTCTTAACTGCACGTCCAAGCAATGGCTAATCATTCTAGCCCAGTGAATTGTTCCTTTTCCTTGAACTATCACTTGGATGAAGTAGAACATCCACTTCTCAAAATAGAAGGCTTGAGGAGCCCCTGTAACTCGGTTGAGTAATGTTATCAAATCTCTGTACTCCTCCTGGCAGTCGATCCTATGTGGTGTGTTCGGAATCTTGCTCAGGCGAGGACGACTCTTGAGTAACCAATTCTTGTTGATGATGCTCAAGCAAGTGTCTGGATCATCTTCGTACATGGACCTGGCTCCTTCTAAGCTTTTATAAATCATATCTTTATGTTCTGGCAGGTGAAAAGCTTCATTGATAGCCTCCTCTGAAAGATAAGCCAAAGTGTTTCCTTCCTTGGACACGATCGATCTGGACTGTGGATCATAATGGCGAGCACACTCGATCATCAACTCATGGCACTGGTTTGTTGGAGGGAAGCCGGCCGCCTTGATAATGCCACTTTCAATTATTCTCCTTGCGACAGGTGATGGCTTGCCAATGTAAGGGACCTCTTGAAACTTCTTCACACTGAAGTTTCCCAGGTTGGTATCTCCAATGTTGCTCCACTTCGACACGATCTTGGTCTCCAATTCTTCGTTCTTTTGATCTTCCTTCATGAGGGCTGGACGACTGGTAGATGCTCCTGTCTTCGGGGTCGCCATTGTGACACCTACACAACATTTCATAATGAGTAATGGATTTTGCAATATAGAAATATAGATTAGATTAAAGATTGAATTTTAGGAAACTTCATGATAAATCCTTGAATTATCATTTCCTAAATATAACGATGCAATTTTGGAATTCAAGATTCAAATTTCAAAATTCAAGATTGAGGCTAGGACGATTCAAAATTCAAAATTTGGACAAGGGAGATCTTGCCATACCTTTCTTGAGAACTAACTCTAAAAAGATGCAAAATTAGGAAATTCGCCTAGGCAAAATGAAAATTGGAGTCTTCAACGTGAGCTTCTCCTAGCAAATGCGCCTCCTTTATCAACTTCACCACCCTTGGGGTCTTCAACGCCTTAAGGGAAAATTCGCTCCAACTCTATCCTCCAATAAAGTTCGCACTCTTCCTTGGATGGAAATTTCGCTCCTCTCCTTGGATCAAAATTCGCTCCCTCTATTGCTTTTCCAAATTCGCATGTAACAATGATTGAATGATGTTTTAAAATGCTTCAAAGTACCCTTCTTATATAGGCGCTCATCTCCTTAATTACCCATAGGCCGACTTTTAGAAATGAGGCAAATAATAAATAAAATTTAAATAAAAATGGAGGCCGACTTTTATAAAAAATATGGAAATATAACCCCAAGCGCTCTCCCTTTTTATTTAATTTAATAATTAATTAATTTAAATGCCTTTGTAATTAATAATTTCGATTTTTTTAAAAAAGGCGAAATTAATTATTAAATGCCTTATGCGCTATTTTAAATGCCAATTTAATTAAATAATTCAAAGTTTTTATCGAATTTTAGCATTTAATGTACTTCAAAATTTATTGGCGCCAAAACATGAGAGATATAAGGGATACTAACCACGTCGCTCTGGTCCCTGGGAGAGGGACAGGAGCGCCTTAGCCAACTTGGATTGATTTTCACGTTCAAAGTCACTTCCTTTACGTCCAAACTGGGATCTTCATTCGTAACTTGGAGTTTGATCTATCCAATTTTTGAAATGAATGCCTCTTAGACCCTTTTCGCTCTGGTCCCTTGGTGAGGGACAGGAGCGATTTTTGCTTTTACTCCTTGGTCCTTGTCTTTTGAGTTGCCAAATCAACTTGCGAGGTAGGCAATGATCATCTTTGTTTGTTCCACGCATGCCAATCTTGTCCTTTGCAAAGCAAACTTGATATTCTGGAGATTTTCGCCCTGGTCCTTGACTGAGGGACAGGAGCGAACTTTACATTTTAGCCAAAATTTGCCGAGCCTTGGGGTCAATTCCTTGTTTATCATCATCGAAAGGCGTTCCTCACTTTGCACAATTCTTGCCTTGGCGTGATTCTGGAGGGAGATGTTTGATTTCATAGAAATCACTTTGGTCCTTGACTAAAGGACAGGAGCGATTTTGTATTTATGGCACAAAATTGTTGATTTTTGATGTTAACTCCTTGTTCATCATCTTGTTAAAGACATTTGGGATCCTGCATGACCTTGCCTTGACGTAGTTTTTGAAGGGAACGATTGACTTTATTGAAATCGCTTTGGTCCTTGACTGAAGGACAGGAGCGCCACTTTGTTCTTTGTGCGAACCCTTGATCATATCGACTTCCAATTGTCTTCAAAGTGAAAAACGTTGTTTCTTATTCCTTCTTGAGTCTTGCAAACGATAGTAATACTCTAAAATTAGGCACACTTGAAGAGTTCGCTCTGGTCCCTGGGAGAGGGACAAGAGCGATTTAGGCAATTCCATCAAGTTCTGTGGTCCTTTGCAACTTCGTTCTCTTTTAAAGCATTCCAAACATCATTTTGACTTCGTGTCTTGACTTGGACCCATTCAAATTCGGAGGGAGAGGCTAGATAACCAAGATTTCGCCCTGGTCCCTTGGAGAGGGACAGGAGCGATTTTGCATTTATAAGCTTATTTGTGTTTCGCCAACTTTCAAAATCATCTTCAACGGGGTGATCACGCCTTCCTTCCTTCATGTCAAACTTGAAACTTGTTTCGCTCTTGCTAAAAACTTGTCCTTTAAGAAAATCGCTCTAGTCCCTTGGAGAGGGACAAGAGCTATCTTGAAAATTCGCCTTGGTCCCTGGGAGAGGTACAGGAGCGAACTTGTGTCTTGGGTCAATTTTCTCCTTCGTGGTCCATCCAAGTTATATTCAATGGAAAAAACGTACTTTACTTGATCTCTTCCAAGTCGCGAAATCATTTAATCTTGCAAGAATAAGGCAAACTTGGTGTTCAAGCCCCGGTCCTTCAGTGAGGGACAGGAGCGATTTTGTCATTTTAGCATATTTCCTTGTTTGCAAATTACTTCAAATTATCTTCAATGGATGAAACATGTCCTCCTTGATCTCCTCGAATCAAAAAATTGTCTTGGCCCTGCAAGGACAGTGCAACTTTGAGAAACAAGCTCCGGTCCTTCAATGAGGGACAGGAGCGATTTTTGTCCTTAAGGTCAAAAACTCAACTTTTCATTGCAAACGACTAAGTCTAGATACTCCATCATGTTGATTTCACCCCTTATTGCGTCCTTGACGCTTCAATTTGATCAAGTAAAGCCAAAAAATGCCCCAAGTAAACCATTTCGCCCTGGTCCCTGGGAGAGGGACAGGAGCGATTTGGCCTTAAACTTTAAAAATTTGCCATTTTGAGTCTCAAAAAATCTTCAAAACCTTCAATTCATGCTCGATTGCATCTCCTGGCGACCCTGCACAAGACAAATGAAACAAGTCAATAACCAAGATGCATAAAATACCAATTTCGCCCTGGTCCTTGACTGAAGGACAGGAACGATTTTGCCTCTATAGGCCAAAATATCAAGAATTTAGGCTTTCAGTCACTTCACAAGGCATAATTAGGTCATCTCCAAGGCCAGGGGTCACTTATCAAACTTTCCAAAATTTGGTCAAAATTCACCCGGACAAAATTGCACAATTCCATCATCAACACTTAGGTAAAATTTGAACTTGCTTTCAAAATTCCTACTGGACCTAGTCAGACACACTTGACATCCTGACAGACTCATCCTATTTCAAAATTGCAATTCACACGAGGATGCTCAATAATCTTCAAAATTTGACTGGACTTCGGCTTGAAAATATCAAAAAAGGAAACCCTAAGGCTTAACCCTAGTCCAGACGACTCACTCACTTACTCAAAACCCTAAAAGCAGAGAGAAGAACAGGCAAACCAAGCAAAAAAGAGGGGGTCCCCATTTCAATGGGGCGATGTGTGAAATGGTCACAACATCTGGTGACACCACTGAGAAATGTTGGAAAACATTTGGGAATCAATCTTTCTTGAAGAAAACTCAGAAAACCTCCCTTAAAAAAACCAGGAGTTAAGAAACACTTACAAGAAGAGATCCTCATATTGAGACAAAGTATCAAGTCCACAGTTACCCATGTGTGTGCAAATGAGTTAATTCCTCTCGACAAGACAATCATGATCTCCAGGTTCCCCTGTGATAGGCTACGTAGTTTATCTGTACTCCAAAAGCATCTTGGATAGAGCCTCGCTGCCAGTCAGATGTCTATAGTCCCGACGAGGTTATCGCCGCAAGCTCATGAATATTGCTCCATTGCCAGCCAGGCGTCTATAGCCCCGATGGAGTTACTCGTATATTCCCTTTAGCCAATTTGATATTTCTTTGTCAGCTCATTTTCTTTTTTTTATTTTTATTTTTATTTTCATTTTCTCATCTTTTTTCTTTTGATACTGCTTTTCAGTTTCGTCAATTCTTTTGGCTTGTGAGCAGTGAAGCTCACTAGGGTTTGAGGATTGCGGTGGCGCTGAAGTCAGATTTTAGATTTTTCACTGATCACAGCTTTGCCTGGAAAACACAATGACTCGGAGATTATAAGTGTGAAAAGATATAATAACTGGAGGACAAAATAGCCAAGTTCAATAAGCTAATCTTGCTTCATTGCAAATATGTCCTGTCTCAAAGTTTTATCAAAAGAAACCCCCTTTGTAATTCCAAAAGACCTCATGATTGTCCAAATGCAACCAACAACCTAGTGAGAAGTCAGAGTGTTATATAACAAAATCACCCAATTTCAAATGGATACCCCTCAGGACAAAACAACTAGCCTAAGACAAAACACCTAAACTAAGAACGACAACAAAGCGAAAGGCAAACCAAAACGAAAGAAAAAGAAAACAAACGAGAAACAACGAAAGCAAACTAAACTAGCTATGCACAAGGGAAGGCCTCGGGCATCCTAGGACTGGAAATAATGTTTGAGATACCTCCCATTGACAGGCAATGGGATGTCTTCTCCAGTTAAAGTCTTCAATCTAAATGCATTTTCTCCCAAAATCTCTGAAATTTGATAAGGGCCTTTCCAAAGCTTATCAAACTTGTCATGTTCTCCCCTCTTCTCGTGTGCTTTGTCCCAGTACAAGACAAGATCTGAGATCCGAAATGCCTTGACTTTAGCTTGCCGATCTAACCATCTTTTCACGACTCCTTGATGTTTTGCAAAATTTTCTAATGCTTGATCTCTCTTTTCTTCCAGATTCATTAACTATGTTAATCGGGCTTGAACAGCATCAGTGTCTTCCATGTATTCCTGAATAAATCTCAAGGTCGGGATCCTGAGTTGCATGGGGAAAACTGGGTCTTGGCCATAAACCAGAAAATAAGGTGAAATCCCTAATGCGTTCTTGGTCCTGATTCGGTCCGCCCATAGAGCGAATCTTAATTGGGTATGCCACTCTCTCGGGCTTCTTTCTAGCAGCTTCTTGATAACACTGAGCAGGTTCTTGTTAGTTGACTCAGCTAACCCGTTACCCTGAGGATAATAATTTGATGAAAATTTGAGGGTTATCCCATATTCAAAAGCCCAATTCGAGAATCTCAATGATGTGAACGCCGAGCCATTGTCGCAAACCAACGCATAAGGACATCCAAACCTTGTGATGATGTTCTCCTCCAGGAATTTGATTACAGCTTCAGTGGTGCATACTTTGAGTGCTTGTGCCTCCGACCATCTGGTACAATAATCAGTAGCTGTGATGATATACTTGTGTTGTGCCGAAGATGTGGGGTTGATGACACCAATAAAATCCATTCCCCATTTGGCAAATGGTCTTTCTTCGATCACTGGGTTCAATGGCATAGCCGGATTTCTCTCTCTGAAGGCTGCGACTTGGCATGTATGGCAAGTCCTGATATGATTAAATGTATCTTTGAAAAGTGTAGGCCAGTAATACCCTGCTCTCAGGATCTGATGAGCTGTTGCGAGGTTGGCTCCATGTCCGGTCCCAAACTTGGAGTGAAAATGTTCAATTATCTGTTTGGCCTCATCTTTGCTAACACACCTCAGATATATTCCTTCGTGATTTCTGCGATATAGAACGGATCCTTGAAGCATATAATGTTGACACTTAATTCTTAGTGCTCTTTTCTGCGTGGGTGTCATGCGAGTAGGACATTTATTGTTAAGCAGGTATGTCACAATATCTTTGTACCATTCATCGGGGGTGACATCCTCTAATTCATAAATTTGTTGGACTAATCCTGGAGCGTCAATTGCCAATGTCTGCGCCAAAGCTTGTCCTCGAACAAGTTTCATAGGTTGGATTTCGATATCAAATTCTTGGATAATGGCGACCCACTTGCCTCTTCTTTCTCCTAGTTCATGTTGCATGAGGAGGGTCTTGACTGCTGCATCTGGCACTATTGCATAAATCTTGGCCCTCAAGAGGTAATGTCTGAATTTTTTAACGGCCTTTACCAGCGCGTATGCTTGTTTTTCAATGTTGGGATATCTGAGTTCTGCATCTTTCAGCGGGGTGCTCATGAATGCAATTGGATTCTCGTCCCTTTCTTCACTTCTCTGGGTGAGGATAGCAGCACAAGTGTAGTCAGAAGCGAAGGAATATAGATAGAAGGGCTTGAGGTAATCAGGGCTGATCAAAACTGGCGCTTCTGCAATTGCCGTTTTTATCTCCTCGAATGCCCTTTTGGCTTGTGGTGACCATTCAATCTTTGCGTCGTTCTTCAGCATCTCATTCAAGGGTCTGACTATCTCAGCGAATCCGGTAATGAATTTTCTGACAAAGTTGATCTTGCCAAAAAATGATTTGAGTTCCTTCTTACTAGCCGACAAATTGATAGTGGATATAGCTTTTACTCTTTCAGGATCGATGGAGATTCCTCTTTCTGAAATGACATGTCCTAAAAGTTTTCCTTCTGTTACCCCAAATATGCATTTCTTCGGGTTGAGAGATACATCATATCTTCTGCACCTTTGGAAGACTCTTCTTAAGTCATCCACATGATCTTCTCTTTGCCTGGAGAAAACTGTGATATCATCCATATATATAATAATGCATTTTCCAATTAAGTCCCTGAAAGCGATATCCATGGCTCTTTGGAATGTGGCCCCGGCATTGATAAGTCCAAAAGGCATTCTCTTGTATGCAAATGTTCCCCACTTGGTGGTAAACGCGGTCTTTAGTCGGTCTTCCGGCTTGACCAAAACTTGATTATATCCTGAATATCCATCTAGAAAAGACATCATTTGCGATCCATTGACAATCTGCAATACTTCATCCAGTGATGGTAGCGGATAATTGTCCTTTTCTGAAGCCCAGTTGAGATTTCTGAAATCAACACACAATGTAATTTCCCCACTCTTTTTCCTGACAGGAACCAGGTTGGCGACGCACGTCGAATGCCTTACTGGGAAGATGATCTTGGCTGAGAGTAGTTTCTTAACTTCTTGATATATCAGGGGCTCCAATAAAGGATTAACCGGTCTCTGTCTCTGCCTAAATGGTTTGCTTCCTGCCTTCAAAGGGATTGTGTGAGTAATAATTGTGGTGTCATAAGTCTTGAGATCTTCATAACTCCATGCAATGACATCTGGGAAATCTCTCATGTTTTTCAGGATTCCATTTCTTTCAACTGCGGTGCAGGACTTACCAATAAACACATTCTTAGTTTGCATGTTGTCACCTACGTTGATTGTGTCACACATGTTTCCTTCCATGCTGTGGTTCTTCATCTCTTTCAATTTGTTAGGATCAAAAATTCTTTCTAATTCTACCATCCCCTTTGGAATAGTGTTTGTCTTTAAATTCAAAACTCCTTCGGCATCAAATTCTGCTTCTCCCACTTCTTCCTCATCAATGATCTGGGCTAGGAAGACATCTGTGTTGGTTAAGAAATCCAATATGTGCTTGTCGTCTTCAAAAACTTGAAAATTGGTGATGTTATCTGGGACCGAAGGGACTGATGTTAACTCAACTGTGAACTTCTTCAATCCTTCCATTGCTAATGGTATCAAAGAGCTGGCGGCTTGTGCAAGGGAATTAGCCACTTGATTTTGATGCCTATATATAGAATTGATGTTGAAGGCCTCAAAACTTTCAATGAGGTCCCAGACTCGGTTTCTGTATCTGGTCAACCTTTTGTCATGGCAGACATACTGCCTCCTGATTTGTCTTATAGCTATTTCCGAGTCTCCATACACTTGTAGTATTTTTGCCTCCTTTTTGATAGCCATCAGTAACCCATGAATCAAGGATTCATATTCAGCTACATTGTTGGTGCAAGGAAATTGTAATCTGTGAGCGGCAAGGTAAGTTTCACCTGTTGGACTAATTAATTCGTAGCCTGCTCCGGATCCTTGTTTGGACTTAGATCCATCGAACCTTAGTGTCCATATTTGATCTCCTTGATCTTCCGTCTCTAGGTCCTCTTGGCTTTCAGTTGATGTGTCGGATAAAGTCTCATTTTCTGAGGAGCTTTCCACTTCTGAATCTTGAACTTCTTCTATAATCAACGTCTGCGGGGCTCTTTTGTATACTTGTTCTAATGCGGTCTGACATAAAGCACAAGATAGTTCTGAATGGACGACATTATGTATCCTACACCAGTTGGGAAGGAGCAGATCTTGAACGGACGCCAAGTTACCAAGTTGCACACTCTGCTGTATGTTTCTATGTACGAACTTTCTGAAATTTTCAAACATTCCATCATCCTCTTGGTCGGATCCTTGGTCACTTTCCACAACAATTTCTGTAGATTCTATCACTTCTTGTTGACCATCTTTATCTTGTATGTTCTGTATCATCAGGACCTCACCCACTTTAGGCTTGTACGTCCCCAAATCTGATTCTAAGAACAGGACTTCATTGTCTTCCCCATACTCAGTTATCATAAGTCTCAATCTTGGAGTACTATCGATTTTGATTTGATTTGGGACTCCTCTCCATGGTAGCCACATATGTGCAAAATCAGTTGACACATACCCATTCAATTTCCGTGACCAATCTCTACTCAGAAGCATCCCATATGAATCAAGAATATCCACTACTGATATGTCTATGAAATTCTGAACCCTCGGGTCCGCGGCTAATTGCATGTGGATGTTGTTCAACTCGCCCATGACTGGAACTTCTGTCTTGTCTAGTTGAGTGACCTTTCTTTTGGTAGGAGCGGGAGTTATACCTAGTCTTTGATAGACAGCCAGGGGCATCACGTTACTGGAAGCTCCTGAATCATAGAGGCAGTTATGTAGTAATTTCTCGAAAATTCTGACTGACAGCAGGAACGGAGCTGGTTCATCTTTTCCATGGGAAAGGGCTGAAGAATCCCCACTGTGTTCTTGATGTTTCACTTCATTGACCTTCGGATTGTTGTCCTTTACTAGACCCTCTTCTTTTGAGTGATCAGTTTTGTTTGGAGATTTTCCTTTCTTGACCACATCCTTTTTAACGGCAATCTCCTTTTCTAGAAGGATCTGACTAGTGGTGAGGCCTTCTTTGATAGTAGGTTGAGTTCTCTTAGTTTCGCCTCTTTTGAGTTACACCTTTCCTTCTAACATGTCTTCTTTTTTGGCTGGGAAGGTTATGGTCTGGACCATGCATTCGTCTTGTTCAGATTGCCCTTTGTCATCGGCTTCCTCTTGGGTCACATTGATGGTAGCTTGAGCTTTGTTGGCCGAGTCCTGAACATTTGACCTTACTGTACTAGATTCACCTAAGCTATTGATCACTGCATCTTTGATTTCTGAGATCTTGAGTAACTCATAGAGTGGTAGACTAACTTTAACTTTCTTGAGTTCATCTAACACCAACGTGGCTAGTCTTTTCATTTCATTGCCCATGGGGGGTGCAATATTCCTTTGCCTATATCCTTGCGTGTGTTGTGGATATTTTGGATTGTTCCTGGCTTGTGGATCCGGAGGAGTAGAGAAATTGTTCGGAGGGATCGATGTAGTTAGGGGTTCTTGATTTCTCTGATTTCTATGATAAACCCTTTGGTTCACGCCTCCTGAAGACTGGTGGAATACCTCTTTTATTCCCTCGACTAGGACACTGTTGTTCAAAGGTGGAAAATAATATTCTGAGTCTTCAACGGGTCCATTTGCGGATGCAGGTGGGAACTGGGAACCCGGAGGTACCATTGGTCCGTTAGCAGATTCTGGTGGAAATCTCCCATTTTGAGCTTGATTATCTTCTTCTTGTGAATATTTGTAGCTTTCCACAATCATGGCTTGATCATACCGTGTAGTTGGGACCATTTCATATCCAGTCGTGGGTGGATTTTCAGGGGGATCATTACTGCGCATCTCTTGCTGGAATATGTCGGCTGCGATTTTGAACTCAGGACATTGCAACTCAGAATGTTGGTTCGTATTGTAGAGTCTACACCAACTGGACAAGGCCGCCTCTGCTAGAAACACTTTACTGGTAGAATGATTTTCTTGATTCTGAGAATTTGGTGGGTTATCTAGTGGCGTCACCACATTTCCATTATTGGGAGCTGTATTCCATGGTCTCCTCTGAAAGCCTTGGTTATTATTTCCTTGATAATTATTTCTGAAACCTTGATTGTTGTTTCCTTGGAAATTTTGATTGTTTGTATGTTGGCTGTGGTTGGCCCTCTGCATGCTTTGGAGTTGATTATTCTGATTCCTTAGATGAGTTACTTCGGTTGACAATTTCTTGACTTGTTCAATCAACTCTTTCATTTCGTCCTTTTCTTCCTGTGTTCTTGATGAGTTTGTTGCATTTTGCAGGTACACAGGTTGTGCTGGCCGAGCTTGTGAAATTGGAACTCCAGGATGAAGGACCAACTGGTTTGTTGGCTGTATGCTCGGATATGTTGCTTGAGGAATCGGATTCATAACTGGAGTCTGGTTAGCCAACGCCATTCCAACTGTTTGCATTTGATTTGGTGCTGCGACAGGTCCCATGTGTAATAGTGGCCCAGTAATATTCTGTCCCATGTGCTTGCTAACTTCAATAGCCTTTGCGTACGCTGCATTTAGGTCATTCGGGATAGGATGTGTCCTTACGAACATAGCAGTGAGATGGTCCAAGGCCCCATAGTAGATTTCCCTTGGGTCTGCAATGAGATAAGGATGCCTTAACATCGTGTATGCGCGGTGGAACCTATTGTTGAAAGAGGTGATTGGTTCATGCTCTCTCCTTTGGATTTCAACAAATTGTCTATACAACTCGGCCGGCGTGGTTGGTATACCAAACTTAGCAATAAATGCATCCTTCATGGTGTCCCAAGTCCTGATTGACCCTATAGGCAAATGAATGAACCAGAAGTACGCTTCTTCTCCCAATGAGTAGGGAAAAAGCCTACATGCTACATCTCCATATTCGATTTGTCTGTTGCGAAGATGATCCTCGAACATCTTGATATGATCCTCTGCTGTACGATTGAAATCACTGACATTGAATTTTGAACAAAAGTGTTCTGGATTCTTTGGCATATCATGATAGACTGCAAATTCCAATGGTGATGGATTGTTGATTAGCCAAGTAGCGCCGTTAAGTGCATGAGGAGGAGGAGGAGGAGGAGGAGCACGGTGTGCCATCGTGTTTCTCGAGGCTTGAAAGCTTGACAAGGGGCTTGATGAACTAGCCTGGCTTGTTGTCTGGGAAATTGCCTGGATACTTGATTGGATCGCCGCTTGTACTTGTTCTTGAAGAGATGGAGCTTGTGATGACTCAGGAGATTCCTCTAGTCTTAGTTCAAATTCTTTGGGAGTATCTTCTCTTTTGACTCGCTTTGACTTTGAAGTAAACTGAAGTTCACTTAGATTCTTGATGCCTGGTGTTGACCTCAATATCTTTTGATGTTTCTCGGGCGAGAAAGAACCAATGCGATCCAGCGTGAAGTTTTTGTCTTGCGGAGATTATTGTAGGTTCCTTTGATTGCAAAGCTCTCTAGCTGCGACTCTTCGGTGTTCTTCAGCCCTATCTTCTTCTTGTTCCCAAATGATTCTCACTCTGTTATACTCAACTTCACTTCTCCTTACGTTCCACGCTAGGTGATTCAATCCTGAAACAATATCTTCTTGAATGTCGCCTATCTCCAAATTAGGTTGCACTACTTGATTCAATCCCTCATGTGGCAACACCATCTTGATTCATGATCATGCTTGAAATGTATTCTTCTTTAAATCTTCGGATTTCGGATGTTCGAGCCCTCCTTCTAGCGCCAATTCTGTTGTGCGCGGGAGGAGGGTAGAAAAAGTCTTTAAGATTGCTCCTTGTAAATTATGAATTGATAGAATCTGGATTTTCAGGTGTTAGGCATTCATCGCGATCAGCCCTCCTTCTAGCGCCAATTCTGTTGACGTGTATTTTGTACACAATCATACACAGAATAAAATACCCAAGGGTACCTTATCCTCTCTTGAATAAAGTCTCTGATTGCTGAAGATGTCGTAAAAAAGGATCAATCAGGATGACTCCAATGTTCTTTTATGTAGGGTCTCTACATGTGGATAAGCACCAGTGGTCGTTGTGATTGCTGTTTCATCAAGGGGACTTACATATCCGAAATGCAGGAACAAGATTTCCTAATACTAATGAATTCCAAAAAAGATCAAAAGGGTAGGGTTTGCAAGAGATAAACTCTAATCTAATCCTAAGAATGACTCAATGCGGGCAGGACTTGGTAAGATTCTACCAACTTCAATATTGCCATGAAATAACAACTCCAAACCACTAGCTTCTTACTGATTGTAAGGACGCCTTGTGTGGTCGACTGGAAATATTTGGATTGCATAAACCTTCATTCATTATTGAGTCATTGATATGTACCTTCATGGTAGTGCCTATGATTCTTGGTGAATTGAAAGATCATTTGTTACCTTAGAAGATCGCATCAATTTCAGTTGAGTTGTTATTTCATGGCAATATTGAAGTTGGTAGAATCTTACCAAGTCTTGCCCGCATTGAGTCATTCTTAGGATTAGATTAGAGTTTATCTCTTGCAAACCCTACCCTTTTGATCTTTTTTGGAATTCATTAGTATTAGGAAATCTTGTTCCTGCATTTCGGATACGTAAGTCCCCTTGATGAAACAGCAATCACAACGACCACTGGTGCTTATCCACACGTAGAGACCCTACATAAAAGAACATTGGAGTCATCCTGATTGATCCTTTTTTGCGACATCTTCAGCAATCAGAGACTTTATTCAAGAGAGGATAAGGTACCCTTGGGTATTTTATTCTGTGTATGATTGTGTACAAAATACACGTCAACACAACTGAGACTATATTTTAACATAGAGCGAAATTCTCGGATAGGTCCTGTCCTTCCAGAGTTACCTAGGCGAAATGGCTAAGATGTCCTTGTAATCCAATTTTTTGAGCCTGGAACTCCTTTAGGGTGGTTTGTTAGCCTGTCTTGAGGTAAGAACAACATGAATGAGGGTGAAGTTTGAGTGTTTGGGTGGTATCTAAGGCTAATTCTTCAAATTAGCTCCTGACCCTTCCAAAGGGTCCAGAGCGAATTTCCTAATATCTCCCTTCCTGGTCTTAATTTGCCTCATAAACCTTGTCCTTGTGACGTTATTGAGAGAGTATTGATGTGTGAAACAAAGTGAAGTGATGGAAAGTAAGGAATTTGAGCATAATTGCAAATTTCGCTCCTGACCCTTCCAAAGGGTCCAGAGCAAAAATTTTTTAAGCTCCTGACCCTTCCAAAGGGTCCAGAGAGAAATTCCCCAAAGGACCTATTTCTTCACTAAGGACATCAAACAATGGACATACATGGCAAGGAAAGGATTCAAAAAGATCAAGTCTAAAGCAAGATGGGTGAAAGAAGGGCATGAATTGAGTCTAATTGAGCAATTTCACTCCTGACCCTTCCAAAGGGTCCAGAGCAAATTTCTTAAAACTTATACTTTCCTCCTAATTTTAAAGCAAATTGCCCTTGAGGTCTTTTCCTAAGACGGTTTGAAGCTAAGCAAGCAAGTTAAAAGGAAATTTTATCAATGCCTAAGCCCTATTTACCAAAATTCGCTCTTGACCCTTCCAAAAGGTCCAAAGCGAATTTCTTCATGAAGCATTATACCTTGCTCAACCTTCGAACTAACTCATTCCCAAGCATTTATTGAAGGCAAAAGACTTGTTGTTGATGATTGAAGGATGAGAAATGGTGTTTTGTGAAGGAAAATCAAGTAAAACATAAAATTCGCTCCTGACCCTTCCAAAGGGTCCAGAACGAAATTCTTAGAAAACCTTTATCCTCACCACTTTGATAGCAAGTTGGCTTGAATATGACAAGATAAAGGGGAAATGAACAAGTCCTAGGCAACTTGAATGAGAATTAAGCCTGAAAATGCAATTTTTGCTCCTGGTCCAAAGCAAAATCCTCAACTAGACTCTCTATTTTGCCTAATACACTAAGAGGACCTTGTTTTGAGCTAAATAGATGGCGAATTGGCTTGATTATGGTAAGAGGAGATTTGATAAGTCAAATTCAAGGCAAAGGAAGGGGAAAAGAAGTGTGAAATAAGCCTAAGGGAGAATTTCGCTCCTGACCCTTCCAAAGGGTCAAGAGAGAAATTCCTAGGGGGTCTAAAGTTTTGACTAAGTTCTTGAGCAAAACCCATTCCTAAACAATTTTGGAGGCAAATGATTTGATCTTGGTCTAATTGAGCAACTTTGTCCAATTTCGCTCCTGACCCTTCCAAAGGGTCCAGAGCGAATTTCACTATAGGGCTTGTCTCTGGAGAGGATCTTGAGCGAATTTCATTCTAAAACCTTCTTGTTGATGATTTAGGGTGAGAAATATCATGTTAGAATGAATATATATCATGTATTATTAATCATCTTTTGTTTTCTTTGTAGATCAAGAAGGTCGGGCTAGAAGGAAGATCAGGTCAAGACAAGGGCGACCTCGTTGAGTTTCATCGTCATTAAGGACACTTCAAATGCATGGAGGAAGACTCAAGGTGCTTCTGAAGTGTTGGGAGACTTCAAGTGTTCAAGAAGTTGCAAGCTATCCTCAAGGACTTCATTCTACCATATGGAGAAACCACAAGATATCAGAAAGATCCTATAAGCATTTCAAAGTGAAGTGGGCTACTAAGGAGTGATCTAACCATAAGGAGGCTTCATCAAACACATGAGAGTCAAGGAGGTACATCATTCATCGAGTGCATCAAGGACAAAGGAAGATCAACCAAGGTCAATGCAAGGGCACAAACACAAGACAAGGTGGCATCCCAGTCACCGTTCCTCCAATCAAATAGCTCCACATCAGCATGTCTAGATTCAATATACTTGACTCACCAGTGATGGCACAAACTTCGAGGCACCTACCCCAATTTCCTATTGGCTCACAAATTGAATATAATTATTTCATTGGCTAAAGGAGTTTGTTGTAACAAACCCTAATTAGGGTTTTCTATCTTGTAATCCTAGCCATTCATTGTAAATCAATCAGAGCCATTGAATTGTAAGGAGCTCTCTATATAAAGCTCTGGCTCTTCATTTGTAAAGGTTAATAGTGGGTTGATAGTTAAGAGTTAGGTAATAGAGGTTAGAATAGCTAATAGTCAGTAAAATAGAATAACAATTAGAATAGAATAGGAGGAAAAGGCAAGAAATTGCTGCCTAAATTGTAAATGAACTCCATTTTCATTGAAGTTATGGTGAAATGTGTTGTTTCTTTGCAATATGCATGGTCTCTTGTTGAATCTTCATTTTAGATGGTAAATAACTAGATTGAATGAAGGAAGTTATTGAATGCACTCGCGTGGAATCCGCCTAGTCCAAACCACTAGCCTCTTGCTGACTGTAAGTGCACCCTGCATGGTCAACTGGCATAGAATGAGCTTAATCTCGAGTTGTTACACGTCTATTGTTCATGCATTATCTTGAATGGTGATCAGTTTCTGATGGTGTACGATTTGAACATATTCTAAGCATCCCTTAGAAGATCTCACTGATTTGGTGTTGAATTGTTTAGCCTGATGGTGAGACCAGTCCAGTAGGACTCCACCTAGTTGTTCATCCATCTTCTTACATTCTAGGTCTTAGATTAGATTCTCCAAACCCTGTATCTTTTGCCATTTCTTTATCTTCCGGCCAGTAGATAGGATTCAAGTTCTAGCAAATCAAATGCTCAGGCAGTCGAATGTAAGTCCCCTTTTGATTCTAGCATAATCACATCAGACCGAATTGAGCTTATCCACATGTAGAGACCCTACATATAAGAACCTTGGAGTTGCCTCGATTGATCCTTAGGCGAAATCTTCAGCATTTGTGGAAACTTTGTTCAAGAGAGGATAAGATACCTTGGTATTTTATTCTGTGTTCGCATGTGCATAAAAAACACATCAACACAACCTTGGGCACATTTTGAGCTATTGAAGAAATTTTGGAAATTTGTTTCTTGAGGAAGGAATTTTTAACACTTAGTCAATTTTTCACTTTTTCCAAGAATTCTATCTTGAAAGAAGGAATTTTCAACACTTAGTCAATTTTTCACTTTTTCCAAGAATTTTGTCTTGAAGGAAGGAATTTCCAACACTTAGTCAATTTTTCACTTTCCTAGAATTACTTCATCTTGGGTGTAATTTTCTCCTTGAGAAGAAATTTTTAACACGGTCAATTTTTTGAATTTTGAACTTTTCTTCTTGAACCTTTATTTTCAGGTCTTGCTTCCAACCTTGGGCACATTTTGAGCTGGAGAGTAAATTTTGGAAATTTGTTTCTTGAGGAAGGAATTTTTAACACTTTGTCAATTTTTCACTTTTTCCAAGAATTTTATCTTGAAGGAAGGAATTTCCAACACTTAGTCAATTTTTCACTTTTTCCAAGAATTTTGTCTTGAAGGAAGGAATTTCCAACACTTAGTCAATTTTTCACTTTCCTAGAATTTCTTCATCTTGGGTGTAATTTTCTTCTTGGGAAGAAGTTTTTTGATCAATTCATCACCTTTCCTATTTTTTAGGAATTTTTTTCATTTTGAGCTCCAGAATTCAAGAGAGAAATTTTAGTCAATTTTTCACTTTCCTAGAATTTCTTCATCTTGGGTGTAATTTTCTTCTTGGGAAGAAGTTTTTTGATCAATTCATCACCTTTCCCATTTTTTAGGATTTTTTTTCATTTTGAGCTCCGGAATTCAAGAGAGAAATTTTATTCTCCTTGATCAATTTTTCCCTTTACCTTGAAATTTCCTCATGAATTTTGTTCCTTGGGCGAATTTTCTTCTCGAGGAAGGAATTTTGAATTCTTCCTTGACTTGATTTCTATGCCTTCCAATGTCAATTCTATGTCTTGGAGGAATTCTTCATCCGGAAGAAAATTTCTTCCTTACCCCTCTCCAACGCTTCATCTCCAACTTGGGCGCTAATTCAATGTCCTGGAGGAATTTGACAATTCATGAAATTTCCTCCATGCCTTGGATTTGGCGCTCACCAACCTAACTTGGGCGCTGAAATGACCTTGTGGAGGATTTTGGCATTGAGGATTTTTTTCCTGAATGACCCCATTCTAACGATCTTACCAGGACTTGGGTGCCATTTCGGCTTGTTGCAGGAATTTTGGTCATGGAGGATTTTTCCTCCATGACCCCATTTTGGTGCTCATTGTCTTTTTCGGGGCACTGATTTGATGGTGTGGAGGAATTTTGGGTTGGAGGAAAATTCCTCCACACCCCCTATTTGGCACTCCACCCCTATGCTTGAGTGCTAAACTCATGTAGTGCAGGATTTTTGGTCATGGAGGAAAATTCCTTCACGACCTCACTTTGGTGCCCAATCTCCTTTGGGATGTATTTTCTAGGTGAAGGATTTTTGCCTAACTTTTTCCAGACTTAAGCCATTTTTGCACTTTCCGAATTGGGATGCCATCTTAGGCAAAAATTCATCTACCTACTTCGAAATTTCAATCCATTTTCCAACCTTCTGATATGTATTGCTCATCGCCTCATGGTTGAAAGGGGATCTACAATCAATAGCAATAGGTGAGATAAAAGAAGGATCCTCAAACCTTAGGGATTTTTTCTCTTCAGTGTACTCCTTGAGTCTCCTGTTCTCACACTCGAGCATCTTTTTCTTCTCAATGGTCCTATCCAATCATGCCTCGATTGCCTTGACCATATCATCTAGCTTCTGGAACTCTTGCTTCTTTGTAGTTGGTCCAAGTTCAATTGTGGTAACCTGCTAAATTATAGGAGGAACCACATCTCTGGTCTTATCGCCCATCGGGACAACCACTCATGCAATACGTGCTCCTGTATCATCTCTAGTAATCCTAGAGAACATCTTAGCTTTCTTCTCCTCCTCCTTGCCAACCCTGGCTAGGAAGTCATCAATATCTTCTGCGGGATGTGCCTCTATCATTCTCTTCTTCTCCATGCTCTTCAGCAACCAGTCGAGAATAGTAGAAATTTCCATCCCGTCTTCATGGTTCATGTCCTGATCAAGTCCTCTCAAGGCTGAAATGACATCATCCATATCTGCATCCTTAGTCGAATCCATCGCATTGTTACCCAAGTCGACCTCCAACTGAATTGTGGGAGATCCTAGCAATTCTTCATCATCATCATGTGGTGTCAATTGCACTGTAGCATGCAAGCCCTAGTTATTCTTCAGTAGGATCTCTATGTCAGAACTATTGTGACCTAATCACACATCACCCCATTGTAAATGGGGACCCCCTACTTTTTAGGCCCTCTCAGTCTTTTGGTTTTTGTTGTTGGGTCTTTTCGCGATAGTCTCGTTAGTCCTCTCAGTTTGCAAGTGTTTGGGGGTCAATTTGATCAAGTCTACAGCTCGTTTGAGCAAATTTGGCTAAGTCTGGAGCCTATTTTGTTTGTTTTAGGGTTTCATCCTTCAGACTTGGATTTGAGGCCTTTCCTTTAGGGTTTTGGAAAAATTGAGCATTGCATTGTAATCAGTACCCTTTAAGGAACCCGCTAGTGAAATTTGAGCAAATTCTGAGCAACTTTCTATTTTTAGAAAGTTCCTATTTTCTAGGGATTTCACTGCCTCTTGGATTGGTCTAATTTTGCCAAAAATCAAACTTACTATTTTTAGCAGTTTCCATTTTTAGTAAGTTTCTATTTTTAGTGTCTCTGTGTCCTATTTTGCCTTGATCCTAACATTTTGAAACACTTACTATTTTGGGAAAGTCTATTTTTTGCGGAATCTTTACAGGGAGACGCTGAAGACGTAACATTCTTGAACATTTCTAAATCCAAAAAGTTTGAAAAGCAAGCTAAGTGACCAAAAAGTGGCTAAGTATGGATGCCCATTCCAGAAGTGGAAAGCATTGAAAATCTTCTAAGTCTGGCTCAAAGCACCTCAATTCCAAATGTGGCACCTTGAAAATGGTTGAAGAATGGCCAAGTCTCGATGAAACATCGAGTAAAAATCCATCACCAAAGCATTGCATCCAATACATGGAGATACCAAATTTATGTGTTGGAAGAATTCCTCCACAAAACACCTTCCTGCAGGTGCTTGAAATGGCGCCCAAGGAGAAGTTGGAGCGCTCAAGGAAGGGGTGTAATATTCCCCTTAAATTTTTTGTTTTCGTTTTTAGCAATAAGAATTACAAGCAAACACCATAACCCGTTAAGGTTAGAGAAATAATCCAAACTATTGAAAGGGAACCCTTCCACCTTTTGTTCACCGAGAGCCCAATCTGGGAGGGTGAGAGCATACGGTGTTCCGGGGATCGTTAGCACCATAAACCAAACTGAAATTACAATGCATGGGCGGCAAGCCAGCCCCTTCTGCTTATCTAGCAGGATAGAAACTGAACTCTTGGCGGTAAACCAGCCAAGGGAAATAACAAGAAACTAGAACTCAATCACTCTACTGCGTATTTCAGTGGGAGGACATTACATTAAGCTATCACTCTATCATATATTTCAGCGGGAGGACAATTGCATAAAACTTCTCACTTGACCACTTATTCAGTGGGAGGACTGAGTACATAAATTGAATTACAAAGCAAGAAGGCGGCTAGGCCAACCTCTTCCACTTATGTAGTGGGCAAGCAACACATCATAAATGGTTAGTAGTGCTACTACTTAACCTTACAATATAGGAAGTAGAGAGATTGAATAGAGAAGTAATGTTGTCCAAGCTGATAAATATTCCCAAGCAAGTGCTAACTCCCCAAAAGCCCTTCAACATGAAATTATGAAATTCTAAGAGCAATGACATGCATACCAGCAACTTCAAGAAGCTATGACACATTCAAATCTCTCTCCAAACTCATCCAAATCACTCCCCAATCAACTAATCTACTCACACTCCTAAATGCACACCCAAACACTAACTTCTGGAAATCTGTAATTTTTTACAGCAAGCTGGAAACGCATAACCAGCAACACCAAGACACACTAAAATGCATAAAACACTCTCACAACTCACCCAAATCACTCCAAACCAAACCCAAATTGCTAATATATCAATACTAACCAAGAACAACCAACAAACTGACCACCAAACATCCCACTTAACTCAGCTTACTTCCAAATGCCCACACAGAGAAAACCACCATAGCTGGGAATTTCGATTTGCAATATTAAAATGAATACTCAGAGATTAGTGCTGGAAACTTACAAATACCTTTGCCTGAGACACAGAAAATCAAAGAGCCAATACCCAGAAGCAGCAGACGATCACACAGAGACTTATGAATGAAAGTATGCTTCAGCCATGACTTTCCCAACAACCTAGAAACACACTGAAATTCAAACCACAACAAAACCAGTAATCCCACACTTCAACAAACTCACCAAGAACATTGAGAGAACATGGAAAACAACTAGGTACTGTCTTGCAAGTACGAAACTGCACTTAGCTAGGAAGGCTCACTTCGAAGCTCAGATTTCTATTGCCAAACCGACAGCATAACGATGCAATTTTCAAGATGCCCAAAATGAGAGCCCAAGGCTCTTATTTATAACTTCTTGCTCCACCAAATTCAAATGCAAATGGCGCCCAAACTCCATTCAAACTCATTTCATTTCATTTCAGGTCCTCACTTAGACATGGCGCCCACTTTCCCCTCTTCCTAGGCAAAGTTCGAACTTTGCCTTAGGTGACAATTTGCAACATAGAAATAATATAACATGAGATGTTTTATCATCCTCAATCGCCACCTTATTAACGCCACTGACTTAGGAAAATAACAATATTGATATCAAATAAATATTTTTTCTTAAGTCGTCCACAATAAACTTAATCAGTAAATACAAATAATTAAATATTAAACCTTAGGACAAGGAAATAATATTTAATTAAATCACTTATGACTCCAATACAGATTATCAACAAAAACCAAGATGAAGCTGAGCAATGAAGACCAATGAATTGCTGCAAGATCAGGACCCTGTCCAATCTGCCAAAAATAGAAATGCTCCATACTGCCACTTACTAAAAATAGTAAGTCATGAAATACTCCTCCGAAAAGCATAATCTTCGCACCAAGAGAAAGAGCTTGGAAAGCTCAGTAAGACAACATCATCCAAACAACCAAACCCTAACTTACTAAAAATAGTAAGTTCTCACTTCACCAAAGAATCCAATGCATGTTATGCCACCCTAGAGTTCATAAAAAACCCAGAAGGAAACCATAGATAGAACTGAAGAATTCCCTCCTGATAAACCCTAAAAAGCTCGTGCAGAACTCCACCAAAGTTGGAAACCCTAATTCTCTTTTCCACATAGCCTACGGGTCTCTGGAATAGGCCAATGGACCACTGAAAGCACATCATTGAGAAGGGGACATTATAGGGGGTACTGGAAGGCACATCAAAATCATTCCTTCTTGCAGGTGCATGAAATGGCACCCAAGGAGAAGCTGGAGCGCTCAAGGAAGGGGGTACTGGAAAGCACATCAAACAACACACCTTTGTAATGTCCCCAATTTTAATAAAGTGACTTAATTAAGTTAATTAATTAAATGGTCCTAAATTTTAAATAATACCATAAGGACTTATTTAATTAAATAATTTAATTATTAAATAAAGGGGCCCAAATTAATAAAATAATAAACTATTGTCGGCCTGCTTGTAACCCTTCGGGAAATTTCCCGGAGCTCTTTATAAGGCCGAGTTTTGCTTAGTTGTAGGTATATGTGAATCTGTTATTTTTGCTCTGTATGTGCAAATTCCTGTTGGAGTTCAGTTGTCTGCCATTTCAGAGGTGGAAGATCCTCCCTACTTGGCATCCACAGTTTTTGGTGGGAGTAACTCCTCACCCTACTCTGCTTTGCTCTCAGTCCGAGATTTTTTGTAATCTGAAGTGCTATCATTATTGAATCTGAATAGAACCCAATCCTTTTATATGAGATCATATGTGATTTATTCTCTCACAAGGATGGGTAGCTTTGATGGCTTTCCAAGAAATGGGCCCATGGGATGTGGACTAGTACAGTTGAAGGTTCATGAATGTTATCCCCACTTGTACCTATCCAACACTAGTTCATTCAAATTGGTGATTGACAATTTCACTATGTACTTGACTAGGTTTATGCAAAATGAGCTTCATACAAGAGTGTCACTAGGAGCCAGGGCACTAATACAAACGTTTGGGGCCGTGTTCTTGTAGTTTCCCCAAAGTTTACTTATATCAGGACACAAGGATTTTCCTACCAGCCTCATAAATTATCAAGATACCTGTTAGATAAGCTGGTATTGCTGGAACTTATGAGATAATTGACAGCCTATGACCAAATTTAGTAAAAGAAAAGAAAGTTGTCCATCGAATTTCCTGTTGTCCTTGGCGACTACGTGGAGTTGTGCCCAAACTTGGCAGTAGCTGAAAAGGCAGTAGAGGAATTGGCATCCTACCATTTACCATTCTACACATCCAGATCTCACTACGATCCATATCATAAAATCAGGAAAGTTGCTGGAGTGAAGTTTGTGCACAAGTTTCACATGGAAGATTTTTGGGCTAGTGTTAGGTATGACCTTGAGGTCAGGAGGAAAATGTTTTCCAGACTACCCCTTAACATGATTAGAATTGGTGAAATAATGCAAGTGTCGGATCAAATGAAAGAGGATCCAAACGTGGTGTAGCCGGAATATGAGAAGGTAAAGGACTAGCCTATACAGCTCCTGGATTGGTCAGAACCCGAAGTTGATGATCTAGACATTTTAGCTAGACCGGTTATGAATTTCACCAAGCATTGGATCGACCAACATGTCAAGGCGTTGAAGGAAAAAAAATGTTCGCATAAGTTACCAGCTAATAGGAAATCTGGATTCCCATAGTGAGGCTACAGAAGGGTCATCATAGTTCCAAGTTGAGGAAGGAGAAATCCAACAGAAAGGAGTTGGAACTGGTGAAGAAAAGAATGCTCCAAAGAAGCCTAGGGCAAGGAAGAGGAAGGAAGTTCAACCACAAGTCCAACAAGAAGCCCAATTGGATGTTCAACATGAAGTCCACCAGGAATAACCACAATAGAAAAGAGCAAGGATGGAAGAAGTTCAAACCCTAGCTAGTTCTTCCAGCATGCGAGAAGTGGAAATGTTTGTATAGGAAAATCCACTAAATTCGCCACACGACAATTTTCGTGATAGCACGCTTGCACAGGATGTTCTCAGCGTTAGCGCTGCACACAGGCCGACTCAGCCAAGAGGTCAAAGACAAGAACTTCCTCTCCATCTAGAAGAACCACGCCAGGATAGTTTCGTAGAAACAATCCTTGGAGAAATGGAGGAAACTTCATAGGAGCATGCACATATGGAGATTCAGGGAAAAGGAAGTATATGACTTCTCCAGATGGTATTGTGCAGTAATATTAGGAAAAGAAGCCTTCAAGAAGTCAAATGAAGAATCAACTTGGCTAAGGAGGATACTCAAAAAAACTCAGATGGAAATCCTCTCCTCAACAAAGGAATTGTTTGCGCCATAAATGGGAGATAAGGAAATGACCACAAATAATTTGAAGAGCAAGGTCAAGGAATTCGTTTTCAAGGACATGAGTTCTTTCTCGGCGAGTCACTTGGATGACATTTTCATATTCATCAATTTCATGAACAAGATTCAGGAACTCAAGCCAGCATGGGAGAAGACTCTCAGTCAGTGTGAAAAGGATACAACAGTCATGGAGTACAAGTATGAGACTACTCCTAGTGTCCCTGTGGATGAACTCAAGATAGTTATGTCTAGGTTCATTGACTTTGCCAACAAAGAGAGCGATAAGGGATGCTTACTTCTAGATGATGAGTTGTTTGATGCTTAGTTGACTTCTAGTTGTTGGTTCTTTACTCTAGTTCTTTTTGCATAAAAGGTGGTCGTTTACTTTGAAACCCTAATTAGGGTTCCATCTTGTAATCTCAACCCTTGATTGCAAATCAATCTTGGCCATTCATTTGTGGAAGGTTCTCTATAAATGGCCCATGCCTTCTCATTTGTAAATCATTAGATAGCTCATTAGAAATAGAGTGCTCTTGCTCTTTAGAGCAGTAGAGTAGGAGAAGGAGAAGACATTGTTGTAAGACTTGGAGAAATAAATTTGATTTCATTCAAGATAAGGTGGATTCATATTTATTTCAGCTTTTTGCATGGTGTTCCTTTGATTTCTCAAATTCTTAGAAGTGCATTGATGTTAATGGAGAATGTGACAATGTTTGATGAATTTCAATGGTTCATACTTTTTGCACTTAGATGATTTATGTTTGCAGTGTAAAGTTAGCCTGAACCTTTTCTATATATATGGTTAACTTCTATCATGGAATGTACATTGTCCGTTATGATGGTGTTCATTGTGATATGAAAACTCTTTGCATAATCCCTAGAAGATTGCACCAGTTCTTGTGGAGTTGTTGTTGAGCATGGCAAAGAAGGACTTGGTTACTAGGAATTTGTCCATTGGAGCATGATCCATTACCCTCATTGTCCCTAGGAGTAGATCAGAACTTCTTAACCTTTTCCCTTTTGTCCTTTTTTTTCAATTCCAGTTAAGTCCGTTCAAGGAAGAAGCATCACAATCCTGCAATATCAAATGATGAAGTTCAAACCATAGCATCAAGAGAAGTGAAGAACAACAAAAGCGTAAGTCCCCCTTGGATTACCAACATACATCAGCCAAAATGAGCTATATACATCATAAAGTCGCAAGTTTGTGTAGGAACCTTGGAATCACTTTTATTAACTTTTGCAATCTTAACATAAAAGGCGATTTTGCTCAAGAAAGGATAAGGTGTCTTTGGCATTTTTTATTCTATGTCGGTGTGGTCACAAAACACCCATCAACACTACTCAACCTAGTGCCTAGTGAACTTCAAAACTGGCCTGCTTAGGACATCCAAATCATCAACTTCTGGTTCTGACCAATTAGGCGCTTGAATAGGCCTATCCTTCTCTTTTTCTTACTCTGGTTGAAGTTCTGAACAATATTCTCATCCTCTTCAATCTGATCTAGTACTTGTATAACTTCACGAAATCTTATCAACCTGAGAGGCAATATGGAAAACATCCTCCTTTTGACTTCAAAGTTATCCTTGGCATTAGCCCAATAATCCTCTAGTTGAAACTTGTGTTTGTGCTTTATGCCGGCTACCATCCTAAATTTTTGTACATACCAAGGAATGTCTCTGAGGTATGAGGTGCTAATTGGTAGAATAATAGTTCATCCATTATTTTTTCCTGCTGCTGCCAATGACAAGCACATTTCCTCATAATCTCCTATGACAATTGGAAATTCAAGCCCCAACTTCTTCTTCTTCTTTTGAATTTTTTCATAGGCAATCAACTGTCTAGTAACCTATAATAGCCCCATCTTATATGTTGGATATCTTGGAAGTTTATATGGTTGGGCAGAAAATCCTTGGACCCAGATATAAGTAAATTTTGGAAGTTGAATGTACCAAGCTCCATACTTCTTTACTAACTCTCTTGCCTCCTGCGACAACCTTGTGTGAAGTCCTCCTTGCAAAGATTTGGTGATATGCATAGTGAAGGTGTCGCTTTCTTTCTTGAAAGAAGTAGGACCATATAAGTGCAATTGCGGATAACACTCACGAAATTTCAGTTGTCCTGGTCCACATCCCGTGGGTCCTTTGCTTAGTAACCCGCTGAATTTGCCCATTCTGACCAACAGGTGGACAATATACAAGCTCATGTAGAAAGATTGAGATTGCTTTAAATTCCTCAGCTGCTCGTCCAAGTTGTTGCCGATTATTTTTGCCCAGTCTACCACCTTTATGCCTTCCATTACTTCACCAATGAAGTAAAACATCCAAGATTCAAATATGTAGGCCTGCAGACACCCCATGGCCTTGCTCATCATCAGCACAACATTGGCATATTTTTGCTTAAAATCCATGTTGGTGATTCACTTGGGCAACTTTGAAATGTGAGGCTTCGGCTTCTGCATCCACACCTTATTGATGATTCCAACGCATCTCTCAAAGCTAGAATCATAAATCAACTTTGCTCTTTCCTTGGTCTTATATGTCATGGATTGGAATGCAAGAATTCCAAAAGCCTCTCCAATTGACTCTGCGGTAGGATTCGCCAAGAGTTTGCCATCAGGTGCCATAATCGCTCTTCTTTCAGCATTATAATGCTTTGCACACTCCATAATCAGCCCCGAGCAATGGATGGCAGGAGGAAAGCCGACAGCTACTACAATTCCACTTCTGACTTTCATTCTGGCAGTGGCTGAGGGAGGATGTCCGTCAATTCCAAATACTCTCTTTTTAAATTCCCCCAACTTGAAAGTTCCCAAGCTGGTATCATTGACTTTTCTCCATTTTGAAATGATTGGTGTCTTTGGGAGAAATCCTCTTCGTTCGTTCTTGATTTGTGCCTGTCGGAAAGTATTTGCGGCCTTGCTGGATTCTGCCATTCCTACAAAATAAAATAATTAACATTAAATTCTTGACAAAAGAATTCAAGAAATCCACCAAGGAAAGTATCCCATGCTGTCAATTCCAGACTTGGAATAAATAAAAACTTCCAAAATAAGAACTTCTGGAAAATGATAAAAAACTTCGCTCTGACTTTCTTCAATTTTCTCTTGCTTCGAATTTCTTAAAAAAATCGTGTGAAGAATGAATTCCAAATCTATGCCTAAATAGAAGTCATCCACGAAGTTACTAAGTTGGTGAGGGGATAATTTAGCAGTTGCATCATTTTTTTTCAATCATGCGTCATGCTTCTCTAGACAACTTGCCATTCTAGTGGACCTTGCCATTATTTTTTGAGTTCAAAAATAGGAACTATAATTTTCCAAGTTGTGCCTCATTAATACGGAATATTCCTTTTTGCATGTTGCAAACTCATCTTTTCAAGATCCTTTCTATCTTGGATGTACAAGATTTTGGAAGATTTTCTTGCCTTGGAGGAATTTTAATAATTTTTTCCAATTTTAAAGAATTTTTGAACGTCTGTTAATCTTGGAGAGAGAAATTTTTTCCTTGGTGGAATTTTGCCTTGAAGGAATTTTTAGATGCTCATGTATACTCTATCCTGAAGGGAGATTTTTCTGACAACCAACCATTTTTTCCATGTCCAAGGAATTTCATTCTATCCAGAGTTCTGAGGAGAGAAATCTTCAATACTTAACCAATTTTTTCCTTGTCCTGGAGTTCTATCAACTTGGGCGCATTTTGGCCCTAAGGAAGGAATTTTACTAAGGAGGAAAATTCCTCCTTGTCATGCTTTAAGCGCTCTCCCTCCAACCTTGGGCGCAAATTTGCCATAGTGGAGAAATTTGGCGTAAACAAGAAATTCTTCCTTGACTAGATTCTGGCGCTCTCCACCTGTCTTGAAGCACATTTTTGAGGGGGTGGAGGAATTTCCTTGGAAAGGAAAATTCCTCCCCAACATGGTTTGGGGTCTTGATGAAATTTGTCTTTTAGAGGAAGATTTTGAGAAATTCTTCCATGACAGCTTGGATTTTGTGCCCAGGAATAGACTCTTCCATGCCTTAGAATAGATTTTCATGCCTTTGCCATTTTAGGAAAGAATTCCTGACAGCACCAAATTTCTGATCGTCTACTTGCTTTTTCAACTTTTTCTAGATTTAGAACTTGGAATTTCAAGAATGTTCTGCCATCAATGTCCTACCAACTGCTAGAGATAGACCTGCCAAAAATAGACTTACTAAAAATACTAAGTTCTTCCAAACATCAAATTAGGGCAAACCGGGGCACAAGGACACTTACTAAAACTAGACACTATTCAAAATAGCAAGTTTGTTTAAACGCAAAATTAGGCAAATCGGGACGTAGTGAAACTTATTAAAAATAGTAAGTCATCAGAATTCACTCAAATTTCACTGGTAGCTTCGTTGAAGGGTTCTTACTTCATTGCTTCATTCAGATTTCTCAAAACCCTAAGTTCCAACCTAACTACAGCAAAGACTAGAACTTTAAATTACATTGATGCACAAACTTAATGAATACAATGATAAGATTAAAGGAATAGAGTTTTCCACGTGCAGATTAAGAGGATTGAATGATGCTGTTATTAATTAATGACTACTTATTAATAACCTTAGCTAAGAAGCAGTCATCCTAATAAACTATTAATTAAAGGCAAATAATTTGCAATCCTAAACAAATGAATAGTAACAAATCAGTTCCATGTAGCCACGAAGGGACAACAGTCAATAGGAAGAGGCACGCCCTTATGAAGGAAGACGTCCCTTGCAGGAAAGAATGACTCTACGCCTTATTTTAGAAGATATAAAGATTGATCTACAAGGAAGAAGAGAGGGGCATCGAAAGATAAGGAAAGGTGAAAGGTTAATTTCGGTAGATGTCAGCGAATTGTATCTTGCTACCAACTGTATGCTGAACAATAATTGTTATACTATTAATGTTTCTTTCTGAGAATATTCTGCTGTAACTTACAATATCTGAAATATAAGTGAAAGAATATATATATATATATATATATATATATATATATATATATATATATGTATATATATATATATATATACTACTGTCAGTATTTAAGAAGATGGGATTGAGTTGTTTCCAAAGAGGGGCAGTCTAAATCCAATTAATAGGATGATTCCAAAGATAGGGCAAGGATCAGCATCCCGTAGACTTTGAGGGCATGGTCCCAAGATAGGGTAAGGGTTTGGATCTGTAAACTTTGAGGGAGCCTATTGTACTTTGGTCTCTAAGCGCTTTGGTAACATAGACATTCTCTTCTTCCTTAGAATTGAAGTAGTACAAAGGTTGACACTTACATTAAAAATTCTGGATGATAAAATTAATTATCTAGTTGATGGAATTAATTATCTAGTATGGTAGATGAACAATTTACTTATTAATAATTGATAAATTAATTGAACTATGTAATATCACAGATTTGATTCATGTTAAGATAGATTTGTCTCCTAATCAATTTAGTTTAAGTCATAATTATATTGAAATAGATTAATTATGGTCATGCCTAAACCTAGTAGGGGACATTACATAGAACAAGGACTGCAATGTCTGCATTTAGTAGGAAGGAAGAAAAATCTTCCCAATCTGGTAATAGTGAGTAATTGTATGACAAGAATTTCAAACCATTTTTTTTTTCCAAATATGTGAATTGAGGGATTTTGGTCTCTTGCCCTTTGTATTAAATTTTAAAACAAGGTTACATTTCAAGTATGAAGATTGCCAATGAGCTGCAATCAAGATGTAAAAGGACTATCTCTGAACTAAAGAATCCCTTGTTGAAAATCAGGGAACTCCATTTTCAACTAACCATAGAAGAAATAATGAATCAAGGCAACATATTCCAACAAAAGAATCCAACCCAGACACAAAATTACAGAGTCTACCCATCCAACAGAAATGCTCCATAACCAGCAATTGGTGTTTCAGCCCTGCGTTCATTGCTGCCCCAGGGAGCCAGACCTTTGGTCTTCAATAGAAATCTGATGGCACTACACCTGTCAGCTTGCTCACTGCCCTGGTGAAGAGATGGTGACTAAAACGGATGAAGAAGCTTAGAGAAATTGAAGTCTGGAATAAACCCTTCCCCACTGCCTTCAACTACAAAAACCTGCAATTTGTCGACCACTCCAGCCAGAGGTAAAAACCTAGCATCAGTTTCTCTGAATGATGCCATGGAAAATAGAGCATGGAATCCCCCAGCAGCCATAGGAAGAGTGCAAACAGAGGTAGCCATGGCAAACTCCAAAGCAGCCTCCATTCCTCCTCTGAACTCCTCCCTTACAAGACTCTGAGCCAGAGCTTTCGTTGCTTATTTATCCGTAACAAATTCCAAAATGTTGGAAATGAACATGGATGTTAAACCATCACACATTGATAACCTTTAATTTATTCTTCATCAACGTTATTGCATCCTATTTCTTTAACTACTATGAGCTTGATTAACCAAGCAACTATTGACCTCTAAATGCAGTATTGGTGTCCCAATTTTACAAAAAAAAGATAAATCTTATTAATGTGCCTAACTGTTTCAAAAATGGAGCAGGTGATTGCATTTAGTGACGAAGAGGGTGTTAGGTTTCATTCTACCTTCTTGGGGAGTTCAGCTATTGCTGGAATACTTCCAGCAGACATTCTACATATATCTGATAAAAGGTTGGTTCTGTCATAAATTGATGATATAAAATGTCTGCTTATCACTCAATTCTGATCTTTGGTGCATGTGCAGTGGATTTACTGTTCAGGATGCACTTAAAGCTAATGATTTTGATGGAACAGAGGAAAGCCTGCTTCAACTCAAGTATGATCCTCTCTCAGTGTGGGGTTATATCGAGGTTAGCTTGCAAAGCATGCTTAAATTTGTCTTGAGTATTTTCCTTTGTTGTCCAGGAAGGCTTATACATCTAGATATTCTTTTTTGGTCTATGGAGCAGGTTCACATTGAACAAGGCCCAGTGCTGGAGGCACATGGAGTTCCTCTGGGAGTTGTAGTGGGAATAGCAGGACAGACACGATTAAAAGTAAGATTGCTTTCCCCTTTCTTATGAGAACCCTATTAATTGTAAGGGATAAGATCAACTTCATGCAATCTCATACCTTTTTGTCACAGAAGAAAAGGATATAACAATTTACAATTAGGTCCATATAATGTGTCAAAAAATGGATCCATTGACCTGGTTCTTCTTTACAGGTTACATTGAAGGGTTCACAAGGGCATGCAGGTACTGTACCAATGTCAATGCGTCGTGATCCGATGCCAGCTGCTGCAGAAGGTATTGTGTTCTTGGAGAAATTATGTAAATATCCAGAAGAACACTTAACTGAAGATGGCAAAGACAATTTATTCGGGATGGGAGATTCAGATGGATCAACAGTATGTACTGTTGGAGAAATAGCAACCTGGCCAAGTGCAAGCAATGTTATTCCTGGGCAGGTTTTGAATATTATTTCTCACTTTTTTGCATCCTTTTTGAACTTGAATTATGTAGACAAAGTTCACAGAGAGTAACACATTGTCTTAGACAATTTATTATGAAGGCTAAGTGCTCACGCAAATGAAAATGTGGCACTATATTATTATGCAAATAAAAAATCTTTGCTAGAGGTTTCCTATCAAAACAAGGGTGTCATCTTTGAGAACATTATTATTTCACAAGTTTTCTTATTAGCTTTGGAGGCTTTGATCTCATTTATCTGGAATATAAATATATATGAGAATTTTCACTTAAAGAGAATTTCCAAACTGAAGGGAAAGCTGTGAATTCCTTTTTCAAGCCCTTGGAGCCTATGTTTCTTGTCTGAACTAAAACCAGAACAGAACCAGATGAACTTACAAAGCAACTGTAAATGAATGCTTGAATATACAGGTAATGGGAAATCATATTGTTTCGATTGCTATGGCCTTTGGATTATGGGGTACTTCCAAACTCCTTTGTTTCCTCTATCCCACATTAGAAAAGAACTGATTGAGGCCTCTTAACTTGATACAATGCCACATTTTCTTTTTTATGTTGCCTTTAAACTATGTAGGATTATGCATATGTTTTCATCCATCTATACACAAAGTCCTTGATAAAACCTCTAGCATGCATCTCACCTAAAACATTTCAATAAGATATAAGGCACATATCATTAACATTCATATCTTGAATTTGAAAACAATTGGATATTATTAAAATAATCAAAGTAGTACCTGTTAGTCAAGAGTGACTGACACTCTTGTGGACCATCTTCTTTTTGGTGATAATCAGATTGGTTATGAGATGGATGCAGTATTTTTCTTTTGCCTTTATCTATGATTTCAAAACATCTGCCAACATAATTATACTTCTAGAATAGCTGAAGAGATTTGGAATATCAAATGTATTGGATTCTTTTCCTCTCACATGCTTAGATAGTTATTCAGCATTTGATCAAGTAAAATAGTATGTTCATTCATGTGCACAGATAAATCTTAGATTTAACTGATTTGCTTCTCCTTTCAAATGACATAAATAGTTAAATTTGATTATTTATCAATTTTCAAGTTTTCACGCGTCCTTTGGACATTCATGCTACCTCATAAATTTATCATGAATGTTCACTTAAACCATCTTCGAATGAGAGATTATGACAACCATCCATGAAATGTTGCGGAAGACTTCCATTAACTTGTACAAATGCTTAGAAGTGCTTCGAAGTTTTTGCTTTGTTTGGTCTAGTTAGATAGTCCAATATATTCCATCTATTCTCCTAGCTGTGAATCTTAATCAAAGGTATTCTGCCATACTTATTGGCATCAAATTGTTCTCCATTATGAGGATTTTAATTTTTTTTGGTCACTGCCTCCTGGTTCTTATAATCATATGATTCTGGATGCAATTCCCAATATTTATCATACATTTGACCATGAACATAACAATGCCTACAATGTTTTTTCCATTATTTCTTTGTAAAAGTATTCATAGCATTTTTTCTTTACCTTTCCCTTTTGTCTTAGAAACACCATGCTTTTTTTGTGCATGCAAACAAGAGGATGAACTCTTCTTGTTATCCATCTCAAAATAATGGACTTGAGAACATGTTTCATCTATATCCTTAGGCTTGACCATTAACTCAAACCTTCTTAGATTACTGTCGTGTCCTCTAATATTGTTCATCAAGATAGCATAATCTTGCACATCTTTGCTCATTTGAACAGGACATAATAACCCTGCATATTGTTGCTCATTTGAACGGCCTTCTTGCAAAATTGGCCTTGTATAATACTACATACTTTGGCCTAAAACTAACAAGGAGTTCGAAGGTTGGAGTTAGAACATGAACTATTACATGCTCTCTTGTTTTGTTGTTGTAACGTACATTATAAGCATTCGTTCAGCTCTTCACATCATGTGGAGGGCAAATGACTGAATAATTGTAGGCAAACTAGTTTGATTTGTTGACCCCTTTCTAGTCACAGGATTCCTCATTCCTTGCCACACCATTTATAACATATGTTTACGTTATTTATTCTTGCTTGTGAATAAACATAGCATATGTATTTGCTAAAGTCTTTTAGATGCATATCTTGATTATGTGTTGGTTAACTAATATCTTATTTTCCTTGATCCCTATCCTAGAAAGTCATTGAAGTCAAGGGTAACTGCAATCACACCAATTAGAAGCTGATGCAAGAGCTCTCCACAAAAGAAGAGGAAGTTACACTACTTGAGTCTAAGTGCACATAGCTCCCAATTCTTGATCAACTAGACATTAGCACACCAACAGGCCTAGTTGAGACTTGTGTTGTACATACAATGAAAGATGAGAATCCAATAAGCCTTTGTCATTCTTTGCAATCTAATTCCATATGCCTGCTTGGAAATTTTGAGAAACACACAAAGGAACTGGTTCCAAGTTGCTAAAGCAAATGGAGGACGGTTAAGGCATTGCCAATCTCCTCTAGATGGAGATGAGACTGCACACCATTGGTTGTGGTTATAGTAGTCATTGTGCAAGGAGAGAAGGTTCTATACTCTTCTCATCATAGTTGAGCATTGGAAAATTGTCTACATTGTGTGTTGCATCAAGAAATTCAAGTATCTTCACTTGCACAAGAAGCAATTCCAAACTAGCAAGGACTCATTGCTCACCCAAACAATGTGGAGTAAATTAGTAGATTCATGCTTCTTAGTGCTCTTTGAGGAAGGAATCTCATGTAGATGCACTAATTTCTCAACCACACCTTTCACTACAACAACATCAACCATGGTGTGCACATCATGCACAAGAACATTCCACTATTCAAACATGCAACACATGAAAGCATTCTTGGTGAAGACCTGTTGTGACCCTTTTCACACATCGCCCCATTGCAAATGGGGATCCCCTGTTTTTGCTTTTTAGGGTTTTGCCTTGGCGTCGCAACTGCTAAGTCTAGTCTTTTTGCAATGAGGGGTGAGAGTTTTTGGGTGGTCATCCAGGTCAAATAGGGAATTCATGCTCAAAATAGTGTTTGGACATCGTCAAAGTGCTCAGAAGGCCCGAAGGACAAAAAACGCAATTGCTTAGGGTCAATTCCGACACCTTCCTATTTTTTAAGGAATTCTGCTTTTTTTTATTTTTGGCACTTTGGGACCAATCCGGAAAGCAACTTTTTTACTTTTTTTTGCTTTTTTGAAAGTAGACCTAGGGTTGGGTCCCTCAAGTCATGGCATTAGTGCCCATGTCTTCAGAATCAAAAAATTATCTCTAAGTGAAAAAAGCAAGGCAAAAAACCCTAGGCTAGGGTTTTGTTCCAGATGCTCCAGTCTCCAGATAAGCAGCATGGCAGATCAAACTTGAAGATGGCAGAGATTTAAGGAATTCAAACATGGCACATGGCCAGATCAATGTCAAGTCCGCCTTCAAAAAGCATCCTTCCACTTCGCTCGAAATTCTCGCCCAAGGTTTGGACACGTACGAAGAGCCTGCCAAAATTCTTGCCCAAGGTTTGGACACATTTGAAGAGCCTGCCAAAGTTCTCGCCCAAGGTTTGGACAAGTTCAAAGAGCCTGCCAAAATTCTTGCCCAAGGTTTGGACATGCCCAAAGAGCCTGCCAAAATTCTCGCCCAAGGTTTGGACACGTCCGAAGAGCCTGCCAAAATTTTCGCCCAAGCTTTGGACATGTCTGATCAGCTATGCAGTCCGCCCAACCAAGTTGCACAACGTTCGATACCAGTTGAAGTCCGCCAAGGAAAAAATTCAGAAAATTGGCAAAGTGTTGATACCTTGGAGAATAAAATTTCAAAATTTGGTTGTGTCAAGGAAATTCCCTAAGAAAAAAGCAAATCCACCCAAGAAAGATGAAGGAAAATTTGGCTAAAGTGCTGGTGGATTGAAAGAAAAGTTGAAAATGTCCAATCTATGATGAGTTTCGCTCAAGAAATGGCCAATCCAAAGTCCACCCAGCTATGTAAGAAAGTTCCAAGGCATCTACAAAGTCCTCCCCAAGCTTGGCAAAGCTATGATAAAGTCCGCCAAGGAAAGAGTCAAGAAAAATGTCCAAACACTTGTCAAGTCCGCCCCACCCAAGGAGAGAGAGTAAGGTTGGATGGCGAGACAAGCCTAAAGTCCGCCCAGCTAAGGAAGGTGTCCAAATATTCATGAGGTTCACCTATGGTGGGAAGACTATGAAGTTTGGCATAGACACAGGGATGATCAAGTTCGCCAAAGAGAGGGAAAAGATGGCTTGAAGAGGTTAAAGTCCGCCCAACACCTAGAGAACTTGGCCAATCAACCTACACATGACTAGACATCTACAAAGTTCGCCTAGGGGAAATTGAAGGTAGCAAGGTAAAATGGCACAAAGTTAGTATATCCAAACATGTGCAAAGTTCGCCATGACTAGAAATTGATGACAAGATAACCAATTCGGCCTAGCAAGAGACCAAATTCGCCATGAAAGAGGAAAATGGCTAGAGAAACAGACAAATTGGACAAGAAACATGAGATTCACCATTCAAAGATCAATCAAGATTGAAAGGATTGGAAAATAAAGCTTGACACCTAAAATATTTTTTATATTTTTTTTCCAACACTTGGAATTATTTTCAAAGGGAAAATAAATTCAACACTTAGAGAAATTTTCAAAAAAATTCAACACCTGAAAATTTTTGAACACATGAATTTCTAAAGGCTCTTTGCCAACACACCTACCCAAGGAAGGAAAGGAATTTCCAAAGTGCGACCCAAGTGTTTGAATTTGCCAAGAGAAAAATAAAATAAAAAAATGGCTACAACAAAAGATTCAAATTTTGACTTAAGTGTTGGAAAGAAAACATGAAGAAAGAAGAAGAATAAAGAGGAAAAGTAAAGAGGAAATGAATAAAATCCTTGTTTGAGGATGGAGTTTGTCCCAAAGATGTAAATATCTTAATCAGCAATAAATCTTTTGGCTGAAAATTTTTTAAAAATCGAGAATCGGCAAAATTATCGAACATTTGAAAATATATAATTTCTTAAAATATTCTAAAAAAGCACATGTATACACTAAATTTATAGAACGCAATAGCATATTACTCCAAACGCAGAAGATGTATGCCCGTGCCGCGTCCAAAGGCTGCAAAAACGGCGGATGTCAGGGAGAATTTCTCTACTATTTCACGTCTCTCCTATTTTGCGTCACATGACTTGCGTCAAACCCAGAAAACACAAAATGGTGAACTTTTTTTTATTTTTAACTTCACACAACTTTTTAGGGTTCCGAGAGTTTTTTTTATGTGCGATTTTTTGGAATTTTCCACATGATTTAATCACAATTTTTCCCCCCACGACGCGCAATTTTTCAGAAAAAATTGGCTGCGATTTATTTGGCGATTAAATCAGTTAGGCAAATGGATCGCGATAAGTCGCAATTTGCCCAATTTAATCCTGATATTTGCATCTTTGGTTTGTCCTACTTAGCACAAGCCAAATTCAGAATTGAGGACAAATCCACAGGCAAAGTTCATTCGAGCATAGAGATGGCCAAAATCTTGGCTAGGTGTTGGAAGGTTCACATGAAGGTGTCACAAAATGAAATTGAATAGCCAAAATTTGGCTATGGGAAATATTTCACAGAGAAAGTTCCAATTTCCTCCATTATGGCGTAGGCACAGGGGAGTTCTCCAAATTTAGGGCACATGAAATAATTTCAAGGCATCAAGAAAGGAAAGTCTTCAGACTTGGTGAAAATATAGAGAGAAATTCCTTGAAGGATTTCATTTACAATCCCAGACCTATTGAAACAATCAGGGCAACTTCTTGAAGGATTTCATCTCTTGAAGAATTAAAGACAAGCTCCCAATCAGAATCAGATGGTGGCAAGAAAAGTATTCCAAACAAATTTCTATACTTCAACAATTTCTCAACACAAATTGGAGAATTCAGGGAAGACATTCAATAATCAGATTGTTCCAAGTCAACATGTCCAGGTTCAATGAACTTGACTTATCCAAAAGCTTCTAGAAGGCACACTTCACAATGAAACAACCTTCTATTTTATTATTGGTTTATATTTAGCAAGAAGGACAAGTGTCCTCAAATGTAAGGGGCTAGTTGTAGAAAACCCTAATTAGGGTTTTATTTTGTAATCTCGGCCGTTGATTCAAATTTAATCCTAGCCATTGAATTCTAATTGAGGAGCCTATAAATTGAGCTTGCTCCTCATTTGTAAAACATGGGAGCATTTTGCAAAACATGTTGAGATAAGTAAATTGTTGCTTATGGCTGCCAAAGTAAAAAGTAATACATTGTTTGAATTGATGGTGATTACTTCTCTTATTTTGGAGTTTGCATGGCTCTTATCCCTCATCATAGTTTAGATTTTAGATGAATGTAAGATCTGATAAGTATTGATTTATGGTGAATCTTCCACTCATACTTTTGATGAATAGATGATTTTTGTTCATTTTGTAAAGTTAGTTTGAGCTTACTTTGTGGATGCTTAACTTTTGTTTGATAAATATTGTTCGATTTGATGGTAGTTTTTCATGACATGAAAATCATAAGTACATCCCTTGAAGATTGCACCCACTTTGTGTAGTTGTCCTAGCATGGCAAGACAAAGTGTGGTTATTGGTTTCACCTAGTCAATACCGTTTCTTGAATTCTTAGGAGTAGAGTAGAACTATTAAACCTTTATCTCCTTTTCAGTTTTCCTGAAGTCCATGATCCAAGACCCAAACGATAGAGCTTCATTTTCTAGACCTTCATTGTGAATTAAACAAGCCAAGCGTAAATCCCCCTTGTAGTTCAACATACATAACCAAGGAAGCTATCCAACATAAAGTTGCCCGTTTGCACATATAAACCTTGGAGTCACCGTGTGGTCTTTCTTTGCAATCTTGGCACACGTAGTGATTTTGTTCAAGAGAGGGTAGAGTGTCCTTGACATTTTATTCTAATGTTCGGTGAATGATAAAACATGAACCAACAAGACCCACAACACACATCTTAGTACATGTTACCACTTCTTGCATGGGGCATACAACTGAGATATACATCCACGTGGTCTTTGTGAAAATAGAAACCATTTCCAATTCACTTGTAGGTTCTTAAATATTATTGCACAAAGGACTACACATGTCATGTCGTGGATCTGTCCCAAATAAACCCTAGCCAACCTTAAAGGAACAGTTCTAAATCGTTTTCTAAACATTTTTTATATATATTCCCAAGAGGGATGACCCATTAATAGCTAGTGCTCCCTTGGAAGGAATAAAAGCAATAGAAAATTATGATCTGCCTTGGTCAACCTCTTAGGGAGAAGCACCCATCCTTGAGCAAAGAAGTTTTGAAACTATAAAACCCTTTTCAATGCTAAATATTAAATAATTAAGCAATAATAAGGGCCAACCTCATGGGGAGACACGTCCCTTGGTAAAGGGGTATGTTAGATTGGATATAAATAAGGTTAAATGGAGATGTGAATGGCAAGGGGAAAGACAATACTCTTTTGCTCCTTAGCAGACTGATAAGCAGGCCCAAAATTATAGAAATCGAAACAAACGAACAACAACTGGACTAATGTTGGATAGTGATATAATTGTCTATAGTTAACAGTGATCATCAACAATGTCCGTAACAGGCTAATAGCAGATTGATTAGGAGTAGAAAGAATCATATAAGTAGAAAGCCAATTTATGCAATATCTGTTGGCAATTGACACTCAATTGGCTGGTTTCACTATGTTGTCATCGATGGCAACATGGTATTGTGTTCCGGCTTCATGTTTTGGATTAGTTGTGTACCGGTAGGCACTTCACAGATACTACACTGGCACCAGCAGGACATAATGATTTCTTTGGTCACCGACAATGCAGGCCGACATGGTTTAGTAAAGGTTATCGGTATTGGAGGCCAACAGATCTTGGATCCGGCATCGACAATTGATTTTAATGTTTATGCATTTATGTTATCTGGCCGACATGTAATTTGATATTGTATATATCTTTGTAAGCCAACATAAGGCATGTAAATTTGTATAGGGTATATAGGACAATTTGATAGATCATTTTTATATACATATACAAGAGACATATGATAGGAGATTATGGATATGTGAATGTAATATGATGCGAATTATATCAGAGAGATCATGTATGTGAGGAAATTCATGTAAGGGTTATTCCGGTAAAGGGTTTAGGGTTTCGGACTGAAACAGATAGAGCTTAAACCGGAACTGTATTCTGGCATAAAAGATGCTATCTTAGCAGTTCACACTTCTCCCGATTTATAGTCTGGAATTTTATGTAGTCAGTGAAGCTCCTTTTGTGATTGAGTAGTGTGCTCTAGGCTGTAAGCCTTCTTGCAAGTGTAGGCCTCTCATATTTTGTAATATCTCTTCATATGGCCAGTGGATTGATATTGCGGGTCACAAATCCCACCGTCGTTTTTCCTCTTTGAGGTTTTCCACGTATAAATCTGTGTTATGGTTCTCATTTATGTGATTGGCTTATTGGTTGCTTTACTTCTTTCAATTCTATATGTACCGGTATACCGGTTGGTGTATGCATGTTTTAATAAAGCTAAAACTTATCATTCCGGTATAACACTGATTCACCCCCCCGCTCTTAGTGTTATTGGTTTCCAACAATTGGTATCAGAGCCTTGTGCCTCAGAGGAAGTTTAACAGCTTGAGGAAGATCCTGAAACCGGAATCCATGGATGTCTTTGGAGAAGCAACTTGAGATGGCACTTGAAGATTATGATGCTGAAAGGTTGAAGAACTTAAAGCTACAAGATGAATTGAAGTCTGCTAAGAAATTCAATCTTGTCCTACAAGAGAGGCTATCATCTGTTCAAGCTAGGAGGAAGGAACTTTTGCAAAGTCAGGATGATGAAGAGAAATATGCACTTAAGGAACAATGTCAGAAATTTAGTCAGGAGAACATGGTTATGAAAAATGAAATGCAAGTTATAACTAATAGGATGTCTAAGGAGATTGAGGACAGAAAGAAGGAAGAAAATCTTGTTGTATCCCTGAAGAATAAATTTGAAGAATGTGGTAGGTTGGTTCATGAGAATGATATGTTGAGAACTAATTTGGTACAATCTTAGAATAATGAACAAGAGCTTGAGACACAAATGATAATTCTGAGAGAAGATTTAACTACTGCAAGTGAGTACAAAGAAAAATTCAAGATTAGCTCAGCACAGCTAGATGAGTTATTGAAGAGACAAAGGCAGATTGGAGATTCTAGTGGACTTGGATTTGAGCAAGGACAGAGTTCCGGTACTACTAATGAAGATCAAAACCATAAGGCACCGGTAAGGCAATTTAATGCTTATAAATTCAATGGTAGATGTTTTGTTTGCAATAGATTTGGTCACATGGCTAGGCAATGTAAAAACAGAGCAAATCAAAACCCTGATTCTGCTCCCAGTAAATGTTCTAAATGCAATAAGTTTAGTCATAAAACAAAAGATTGCAGAATGAATGTTAAATGCTATGCATGTGGAAAATTTGGACATATGGCTAATTAGTGCAGGTCAAGCAATTTCATCGATATTAGCAAAGCAATTCAAAGGAACAATGTTACATGTTATGCATGTAATGAGGTTGGACATATTGCTAAGTTTTGTAGAAGCAGAAATCCATCGGTTGGTAATGGAGGATCAAATGAGAAAGGAAAAGAGAAGGTTAGTGAAATCCAGCAAGATCATACTCAGAGATGGGTTAGAAAGACTGAAGAACAATCATCAGATGGGAATGTCCCGGTTACTTATCCGGCAGAAGAGGCTGCTCTTACACTGGTAGGTAGCTCATCCGGTAACTAAGGTAGATGCCTTAGGGGTTGGCAAAATTCACGAAGATGCTGCATATGCCCCGAGAAGAGGTTCTGGAAGATGTTTCAGATATTGGAGACAATTATTCGGCATGGATATGTTCTGAGCGTGTTTCGGTATCTTTCACCAACAGTCATTTATGTCAATGGAAGATTAGGGTTTTTCTCGAAGGTTAAAAGGTCGAATACACTTCATTGTTGATCACCTTGCATTCAGAGCGATTTCAAAGTGATTCAGAGCGACTAAGAGCAATCAAAGGCAATACAGAGCAATCAGATTTCTTCTTGAGCGATCTCACCGGCGTCTGGAAGAATTTGTTGGAGGTTGTAGGTCCCAGAGACAACTGAGAGGGGGGGGGAGGTGAATCAGTTGTCTAATAAATTCAAACCAAAAACTTATTAACCAACTTAATGCTTAATACCGGTAAATCAGTTAAGTATGCCGGTAAACAGTGTTAACAGAAAATTGCTATACCGGTAAGAATTAATGCATGAAACATAAGCACAAAGTCATCCACAACACATGACACCAATATTTGTACGTGGAAACCCTGTAAGGGAAAAACCACGGTGGGAAACCTTACCCACAATTAGATGATACTACTGTAGATAGTAAGTGTACAAAAGGGGTCTGCACATGCAGAAAGGCCAACAGCCTAGAGCTCACTGCTCAATCACAAATGGGAGTCACACTGACTACAGTTGGGTGGTTAAATCCAATAAGAATGTACTGCACAAAATAGCATCTTCATATGCTGGATTCAGTACCGGTGTAATTCTGATATGCTTCTACAAAAACCTAACTTCACCTTCAAATGATCTCTTCGCGTATATCCCTGATTGATCTCGCATATACCCTTTCTTAAATCTTTTTCGCATTCCACACTTGATCTTACAAATAAGATCTTACTTTTATACCATACCCTAAGACCAATTTTAGTAGGTCGGCTTCTACAAGATATTACAATAAAAACATTTTACAAATAATACAATATCCGATGCAATAACCGATTGAACATGTCGGCTTAATGCATTTACAACAATAATAAATCATTTCCATAGCATGCCATGCTGATCTGGAAAAGATAAACCTGCTGGTGAAACCCTAGATAACCTGGACCTATTTGCCGGTAAAAGCAAATATGCAAATAAGAATATACCAATGATTATTACTTCAAAATAAAGTGTCCACATGATGTCTTCGACATTACCAAGTGTCTTCCATGTTATTGCAGGTACCGGTGAACATTATATCCTGTCGGTGAACCATATACCGGTAACTGTTGCACAGTTTACTGTTTGCCGGTGAATGTTGCTGGATCTCCAAAGTAGGTGTATTTAGTAGATGTTGACATCAATGACAAAACCATACCAAAATACCAACAGAGGTTTTCACCGAGAGCGATCAAAAGGTATTTATCTTTAAACATGGAAGAGGGATCATCATCTATTCTTGTTTTTGTTGCAAACCCAACTGTAGTAGAGGTCAAGGACCGCCCTAGGCCAATTTTCAAGCGGTATCGACATGTGGCTACCCTGGAAGATTCGGTTGGAGCATTTTCTCGCGTTCCGGAGGGAGTTGTCTATGTAGAGGATGTTAGGGCATATATTCACTGTCACATCGAGGACTTGGGAACTTCAGAAATTAAGGGCATGTATATGAGTGAGCTGATGGGAGAATCTGGAAAGATCAAACCGGAATACAAACATATTGAAGACCTAGGGTTTACAAACATTCTGGATATTCCGGAATTTGAGGATGAGATAATCAGATACGTTTTGAGCAGAGTACATGGGGAGTTTATATGGCTGAATAGACCTTACAAAATCACTAAGGAAGCCATCCGGGCAATCACTGGTCTGCCATCGGTTGGGCAACATCCAGACAAGAAGGTCTCAAATGATTTCGTAAGAAAGATCACTGGCGCGACATGTGACAAAAGATCCATGAAAGTGAGCACTATCACCGACACTGACATCAAATTTGGTAGCATGATCATCGGGTATAAGGTAACTCAATCAAACCAACTGAATTCTGTTACCAGTTCATGCATTTTGGCTGCATACAAAATGATGAGAGAGAATGTAAAATTAGATCTATGCGGCTGGATGCTAGATGAGTTGTTAATAAATCTAGGGAAGATTAAGGGAAAAAAGAAGGGTACATTCTGGTATGGCAACTTGATAGTTTGCTTGATGTTATATTTCATGAATGATACACCCGGTTTTGGTAAAAGGCAATGGGCATTTGACATCCTAGTAGGAAGACAATTGAAACAGTCAATTGCTGCTTTAGGAAGCCAGAGAGATGATAAGGTATGGGGATATTTCAAAGCATTCTAGAAATCTATGAGGTCTATGGTAAGGGTACCCGAGCATATTATAGAAAGATATTCAACCAACGTATGCTTCATGGTAAAAAAGGATGAGACACTCATGGAAGCAATTAAGCCTCGAAAGATTTGGATTGAAGAAATGGGCTATGAGGTGGATGCGCAGATTCTTGATGCCTATACAAAAATGCTAATTGATGCACCAATAGATGAGGCAGAGAATCCCTATGGTACTGCATATCAGAAAACTTAAGAAGTTGAAACAAAGTTCAACCGGAATTTGTGGAGAAGGTCTCAAAGGACATCAAAGCACTAATTGATGTTGTCTCGGAGAAAGGTAGAAAGAGGAAGGATTCTGAAGTTCATATTGAGCCTATTACTGCAGAATAAGAATCTGAGGATGACACACCGTTGGCATTTAAGAGGGTTGTTAGGAAGAAACAGAGGAAACAAAGGCAGAAGCTAAGAAGCAACTGGTCAGGAAGGTTACAATCAAAATACTGGCACAAAAGCAAGCACCAAAGGCAACACCTTCAGCTGCATCCGGTATTGCAAAGAGGAAGAATAAGAGTGACATCGACTTAGCAATTGAATCTGGTAATGTGACTATCATACCACCTAAAACTTGTGTAGAATTAGTAGATGAAATCACTAAAGATGGCATGTTGAAGAATGTTCAATTTTATTATGAACACTTAAGAGGATGATGAACAAAGAGAAGTAGAGGAAGTAGTCCTATTATACTTGGATATTTATAAGAAAGTCTTAATAGAAATAGAAAATCAAATACCGGCTGAATTGTATAATATGTTAGATGCTAGAAGACTGATAGCTATGCAAGAAGATAAACATATTAAAATTCAAGAGCTATTATCTATCTGTGTTACTATTGCTCCAGATGAAATGGAAAAGACACTTGAGGTGGCAGACAGAAGAGGTTTCAATAGCAAACATAGGATAACTAGTCTGATTCTAGGAAGAGTAAATGAAATAATAGACTCAAAAAGCATGGGTTAAATTTCTTGGAGAAAACAGAGGATTCTTTACTTCACTGAAAACCAAGACAGACATTGTAGATACTCCGGTTGAAGGAAAAGGAAAGGGGATTATGGGTACTTCACCCTCAGTTTTGAAAAATATTAAGATAGTGGAAATTGAGCCCCCGGTAAATACAGATGTACAGACAAATATTGAGATACCGGTTAATACAAAGAGTGAACAAGCTAATATTGTACAGGAGATTAAAATTGAGGATTTTGTCCTCTGGATACAAATGTACAGGTTGAGGTTACAGTTCCTATAGAGGAACCGACAGTTACACAGACTGCACCAAGTGGCGAAGCCACCGGTGCAAGTGAGGAGGTTATAAAGGATAAATCTTCAGAGGAGAAGGCAGGGGAATCCGGCAGGGAACTGATTGTTGGTCCATCATTGTTGTCAATTGACACCTCACAAGTCGAAAAGAAAACATCACAGAGATGAGTCCCATTGAACTGATGATGATGGCAGCACAAAAACTGATGGAGGGATCCACAGATAAAGGGATTATAGATCAATTAATCACTGTTTTACATCAATTGGTCTCGGAGTGTAAGATTGAAAATGAAGCGAGCCCATCTGGCAAGCTTAAGATAATCACTGAGCATATTTCAAAGGATTTTCAACCCTTATAGCAAATCTCAAACTGGCAAGCACTAGAAAGGTTTACTCGGGCTAAGAGAGATGCATTTGATCAGGGAATTGAAACTGAGAAGAAAAGGATTGATGAGAAGCTGATACTAATAGAAAATTCTTTGAAACAATGTACAAATATATATAGGGTATGTTGCAACACTGAAATACTTACAACTAATGTGGATAAAAAGATAAAAGAAATTCAGGAGAAAATTGCAAGTATAGCTAATTCCTTTGACGGATTAATTTCATTGACTACATCAATTGATGGTCAAATTTTGATTTTGGAGAACCAAATTTCTGCTTTTGAGAAGGAAAGAGACAAAATAATAAAAAGAGCCAAAAGTTTGAAAGGCTTGGTGAGCCCCCGGTTGGATTCACTCAGTCCACATAAGAAAGAATGCATGGATATGGTGGGAAAGCCCACACTAGCAGAGGTAAATGAGAAAGAATCTTTTGCACATATATTGAGTAGACTTGTATCTATTTCCGACACATTCAAAAACGGCTGGGATACTTATTTGGAGTTACTGGAGAAGGCTTATCCGGAAATTTTGAAATTTGTCAAGCTTTGGTAAGACATTTTTGGGATATTCATTGTACAGTTCTTATTCTTTGACATTCTTTTTAGAATTTTTGGATGGCATTGATGTCAAATGGGGAGTAGTATAGATGTGAAAAAGAATAAAAGGAGTTGTATAGTTATACATTAGGGGGAGTTATGGAGTTATGAAGATATGGAGTATTTTTGCATATTCAGCTCAGGGGGAGCAGGGTAGGATGAAACCGACAGATGAAACCTTGACCTTTTATCACATGAGTGTTGCCATCAATGCCAAAGGGGGAGATTGTTGGCAATTGACACTCAATTGGTTGGTTTCACTATGTTATCATTGATGGCAACATGGTATTGTGTTTTGGCTTCATGTTTTGGATTAGTTGTGTACCCAAAGGCACTTCACAGATACTACACTGGCACCAGCACCAGCACCAGCACCGGCAAGACAAAAGGATTTCTTTGGTCACCGACAATGCAGGCCGACATGGTTTAGTAAAGGTTATCAGTATTGGAGGCCAACATATCTTGGATCCGGTATCGGCAATTGATTTTAATGTTTATGCATTTATGTTATCTGGCCGACATGTAATTTGATATTGTATATATCTTTGTAAGCCGACATGAGGCCTGTAAATTTATATAGGGTATATAGGACAGTTTGATAGATCATTTTGATATACATATACAAGAGACATATGATAGGAGATTATGGATATGTGAATGTAATATGATGCGAAATATATCAGAGAGATCATGTATGTGAGAAAATTTATGTAAGGGTTATTCTAGTAAAGGGTTTAGGGTTTCAGACCGGAAAAGATAGAGCTTAAACCGGAACTGTATTCTAGCATAAAAGATGCTATCTTAGCAGTTCACACTACTCCGGATTGTAGTCTGGAATTTTATGTAGTCAGTGAGGCTCCTTTTGTGATTGAGCAGTGTGCTCTAGGCTATAAGCCTTCCTGGAAGTGTAGGCCCCTCATATTTTGTAATATCTCTTCATATGGCCAGTGGATTGATAATGTGGGTCCCAAATCCCACCGTGGTTTTTCCTCTTTGAGGTCTTCCACGTATAAATCTGTGTTATGGTTCTCATTTATGTGATTGGCTTATTGGTTGCTTTACTTCTTTCAATTCTGTATGTACCGGTATACCGGTTGTTGTATGCATGTTTTAATTAGGCTAAAACTTATTATTCCGGTATAACACTGATTCACCCCCCCCCCCCCCCCCCCTCTACTTCTCAATGTTATTGGTTTCCAACAATATCATCTAAACCATTGTGGGTAAATTACAAGGTAATCCAGAAAAGAGACGTTACAAGTAGTATTAGAGCATGATTATGCCAGCCTAAGGGAAAAAGGATAGTTGATGCTTAGCCAAAGAAGTTTGAGAGCTCTAGAAAGAGAGAAGAGGAAAATTGCCTCAAACAACAACCACAACCAAAACCAAACAAGGAGCGAGCAAATGGAACAGGAATTTAGGACCTTCATGGAGCAAACAACCCAAGCCTTGCAAAATATAAATACTACCATAAATTATCTTAGGTCACACCAAGGAAATGGGAGGGAAAATAACCCCAAGCCAATCTGAAAATGGCAGCACATCAAGATCTACCCCTAGGATAATTCAACCTCCCTTCTTAACCAAGGAAGGATTGACAAGGGAGGAGGAAATAGATGCACAAAATCTTGATTGGGATCACCTTGCTGAAGCATATATAAGACATGATCTAAAAGTTAAGAGAAGTATCCCTTTTACTACATATTGTAAGGCTAGAACCAGGGGTATACATAAAAGAGGGAGAAACCAAACTAATAAGGACTTGCAGTACAAGGTAGGCAAATTCCCTCTCAAACTTTGATGGACCAAGTAAGATCATAGCCCATGCATGGATCCAAAAGCTTGATACATATGTATCTCTTAACCCAATACTAGAAGAGGATGCCATTAAGCATTCCATATTGCACCTAGAAGGAGTAGCCCCTTGTTGTGACGTATTCACACATTGCCCCATTGCAAATGGGGACCCCCACTTTTTTCTTTCTGGGGTTAGCCCTTTTGGTTTTGTTGTTAGTCGTTTTAATTTCTTAGCCTTTGCATTGAAGGGATTGAGTCAGGTGGATCTCCACAAGAGGTCAAGTCAATTGAGTGATTAGGGGTTATTTAGATCATTCCTAGGGTGTTTTTTTGTACTATCTAGTCGCACTTCAAGTTGCTAAATCAAACCTTGGTTGAATGCATAATGTCCTCCTAGGTCCCATCCCTTACATCAAGGACAGAGCGAATTTGCCTCTTAAGGAGTCTGGAATGTCATCCTGATCCTCAAATGTCTAGAAATTTGGCTAAGTCTGGAATGTCATCCTGATCCTGAAATTTGACAAAGTCTAGAAAATTGAAGAATCCTCCAAAAACTAGATTTTGCATTATAACTCCTGGAGGTCTAAAACCACTCTCAAACATCCTGACAATATATATGGAATATAACTTAAAGTATAAGTATTATACTTAAATGTTATATTCCATATATGAATCCTAACGGAGAGACTAACATGTCATTTTCGCTCCCGACCCTTCCAAAGGGTCCAGAGCGAAAATTTTTCAAGCTCCTGACCCTTCCAAAGGGTCTAGAGCGAAATTCCCCAAAAGACCTATTTCTTCACTAAGGACATTGAATGGTGGTCATGCATGGCAAAGAGAGGATTCAAAAGACAAGTCTAAAGCAAAGATGAGTGAAAAAGGATGAGAATTGAGTCTAATTGAGCAATTTCGCTCTTGACCCTTCCAAAGAGTCCAAAGCGAATATCTCCATGAAGCATTATACCTTACTCCAACCTACAAACTAACTCATTCTCAAGAATTTCTTGAAGGCAAAAGGCTTGTTTTTGGATGATTGAAGGATGAGAAATGGAGTTTTGTGAAGGAAAATCAAGTAAAACATGAGTTTCGCTCCTGACCCTTCCAAAGGGTCTAGAGTGAAATCCTTAGCATAGCTTACTTCCTCACCAAAAGCAATGAGTAGGCACTACTTTGAGAAGATGACTTGATGGTGATAGAAGGAGGTTTGACAAATTAAATTCAAGGCAAAAAAAGGAGAAAAGAAGTGTGAAATGAGCCTAAGGAAGAATTTCGCTCCTGACCCTTCCAAAGGGTCCAAAGCGAAATTTCTTAAAACACTATTTTCCTCCTTGTTCAAGCCAAGATCTTTGTTCCTAGGACATGGTGGAGAGAGGATGGATATATACTTGCCTTAGGAACTGAATGGGAGTAAAAGCAATGATGGATTTGAGGGTAAAAGACAAATTTTGCTCCTAACCCTTCCAAAGGGTCTAGAGCAAAATTTTATAGAATCCTCCCTTTGCTTCAAATTTGAACTAAATTTTGTGCCTTGAAGCCTTAGTTAGGATGTCACCATGCCTTGGAAGCAATTGAGGGACAGTGGAACAATTAGGTCTAAAATGTAAATTTTGCTCCTGACCCTTCCAAAGGGTCCAAAGCGAAATTTTTATCCAAAGGGTCTAGAGCGAAATTCCTAAAACCTCCTTATGCTTCCAATTTTGTATCAAGCCTAGTGTTGATTGAGGTGGATTGGACTTAGAGGCATCCTTAGGCATGCATTTGAGTAAGTTGTGGTCACAAAATGTGAAGAATTTGTCCTAAAATGCAAATTTCCCTCCTGACCCTTCCAAAGGGTCCAGAGCAAAATTTCCTAAAGCCCCTATTTGCTCCTTGTTGAGACCAAGATCTTGATTTCTAAGGCATGGTTGGGAAATAATGATATGTACTTGCCTTTGAAAGGTGATTTAAGGCAATGAAGTGATGGAATTGAAGCTGAATCACAAGTTTCGCTCCTGACCCTTCCAAAGCGTCCAGAGCGAAATTCCTTATAGGTCCTGTCCTTGGCCAAGGTCTAGAGTGAAATTCCTAGGAGGTCTAATGTTTTGACTAGGTCTTTGAGCAAAACCCATTCTTAAACAATTTTGGAGGCAAATGATTCGATCTTGGTCTAATTGAGCAACTTTGTCCAATTTCGCTCCTGACCCTTCCAAAGGGTCCGGAGCGAATTTCACTATAGGATTTGTCCCTAGAAAGGATCTTGAGCGAATTTCATTCTAATGCCCTCTTGTTAATGATATAAGATGAGAAATATCATGTTAGAACTGTTGGCATTTTTGATGTTTATGTTGTGATTGTCATTGATGGGGACACACTTGTATTGAGATCCCCTTTATATGTATGAGCTCATGCTCAACCGGTATTTGTTCCAACCGGTATGTTGTATTCTAGTCTTTAGACTAGTAGTGATTTTGTAGAATGTGTTTCCTGGTCTGAAGTGGCATGTCGACCCCAAGCGGTTCGCAGATCACAAGCGGTACGAGGAAGCAAAGCGGCACAACACATTCTTACCAGTCTTCATTTTTGTCAAACCAGCAATCGGTATTTTGTATGAACCGGTAATACTCTGTGATGAGTTACCAACCGGCATTTTGTGATGAGTTACCAATCCACCGATTGTTTGACGGTGCCGACACATTGATGGTGATTCTTGTGTCGTGTTACTGAGTATGTCTAGATTCACTGAACCTAGGAAATTGTAATGTAATCTTATTGGACCGACATGAAATCAGATTCCTTTAAAAGGACATCATGTCTAGGGTTTTTGAGTTTTTGAAGAAGTTGCGAAAAGGGTTAATGTTGAGATAGGGTTTAAGGTGGAAGTGGAGAGCGATCTTATCAGAGAAGATCGAGTTGTAACTGAGAGAGAGATAGAGAAGACTGAAGTAATGCTGGAATGCATTAGCTGTGAGCAATACTGGATCTAACCAAGCAGTTTGTGCTATTAGATAGATCAAACACTTGTTGATTACTCACATCTTTAACACTTCAGTAGCCCCTAACCGGGTAGGCCTCAAAGCCTTTGTAAAATCCTCTAACAAGGTGGTTCACACATGTGAATCTAAAATCCTCTAACAAGGTAGTCTTTAATCGGTCTTATCTCCTAACAGAGATTGAGATTCCTAATAGGATCTGTTCTGGTGAAGAACATTGTAAGACCTTAACCGGTCTGGTTTCTATTCTGCAGATAGTGACTTGTGAGTTCCATCTCACCGTGGTTTTACCCAGTTGGGTTTCCACGTCAAATATCTTGTGTTATGGTTGTATTGCTTTTGTGGGTGAATGTTTTATTCACATTTTGGTTTGTATGTGCGGTAATCGGTTTGATTGTCAGACTGCTTTACCGGTTTATCTTTAGACTATGTAAGTGTTTTAGTGCAAAGATTTTTGGCATACTAATTCACCCCCCCCCTTTTAGTATTCATCAATTGGTATCAGAGCCAACCTTTCTATAAGTTTAACCACTTGGAAAGAGATATGGGGGAATACACTTTGAGGGAACTTACTCAACAGCTCACTAAGTCTGAGCAAGCCTATGATGATCTTATGGTCAAATACAAGGCATCTCAAGCAAAAAGAAGAGAACGTACAGAAAGGCTGATGGAACTATCTGAAAGTAGTTTTGAAGATGAAGTTAACATGGAAGCTATGATTGCTGAAGTGAATAAGCTGAATGATTCAAACTCCAATCTGAGAAAGGAGTTGGAAGGACTGACTATTCGGTTCAGTCAAGAGCTTGGGAACCGGAGAAAAGGTGAAGATCTGGTAAAAGACAGAGATCATGAGATCTCCAAGTTGAAACATGAGATTAGTGCACTAACTGCTCGCCTTCATGAGAGTAGAATGGAAAAAGAAGACATGCAAGGAGAACTGAACATTGCCATCTCTGAAAATGCAAGTCTTATGTAGACAAACACTGCTATTTCCAAAGAACTCTTTGAGTCAAAGGAAATACTTGCTAAGTTTGGCAAAAGTACAGTCAAGCTAGAGCAAAAGCTTGAGTCATCTAGACCGGCAAAGAATACCAATGGTCTTGGTTTTTCTGAACATGAGGAAGGAGAATCCTTAGGAACAAATGCTGAAGCATCAAAGAAGCAACCAGCACTCAAAGGAAAAGGTAAGCAAAAATTCAAACCTGTTTGCTTTAACTGTCTTAAAGAAGGACACACTGCCAATGTAGGTAGGAGCAAAGCCTACAATAATTTTCCTTATTTTATCAACAATGTACCTAGATCCAATAAGTTCAATGGTCATTGTTATTCATGCAACAAGTTTGGGCATAGAGCATTTGAATGCAGGTCTGTAATGGATAACACTGGAAGATATCCTCAGAGGATCAAAGGAACTAGTCCTGAATCTTTTATGAACCGGAACTACAACCGGTTTAATGTCTTCAATCATCAGTCAAGAAGCAGTGGTTATCAAGCGACAACCGGATGGAGAGAAAGTTGTATGATTTGTCATGGTCATGATCACACTGCTGCAACATGCAGAAGGGAGAATGGAAACATGTACAATGGACCTTGGAGAACACCTGGACTTGTTTGCTATCACTGCAACAAACCGGGTCACATTGTAAGATTCTGCAGAAGCAGAAAAAGTATATCTGATGATATACCGGTCACTCAGGAAGGAGAAATAGATGTTGAAAAAGTTCAAGGAGACATGAAGAAAACATGGAAGAAGAAACCAATATTATTGGAGGAGGAACCGGTTTCTGCACCTAGTGTGCAAATATCGGAATCGGCAAACTAAGCCTCGAAGGCTTAGGGGGAGCAAATGGCAAAATGCTTTCGAACCCCCGGTTAACACCGGTAAAAGACCTTAACCGGTATGCTACACCTGTCGCTTGGCAGAAGACCGGAAACGGTAAAAAGGCAAATTAGGGTTTACGCCCTAATATAGGAGCATTAATGATGGTAGGTGAGAGACATGTATAAATGCATTTTTCAAATCATTTCTCACTATCTGTTTTCGAGTGAAGAAAAGTTTTCAAGTGCAGAGCGAGGAAAAGGCGATTTGAGCTTAGATTTCAAGAAATTGGATAGCTTTGAAAGAGATTCAAATCTAGTTTGCAAGCAGTAGTGGAGAACTCAAAGCGGTTATTTGGCATCCAACGGAGAGCGAAGTAAAGCAGAATCAGGAAGCCCTAATTTCGCGTTTGAAAGGTATTTTTCGTGTTCTCGAAATACTCTACAATGGCTTCCGCATCTCATACCAGTTCAAGCACATCTATTGAGTCAGAAAGTTTCATTCAGAAGAAGTCCAAGTATAATGCTTTGTCACAAGTTCCAGCTGGAGTCATAGTCGAAGAAGGAATTTCAGACTATATTGATTGCAAGATAGAAGACCTAGGGTCCTTAGCCATTCATACTCAATTAGGTCTATTTTGCGGAAAGGACAAAAGGATCAAACCGGAGTTCAGTATCTTAGAGAAGAAAAAACTCCATAATGCGGTCTATTTTCTGGAAGACTTCACAGAGGATCACATCAGGATCATCTTGAGCAGAGTCCATGGTGACAAGATGTACCTGGAGAGAACGCATGATATCATGCCTGAGGCAATTCATGCAGTCACCGGTTTCTGCAACACAGGGGAAGTGCCAGCCTTGAGAACGGTAAGCAAAATAGAAATGACCAAGCTCACCGGTTCGACAAGTGATTCACGAGGTATGACAGTTAATCCTATCAAGGATGAACTGGTAAAATACGCCTACATGGTGATAGGCTACAAAACATTCTCAGCCAGCAGGATTAATTCTGTATCTGCTGCAGCGGTAAATGCCGCTTACCGGATGATTATAGAGGATAAATCATTTGACTTATGCACCGGTATGCAGAGGCAACTCTTGTCAAATCTCAAGGCAATCAAAAAGGACAATTCACTGAGATTTAAGTTTGGACAACTACTGGTAGGGTTGTTTTTCTATTTCCAAGGCTACTTTCCTGGTGTAGGAGATGTCCAGTGGTCCCCTGACCAACCGGTAACCAAGCAGATAAAGGAAAGTGTGCAAGCCATTGGAACCGGCTACCTTGAGGTACTAAACAAATACTTTGATGAGTTCAGAAGAAAGATGAGTCAGAGGTTACAAATCTCAGGTGACATAGTGAAGAAGTATGAAGATGACATCTGTTTCACTATTCAGGTGGACATATGTCTAATGGAGGCTGTTGAGCCTAGAATGGAGGAAGTGGAGCCTATGGGCTATGAGGTCATGTTTGACATGCTGGAAGGGTATGCTTCAACCCTTATTGCCTCGCCTCTTGATCCAAAGGCTAAGCGAACCGGAACCTACTTGGAGAGGATCGCACCGGTTGAAGAACCATCGGTGAAGAAGGGAAAAGAACCGGCAACTAAGAAAGCTAAGGCAGTGCCTGCAGCATCGGCACCGGCTACCACTGTGACTCCAAGAGTGACCAAGCGGTCACCGGCAAAGAAGAAACCGGAGGTAACACCGGCAAAAGTCTTCGAAAGAAAGAGGAAGACTAAGGCAAATGAACCGGACTCCGAAGAAACTGAGTCTGATGAACAGCCAAAGAAGGCTAGATAGACCAAGAAGGTGAAGAAGAATGAACCGGCAACATCTGCACCGGTAAATATAGATATCTCCTCTTACAAACCTTTGACACATTGTCAAAGAACAGTAAAGAATATTAGGAGAAAGTTACTTCATGATTTAATTGATTATTATGATGAATTCAATAGTGAAGAAAAAGATGAAGTACTGCAAGAAATCATTCTTTATTTATGCAAAAATGACCGGTCACCATCAGAGATTAAATCTTAGACACCGGATTCATTATTTAAAGCATTGGATAACAAATGGCACATTGCCATTGAAAAGGAACAAGAGATTAGGGAGAAAGTTTTTGCACAGTACTTCCCCAAACTCTCAAATTCAGAATTATTTGATGTATTGGATCAAAATAAAGGTCTCTTCTTCACAAGGAGAAGAAGACTTTGGTTGTTGGAAGGGAGAGTTGATGATGTAGAAAAGGATACACATCAACACATGGCCCATGCTATCAACTCTCACAAAGCTTGAATGGCCAACCTCCAAGCAGAAAAGGAACCGGTTATTTCCAAACCGGATGAGGTTTTTGATGAGGAAGGAAACCTGGTGGAGGAACCAATCGACACCATAGATGTCGATGCCCTGGAGATAGAAGATGTCACTCAGGACATACCTTCTGAGGGAACTGAACAGGGGCAACAAGCCGATCAGGGTAGTGAACAAGCTGTGGACACACAACAAGCGGCAAAAGAACAGGAAGAGAAAAAGAAGAAGGATGAAGATGAGAAACAAGAAAAAGAGGAAGAGAAGAGAAAAGAGGAAGAGGAGAAAAGAAAAGATGAAGAGAAGAAGAAGCAAGAAAAAGAAAGGAAGAAGAAAGAAGAAGAGGACAAGGAAGAAAAGAAGAAGAAGGAAGAACAAGAAAAGAGAAAGAAGGAAGAGGAAGAAAAGAAGAAGAAAGAAGAGGAGAAGAAGAAGAAGGAAGAGGAAGAGAAGAAGAAGAGGGAAGAAGAAGAAAAGGAAGAGCAGAAGAGGAGAGCAGAGGAGAAGAAAAAGGCAGAGGAAGACAAGGAAGAAGAGAAGAGAAGAGAAGCGGAAAAGAAGAAAGCTGAAGAAGCCAAGGAACAAGAAGTGGCCAAAAGCTCTCAGGTGGAGACTCCGAAGGCAACCGGAAGTCAACCCTCACCGGTTGATCTTTCTAGTCCTATCGATCTCCAATCTGCAAGTGAGTCGGAGCTTATGCAGAGCATCAAGGTTGCTCAAGAGTGCCTTGAGATCATTCGCAGGAAAAAGGAACAGGACATCATTCAGGCAGCTGTAGACACACTTACCGGTTTAATCCCCGGTACTAATCTTCCTGACACTGATTGATCACTAGCACAACTCAAACTTCTGTGTACTTTAGTGGATGATCAGGTGCAGGGTCTAGAAGAAGCAGCAGAGGCCAATGTAAAGAAAGAGCACCAAAAGGCTCTTAATGTTGCTCTCGTGAAGAAATTAAATGAGCTTAGGACTGAACTGTTAAAGGATCAAAAGGACATAAGGAGTGCCTTGGATGAGGGAAACTTGCTACTCAACAAAATCTGTCAACCTCATCTGTTCTGTGATGATGTGCTAGCCAAGAAGCAACAACTTCAAACGGACTTACAGTCCTACTTAAGCACATTCAAAACTCCTTACGACTCCTTTGCAGCATATGGGCAAACCGTTCACTGGTTCCAGATCCAGTCAGCCAAGATAGAGCAAGAGATCAGCACAAGGTCTAGGGATTTGTAGGAGCTTCAACTAGTATTACTTCCACGACTGCAAATTCTCCAGAAATGCTATCTGAACCTGGATGCCCTGACAGTCACCCAAGAACTGAGCACAATAGATGCCATGGAGGAACAGGTATCACAGATGCAGACAGAGAAGGAAGTGGCGACCTCCCTACTTGAGTCCTGGTCTCTTTCCATGAAACAATTTTTGCAGGACTACAAAGCGGTTTTTGACAAGTATTATTCATTATTGTCATAAACTCTTTTATATATACATGGAAACAGGGTTTTTTTTTCAGCGGTACTTTGTCATTGTTGGCAAAGGGGGAGAAGTATATGGTCTTAAAATTTTGATGGTTTTAAAATTTTGAAATTTTGGTATATCAGAGGGAGAAGTATCTGTTTTCAAATTTTGATATATGCTGTGATATATGCTATATGCTCTGATGGTTATGCTCTGAATGCAAAATTGCTATACACTCTGTTGATTAAGGGATAGTGTATATGCTTAGGGGGAGCAATTTTGTTAATGGCAAGTTTTTGTTGTAAAACACTTAGATGTCAAAATTTTATTTTCCTAAGTGTTGCCATCAATGCCAAAGGGGGAGATTGTTGGCATTTTTGATGTTTATGTTGTGATTGTCATTGATGGACACACACTTGTATTGAGATCCCCTTTATATGTATGAGCTCATGCTCAACCGGTATTTGTTCCAACCGGTATGTTGTATTCCAGTCTTTAGACTAGTAGTGATTTTGCAGAATGTGTTTCCCGGTCTGAAGCGGCATGTCGACGCCAAGCAGTTCGCAGATCACAAGCGGTACGAGGAAGCAAAGCGGCACAACACATTCTTACCAGTCTTCATTTTTGTCAAACCAGCAACCGGTATTTTGTATGAATTGGTAATACTCTGTGATGAGTTACCAACCGGCATTTTGTGATGAGTTACCAATCCACTGATTGTTTGACGGTGCCGACACATTGACGGTGATTCTTGTGTCGTGTTACTGAGTATGTCTAGATTCACTGAACCTAGGAAATTGTAATGTAATCCTATTGGACTGACATGAAATCAGATTCCTTTAAAAGGACATCATGTCTAGGGTTTTTGAGTTGTTGAAGAAGTTGCGAAAAGAGTTAATGTTGAGATAGGGTTTAAGGTGGAAGTGGAGAGCGATCTTATCAGAGAAGATCGAGTTGTAACTGAGAGAGAGATAGAGAAGACTGAAGTAATGCTGGAATGCATTAGCTGTGAGCAATACTGGATCTAACCAAGTAGTTTGTGCTATTAGATAGATCAAACACTTGTTGATTACTCACATCTTTAACAAGTCAGTAGCCCCTAACCAGGTAGGCCTCAAAGCCTTTGTAAAATCCTCTAACAAGGTGGTTCACACATGTGAATCTAAAATCCTCTAACAAGGTAGTCTTTAATCGGACTTATCTCCTAACAGAGATTGAGATTCCTAATAGGATCTGTTCTGGTGAAGAACATTGTAAGACCTTAACCGGTCTGACCTTAACCGGTCTGACCTTAACCGGTCTGGTTTCTATTCTGCAGATAGTGACTTGTGAGTTCCATTTCACCGTGGTTTTTCCCAGTTGGGTTTCCATGTCAAATATCTTGTGTTATGGTTGTATTGCTTTTGTGGGTGAATGTTTTATTCACATTTTGGTTTGTATGTGCGGTAACCGGTTTGATTGTTAGACTGCTTTACCGATTTATCTTTAGACTGTGTAAGTGTTTTAGTGCAAAGATTTTTGGCATACTAATTCACCCCCCCTCTTAGTATTCATCAAGAACAAATATATCATGTATACTTAATCATCCTTTGTTTGTTTTGCAGATTAATAAAATCAAGATGGAGGAGGATCAGGCCAGGACAAGGAAGACCTATTCAAGTTCCATCATCATCAAGGACACTTCAAATGCATGGAGGAGGACTCCAGGTGCTTCTAAAGCATTGGAAGACTTCAAGTGTTCGAGCAATAGAGCAAACTGTCCTCAAAGAGATCACAAGATATCAGAGGAAAGATCTTGTAAGCATTTCAAGGCGAAGTGGGCTACTAAGGAGTGATCTCGCCATAAGGAGGCTTCATCAAACACATGAGAGTCAAGGAGATACATCTTTCATCTAGTACATCAGGGACAAAGGAGGATCGACCAAAGATCATCACAGAGCAAGTACCAGACAAGGTGGCATCCCAGTCACTATTCCTCCAGTGAGATAGCTCCACCTCAGCATGTCCAGATTCAATGTACCTGACTCACCAGTGAGGACACAAACTTCAAGGCTCCTACCCCTGCTTCCTATTGGTTCTCAAGCATTGAATGTGATTTTCTCATTGGCTAAAGGAGTTTGTTATAACAAACCCTAATTAGGGTTTCTATCTTGTAATCTTAGCCATTGATTGTAAATCAATTAGAGCCATTGAAATGTAAGGAGCGCTCTATATAAAGCTCTGGCTCTTCATTTGTAGAGGTTGATAGTTAATAGTTAGCTAATAGAGGTTAGAATAGCTAATAGTCAGTAAAATAGAATAGCAATTAGAATAGATTAGGAGGAGAAGGCAAGAAATTGTTGCCTTGATTGTAAATGAACCCCATTTTCATTGAAGATATGGTGAAATATGTCGTTTCTTTGCAATATGCATGGTCTCTTGTTGGATCTTCATTTTAGTTGTTAAATAATTAGATTGAATAAAGGAAGTTATTGAATGCACTGGCGTGGAATCCGCCTAGTCCAAACCACTAGCCTCTTGCTGATTGTAAGGGCGCCCGACGTGGTCAACTGGCATTGAATGAGCTTAATCTCGAGTCGTTATGTGTCTATTGGTCATGCATTAACTTGGATGATGATCAGTGTTTGACAGTGATGATTTGAACATATTCGAAGCATCCCTTAGAAGATCGCATTGAGCTAGTGTTGAATTGTTCAGTTTGATGGTGAGACCTAGCCCAATAGGACTCCACCTAGTCGTTCATTCATCTTCTTGCATTCTAGGCCTTAGATTAGATTCTCCAAACCCTGTATCTTTTGCCATTTCTTTATCTTCCATCTAGTAAATAGAACTTGAGTTCCAGCAAATTAAATGCTTAGGCAATCAAACGTAAGTCCCCTTGTGATTCCAACAAAATCACATCACACCAACAGAGCTTATCTACACGTAGAGACCCTACATATCAGAACCTTTGAGTTGCCTCGATTGATCCTTAGGCGAAATCTTCAGCATTTGTGGAAACTTTGTTCGAGAGGATAGGATACCTTGGTATTTTATTCTGTGTTCGCATGTGCATAAAAAACATTTCAACACTCGTGAATGGTGGTATCATGGATTAGTCACCCAAAACCACCAAAACATAAAAACCTATGATGTCTTTACCGAAAAACTAATTGACAGTTTTGATCAGAAGCACCCTGATAAATACTTAAAGAGTTAACAAGAATAAAGTAAGAGGGTTCCATTGATGACTACGTGGCTGAGTTTTAAAGACTATCCGTTATGGTACTCGAAATATTAGAAAGAAGACTCATCTACTTATTTATAAAGGATTGTCGGATACCACCCAGGGTCTAGTAAGTGCCTTGGATTTTACTACACTTCAAAATGCAATCCTTAAAGCCACTCAACTTGATACCACCCAAACGAGGGAAAAGGATCACTTAAAAATTTTAATAGGGTGGGATCAAAAGATAAGCACTCCTATGAGAAGGAAAAGCACAAGAGAGCATACCTCTTTTATGACGACCAAGAAGAACTAAGGAAGAAACGACTATGTTTTGATTTCAAGAAGAAATGGGAATGAGGACACACTCGTAAACAAGATGAAACCAAAGAGAAAAAGGTGTGTTACAAATGCAAATATGAATGGAGGCACAAACACATTTTTAATCCAAAGGACCTTAAGTAGACAAACTCGAGTTTCAAATGTAAAGAAAGATGGGAGCCAGGGAATAAATGTGGGAAGAGAAGCCAAGCCCATAATATTGAAGCAATATCCAATAAAGAAACAAGAGATGAAGAAGGGTGGTAAGATAAGAGGAAACGACTACAGGATTCCTCACTAGGTACACCACCTCATATGAGATGGCTGAAGGCCAGATGAGGCCAAGAGGGATGGCATATCCACTCTTGGGCCTAGGGTAGAGGATATCTTGGGTACCCTGTCATGCCTCCTTATCCTAGCCCTTTATGGTTGAACACCATAAATACAATTAGATATATGAACTGATTTCCCCAAGAAATGGATCTGGTCTCGGTTGGATGTTCCTACCTCCTGTGGACCAAATGATGCATTGATTAACCAAAGAGATGGATTTGGTTTTGGTTGGACGTTCCTACCTCTTGTGGGCTAAGTGATGAATTGATTACCCCAAGGATCTAGTCCTAGTTGGACATTATTGCCTCTTGCGGGCTAAGTGATGAATTGATTACCCCAAGGGATGGATCTGGTCGTGGTTGGACGTTCTTTCTTCTTGTGGGCTAAGTGATGAATTGATTACCCCAAGGGGTAGATCTGGTCTTGGTTGGACGTTCCTTGGTTGGACGTTCCTGCCTCTTGTGGGCTAAGTGATGAATTGGTTACCCCAAGAGATGGATTTGGTTGGACGTTATTGCCTCTTGGGTTGGGCAATTTACTGGTGTCCTTTCAAGTCTCCTACCGAACTGAGCAATTATTGGTTATAGGATAATTAACTAGTCATAATGTCTATCATAATTTTCTTATTCACTAAATGCTCATTATTTCTTAATACCATTAATGGTAGATTGAGTTTACTTAGCATGTTATTGTTGAATTGTTGTTTCCTTTCATAAACAAGTTGATTCCAAAATGTGTTAGGGTAAATCCATGGATGCATTCTAGTCAATGAGAAGGAATATAAGAATACTTGTATTTGTGTGCATACTTCGTGTCTGCATTCATGTGTATGCTCCATGTTTTTAATGTCTATACACTGTGTTTAGCATATCTACTGCATGAATGTTTATGATTATTGTTTCCTATCATCAGGAACTCTATTTTTGGTTGATCTAGATGAGAATAACAAGAGTCAACCAAAAGAGATGAATTTATCTAGGAAAGAACTTTGCATCTGAGGTCAGAGTTGTGTGTCATGCTTCTAATTGTCTTCTCATTATATGGGAAGCCCTAAGGCTAACCCAAAACAATTCTTCCAATTATAGTTGATGAGAGAAAACTTGTCTTAAGATTACAAATTCTCAAAACGGTTAGTTAGGAATCCTTGCATTGAGAAAATTTAGTTAAAACAATCATTGCTCGAGGACAAGAAATTTTGGGAAGGGCAGACTGTCATGTCCTTACCAGAAACTAGGTCAAATACACAAACTACATCTATAAATACCCCTATATCTGTTCTAAATAAACCCTAGCCAACCTTAGAGGAAGAGTTTTGAATTGTTTTCTAAATATTTTTTATATATATTCCCAAGTGGGATGACCCTCTAATAGCTAGTGCTGCCTTGGAAGAAGGAATACAAGCAATAAAAATTTATAATCTGCCTTGACCGACCTCTTATGGAGAAGCGCCCATCCTTGGCCAAAGAAGTTTTGAAACTATAAAACCCTTTTTAATGCTAAATATTAAACAATTAAGCAATAATAAGGGCTGACCTCATGGGAAGAGACACGTCCCTTGGTAAAGGGGTATGTTAGATCAGGTATAAATAAGGTTAAGTGGAGATGTGAATGCCAAAGGGAAAGACAATACTCTTCTGCTCATTAGCAGACTGATAAGCAGGCCCAAAATTACAGAAATCAGAACAAAAGAACAGCAACTGGAGTAATATTGGACAGTGATGTAATTGCCTATAATTAAGAATAATCATCACCAATGTCTATGGCAGCAGATCGATCAGGATCAGAAATAATCATATAAGCAGCAAGCCAATTTTGCCAATATCATCTAAAGATTCTAAACCATTGTGGGCAAGTTACAAGGTAATCCAGAAAAGGGACATTACAACACATTTGCTTAAACAACATTATGGTAGATGAACCAAGATAGTTACAATAAAGCCACTTCCATTCTTCAGCATGGTTATAGGAGCAAAGCTCTCTACATCAGCATTGTGTTGGATAATGACACATCTTGTTACATGTACATGCATACAATGCTATCAATATAGAGGATCGATGCCTCTATGGTTTTGTGCCATCAATATGAAGCTCCATAGTTCTTCTTAGAGCTAGAGCACACACAGTTTCTCAAATTAACTAGTATATGTTAAGACTTCTCAGTAAAGGATACAAGACTTGCAACATGTCGAACAACATTGATATCAAGAACTATTTTGATTAGATAACCTTAGGCCAGCCTCACACAATTCTAATTGGTCTACCTCAAAACTACCATTTAATACAATTTTGATTGGTTTATCCTAGAACCTGCATCACTGCACTAGCCTTGTACTATTCTGATTGGAATACCCTAGAATTAGTGCAACTACAACTTTGGTGTCAACTTTTTACGCAGTTTTCTCTCATGTATAGGGAATCTTCACACATCCCTTGAGGTAGCAAGGGTATGCATATACCCCACTTCCTAGCATTAGATGGGATATCACTTACATCCCTAGGCATTCACAAACACTCACATTAGGAGCATTAGCTCAACAAAATCTAAGAACTCAAAACATACTATGATGGGGAACATTTGCTCATCTAGTGGCGTTGAATGATCTAAGAACAATGGAGGTTCTATAAGGGATTCTGCCTAATTGTAGAGCTCAACAGCTCTTGGTCATATTTGGGTTATTTAGTAAATATACACTCTTCTTTGCCATCCGAGCAGATTTCAAAACTTCTTAAGCAATAGATTTATTTTTCAAAGAAGTATTCAGATTGCATGAATTGCCTAGAAATATAGTTAGTGATAGCCATAGAAATATTTTGACTTCCTTTCAGGAAAAAAACTATTTCACTTGGTAGGTATAGAGCTCACCCCGAGCACAAATTATCATGTTCAAATATATGGACAAACAAAAATTGTGAATAAATGGGTTGAGGGGTACTGTTGATGTGTGTTTTAGGCACTTAACATTCAAAATAAAATACCAAAGTATTCTACCCTCTCTTGAACAAAATCACCTCAGATGCTAAGGGTAAGATCAACTAAAATGATTCCAAGGTTTTTGTTATCACAAAAGCTCACACCCTTGCTAAGCTATCAACTCAACAACCTTGTGAAACATTGAAACAACCCCGAAGTGTGGGACCTTGCGCAAGGGGTTGAATCTCCAAAGAAGGCTGGCTTCCTTCTCAATCCAGGTGCAAGTGTTGAACCAACTCAACACTTCAAATCTTTACTCCTAAGGCTATCCTAACGACTTGCAAAGGTGAAGGGAAGAGAGAATTGGTTGAAATAAAAAGAGGTGATGCACCAAGAAGAGATTGTTCCTCTCCCTACCCGAAATGACACAAAGAATCAACTGAAAAACCTAGGAGATGCACAAACTTCAGTTGTATGAGTGACCCCAATGCATGTATGGAGGTTAGAATTCGCTGAATGCCAAGAGGGGAGAAGTCACGCTTAGAAATAAGTTAACACAACATCAATGAGAGAAGAGCCACAAAACATACACCTATGATGAAGGTAAGAAAACATACACAAGATACATAAGTTGAAGGAAGGCAAGATTGTAATTTCAATTCATTCAAAGGCCAAATGCCAAACTTGCAGTTGCAGAAATGCAAAAAAAATTACAAGTATTCAAGAGAAGAGAAAGAGCATAGGAAAGCTCAAGGTAGCAGGGAGAGAACCCTTTACAATGAGACTTAACAACCTTTATATAGAAAATTGGTTACAAGAGTGATCATGACCCCTGTATGTCAGTCTGGAGTGCAGGGAAGTGCATGCACTTGACTTCTGTACATGCAAGCAACCTAACCATACCCTGAAAAGGGTGGATTGACTGACCTTCCAAAGTCAGAGCATGCAGACATGACATAAGTCACCACAACAAGCATGGCCTCGTACCTCTCCTAGTGGAAATCTTGCCAAAAACATTAAATGCACCCCTGTGGCTCCACAAAAGGATGTTCACAAGTCACAAAAGTCATTGGAGCATTTAAAGCCTTGAGTGTCAATCATGCCATCCAGAAGTGTTGGCAGCCGGAAAGAAGTTTAGAAAACTTCGGGGACCTGGGTCACCAAAGTTGGGGAAACTTCAGAGACTTGGGTCACTGGAGTGGGGAAGACAAGGAAAGAACTTCGAAACCTTGGGGTTCTTGGAAGGAGAAAGGAGAGCAGCAGGGAACTTCAAAACCTCGGGGTTTCGGGGAACTGAAAAAAGGGCTAAGGAAGGAACTTTGGAACCTCAGGGTTCCGGAGTTTTGGGAAGGAAGAAGGGAAGCAAAGGAAGAGAACTTCGGAACCTTGGGGTTCCGGAGTTCCAGAGAAAGGAAGGAAGAAAGGCTAGGAGGGAACTTCGGAACCTCGCGGTTTCAGGGCGAAGAAGGCAAGGGAAAGGAACTTCAAACCTCGAGGTTCCGGAGTTCCGGGAAAGGGAAGAAGAAGAGAAAGGAACTTCGGAACCTCGAGGTTCCAGAGTTCCGGGGAACAAAAGAGGAGGGGAAAGAAAGGGGGGAACTTCGGAAACTCATGTTTCCGAAGTTCCAGGAAAAGAAAGGAGAGGCAGCAAAGGGAAGGAACTTCGGAACCTCGGGGTTCTGGAGTTCCAGAGAAAGAGGAAAACGAAGAAGGAACTTTAGAACCTTGGGGTTCTAGAGTTTCGGAGAAGGAAAAGTGAGAGAAGGCAAAGAGAAAGAACTTTGGAACCTCGGGGTTCCAGAATTCCGGGGAAGGAAGAAAAGACTAAGGGAGGAATTTCCTTCGGGCAAGGCAACACCTCACACTTCATGATTCTTCTACTTTCTCCTTGATCAACTAGGGCAGCGCTGGTCCATGGATTGTATCTCTGATCAGTTCTTACTGATGGACCAAGGGTGTCATAAAATGACAACATTTTTGGCGACCTCTACGAGATGCTTGCCTGCTAAGCATATAGATCAGTAGCCTGTGTAATCCATTGGGTGCAGAGTCACAACTACAAGAAAAAAAGAAAACTCTCTCCTTTGTAACCTGCAAAGGATCAAGATCAGCCATTCTGAAGGGGAACACCCTGTGCTCGTGCACTTCTTGGAAAAGAAGAAACCTAACTAATATTTACATTGTTACAATAAGAGGCAACTGATGCTTTTTCCTTTGTCAAAGAGGAACCTTTTGAAGGAGTTGATCCCCCTCATACCATTGTTACATTCACCATCTAGCTGCAATGATTGAAACCTCTTGTATGCATGCATTAGATCACACATACTACTCATGTGGTAAATGAACACTTCACCATTTACCTTGCCACCATAGGGAAGCCATAGAAAATAGCCACCTCAGACTTCCGGGGATGCATGAAGCATACACATAGTAGCAAGGGGGAGTTTTTTAGGAGTCGGCTAGCATCAAAAGAACTACTCCCTGCAAAAGAGAAGGCATCTCTTTTATACAAGGGGGCATCATTTTTTCCACAATAGACGACCTCCTCTTGGCGTTAGTTGAAACCAAAAGATATGGACCTGAACTCACATGGTGATGAAAAGTATACCATATCTTTGTCTTGGCCAACACAAGGGGGCTCTTCAGACACATCAAATTGGAAACTTTGAAGCTCGGGTATACTATCAAGTTGAGCAACCAAAAGACTGTCGGCATGACCAACATGTTGTTGTTCAACGTCATCAAACTTGGCATGTTGGTCCCAAGTGAAACATTCAAACTCAGACACATCATCCCTAATGCCAAAAGAAACATCTTCACCTTGAATGAAGACCTCATATTCAACACCATCACTTTCAGGGACAGGGGAGAACCAACATACATCATAATCACATGTGTTGATATCCAACTCATCAGCACAAATCTCAGGTTTATGAGACACCTCACAAGAAGATCTAAAATCTTCAGATTGTCTCTTTGTTTTTGTTTCCTTCTCCAGGCAACATAATGCAACAACCTCAGGTTCATAGCACGATCCATCCGCCATGCAATCTACAGCAAAACCATTACCCCCTATGCCTTCCTCAACACTAGCCTGCTGCTCTAGAGCTACCACCAGGGGAGGTGTAGACATATCCTTCTCCTCATGATCAATAAAGAAAGGAAGATTGTCAAATGAGAGGATAGTGTCCTCCTCTTTACCTTCACGCTCCTCATGTTCAATGACCTGCTGCTGCAAATGATTGTTCTCAATATCCTCCTGCAGCATTGCCGATTCCTCTTCCTTTAGAGCATATGAAGACTCCTCAATGGCTGATTGAACCCCTTCGTCATGATGAGGATGGGAACCATCCGTCCTCCATACAACAGGTCTGCCCTTAAAAAGGGAGATAACATCAGGAAAGGGCCTAGGTGGTGGGGTGTTTTGCAAAAGGCATTGAGGAGAAGGCTCTTGTATAACAACTGGAGCTCCCTTGAAACTTGGAACTTTAAAACTAGGGGGGGAAGTTGAAGGTTTGGGATGTCTCCCCTACCTAAAGCTTAGGATTTCAAACTTAGGAACCCTAGGGGTAGAAACCTCCTCCTGTATAAGTCGCATCTCTATGGCTGTTAGTTGCTCAATTTCTTTCTTCCTAGCAGAGGCAAGTTGCCTTGCAAGGAACTCCTTATGTTGTCTTTGGGCTCCCATCTGTTGTTGCTGAAGCTGAGCCTGATAAGCAAGTTGATTCTATTGTAAATCCCACTCCTATTGTCTCTTCAACTCCTCCAGCTGCTTGGTGAAATCAAGCAACACACTTTTGATTTCTGCAATTTGCCTTCTTTCATCATCTTGGGACTGGTTGGGCTGCCAAGACGGTTGAGTAGGGGTGGGTGGTTGGCAAGCATTAGGAAAGTACCCACCTGCTGCTGAAGTGAAGTTATTTGGCATGAAACTAGGAGCAGTCCTAGTTCAGCCCTGTTGGTAAGGAGGGGAAAAATGGTTGGCATTCTCATAGAATGAGGGTGAATAGAAGTTACACCAATGATATGAACTCATTTTAAAGCATTTGAAAGAGATGGAGCTTTTTTAACAAAATGTTTAAAAGAGCAGACGCACCCTCTCAACTAGAGACTAATAACATACCACAGATCCACCAAATGATTGCAGAGTTTCCAAGTGCTTGAAAGATGTTGCCTCCAAAGGCTTGATGAACTGAAGAACACACCGAACCTTAAGTTGGCTTGGGCTTAGGACTGCATGACTTCGGAACCTGGGGGTTCCGGGGATCTGGACTTGCGAACTTTAGAACTTGGGGATTCCGGAGTTCCGGGGTTGGTGACTTGGGAACATGGAGGTTGTGGGGTCCCAGAGTTAGGAACTTCGTATGAACAAGAACTGGACTTTGAGTAGAGTCGCCAAGTGCTTCAAAGGTGACTACCTTAAAGACTGAGACACTAAGAATCAACACTGAGTCCTCAGCATGTATGTCGAAATTGTGTTCCACCGGGCGTGCCAAAAACTGTTATCACAAAAGCTCTTACCCTTGCTGAGCTATCAACGCAGCAACCTTGTGAAACATGAAAACAACCCCAAAGTGTGGGACCTTGCACAAGGGATTGAATCTCCGGAGAAGGCCGACTTCCTTCTCAATCCAGGTGCAGGTGTTGAACCAACTCAACACTTCAAAACTTTACTCCTAAGCCTATCCTAACAACTTGTAGAGGTAAAGGGAAGAGAGAATTGCTTGAAATAAAAGGAGGTGATGCACCAAGAAGAGATTGTTCCTCTCCCTACCCGAAATGACACAAATAATCAACTGAAAAACCCAAGAGATGCACAAACTTTAGTTTTATGAGGTGACCCCAATGCATGTATGGAGGTTAGAATTCGTTGAATGCCAAGAGGGGAGAAGGTCTACCACGAATCATGCTCAAAAATAAGTTAACACAACATAAATGAGAGAAGAGCCACAAAACATACACCTATGATGAAGGTAAGAAAACATACACGACATATATAAGTTGAAGGAAGGCAAGAATGTAATTTCAATTCATTCAAAGGCCAAAGGCCAAACTTACAATTGCAAAAATGCAAAAAAATTACAAGTCTTCAAGAGAAGAGAAAGAGCATAGGAAAGCTCAAGGCAGCAGGGAGAGAACCCTTTACAATGAGGCTTAACAACCTTTATATAGAAAATTGGTTACAAGAGTGATCATGACCCCTGTATGTCAGTCTAGGAGTCCAGGGAAGTGCATGCAGTTGACTTCTGTACATGCAAGCAACCTAGCCATACTCTGAAAAGACAACCCTGAGAAGGGTGGATTGACTGACCTTCCAAAGTCAGAGCATATAGACATGACATAAGTCACCACAACAAGCATGGCCCCGTACCTCTCTTGATGGAAATCTTGCCAAAAACATTAAATGCACCCCTATGGCTCCACAAAAGAAGGTGCACAAGTCACAAAAGTCATCGGAGCATTTAAAGCCTTGAGTGTCGATCACGCCATCCGGAAGTGTTGCTAGCCGGAAAGAAGTTTAGAAAACTTCGGGGACCTGGGTCACCGAAGTTGGGGAAACTTCGGAGACCTGGGTCACCAAAATGGGGAAGACAAGGAAAGAACTTCAAAATCTCAAGGTTCCGGGGAACTAAAAAAAGGGCTAAGGAAGGACTTTTGGAACCTTCGGGTTCCGGAGTTCCAGGAAGGAAGAAGGGAAGCAAAGGAAGAGAACTTCGAAACCTCGGGGTTCCGGAGTTCCGAAGAAAGGAAGGAAGAAAGGCTAGGAGGGAACCTCGGAACCTCGGGGTTCCGGAGAAGGCAAGGGAAAGGAACTTCAAAACCTCAAGGTTTTGGAGTTCCGGTAAAGGGAAAAAGAAGAGAAAGGAACTTCAAAACCTCAGGGTTCTGGAGTTCCAGAGAATAGAAGAAGAGGGGAAAGAAAGGGGGAAACTTCAAAAACTCGAGTTTCCGAAGTTTCGGGAAAAGAAAGGAGAGGTAGCAAAGGGAAGGAACTTCGGAACCTCAAGGTTCCGGAGTAAGAAGAAAACGAAGAGGGAACTTCGGAACCTCGGGGTTTCAGAGTTCCAGAGAAGGCAAAGCGAGAAAAGGCAAAGAGAAGGAACTTTGGAAAGCGAGAGAAGGCAAAGAGAAGAAACTTCGGAACCTCGGGGTTCTGGAGTTCCAGGGAAGGAAGAAAAGGCTAATGGAGGAACTTCTTTCAAGCAAAGCAACACCTCACACTTTATGATTATTCTGCTTTCTCTTTGATCAACTAGGGCAGCGCTGGTCCATGGATCGTATCTCTGATCGTTTCTTACTAATGGACGAAGGGTGTCATAAAATGACAACAGTTTCTACAGTAAGGTCTTGTAGAGTGGGTAACTCAATGGTTGATGTGAATTGTTGTTTTCACTTGGGGACTTACACTAATGTTCGAATTAATTTCTCTTATCATGGATATGGAATGGGTGTGCTGACAACTTGAGATATTGCAATGTAGTTCTAGACTCAAGACTTATTAAAAAATGGCAAAAAGGAATAGGGTTTAGGAAATCTATTCTAAGCCTAGGAATGTAGGAAATGATGAACAAATTTAGTGGAATTAAACTAGGCAAGGTCTCACCATCACATCGAACACATCTTGACACGTGCTTAGTGCAATCATCTAAGGTATATTTCATAGATTTTCAAACTATTACCATCAAACATCAACACTACCCAAGTTGATTCATATCAATGGATGCATAACAATTGAAGTTAAGCTTGCATAAATTTCCAGTTAACCACGCACGATGCACTTACAATCAGCAAGAGGCTAGTGGTATGGATTAAGGATTCCACACAAATATACTCAACAATTCTTTCGTTCAATCTAACAAACATGAAAACAAATTCTAATCTAAAGTTATAATCTAACTTAGAGGAATTGAGAACCTTGAATGCAAAACAACACTTGAAAGACAATATCACCATCAAGTCGAACAATGATTTATATTCAAATAGCTGCAGCATATACCAACAATTCTACAAAAACTCTCTTACAAATGATAGGCAATGAGGTATATATAGAGTCTCATACAAAATGGATGGCCAAGATGAAAACTAAATCAAGGGCCAAGATAATGCCAACAAAACCCTAGAATTGCCCTAATTAGGCTTTACATAAAAAATGGTACCACCAACATATGGCCCAATAGAAAGACACCTAGTCATCAAATAGAGAATCTTCTAGAAGATTCCTCTCTACATCTCTCTCTCTCTCTCCTAGCATACTGCAAGAATCTAGACAATACAGAATTTGATTCCTCCATGGAAATGTTGGGTAAGGTATCTTTCTATAAATCAATCACGTCCAATGCATCCGAGTAAGCATCCAAAGTGTTCTCCCAATTTGGCATAAGCTTCTGCAAACTATGAACATGAATCAACAAAGAGACCAAATCATCTATATGACTCTTCTTCAAAGAGTCCAACTGATTAAAATACATAAATTTCATTTTGTCTCTTAATTTTGCTAGGTGTAAACCACTAACCTCACTGACATCAACCCCCAATAACTTCTCAATTGAGGCAAGGATCTTCAACTGAATATCATGAATTGATCCTTCCATCTCTGTACAACTCAGTTGTGTGCTCTCATAAGTTGATTTCTTCATGGCTAATGAACAATACCAACCATGGAAATCGTATCTATCTCCACTGTGCACAACATTCTCCCTAACCAATATGGACCTAGGAACCTTCTGTTGTCATTTTATGACACCCTTGGTCCATCAGTAAGAATTGATCAGAGATACGATCCATGGACTAGCGCTGCCCCAGTTGATCAAGGAGAGAGCAGAAGAATCATGAAGTGTGAGGTGTTGCCTTGCCCGGAGGAAGTTCCTCCCTTGGCCTTTTCTTCATTCCCCGGAACTCCGGAGCTCCGAGGTTCCGAAGTTCCCTTTTTCGTTTTCTTCCTTCCTCAGAACTCCGAAACCCCGAGGTTCCGAAGTTCCTTCCCTTTGCCGCCTCTCCTTTCTCCTTCCCGGAACCCCAGAACCCCCAGGTTCCGAAGTTCCTCCCTTTCTTTCCCCCCTCCTCATTTGTTCCCCGGAACTCCAGAACCTTGAGGTTCCGAAGTTCTTTTGCTAAGTTCCACCTTTTCCTTTGCCTCCTTCTCAGAACCCCGGAACTTCGGAACCTCGAGGTTCCAAAGTTCCCTCCTAGCCTTTCTTCCTTTCTTTCTTTGGAACTCCGGAACCCCGAGGTTCCGAAGTTCTCTTCTTTCCCTGAACCCTGAGGTTCCTTCCTTAGCCCCTTTTTTCAGTTCTCTGGAACTCTGGAACCTCGAGGTTCCGAAGTTCTTTCCTTGTCTTCCCCACTTCAGGAGCCCGAGTTTCCGAAGTCCCCGAACTTCTTTCCGACTGGCAACACTTCCGGATGGCGTGATCAACACTCAAAGCTTTAAATGCTCTGACGACTTTTGTGACTTGTGCACCTTCTTTGGTGGAGCCACAGGGGTGCATTTATTGTTTTTGGCAGGATTTCCATCAAGAGAGGTACGGACCCCTGCTTGTTGTAGTGACTTATGCCATGTTTGCATACTCTGACTTTGGAAGGTCAGTCAATCCACCCTTCTCAAGGTTGCCTTTTCACGGTATGGCTAGGTTGCTTGCATGTACAGAAGTCAAGTGCATGCACTTCCTTGCACTCCCAGACTGACATATAGGGGTCATGATCACTCTTGTAACCATTTTTTTATATAAAGGTTGTTAAGCCTCATTGTAAAGGGTTCTCTCCCTGTTGGCTTGAGCTATTCTATGCTCTCTCACTTCTCTTGTATTATTCTGTATTTTGCAATTGTAAGTTGGCCATTGGCCTTATAATTAATTGAAATCACCATTCTTGCCTTCTTTCAACTTATGTATGTTGTGTATGTTTCCTTACCTTCATCATAGGTGTATGTTTTGTGGTTCTTCTCTCATATATGTTGTGTTAAATTCATTTCTGAGTGTGACTTGTGGGAAACCTTCTCCCCTCTTGACATTCAGCGAATTCTAACCTCCATACATGCATTGGGGTCACTCATACAACTAAAGTTTGTGCATCTCCCGAGTGTTTCAGTTGATTCTTTGTGTCATTGCGGGTAGGGAGAGAAACAATCTCTTCTTGGTGCATCACCTCCTTTTTTTTTATGCATTTCTCTCTTCCCTTTTCCTCTACAAGCTGTTAGGATAGGTTTAGAAGTAAGATTTGGAGTGTTGAGTTGGTTCAACACTTGCACTTGGATTGAGAAGGAAGCCGACCTTCTCCAGAGATTCAACCCCTTTGCGCAAGGTCCCACACTTTGGGGTTGTTTCCATGTTTCACAAAGTTGCTGAGTCGTTCGCTCAGCAAGGGTGCGAGCTTTTGTGACAACACCTCCTTCAAAGCTCTGAGGTGTGGAATACTCTTCTCCTGAATATGTCTGAATTCTTCCCAAACTCCCTCCAAATATTGTATTTTGAATATGAGTCCTGTTGTCCTATCAAATGTCTTGACAAACTGAGTAAGGAAATCATCTGCCTGCCTCTTTGTATTTTCAATCCATTTCTCCACTTCCAAGAGAGTATATCTCACTGCCTCATAATGTGAATGTAGTCAACGATCAATTGTAATAGGGGAAATTAGGGTGGGATTCTCACGCCTTATCCCTACAATGTACTCTCTAAGTCTGATATTATCTTCTTTGTACTTCTCCTTTTCTTCAATTTCTCTATCCAATCTTGCATTGATTGCCCTAAGTTTATCACCAACCTCCTAAAATTCCTGCTCTCTTGTAGTACGGCCTAGGGCAACTGAAGTGATCTGGAAATCCATGGGAGTAGCAATGTCTGCCATCACACCTGCAATAGGAACAACCACCTACACAATCCGCATTCATGTCTCATCTCTAGCTATGTGTGACAAAATCTCAGCTCTCTTAGGCTCTGGCTCCTTATTGTTCCTAGCTAAGTAGTCATCAATATCATCAATAGGTTGTGCCTCTATCATTTTCTTACTTTTCTCCATGCTCTTCATTAGCCAATTAGGAATAGCGGCCATCTCCATACCATCATCGAGACACATCTCTCGATCAAGCTCTCTCAATCCCAAGATAACATCATCATCATCAGCAGGATTATTCTTGGTCAAATCACATACATTCTTTCCCAAACTAACCTCCGAAAGGACAATAGGGGATCCCGGCTGATCATCATCCTCATTAGGTGGAGCAGATGTCACTGTGGCATGTAAATCCTGAATATTCTCTGGTAGTAACACTGTGTTGGAACATTGCTCAGCCCCCTTGTTTTGTTCTAGCACCTCAACTTCCTGGATTGATGAGACACTGAGGTGTGGTGAAGGAATGGTAGGCGAAGGAATGATAGTCTTTTGCTTCTTCTTCCCTCTAGTGTTGACTTCTTCTGGTGTGTTCTTTCTTCTCTTGGGAGCTTGACTCTCCTCATTCGCATGAATCCTGATATCACTGATAGTCCTCTGATCATCTTCGAAAGAGGATTCCTCTTGTTTCATCTTTTCATAAGTGAAGGTGACATCCATATCAACTAACTTGTTCATCTGAATATCCACCCATGCTCGAGAGAAACTCAAGACCTCTCTCATCAATACATTCAAATCTATGTCTTCTGATTCTGACCAATTAGGCAATAGAATCGCCTTCTTCATTTCATTTTCATATTGTGGATGCGTATGATCCCTATCATCTAACACTTGGTCAGGAATGAGGAAAAGTCCACACTTCCTCATCAAATCCACTGACATCCTGGACCACATTCTTCTCTTTACTGCTTGCTCGTCCATCAGGTTGGCCCAATAATCTTCTATATCTACCTTGTGGATGAACTTTTCTCCCTTGATCCTTCCAACTTTCTTATCTGGATCAAACCTTTCTCTTCTCTTGTATGCTGCAAATCGATAGAATGCAAGTTCCTCACTTGTTGTGCTAGCTGCTAAGGTGGACTGGCAAACCTCCAATGTCTTCCCAACTGAAATAGGAAATGACATGCCCGTTCTGTGCTTTTCCTTCTGGATAGAATCAAACTCCAGAAGCTGTCTCACCACTTCCAACAAGATCACTCTGTCAGAAGGATACCTAGGAAGCTTGTAGGGTTTGGATTGAAATCCATGAATCGTAAGGTATGTGAAAGTGGGAAACTATATATACCACAATCCATATTTCTCTATCAGATCCGTTGCCTCCTTGGACAACCTCCTGTGGACTCCACCTTGCAACATTCGCGTTATGTACATTGTGAATACATCATTCACTCTCTTATAATCTTCAATTTGATACATGTTCAGCTGTGGATAACACTCATAACACATGAATTGTGCTTGTCCATTCCGGACTTCACCTCTGCATATCAATCCCTTGTATGTAACAAATCATGCAAGCAGGTACACCAAATAGGAAGTCATGGCGAATGACCTAGACTGCTCCACATTCCTCAGCTGAAAGTTCAGATTGTCACTTATGATTCTAGACCAATTTATCAATGTTCCTTCTAGACAATCCTAGATGAAATAGAACATCCATCCATCGTATATTGTACCCTGCAGCATCCCCATCACTCGGTTAAGCAAGAATACTAAATCACTATATTCCTCTTTGAAGTTTGTGCACATGAGTGTCTTGGGAGCCTTGGAATGATGAGTCCTAGGCTCGATCATCCACTCCTTGTTTACTACGGTCTTGCATGCATCCATCTTCTTCTTATATCGGTCTTCATATTCATCCCTAGTTATATCTTTCATGTCCGCTCCTTGTGGAATTCCAAACACTTCAGCAATCATATCCTCAGCAAGGTAGGCAATGATAGCACCCTTAGGAAGCTTGATCATTCGGGAGCGAGGATCATAACATCGTGCACATTCCAGGATAAGCTCACTGCACTGTATGAATTGCGGAAATCCAACGGCCTGATAAATGCCACTCTTCATAATGTTCACATAGGCCGAGGAAGGAATCCGGCTTCCAATTCCGAACATACGCTATTGCATCTGGTTCATGTTCAGGAAATGCATGTTCGTCTCTATAACCTTCCATCTGGACGACATCTTGGATTCTGGATAGAATGCAGTCTCAACTATCTTCTGTTGTTCTCTCCTTTCCTTGAGTCCGGACTTCGACATCGTACCTGTACGAAGCTAGAAGTTAGAACTTAGGAAAATATTCCTGACAAAAATTCTGATTTCCTAATGATTTAGACTAATTTGAGTATGGAAATCAGAAAAATAATCCACATTCTCAATAGATTTCAACAATTGAATGCTAAAATGTGACAAGGTTAGGGTATAAAACCTTCATAAATTTATTAAAATCAATAATTTTCAGACCAAAGTCTGAAAACACCTCCTTAGAAATTATGTTCAAATTAGAGTGCAAAGGAGTATACCGGATCAACAATGACTAAGGAAAGGTGTGAAAGGTTGTGTTTTCACACAAAACTATGTCTGAAGGCACCTTCCGAAGTCAACAATGGCTGCCAACAAATCTAAAGACAACCTACAGCTTCACAAATTAATCTCTAAGAACATGTTGCAATCACCCAAATGTGCACAAACTTGATGAAAATCAACCTCAATGATGAAAGCAATCACATCTACGAATGTAAGTATGGCTGGTAAAAATAAAATTTTCTGAGGACAAATCTGAAAATTAGTTGCTTCAGACTTACCAACACCTTGCAAAGTAGTGAAAATCCCTGAAAATGATCAAAAAATGACAAAGGAATGAGCTCCAAGCAAAATCGCCTAAGTGGGTAGGTGGCTGGAAATGAAGAATTCTGAGGACAGCCGCCTACAATGGAGTTTTCAGACTTGTAACAACTGAAAAGAGCTCCGAAAATTGACTGAAAATGCCTCCAATCAGCCTTTAGACAAAATCACCTTAGGCACAAATGGGCTGGGAACAAAGTATATGTATGAAAAATCGAACTTCCAGCCAGCAATGAGGTCACACAAGTCTGAAATAATGATGTGTTTCAGGTCTAAGAACATCAACCAGCAAGCTTGCAACAATGGCGGCACATACCAAGGAGGAATATCACTAAAAATTGGAGGTATAACCTCCCAAACACAAAATCGCCCTCCTCAAGAAAATCGCCACCTTCACAAAAAAACGTCTAAGTCTGAAAAATCTGTGGCAAACACACTCCAATGGCAGCAAATGAAAATCGCCTTGGGCTGGAAATGAAGAAAAATGGAGAACAAAACAATCTTCAACCCAGTGTGTCAACTTGACACTTCACCAAAAATTGCCAGCTGGAGGGAAAAATCGCCTTTGCAAGCATACACTTTGCAAATATAATAATAAAATAATGCTGTGATCTCTCCTTTTAAACTTGCTTTCACCATCAACTTTCACCACACAAGCAATCTGGGATAAAAATTTGTTCTTATACTTGCCTAGCAAAAAATCGATTTGCTTCTAGAAGGTAAAATCATTAAATGCTCATTGCAAATCATTTATTAATTGTTTTTTATTTTTAAATAATCGTTGCTTTTATTAAAAACAATTAAATGTGGGTCACTTTATTAAAAAAATTTAAAATTTGAATAAAAAATGACCAATTGGGGGAAATTGATTTAACTTGGGATAAAAATCCCAACAAAAATCATTAAAATCGATCCAAGTAGGGTAAAAATCACTATCAAAATGTCATCAACTTGCACAAAATGGGTCCAAGGGAAAATCGATTTGAGTCTAGAATGAAAATTCCAATTAAAACTTCATCACTTAGCACAAAAATGCCCCTGGGGGAAAATCTACCCTAGTCTGACATTCATCTGGACACAAAATTATCAAAATCACTCTCAGTGGAAAATCGCCTAGGGTTTGGAATGAATATCCGCATAAAATCCACAAAATCTCGTCACAAAAGGGTCCTAATGGAAAATCTATCCATGTTAGGAATCATCACAAATGTCATCCGCAACCTTATCCATACTCCTAGTGGAAAAACGAAGGCAGTTAGGAAAAAATCCCAACACTTAGTCAAAATTAACCATCCTGAGGGAAAATTGACCCCAGTATGGATTCTCAATGGTGGAAAAATGGGGCATGTTTGGATTCCAAGGGAAATCCATGTCCAGTTTGGATTTTGAGTGGGGGAAAATCATGGGTAGTTAGGAATATGAGGGGAAAAGCACCTCTAGTGTGGAATTTTGACCTTTGAACCCTTATAATATGGTTTTTCATCCGGAAAATGATGATTTTTCCACTCAAAATCACTAGGAAACTTCAAAACTCAATAAAACTCATTTGGACTTCGGCAAATTCATCAAAAAATTGAGCGAAACAAAAGGAAACCTATCGGGATAAAGTGCAAAATCAACTGGATAACTTCCTAGGAGCGAGAAAATAACTCCAAAAGGTCTTAAAATACCTTAGCACTTTAAAATCACCAACGTAGATGTTCAAAAACGCGTTAACGCTCAAAAGGTCTACACTTAGACAAAATTAGGATCATTTAAAATCTCAACCTTACGTGCTTGATCCTATAACTTCAAAAAAAACCCTAAATGCAATAGGCATGATCAAAATTGCCCACTAAGCTGCCAAAACCCTAACCTAACCAACGCAGAAAGCAGGAAAAGAGGGGGTCCCCATTTGCAATGGGGCGATGTGTGAAAAGGTCACAACAGGTAACTTGGGAACTATGTTTCAAACCAATAGTTAGCATGGGTTGAGTGGTAGCACCTGGGAGAGTACTGCTATCATATATCATATCATATGTCCATTGGTATGTCTCATTTCAAAATATTATATGGATATGATGCACTAAATTTTGTTGATCTATTAGTGATAGACAATAGAATACCAAGTTGGTGACTTGGTATCAAAGCCAAGAAATCTTGAGGTCACTCATAAATCATTTACAAAAAACTCAACATCAACAAAAATTTTATGCAGACCAAAACTATACAGAGAGATGTTTTGAGGTGGAGAACATGTTTTAATCGAGATTGTAGCCTTATAGACAATGCTCTCTCAAAATAAGTGGAGTTGAAAAACTCAAGCCAAGGTTCTATGACCCTAAAAATTGTGATGAAAATATGCGAAGTGGCCTATGTGTTGGACCTTATAAAGAATAACTGGCTCCATAATGTTTTTTATGTCCCTTGTTTTAAAAAAGATATTGTCAACATATCATGCCTTTTATAGACCTGCAACCCTTGGATGATGAGACAAGTTGATTTTGGTACCTAAAGAAGTGATAGATGTTAGGGTAAAAAATCTGAGGGGAAGAAATATAAAAAAATAATTGGTTCATTGGAAGAACCTAGTTGTTGAGAAGGATTAGAGATTTTGGAGCATCCTAATTTGCATTGCTTGAGGACAAGCGCTTTTGGAAAGGGTGGACTTGTGAAGTCCCCCTTTCAATAAATACATGTTTATGGTCCCAAAAGCCATTTCCCATTTTTGGTGGGCTAAGCTTGATAGTGCCAACCTCATAGACCGAAAGTATTCCAAGTGTGGAGGGTTTTTTGTTCAAGCTCCAAAGTGTACACAAGTTGTTGGACTTTTAGAGTTTACCCTCTTAGCATGCCTTTTTTGTTTAAAAGCTTGACTATTTTGCCTTAGGTTTCTTTATACATTAGAGTTTCAAGCTTTTGCTTCCCCAAGTACCATTCCCTTGTCACTCTGAGCTTGAAAACCTTGTTCTCCTCTCTCTCTTATCATTGTTGGTGTTTTGGACCTTCCCTTGTCTAGTTACCCTTTTTATGATGCTCTTGATCTTCGACACTCTTAACTTCTTGACCCCTTACATTAACTATCTTGTTACACGGCACAAAGCACCATTTTGGCTAGTTTTGAAGCAGCAACCACTCCATAATGAATTTTTCCCACCCAAAAATAAATTTTGAATAGTATGGACACAATTTCACATGTACTTGTGGCACCAGTGGTGGGACGTTGGTGCTCTCTTTGATGTGGTTGTTGCAACTTAGCAACCCTTGTCCTTACATAGATCTTACTTATTATTCTGGGTAGTATCTCATATCTACCGTTGCTTTCAAGGATTTCAAAGGTGGACACATTCATTCAGGGATCATGAATTGTCTACACCAAAAACCCTTGCAGAATATTGCTTTGAGCACTTGTGTTTGAGCTATCAGATCAAAAGCTCTCATATTGCAGGAAAACAGAAGATAGAAACCCTTTGGTTTCATGAGTCGGAGGATAAAAATGCTTTGGCCTGGTAGGATGATCTCACTCGAAGGTTGTGAGCGATCTTCATGGTCAGAGATGTCAATTTGATTGAATTTATATAAATTGTTTTTGTCATGTGTTCGAGTATAGTAATTTATGTTATTACAGTGTGCTGTAATGCAATCGTGCCTCATTTAAGATAAATGGTAAACATTATATTTTAGTTTAGGGTTGTTGTTGTAGCAACATTTGCATTGGATTTTAGAAATATTTAATATAAGTATACAATTGATCCACCATTTGTGGGCCTGATTCATAATCTAGGTAATCAATGTTTTGTATGAATTGTTAAGGAAAATTTTCCGTTTAGCTAGATTTGACTAAAATAATTAAACCTTAAACTTATTTGCTAAAAATAATCATGAAGGCTATTACACTAGTTATTAATTTGCCTGAGTTGTGACTACTGCATGTGGTGATCATCATAGAATCTTCATGATCGTATTCATCCTTGAAGGCTTCCACAAAATTTTCCCAAGTAGGCTTAGATTTTTCTCTTTTTTGGTCTTCCTTTCAAAGTGCTTGAGCTTGCCACCACTTCGCAGTGGGTGAAGAGAACTTCAAAAGTGCAATCTTGATCTTTTTTTCATCAGAAAAATTATTCAAGAGAAATAGGATTCTAGTTGATCTAACCAGTTATCTACCACATTTGCATTCATATTGCACTCAAACACAAGAACATTTAGGTTACTTGAAACGTAGGTGGACTCTACCACCAAAAGCTTTACCTAACGGCGAAATCAATGGAACTCTCCTCTTGAATTGGTTTGGCCATGTTGAGACAGCTTGGTAGGTAGTCTGATGGTTCTCGAGGTTTAATGCCAAGACTTAGACACTTCAATCGCAATTGATAGGTCATGCAAGGTGAAGATGAATTACTCTGATGCTACCAATACAGGGCCTAGTTTGAAATGTGGTGGACAACTCTCTAGATGAGGATCTAGGTGAAGTTATGTGCTTGTGTGGATGCTGTGTGAGTGTAGTGCAAAGGAATTGACAGATACAGAACTGAAATGGTAAATGTATTTTTATTTACCACTTCCTCCTGTACATGACATACTCTTGAAAAAGATGTATGATTACTATCCTATAATTTGCCTATATATATATATATATATACATGAGCTCATCTTCTCCTGATGGCTAAGTGATGTGGTTGGTACTTGCATGATGTGTTGCTGGATGACCTAGCATAGTTGAGCTTTAGGGGTGCCTCTTCGATTATTGCAATGACTACACTATCCAATGCCCAAAGTGTGATGCTCATAATAGTGTGGTGATGTGCGATGTGAATTAGCCTTTGTGGTTTGGCCTCAAGGGTGCTACCGTGCTAGATCCAACACCCTATTGAAGCCATGGTAAAAATTGTAGAAGGTTTGGTTGAAGTGTGGTTACTGCTGAGCCCAAAGTTGTGTAAAGTGCTATGTTACTACTGTATTTTGTGCAACATTAGCAGAAGATGGCTGGATGATCTTTGTGTTATCTCGAGCATTTGGGAGGTTCTCTAGTATACCATAGACCATGGAAGTGTTACTATAGTTACTGCAAGCCATGAGAATGGTCTTGGCAATATATGTCATATTCCCGTGTAGACAACATGCAATGATTAGAAACATTAAACAATACATGTACATAAATGTATATATTCTCAATACATAAATTATTTTTACTGCTTAAAATACGTTTTATCTTAACTAGTGGAAGTGATGAAAGGACGCGTCCATTCCCAAGCCAGCTCCGGAATAGACGCCATGTTTCAAGGGGGATCGCATGGTTTCAAAGAGGTATAAACCTGCACCCCAAGGAAACACAGGAGAGGAGGTGACAAGGAGAGAAGGGCAAGGAGAAGCGTCCAACAGGTAACTTCGTTACTCAGTAATAATATTTATTTCAGTTTTCATAATTTATGATGCCTAGACAACCATGAGGACTGCCCTGGGAATGCATCAGTCAGCAAACGATGTGAAAGGGCTAGTCGCTAGTTCTTCCCAGCGATGAAGAACCAGTGCCTAGTAAGCATCCCTCCCCATCGCCAGCAGGCTGGTACGTCCCCAGGCCAATCCACTTAAATGTCAAAATGATGAAGTATGTCTCTGTGCAAGTTGTATTAAATCTGCTTCATTCCTCATATAACAGTAATGAATAAAATTTAACTAGTGGCCCAGATTAATTGCTAAATCGGTTCCATGCCTAAAAATGTCTTGCCAAATGAACTAAGCACATCTATAATGTACAAAAGGGTAAAATGAACTTAATCTTCACGCCAGATAGGTAACCTGCAATATCAGATTTAGTATGTTGCATCAAAATACACTTTAGTGACAAACAGGAGGATACAAATAATTCATTCATTCTCAGACACAACTAATAAGTAAAGAAAAAGAATACTAATTAATGATAGTCATGTTTCTGCAACTAGGGACAAATATAATGAATTAATACCTACAAATTTATATATAATTGATAAATGTTAACCAAGTAATATAGTCATGAATCTATGTTTTCTATAGGCATTTATTATCTTCCTGATATCCTTTGTTTGTTAGTACATTCAAGATAATGAGTGCAAGCCAGGGGTATGTTGGGCCCATCCTCAAGTGGCCCTATTAGCCCTAAGAGACAGGATGGGTTTGGATGGGTAGCCCAGCCAACCTGGAAAGTCCTCAAAATCTAGAATGGGTCGTGTATGTATTTTGTGCTGCAATAACTATGCCACTGATCTAATATTACTGCTGACATATAAAATGAAATATCTAAATGTTGCAGGAAACCGTAAATCTTTTTGTGGCCCTAAATCCAACCTTAGGTGGATAGATCAGGCCCTAATTATCAGGAAGGCGAGGAAGGTACAGCAAAGGTTCATTACAATATATTTATTCGTAGATCCTCCTAGATGAAATCAACATGAAATTTTCAAAAAAGTATGCGTGTGTTTGTGTGTATGTATATGTACATATGTATGTATGTATGTATGTATGTGTGTGTGTGTACATACATATATATATATGCACACATATATGTATGTATACATACATACATACACACACATATGTGTGTGTAAGAATGTATATGTATTTATATATGTATATACATACATATATATATATGCACACATATATGTATGTATGTATATATACATACATATATGTGTACATATATAAATGTATGTATATACATATATATACATACATACGCACACATATATGTGTGCGTGTACATATCTATATATGTATGTATATCTATATATATGTATATATATTTCTGTAAATGCTGATTTTTGGCTGAGTTTTTCTACTGAGTCTGAATTTGAGTCAGAAAACAACTTGCCAAGATTTTGCTGAGTCCAAGTCTCAGCACTATGAGCTCAACATCTCCAATTTTATGGATCTACACTTAAAAAATTGTATATGCTAAAGAATATTATACTGAAATGTGGATTCCTCTTTTGTTGGAATAAAAATTTGTAAGACTAGTGGATGAGTACAAGTTTTCATATTCTCTAGTGGAGTTGGACAGTGTAAAACCAGCTACATAGCACTTTGTTTCTTAAGGTTGTTTGATGATTTCACTACTAAAATCCCACTCTATGGCTTACGTTCGTTTTGTGTCCCCCTAGTGTCAGTCTTGTCCTAAACTATTTCTTGATCTAATCACAAAGCTGCAATAATCTTATCAGATCACAAACAAGACTTTTTGAGAGCAGTGACATCTTGTTATCTCGGTTTAATCACAAAGTTGCTTGGAGATTTTAAGCTTCCCACTTTTGTATCTACAATCCTTTTTTTTTGGCTTCTTTCCCCAAGAAAATTATCATTTTTGTTTCCATATTGTTGGCATCTAATTGTGTTGAAGTCTTTATTACAATTGATAGTTGTGCCAGATAATTTTGCCCCTCTAGGTATAAAGCGGATCATTTTTATGATGTATTCAATTTAAAGGAGTTCACATATATTAATGGATCTAACTTCAAACTTGAAGAAAGGATGTGTTGTTTGCTTCTTGTGGGGCATTATTAATTTTAAATTTTTAAAATGAAGCAGATCTATAGATGTTGAGGGACTGACACTATCAGTCATTTGTTCTTGTTCCTGCAGGTGACATTTACAGTTGATATTCGTGCAAGAGTGGATGCTCTACGGGAATTTATCATTTCTGAGTTTAAAGACAAATTATATGAAATATGTGATAAGCGATCTCTTTCATGCTCTATTGAAAGGAAGGTCTGTTTTTAAATCTATTTTCTGTCAGATATGCTTGAAGGGGCAAACCATTTCTATTAATTTTCTTATTTTTAGAACTGTCATTTTCTTGAAAGAGAGCATAAGTATGCTTCTGATTTTGTATATTTTAATCCAGAATGATGCAAGTGTAGTGGACTGCCACAGTGACATGAATTTTCGATTGCACAATGCCGCAAGGATAGCTATGCAAAACTTACCTCTTCTACAGACATGCAAGGCATCAGATGATGTTCCTATGTTGATGAGTGGAGCAGGACATGATGCAATGGCACTTTCACATCTAACCAAGGTATGCTATATTATTAACACTTTGAATATTTTTAATATGTGCAATTTCTTGTGTATATAACCATACAATTCATCAGGTTGGGATGTTATTTGTTCGTTGCACTGGAGGAATAAGCCATTCTCCTGCAGAGCATGTTCTCGAAGACGATATTTGGGCAGCAAGTCTCTCGCTTTTGGCTTTTGTACAAGAAATGTAAATATGTTTCATGGATATAATTTTATTGCACCATGTAACAGTGTCCAGCAGAGTATGTTCTAGAAGATGTTTTGAGCAGCAAGTCTCTTTTTCTGGCCTTTCTGCAAGAAAATAGATCTGTATCATGGTTATGACAATTACATTATATTACAGTTCTTGCAACTACGGAGACATTTTATGTACAGTGTTAGGCAGGTAAAGGAACAATTATGTATGAGTTAAAATCAAACTTGATCTCCACTGCTACATAATAACTTAAAAGCAGGCTCTAATTGTGTATCTATTGATATATGAAGCAGAGCAATTGGTTAATAAGATCTGACCTAGTCTCTCACTAGGTGGGATTGCAATTCTGAAAATTCTCCAATGATAGAGAAATTTAACTCACTGAACTAAGGTTCAAGAGCTCTCTTTTGCCAAAGTGGTAGATTTCTTAACAAAATCTTATCAACATTTCCTCATCTACGATTCAATTTCACATGCTAATAAATTGTTATATATACTCAATGATTGTGTCATGCCGACACAGATCTAGTAGTGGTCAGTGATACTGAAAGTTTATGTTACTTCAAAGAACATGTAGAATGTGCCGTGCTACTTCTGTGTATTGGAAATGACATGAATCAATCAAATCCATCTTTCTCCAGCATTGCCGTGCATTTTCTATGCTCTATATGCATTTTTATAAAAGTATACTGTGATGAATCGGAAAGTAATTAGAAATATTAAATTGATTATGCTTTCTACTCCCACAAGTATCATTCAGAACTGTCAAGATTCTTTTCTCTTATTTCATGAAAACAGAAATATTCACTAGCTACATCCTAAAATAAATATCAAGGCAGTAAATTTTATTATAATTGGAAAACTTTTCGGCAGACATTACTATCAAATCGTGCTTAGTGCTGTCCAAGTCAGATGATGCATGATATGTAAGGATAGGAAAAATGGTGCTTAGCTTACTATAAAATTTAGCATTATATAAAGGACAGGAAAAATGGCGCTTAGCTTACTTCGAGGAGTATGTTTTGCAAGATCTCAAACATGCAGCATCCTACAACTACTACAGATGTACAACAATTAAAACACTAAAACAAAGCTTATCTTATGAAAAAAAGCTATTTTTTCTCTAAGAGATAAGCTGTAATTTCTTTGAAGGAAAAATCTATTCTTTTCTAAGTTTGCTGGTGGTTCTTCTCTGGAAGATATTATATATCTATGTCGTTTTGAAAGAAAATAAATTGTAATAGCAGCAGCTACGTGAAGATTATAATTTATTTCTTAGCAATACGAATACTGGTACTATGTCCTATGGATGTTTCCTTGGCATATTGTCAAGGATTTATCATGTAAATTTGTATTTTCTCTATTATTCTATTTTACCTTTTCCACTATTTCTTCTTATCTAATTTGTGCGGAAATATTATTTAAATCTATGGATTTATCTTTCTGATTCTGCAACAAGTGATCAGAGCAATTATTGTTTGCTACAATTGTGTTAGGATGTGGTGTTTATTTTGTAGCATCAAATGGTGAAGGTTTCTAATGCAAGGTTTGACGTGGAAAAATTCAATGGGAAGAATAACTTTGAGTTGTGGAAGCTCAAGATACATGATTTGTTAGTGCAACAGGTATAGTGCAATGCATTGGTAGGCAAGTTAAAGAAACTTGCAAATATGACCGATGTGGAGTAGGAGGATCTCAATACTAGAGCTCTTAGCACAATTCAGTTGTGTTTGGTAGATGATTTTCTTTTTAATATTGTTGGGAGAGGAAACAATAACAAGCTTATTGAGTAGAATGGAGTTTCTTTACATGACAAAATCCATGACAAACTAAATCTACTTGAAGAGGTAATTGTATAGTTTGTGAATGATAGTACAAAAATTGTATGTGTTGTCATTGATGTCAACTTGATGACCTATCATACTTGTATAGAGATGAATTGATATAGTCAAAGAAGTTGAGAAACGGTTAGAGAGAATAGCATGTTTGAGAGAGATGGTTTCACACAGATAGAGACATGGGATCAGTATGATTGAAGACAAGCAAGACAGTCTGGAAGACCAACAAATGTATTCATGACTTAGATGATAGAAAGACAATCTGGAAGCATGGTATGTAAATGGTAACAGATAGTTGCACATTTTTTATGCTTTGGATGAAGAGTGCAATCACTTTGATTGGTTTCTACATGTTTCAAGGAGTTGGATGAATGACAATTGAGTCCTTGTTCACACTTGTATTGTTGAGAAAAATTTCCTAAGGCATAAACTGCATATTATCCTAGGTTAGTGACTTTGTATTTTGGTCCACATTCTTCCCCGCCTTACAATGTTTGGCCTTGCGGTTCTAGAGTTAAGTTTGTCAATCACCAAGGAGGTTACTTCTAGGCTTTCATGTCTTAACATGATTGTTCTTTGGACTACATTGTAATAGAGTTATGTGTCTTTGAAGCTTACCAGAATGCTCTACATTCCTCCAAAGTGGTAGATATGGTTGAGCGGACTTGGGGATATGATCAAAGAGGTATAAGGGTTCTATCATGCAAGTTTCAGAAGATTTGGTGTCACACATTGCAATATCTTGTGTTGAAGCGTCACAGTCAGTTTGGGATGCTTTGTTTTCAATAGTTCAATGGGTTTCTCAACTTGCCAACTCATAATGATCAAATACTTCAGGAGATGATTGTAGGGATGTTGTTGATAGTCTACATTTCTCATATTTGGTCCACATGATGTTTTTGGTCTCTGAAGAGATGATGAAGAAGTTGAACCTAAAGAGGATTAACACCCAAACCTATACCAAATTGCTTAGATACATGACAGCCATAAAATCTTGGTAAGTGAACAATGCCTAGTCAGTTTCCACATTGGTTCATACAAGGATGAAGTGTTGTGTGATATCATACCAATGGATGCTTGTCATTTGTTGTTGGGGAGACCTTGGCAGTATGATAAAAGGGACATACATGATGGAAGGAAAGAATAATTACACCATAACCATAAATAGGAAGAAGCATATCTTGATTCCTTTGGAAGAAGAACAAAATGAGGTATTATGTGGTAGTGCAAGGATTTGCTTGGTGGACAGGAGGAAGTTCCTAGATGGATTGAAGCATGAGAACACTTGTTTTGCACTCCTTCCTAAGAAATGCATTAGAAGGTGAAAGGAAGATAAGGTGCAGAAAACGCTTCCTAACACTAATCTAGTGGGGGAGATTCTACAAATTTTCTTTACAAATATTCTATTACAGAAATAGAAACACATTCATAGAGAGATAATAAACATGCATAAAGATAAACAATGATCACAAGATATATTGTGGGGACCCTTTCGGGTTAAAAACCCCTCACTCGAAAAGCACAGTACTTTGTATTCCAATAATCAAAATCTTACAATACAATGCCAACACTTAGCTTCTTCAACAAAAGTCTACAACTACAACCCACAACCTAGATTAATTCCGGCAGCATAACACTTCACCTGCAAACATTACATATCTAACACTCCTCAAGACTACCTTTTATAGAGAAATACAACTCAAGAGGAAGCTTCTAGATGAAGCATCAAGATGGGGTCATGCATAACATTTGGCCGTATTTTTTGGCCACCAAAAGCATGCAAATGACACATGTACATCTCCAAATGACTCCCCATTCAAACCTCCTAAGTTGGGCACTCAAATTTACTAAAAGATGCTCTTACGCATCTTACAACTGTCATATCTTACTATACTTACAGTTGTAAGAGAATCCATCATAAATGATTAATTTTAGCTTATTCTCTTACAACTCATTATAACCCTCTCCATGCAAAAGATATCTCCTACTAGTTGTCCATTTTGTCATACAATCTGTCATAGGCCGACACTTGTCAAGATCCTCACGTGGGATGCCTACCTCCACGTGCAACATATGTGTCATACAGTCATCGTCAAGTAGGATGCCACCAAGACTGTGGATCCCACTAGATGACTAGACATTTGTAGGCAATAAATAAAAATAATAAATTAATAAATAAATGCATAAGCCAATGTTAGAATTTGCAAAGGTTGAGACACCTTAATCCCAATAGAAAGGATACCAAAAGCACTAGCATGAAAGGAGTGGAGGTAGCACAAAGAGAGGTTGCAGAGCTACTTGAAGAATACCAAGACATTGTGTCAAAAAATGTTCCAAAGGGACCAAAGGGATTGCCACCAACCTAGAGTATCACCCATCACATAGAGCTTATACCATGAGCAATTTTTCCTAGATAGTACATCAAATGATGCCCACAAAGAATGCAAAGCTAAGCAGATAAATATATGAGTTATTGGAGAAGGAATTGATCCAAAAAAGCTTGAGCCCATGCACAATACCTATTGTCTTAGCGCCAAAGAAGGATGGAGAATGGAGGATGTGTACTGACTCAAGAGCCATCAACAAGATCACAATTAAGTACCAATTTCCTTTACCAAGATGGATGATGTAATGGACTCTTTGAGCTATGCAAGATACTTTACCAAAATTGACCTCAAGAGCAAATACCATCAAATTAAAATTTGGGAGGGTGATGAATGGAAGACTATTTTCAATATCAACGAAGGATTGTATGAGCGGCTAGTCATGCCTTTTGGACTCACTGATGTACCAAGCGTATTCATGCGGCTGATGAATGAAGTACTAAAGGATTTATTAGTTAAGTTTCTCATTGTTTATTTGGATGAAATTCTAATTTTTAGGAAGACAAAGAAAGAGAATATTTGGCATATCAAACAAAGTGTTCCAACGATTAAGGGAAGAGAAGTTGTTGATCAACATCAAGAAATGCAGTTTCATGAAAATATAGATAGTTATATAGGATTTGTGATCTTTGTGGAAGGGTTGAAGATAGATCTAGAAATGAGAGCAATTGCGGAATGGCCTACGTTGATGGATGTTGGAGAGGTAAGATCTTTTCATGGTTTGGCAAGATTTATACAGAGTGCAAAAAAAAAATTGAACTATTGAAACAAAAAGTGATTGAGCAATCAATATTGATCTTATTGGATTTCAACAAAGTCTTTCAAGTAGATTGTGATGTCAACAACAATGCTGTTGGTGCGGTCTTGAGCCAAGAGGGAAGACCAATTTCTTATTTCAGTGAGAAATTGAATGATACCCAAAGAAGGTATTCAATATATGGTCAAGAGTTCTGTGCTATAATTCAAGCTTTGAAGAAGTGGAAACACTATTTTCCACAAAAAGAATTTGTATTGTACACTAATCACAAAATACTTTAGTACATGAACAATCAAGGCAAGTGAACCCAAGGCGCATGTGGTAGGTAGAGCTCATGCAGAGTTACCTATTTGTCCTCAAGCACTGGAGTGGAAAATTAAATTGAGTTGTAGATGCACTAAGTAGAAGGACAAACTTGATGTTGCAAATGAGGGTGATTGTAATGGGATTTGATGAGTTAAAACATTCGTATGAAGACGATCCTTACTTTGCGAAGGTACGAAATGCAAGTAAAGAATTGGTGATGATGGACAAAAGCAAGTGGTTGGACTACTTCATTCAGGATGACATGTTGTTCAAAGATTATCAACTATGTATTCTTAGGAGCTCAATGAGGGAGAATTTGATCAAAGAGAAACATTCCAAAGGGTTGGCAAGACATTTTGGGATTGACAAAAACTATAGCCTTGGTGAATGAAGGTTTCTTCTAGCCACAGATCTATAAGGATGTCTAGAAGTATGTTGAGGAGTGTTAGACTTTGTCAAGTGACTAAAGGGACTAGCCAGAATACCAGATTGTATAAAACTCTTCTGATTCTAAAAAGACCTTGGGAGAATAGCACTATGGACTTTATGTTTAGATTATCGAGGACTGAGGGGACATGACTTCATATTTGTAGTGGTGGATCAATTCTCTAAGACGGCACACTTCATTCCCTGTAAAAAGACTCGTGGCATGGGATACTGAAGAGCATTGTCTCAAATTGGGATACCAAGTTTATTAGATACTTTTGGAGGACACAATGGAAGAAGATGCACATAGACTTAAAGCTCAGCTCGACATTTCACCCACAAACTGAGGCAGTAAACAGAAGCTTGGGGAACCTACTGAGATGCTTGGTAAGAGACAAAACTAGGAATTGGGACGTGGTCTTACCACAGGCAAAGCTCATGTATAAGAACCTAATGAACCAAAGTACTAGAAAGATGTCATTTGAGATCGTTACTAAACTATATCCTAGGGGAGTGACCAAACTCTAGGACAACATACCACAAGATAAGAGGAGCAAGGAGGGAGATGAGTTTGCAAAGTATGTGAATATTGTTCACAAGGAGGTCAAGCAACATCTGGAGATCATGAAAACTCATATGAGGAGCGAGTGGACGCGAAGCGGAGACAAAAGATTTTGAAGTTGGAGATAAAGTCATGGTATATCTTCAAAAGGAGAAATTTTCAATTGGCACATATAATAAGTTGAAGATGAAGAATTTGAGTCTTGCAAGATCATTCAAAAGTTTGATTCTAGAAATCCCTATGAAGTAGAGTTACTAGAAGGTGTGGACATTTCACCAATCTTCGACATTGCAAATCTCCATCCGTTTCATGAAGCATAGGATGATGACACAAAATCATTACCTCAACAACAACTACCATAAGTACCACCATAATAGATCGATCAAATCTTGGATAGTTGAACCAAATGCAACACTTAGAATAAGGAGTATAAGGAAAATCAAGCCAAATGGGGGGAAAAGACAATGGAAGATGCCACTTGGGTCTTAGAGGAGGAACTAAATCAGTTTGGAGCACACCTAGTAGCGTACGAGGTGTACTTCTCAAATAATCTCAAGGGTCAGACGTAGGAGCGTCCCAAGAGATCTCAAGTTGGACCTCAAGTTGAACCTAATGCTAAAAGTTTGTGGAGTCTTTCCAATCCTTGTGGAGCATATTGCAAGTCAAAAATAGGTCCGAACAACATTCAGATCAGTCCGCACAACATAAAGATTGGTTTGCACCTATCCGCACCAATTTTTAGATCCTATCTAAGCACTCAGATCCATTACACACTTTACATCAATAATTGGACCTAGGAGGCCAATACATAACACTTCTAGAGTTGGGATTGGGTATTTAAGCACTTCAAGATTCATGGGAGATCATCAACAGTAGCTAGGAAGTGGTTAAGAATAAGCAATTAGAGGAAGGTAGATCCAAAAGACTTTTGTTTGGTTATATATATGTAATAAGCCTATGGCAACTTGTGCGCTAGCATGTGGGGCTAATGGGCCAATGTAGTGAGCATTCGAAGGCTTGTGGGCTTGAAATACTTTTGCATTCAATAAAAAGTATGATCTTATTTGCATTCCATTCGTTGTTGTGTTTTGTGTGTGATGGGGGCTATAAGGCTAGACAATTCATTTTACACCCTCCAACCTTGACTGCATCATGTTCCCTCATAACATTTGAAGAGGAATCAACTCCACCAAAGAGAAGATGAATTTCAAGTGAATAATGTCTTTCAAATCTAAAAAAGGAATTCTACAAACAAACCTATAATTGTCAAGTATTCATCCCAAGGAATTAGATTGGGAAGACCAATGTGAACCTCTTGTATCACTACAATTTTGATATCTAAAAATATACAAGGATCAAGAATCAGATTTGATGACAATGCCCAAGTTCAAGTAACCAAAGTTTTTCTCAAAATAAAAGTTCACACTAGGAGTGTAATGCCTGCCAAAACACCCTAGAGAAATAAACAAAAAATCTACTAGCAAAAAGGAGAATTTTTTTTCCCTTTAGATTAATCTTCATTAAAACACAAACACTAACATCTAGAGTATAACACTACTACCATTAATCATCATTGCATCATTAACTATATAGATGAACATAAACATGAACCGTACTACGCAAGCGGAATATTCATTTATTCATTAAATTAACTCCATGATTAAACCATTCAATGCATAACCTTTCCCTAGGGTATCTCAACATCACTACTTGACATAAAATTGACACACCATATAATCATTTAGAACACCATGATATAACATACAACCTATCCATTTACTTTCCATACAACTATATCAAATCATTAACACATAAGCATAATCTAATCACATAACATGTCCTTTGATACTCTTAGAAACTACCAAATCAAATACTCCTAATATCCAACATTTCATTCACTATGAAAGCAACATACATAACATAATCATTCTCTTTAATAAGACTAGAACATTCTTTAAACTTCATCACTAATCTCTAAGACAAGAAGTTACATTTCTTAAGTAACATAAACCATCACACCTAATGATTTCCTTTACTGTAACCCGATTTATAATAGCAACTACTACTCTTTCAATTTAATTTCCCATAAGCTAATACATATACACATTCATCATGCAATTTCAACACAATATGATTGTACTAATACTTCTCTTCCTTTCACATAGAACTATAGTCTATCATTACACAATGGATATCCAAACCATCAATGAATATATAATGAGAAATTTTCCCTAACTATTACATCATGTCCCTCTCACAATCACATCACCAATCATATGGAGATACATAACATGTGAATACATAATTTCTCTTACAATTACATAGCATCATGATACAAAGTCTTTTTTTCCATGAACATAGAAATCAGCTCCCATGAATAGACACATGAAAAATCCAAGAAACCAATCCATGCATGCTAGCATCCAAGAAGAATATCCCAATGGAAGAAGGCATCAAACCAACCGACCATGTGGAACCAAAAAGGAACCACCCCCCATGCTAGGAGATTACATAAGGTTCCAACTCACACTATAGACCTAGGCTGACACCTAACAACCAAAGGACTCAACATGACATCACAAGACACCATCAAGAATGTAACGATCAAATCACATCACGAATCATAAGCATAGAAACCTCCAGAGGCAAATCAACAAGAAAATCATAAGGAGATAGGACTCACATGTAGGGAAGAGTGTCATCACATGCTATCAAAGGATATCCTAGAACTCAGTCTCGACATCCGTGATACACATGCGAAACTGTCTCAATTTTTGAGGAAATCAAGGGAGCTCGGTTTATCTGGTTATCAGACTTGCCACCTCACTCTGGATGCACTAGCAATCCAACCATGAGATGGGAGGATGTACACACATTTCTTATCTTATTAAGATGATTTAATACTACCCAACCCACCTATGATTAATTTATTATGTTATCACTTGATTATTACCACAAACCTCCAATGAGCTATCCAAATGGTCTACACCCCGACTCCACAACACAAGAAATCCTAGCAGTCCATTCCTCAGGACCTCGACAGACTCATCGAAGCCCACTCTCCCTAACCATGCTCCTAGGCCTTAGGGTAACTCATGAGCACAAGGACATTACAATAGCAATCATGAAGCTCAACATGGAATGCATCCAAAAGCCATATCACCACTGACACAACTGAACATAAATTATAGCCATCAACATACAACAAGAGCCACATATCAAGAATCAAACAACAAGTTCACAATGCCCAAAATGCAACAATAGAATAAGCCTCAAGAAAAACATAAACACATGAACATGGGCAAAAACATGAATCCAATATCATCACATAATCCTCTACAACGAGGCACATCATAACCTCTCGCTGGAGCTTCAATTAACCCTCCTCGACAACAAGGATCCACTCAACTTGTCGGAGCAACACATCAAAACCTCAATGAACAAGCTCAAAACCATTTGCCAGAGCCCAAATGGATTCAATCATATCACAAATGAATGACACAGTGCCCAAAAAAATCAAACACATCATATGCAAGCCTCTGGAGTTAAAACAAACCATAAAAACCAATCAAGAGGGGGTAAAACTATCATAACATGTACTGACTCCAGCTTAGCACTATTGTTCTCTGTTTTAGCGCTTTTATTCTTTGTTTTAGTGCTTTTGTATCAGAGAGCAAAATTCATGAAAACGGAAACACACAAGTTGCAGACTTGCCTAGAATTGAGCATAGACCTCAAAAGAGAATAAGTATAGCCTAGAAGACTCAAAGATCCAACTTACAATCGATACCAATCCTTGGTAATGTCATCAAATCCAAATACTTGAATATCTCAACTCCTACCGGAAACATCTTACACAAAAATGACCATAGACACAACCTCTTCCAAATTGATAAACACATGACATAAAGAGGACCTAAAATAAGGTTTACAAAGGAAAATAAAATCCAAATAAAACCCAAACAATACCATAAGACATTCACATGAAGATTATTGCAAGCAACCGAAATCCAACAACACCCATTTCCAGCAAGGTGCAAAACAAGATCCCCAAATCAAATAAAATCCTATAACAATCTAATATTTCAATCATGCTAGTAATATACAACCATCTCAAACCCAAATCATCCCCACTACAATCTCTTACAAGCATAGGAAAGCAATATTTCCAAATCAAAAGTTGAGAATAGGAATTGAAGCCAACTTGGAAAAATCAAAGCAAAGAGTTGAAATCTGATGAAGAGTAACTCTAAAATTCCACAAGAATCCACAAGCAATCCAAATCCAAAGCCAAAGCAAGAAGTCTCCAAGAAATTCTGAGAAATCTCCCAAAAATTCAACCGAAATCCAACCCCCATGAATGCATAGGAAGCTCAATACATTCCAAAAATCAACTCCAACAATCAACCAATCAAAATAATCCAAAAACTATACATTATACCCGCCCAAACATAAATTTGAGCCAAATTTTAAATAAACCTAGTATTTATCTACCTCCCACCAATCGGCTAATGAAATAAAAGTGCAGGTAGATAATATTAAAATAACCAAAAGGAGGGAGTAAAAGCTATCAATAAAGTAATAAAACAAAACCCCATAATTAAATAATAATCATGGATAATAATAATATTTATCCATTCAGTAAAGCAATAAGCCTAGACATCAACATAAATTAAATATCAATTATTAAATAAATATAAACAATAATAAATCCAAAAGACACAATTAAATAAATAAATTAAATAACATTAAACCCCAATAAATAAATAGATGAATAAAAAGATAATTAAGCAATAAATAAATATCAAAGAACCAATTAAATAATTAATAATAATTAAATGATTAATAAACAATAAGTCAAATAAATCAATACTCAACTATAATAATTCTTACAAGTCAACATTACTAAATAGTACACACATATCACCTGAAGAATATTGACAAAGGTCGAACAACAACTCAAGACCCTAACACCAACTTGTGTCGTGGCACAACAGACAAGGTATACAACTTAAACCTAGAGTGTGTGGGGGAAACTATGTCATCTCTGACAACTTGCCATTGGGATAAAGACACACTCAAACCTGTGAAGCCAGGTGGAGTCGATGTGTAGTACCTGCAACCTTGCATCAAACACTAAATACAACATATACAATATATATACATCATAATAAGCAGACGCGATAGATAATCACGACGACATATCATGCTCACTATGAGTGATATGACATCCTCTCTATTCACAAATACACTTAGAAAACAATCACAACAAATCAAGCACTATCATAAACATCATCATATCCAAATTAATCATGATATAAAATTAGTACATCATAAGATATCATCAAATCACCATAAACAAATATAAACCATGCATATGAAATGAGCACATAAAGATCATCAAATAAGAGTCCATCATCATCCTCATGAAATCATAATGTCAAGTTCAAATATAACATGTCTATCAACAATAATGAAGCATCCAATCATAAGTAAACCCATAAACATCTATCATAATCATCTCAAATTAGTCTATGCTATAGCAATATAGTCTATCGATGGACAAAAAGAAAGATGAATCAGGGAGGGGCACTACAAGGAGTATGATTAACAACCAAAAAATCAAAGATGACATAATGTACACAGGTTTAAAAAAGGTGTATAATTGAGATGCATGATCAATCGTCCTCGTAGAAATTATCACTCTACTCTCCAAGTATTGAACATGATAATTGAATCAGGTGTGAATTCCATAGTCTTCCCTAGTCCACCATGGGCGATCTGGTAAATGGAAGTAAGATTTCTTGACAAATGAGGTACACGCAAAACATAATTGAAAGTTCCATCCCCAATATCAATGGATCTTTTTCCAGTTTCATTCATGTATGTATTGTTTCCCATCAATAGCATTACACAAGGATCAAAATAAGAGAACACAAAATGTGAAGAATTCATATCGTGAGAAGCTCTAGAATCTAGGATCCAAGTCTCTAATCCAAGACCTATAGAAGCACAAAGCTTTACCTTTTAATTTACCCGCCCCAATAGTATGTACTTTTTCTTATTAGATTCTACTTGTTTTAAATTTTTAGGATGGGAAGAAGAAGTTGAATCAACCATTCAAGAAGGAAACTTGATTTTGTTGTTCTAAAGGAGATGATTTTGTTCATCAATATCCTTCTTTAACAAGAATGTTCTTCATGTCCATTCCTCTTGCAATATGCACATGTAAGCTTCCCCTTTTAAAGAGAATTTAGAGTCTACTTTAAAAGTAGATGAAGATTGATATGCATCTTTTTGTTTATCTCCTTGGTTCTTTTGTTTCTTGTTTTTCTTAGTATTGCCTTGTTTTGTAGCCAAGGCATGACACTTGAAGATTTAATATCACCCATTTAAATCAATTTATTTTGCTCCTTTTGTGATCAACAAAAAACTCATCTATAGAAGGCATATTAATTGATTTTCTTAAGGCTATTTTTGTTGCACGAAATGTAGAAACACCACAACATGATTCAAACCAAGTTTTGAAAGAATGCTTAAAATGACCTTTAAGTCATCCTCTTTAATTCCACATTGTTTTGATTACAATCTTATGGCATTTAACATAGTAAAAAAACTTGAATAGTGTCAAATTTGTAAGAGCTCAATTGTATGAGTTCATTCTCTAATGAATTGGATCTAAAATCATCTTGTTTACCAAAGAGAATGTTCAAAGTATTGCACACTTCATTTGCTGATTTTGCAGACATAATATGAAAGCACAAATTAGGAGATACAACCATACATAAGGTGCCAAAACCTTCATCATATTTGTTAAACCTTTTAGGATTTTCTTCATTAGCTATAGGCTCCTTAACAATACCCATTGTTATTATATACACTTTTAAATTTATTTACTGAAGTTCCATTTCTTTTTTCTACTCAAAGTAATCATAAGGTGTAATTAGAATAACCATTTTATCCATTTTAGATTGTTATTGCAGTGTAAGAAACATAAGAAGAAAAAATATAGAGAAAAACCCCTCCCTTTTAACTCAATGAAGAACCCCCAACAAAAAATGATTCAGCACTTCATTTACTATGGTGGAGTTATTTTATGAAGTTTTGCAATGTCCAAAGTAGACTCATATACTGAAAGTATAATATAATCTAAAAATAATAACCTCAAACTAGCACCAATATGTAGTTCTTGAAAAAAAAACACTTTAAAAAAAAGATTCACCTCGATTTGAGGGTTGTATGTGAAAGTTATTATCATTTGAAGTTCAAAAATTGAGAAGAATCATTTGGATTGGATGAGAAAACAAATTGTTATAAAAAATATCATTTGAGCAAAAAATAATACGGCACATGAAGAGTGTGAAATTTTATCCCAAATTAAAAAATTTTGTTGAAAAATGCCTCCATATGACTAAGATATGACCTTTTGAAGAACAAGAGAAAAATGCAAAACTCCAACAGTGAAGGGTCAAGATTTCGAAAAACATCTACCCCTAAATTTGGTAGGATTGCCAAGAAGTTTGGAAGAACTATCAAATTTGTCTATTTGCTAGTCAATTTACAGATCTACAAAATGTATATGACCTCTTGCTAATTTTAAAACCTCTCCAAAAAATGTTGGAACTATGGAAAAAAATCACCAAATGTGGTAGTGGTGCCAAATTTATAACATTTTTTAATATGTTTTTAGGCCTTAAGGGTTGAATTCAATGGAGGGATCAACCCCCCCACTGCCTGCCAAAAAAAAAAAAAAAAGAAAGCTGAGAAACTTTTAAGGAAGGCCCTAGGCTGCAACTAAACTGGCTCCAAAACTGCACATCAATAACATGAATTTTTTTTAAAATTACAGATCATTGATCGTGATCACTAGATTTAGCTCTAGCTATGATTTTTCGATTTTTTTTGGAAAATTCAATAAAACGAGTTTTATAACCCCTTTTTGGAGCTAGTTTAGCCATGTCCAGGCAACCTACACACGCGTTGTTTAAGAACTCATGCGCCAATGATGATCCAAAAAGACCTACAACTAGGTGCGTAGGTACCTTGCACCTAGTACATAAGTACCTTATATAATTTATTTTTAATTTCAAAAACTTTTTTTAGAGAACAAAGAATTTAGTACATGAAAAAATTACTTTTAATATTTTTTAAATTAATATATGAATTTTTTTTTAAGATAGGACTTTTTTTTTGACTTTCATACCATTTGTTGTGCAAGAAGGTTGTACAACTCACCTGCTAGAAAACTTTTGCTTCAAAGTTGGCTTTGTTGAAAATTGACAAATTGATCTAGTCAATTTTGAGGTTTCTAGGCCTTCAAGATGTGATGGTAGGGTCTGTTTGGCCTCAACATGTCTCAAAAGAATAGATACTTACTAGATCTAGTGATAAAACCTCAACTTTCAAACCTTTGTAGATTTCACCTCCAATGTTCGATTTGGATTAATAAAAAGATTATTCTAACTTTTTGAGCTACTTTGAACTCAATTGTGAGCTTAGAATATCTCCCGTAAGCTCCAAAATACCCACATTGAAAAGCAAAGAGAAAGGAATCCCCCCATGAAGAAATATCTTTTAAGCATTTTTTATTCTGTAAGTCATCATTGGATGCAAAAGAACATACATTGCTTTCAAGAATGAAATACCCCTAGATTTCAAAAAGATTGTTAAGCCACAACTCACAACTAGCTTTGATACCTTGTTAGATTTAAATATGAAGCTATCTAAGATCAAAATAACTGAAGGAAAGTAAGAACAAAAATCTAGAGGTAAAATAAATTAGCATTCCTTTGTATTAAACTAGTACTCATGAACAAGTTAATCAATTAACTAGCCAAGGGAGAGGTGAGTGCTTAATTATATAGAAAAATAAAGGCAAATAATTTCAAGAGGATCAATCGCTGCCAATTTCCCATAATAGGTGGGAGTTTTGCCCAATTGGTAAATGCTAGGTTACATGACTGCACCTACTCAAGTAAGGACAAATAAATGATTATGAGAGGTCACAAACAAATCCAAATGAGAGTGTAAAACTTAACTATCCAAAGGTGCATGAGTGACAAATGTAATTCATGAATTATACCATGTGTCCTCATATTAACCATGTTAATACAATCTAAGCAGACTTAATAATATGTGTAGGAAAAATCAATATTTTCCTAATACAAGGAAAATAAAAAAAACCTACACTAATAATAATTTAATGGTTTTGGAACAGGGATTGATAATATTACAAAACCATGCAAGATGCTTAATTTGTCACTAAGTGGGGATGTTGATGTAAGATAGTTATACTATACAATGATGATGCAAGATGTTGCACATGAGCTAAGTGTTGGCAATTGACACTCATTGGAATCATATGTTGTCATTGATGGCAACAAGATTCTATTGAAGGTATATACCAACCATTGGAGGCATACACCGGTGGATACCGGCATTGAGTATTCAGGGTCATCACCGACACCGACATTGGCATCCAACATTCCAGTGAAGTTGACATCAGTCTGGATCTGAAAGGTTTTATCGTAAAATCATTTTGTAAATATTGTATTGGGCCGACATTGTATATCTTTTGTATTGTAAGCCGACATAAGGCATATTGTTTGTAAGGGTATATAAGTCAGTCTGTTAGGTCGTCTTGAGGATGTGACATAGGAGAATAATAACAGAACTATGTGATGTGAAGGATATGTATGAAGGTCATTTTGTATGCGAATGTAATATCATGCTACGATTAGTAGATAGTTTGTAAATCATTCTTGGAGGAAGAGGAGATACTGGTAGAAGGTTCAGGGTTTATGAACCAATACAGAATAGAGCTTTAACCATAACTCTTTTTGGCATTGCAGATGCATTTTGTGAGTTCACTAGTACAATTTTATTTCAGCAGAAGCTTGTAGTCAATGAGACTCTTTTGTGTTGAGCAGTGTGCTTTAGGTAGTGTGCCTTCCTGCATGTGCAGGCCCCCATGCTATGTAATATCTTTCATATGGCCAGTGAATTGATATTGTGGGTCACAAATCCCACCATGGTTTTTCCTCTTTGAGGTTTTCCACGTATAAATTTTGTGTGTTATGGTGTTCATTCATGTGGCTGGTTTATTTGGTTCATGTTATATGTTTCTTCATTTACCGGTTTATATGTGTATGTTGTAACAGGTTAAAATCTTGTGTTATCGACAGAACACTGATTCACCCCCCCTCTCAGTGTTCTTGAGTTCATTGTATTCCAACAATTGGTATCAGAGCTTGGTACCTCAGAGGAAATTTAACAGCTTGAGGAAGATCCTGAAACTAGATTCATTGAACATGCCTATGGAGAAACAACTTGAGATGACACTTGAGGACTATGATGCTGAAAGGATGAAGAACCTGAAATTGCAAGATGAATTGAATTCTGCAAATGAATTCATTCTTGTTCTGCAAGAAAGGTTATCATCTGGTCAAGCTAAGAGAAAGGAACTTTTGCAAAACTAGGATGATGAAGAGAAAAATGCACTTTAGGAACAATGTCAGAAGCGGAGTCAAGCAAACATGCTCATGAAGAATGAAATGCAAGACTTGACTATGAGGTTATCAAAAGATATTAAGGACAGAAAGAAGATGGAAGAAAATCTTGTTATATCTTTGAAGAACAAATTTGATGAATGTGGAAGATTGACTCATGAGAATAATCTATTGAGAACTGATTTGGTACACTCCCGGAATAATGAACAAGAGCTTGAAAGACAAATAACCACTTTGAAAGATGATCTGAGTACTGCAAGTGAGTATAAAGAAAAAATCAGGATTAGTGTTGCACAGTTGGATGATTTATTGAAAAGACAAAGGCGGAGTGAAGATTCTAGAGGACTTGGATTTGTACAAGGTGAAAGATCCGGTACTGCAAATGAAAATCAGACAATCAGTATGCAGATCTCTTTAGACCAGAGGAAACCGATAAGGCAATCTAATGCTTACAAATTCAATGGTAGATGTTTTGTGTGTAATAAATTTGGGCATATGGCTAGACAATGTAGAAATAGAGCAAATTGAAGCTACGATTCAGTTCCCGGTCAATGCACAAATTGCAAGAAATATGGTCATCAGTTAGAAGATTATAGAATGAATGTCAAATGTCATGCATGTGGAAAGTTTGGTCATTTGTTTAATCAATGTAGGTCAAGGAATGACACCGGATCTGTCAAAGCAATTCAAAAGAACAATGTTACATGTTATGCATGCAACAAAATAGGTCATATTGCTAAGTATTGCAGAAGCAAGTCTACACCGGTTAGCAATGATAAAGAAAATGAGAAAGGAAAGCAGAAGGTAGAAGAAATACAACAAGATCACACCAAGAGATGGGTTAGAAAATCTGAAGAACCAAGTGGAGATGCAACTACATTGGCAACTGCTCCTGTAACTCCATCGATAGACTAGAGCATTCCTGCACCGATAGGAAATTCAACTGGTAACTAAGGCATACACCTTAGGGGTTGGAAAATTCATTGTGAATCTTGCATCTTCCCTGGAAGAGATCTGGAGAATGGTATTAATCCTTGATGGAGGTTTATGTGGCATAAAATTGTGAAACCGACATCTGGTAGGGCACATCACTAAGCATTTATGACAGTGATGAATTAGGGTTTACTCACTGATAAAAAGGGAAAATGGACTCATTTTCACTCACCCAGCATTCAAGCAAACCAGAGCAAAGAAAAGGTGAATCATAGGCGATCAAGAGCTAGCAAAGGCATTCCAAAAAAATTCTAGCAGTCATCTGAAAAGTAATCAAAACCCTTCAACTGACGACTATCATCTAGGTATTTCTCTGAAATGGCATCCAGATCATCATCTGCTCCTACTTTCATTGCAAACCCCACAGTTGTTGAATTCAAGGATAGGTTGAGGCCCATTTTCAAGGAAGTTCCCCAAATTGCTATGAAGTAAGATTCTACTAGCACGTTTTCAAAGGTTCCCAACAACGTAATGTATGTAGAAGATGTAAGGGCATATATTCACTTCACCTTGGAAGACTTAGGCATTGAGGAAATCAAGGGCATGTATCAATCTATGATACTGGACATCTCCAGAACAATCAAACCAAAATACAAAGTCATTGAGGACCTAGGGTTAACTAGAATCCTGTACATTCCAAAATTCAAGGATGAAGTGATCAGATATGTTCTGAGCAGGGTCCATAATAAATTTCTCTGGCTGGACCGGCCCCACATGATCATCAAGGAAGCTATTCAGTCACCGACTTACCCAAAGTTGGACAGGAACTAGGGAAGAAGATCTCCACCACTGTGGTTGAGAAGCTCACCGGTGCAACTCATGATGGAAGATCTATGAGGGTCGGCACCATCAAAGACACTGATGTGAAATTTGCCAGCATGATAATCAGTTATAAGGTAACTCAATCAAGTCGATTGAACTCTATTTCTAGTTCCTGCATCCATGCTACTTATCAGATGATAAAGAATAATGAGAAGTATGATTTATGTGAATGGCTGAGGAGTGAGTTAATGATTAATCTAGGCAAAATTAAAGGGGTTAAGAAAGGAACATTCAGGTTTGGCAATCTTATTGTTTGCTTGATGTTATACTTCATGAATGAGCTACCGAGTTTGGGAAAGAAGAATTGGGCTCATGACATACCGGTAGGTATGCATATCAAAGAAGCAATCACCGGTCTTGGTAGTAAAAGGGATGAGAAGCTATGGGGCTACTTAAATTTCAGGAAAACATGAGACCGAGGGAAATAATTTCTAAGCACATTATGGAGAAATACTCCACTGATATCTGCTTTATGGTCAAAACAGATGAGACACTGATGGAAGCAGTGGAACCTAGAACTATATGGGTCACTGAATTAGGTTATGAGGTAGATGACAACATTTTGGAGCTTTATGCTTAAATGTTGAATGATGCTCCTTTAGACGATAAGGCTGAACACTTTGACATTGCATAGGAAAAGGCTTTTGAAGTTAAGACTAGTTTCAACTAGAAAAGAAGAGAAAAGAAGATAGACAAAATGTCTGCATTTGTTTAGGATGTAATGCACAAGATAGATACAGAACTAGGTTCTGGATCTAAACCGGTAGATCAATAGGCACCAACAAGTGCTCCTGAGTTGAAGAAGCGTGAGACTTTCATTTCTTCTATCAATTTTGATTATGATCCAGAGGATAATCAACCTCTTGCATTCAGAAGCGTACAGAGGAAGAAAGCTAACAAGCCTCCGGTAGAGGAGAAGAAGGTGGAACCAAGGAGGAAGCTAGTTAGAAAGGTAACAACTACACCCACACCTCTGACAAAGAAGAGACAACCTGCTCCATCTGCTCTTGCAACCCCCAGAAAGAAGAAAAAGAGTGCAATTGATGAAGCAATTGAATCTGGTAATGTTACCATCATTCCCCCAATGACTTGTGTTGAATTGATTGATGAGGTAACTAAAGATGGAATGTTGAAGAATGTGTCAAACTTCTATGAAGATTTAGACGATAATGAGCAAGATGAAATAGAAGAAGCAATTTTGTTATATCTAGACATATATAAGAAGGCTTTGGTAGAGATTTTGAAGGAAATTCCCTTGTCATTGTACAAAACGTTAGATGCAAGAAGATTAGATGCAATTAGGAGGGATAGAGAAATCAAAGAAGTTGAAATTTAAAATATGTGTGGCTCTATAAATAATGAGGAAATGAAAATATGTATAGATGTTGCTAATAGAATAGTCTTTAGCAGCAAAACCCGACAAATAGGCCTAATGATGGGTAGAGTCAATGAGATAGTAAATGAGACCAGAGATGGTTGGACCAAATTCTTCCAAAAGAATCTTGATTTTCTCACCTCTCAAGAAGAATTTTCTAAGGCAACGGCTCCCACCATCCCGAACAAATCTAAAGGGAAAGGAATTTTGGGAAGTTCAGTTCAAATTTTGAGTGAACCGACAGTTAAACCCAAAACCGATGAGAGTGTACAGACTAAACCGACATAAATTACATTTGTATAGTCTGAGCAAGATAATATAGATAATGTACAGGTCACATACAATATTGTCGATAATACTCCACCGGTAGTAACTGCTACTGCACCAAGTGGCGAAGCCACCGGTGCATTAGAGGAGGAGAAAAGAGATTCACCGACAGAGGATAAGGAAGATAAGGAAAAGGAGACTGAACCGACAGTTGATTCCCATGCAAAACCTTTGGCAATTGACACTTCTCAAGTTGAGAAGAAATCAATTATAGAGATGAGTCACATAGAGCTAATGATGATGGCTACTCAAAAGCTAATGAAGGAGGGATCTGCAGACGAAGGAATAATAGACCAATCAATAACTATTTTGCATAGATTGATTCCTGATTGTATGATTGAAAATGAAGCAAGTCCATCCAACAAGCTTAAGGTATTAACATAACAAATATAAAAAAACTTTCAATCATTGCAACAGATTTCAGACAAGAAAGCACTTGAAAGATTTACTCAGGCCAAGAAAGCAGCTTTTGACCAGATTATTGAGACAGAAAAGAGGAAGGTTGAAGAGAAACTTGTACTCATTGAAAATTCTTTGAAACAATGTACTAACATCTACAGGGTCTATTGTAATATACAAATTCTTACGGCTAATGTAGATCAGAGGTTAAAAGAATTACATGAAAAGATAGCTAATATTGGTAATTCTTTTGATGGACTAACTTCACTTACAACTTTCATTGATGGATAAATTTTGACCTTGGAGAACCAAGTTTTTGATTTTGAAAAGGAAAGAAACAAGATCATTCGGAGAGCAAGGAGTCTTAGAGGTTTGGTGAGTCCAAGATTGGATTCACTTGGTGTACATAAGAGGGAATGTATGCCGGATATGCTTGCAAAGCCCACATCGACAGAAGTCACTGAGAAAGAAATACTAGCACATTTACTGAGTGGCCTTGTATCCATATATGAAACATTCAAAACCGGTTGGGATACCTATGTACAGTTGCTAGAGAAGGCTTACCCAGAAATTTTGAGATTGGCCAAGCTCCGGTAAAGTAATCTGTAATTATTCTTTAATTCATTTACCGAACTTTGGCACTGATGCCAAAGGGGGAGTATATGTATGTGAAAAATATGTATGTAATCCTAAGGAGAGGATAGGCAGAGTATATTGCTGATAGGGTCAATCATCTCAGGGGGAGCATAATTCATTTTTCAGTTGAATCGACAGGGAATCCATTTTTCACATGAGTGTTGCCATCAATGCCAAAGGGGGAGATTGTTGGCAATTGACACTCATTGGAATCATATGTTGTCATTGATGGAAACAAGATTCTATTGAAGGCATATACCGACATTTGGAGGCATACACCTGCGAATACCGGCATTGAGTATTCACCGACACTGACACCGACACCGACATCGACACCGACACCGACACCGACACCGACATCCAACATTTTAGTGAAGCCGACATCAGTCTGGATCCGAAAGGTTTTATTTTAAAATCATTTTATAATTATTGTATTGGGCTAACATTGTATATCTTTTGTATTGTAAGTTGACATAAGGCATATTGTTTGTAAGGGTATATAAGTCAGTCTGTTAGGTCATTTTGAGGATGTGACATAGGAGAATAATAGCATAACTGTGTGATGCGAAGGATATGTATGAAGGTCATTTTGTATGTGAATGTAATATCATGCTATGATTAGTAGATAGTTTGTAAAGCATTCTCGAAGGAAGAGGAGATATCGGTAGAAGGTTCAAGGTTTATGAACCGGTACAGAATAGAGCTTTAACCAGAACTCTTTTTGGCATTGCAGATGCATTTTGTGAGTTCACTAGTACTGTTTTATTTCAGCAGAAGCTTGTAGTTAGTGAGACTCTTTTGTGTTGAGCAGTGTGCTCTAGGTAGTGTGCCTTCCTGCATGTGTAGGCCCCATGCTATGTAATATCTTTCATATGGCCAGTGAATTGATATTGTGGGTCACAAATCCCATCGTGGTTTTTCCTCTTTGAAGTTTTTCATGTATAAATTCTATGTGTTATGGTGTTCATTCATGTGGCTGGTTTATTTGGTTCATGTTATATGTTTCTTCATTTACCGGTTTATATGTGTATGTTGTAAAAGGTTAAAATCTTGTGTTACCAACAGAACACTGATTCACCCCCCCCCCCCTTTTAGTGTTCTTGGGTTCATTGTATTCCAACACTAAGTGATTTATCTAAAATTGAATCCGTGTCCTTTTATACAAGACCTATCATGTAACTTGAAAGGTTTTCTTCTTCAAGTCATCTCATAATAATTAATCTGGAGAGGGTTGAATTGGATCTTATTAAAAACCTGAATGTACAATTTTTTAAGTCATTCCAAAAATTTGACCCATGAAGATAAAAAATTACAAAATTATTGAGAAACAAGGTGAAACTGCTATAATAAAGTACTTCCAAATGTGTATGTAAATACAAAATTTAATTCTTTGATATTGGAATACCATTAAATATTATATTTAAAAGTATAAATCAAGAAATGAATAAAACTATTAAACTATGAAGTAGCAACACATAACATTAATTTTACACAGAGAAACACTTTCAAGAAAAAATCTACTAGATAAAGATGATAAGTATGTATTAATCTTCAATAAACAATCTACAATATCAAAAAACACTTCACTTTGAACTCCAATAACATTCCTCAACAACATTTATTTACATGTAAAATACGAAAAATTTAATATATAATTTTACATGATAAAGGTTCTCATTTGTTAGGAAAATTTTCTCCACTCCTCAAACCCACCTCCTACAGTTGGAAAATAACATTTTGTGAGTCCAAAATCAAACATAACCATCATTATAGTGCTCTAACTCCTTATGAAAACCCACCTCTGACAGTTGGAAAATAGCATTTTGTGAGTCCAAAATCAAACATAACTATCATTATAGTGCATACCTCCTTATGAATGCATATGACAACTAAAAATGGTTCTAGGAGAATATAAATTATAAATTAACTCTTTGATTAAACTCTAGGCATCCATGTACATTTTTCAAGAGTGTGGATACATCTATTTATATATCTATCTATCTAGAGAAAGGGGGTGGAGGAGGAGGCGGGAGTAATGACACATTAATCTGAATAAATAACATACCACTTATACATTAATCATAATATCAAAACAACCCAATCAAAATGAACCCAAAATAGGGTAATGATACATTAATCTGAATAAGGAACATACCACTCAAACAATTAATCATAATATCAAAACAATTCAATCAAAATGAACCCAAAACAAAAAAAAACAATCGCATATACAATTTTCCCATTACAAAAATATTTAATTTGATTAAAAATTTGTAGAACCATTGCTCTTATATTCATAAAACATTGGATATTACTGTTATTCGAGATGAATAGAAGTTACAACCAAAAGAAATCAATAGTACAATAAAATATATGATAATAGAAAAATGATTTAGAAGTAAATTAAAGAGCTTTTCTGCATTTGCAAGTCCCCTAAGAATGAAAGCTTCTGACAGTTTCAGAACCATATATAATAATAATATATATATTTAGATGGATAGAAGCTCATTTGGCCAACAAAAACATGGCAGCTGCAAAGACAGAAGAAGGTAGCATGATTTGATCATGCTATTCTCATATGCAGTGCCATGTCTTTGTTGGCCAAACGGGGCTTCTACCCATTTTAATCATATCTCTGTAACATGAAAAATGCAATGTATTTATAGGCTGTATACTGTGTACACAAGTGTTGAAAGATGTGCTCATAATGTAGACATATTCAGCTCATTATATTCTCTGTGGTTTCAATCTCTCATTCTATCATTTTCCTAGATATTCCAATTCCTTTGCTTTTCACTTTTTCTCAAAGTTATCACTCTACTGCTTTTTTCTATGTTCTGATTTCTCTTTGAACATCTGGTACGTTGTAGTGGAACTCCTTTATTATTAGATTCTAAAACCCATATAACTCTGAAACATGGCTTCTTTCCTGTAGCTCTTTATTAAGAACTCTCGTCTTAAATTTTGAGTTCAGTTTAAAGATAACGGGGATGACAATGACTATTCTTCATATAAAATCGTGTAAAAATTTGTTGTGATTTGAAGATTTTGTATTTTTGATCAAGTGCTGTTTCGTATGAAAAATAGACAACTCCAACGAAAATGGGATTCCTTCACATAATAAACTTGTATTTTAATAATTAAATATTAAATAAAATAAATACAATAATATAAATATAAAACTAGTAAGTAAATACAAATAAGATATTAAGCAATTAATTATGTAATAGAACTAGGTTTGAAAATTATAGTAAATATACAAAAATTAGACGTGAGGGTTAGGGGTAATTAGCTTTTAAATTTATAATGAAATTGAGATGTTTTGAACTAGTTTGACGTTATTTCAAATTGATGATTGTCAAGAATTTAAACATATGCAAAAAGTTCTCTAGTTCAATGTTGAGCTTTATGGATTTGATGCTAATTGTTGCATGCACAATTCGCCACATAAAAATGATATATGTTGCATGAGATTGCATTGATAGAATGTATGTTTGAAAAAATATTCTTCCTCACCTTTTTGGCATCTAAATTTATCAAGATGGTGTCTAGTGATGTCATTTAGGAGTTTTTGACTCAATATGTGAATGGAAACTCCTAGCTCAAATCCTTTTAATGGGCTGAATTAATAGTGATGAGAAATATATAAAAAAAAAAACATGCAAAAACATGTACATGACCTATATGATGATACTATAGATTTGATTTCTTTAATATTCTTTTGAATTGAATTGTACAATAATTACTCCCTTATGAAATCAAGTGCACATTAAATATCATTTAATACAATGACATAGTAATGTGTTACACAAAGAGTCACTTGGAAATTGACATTACTTAGGTTTAATATCACAACTTTGAATTAGGGACCAAATGTATAAATGTAAGTGTGAATGAGGGTACGTAATGATGATTGTAAACAAGAAATGCACGGGAATTAATGCTATGAAAATGAAAAATAAAGACTTAAAATTAAAATAAATGAATTTCATCTTGCTTCTACATATATCTCCATTTGAGCTTGATGAAGAGAATGAAGCAGTAGCTTCCAATGACCTCCCAAGAATCCTCTTGATGTGTTGATTTGGGATGCCTTCACATGATAAATTTAAATCTCTATAATTAAATAAACTAAAATGTTATAATATAGACACAAAATTAGTTTATTTATTTTCAATTTAGTCAAATATTAAAATATTAAGTTTGATATGTTATTTTAGACTTTGAAATAACTGTATATTTAAATATATATTTTATTTTGTTATAAATGAACATAATTGTATTACCTAGAATTATTTAAATTAGTAAGTAACTACAAACAAGAATTAAATAATCAATATACTAGGGCTAGGTTTGAAAATTACAACAAAAATATAATACTTAAATGTGAGGGTTAGGGGTCTTTCGTTATAAAATTAATAATAGAAGAATGACACTAACAATATTTTGAACTAGTTTTTCACTTCTACAAAATTAATGTTATTTCAAAATGATGATTGTCGAGAATTCAAATTGATGTAGAAAGCTTTCTAATTTATATTTTAGTTTCATGGGTTTGATGCTACTTGTTGCATGAACAATTCACCACATGAAATTGATATATGTTGTATGAGATTGCATTCATAGAATATGCAATTGAAAAACTATTCACCCTCGCCATTTTTGATATCTACATCTATCAAGATGGTGTCTAGGGATTCCATTTATGTTTTTTTTTAAATCATTGGGTGAATGAAATCTCCTAGCTCAAATCCCTTTAGTGGGTCAAATTAATAGTGAGAAGAACTATAAAAAAAAACATGCATGGCCTATATGGTGACAATGTATATATGATTTCTTTAATATGTTTTAGAATTGAACCACACAATAATTATTCCTTTGTATGAAATCAAATTCACATTAAATATCTTTAAATACATTGATGTAGCAATGTGTCACACAGAGTCACTTGGAAATGAATATTAGGGTAAAATCATAATTTTGAACTAGGGACCAAATGTATGGATGTAAGTGTGAGTAAGGATGTAATAATGAATGTAAATGAGAAATGCATGAGGATTAATACAATGAACATGAAGAATAAAGACTCAAATATAATGAATGAATCTTTTACCTTGATTTTTCATATACCTCCATTTGAGCTTGATGAAGAGGATGGAGCACCCAAAACCTTGAGAAGTCTCCAATGATCTCCCAAGTATCTACTTGATGCATTGACATAGGATGTAGCCACACTTATTATTATAAAATAACTTTTATTTTAGGTGTGTTATTGAAATGACTTGGAAGAGGCTTGATTTATAGATGTATTAGATGGATCATCAATGGTTGGAATTTGATCTCAAGATCAAGGTTTGAGAATCCTTGAGAGATTAGGGTCTATGAGAGACCACCAAGTGACACCATTTGCTTGGTACACTTTGGAAAGAGTAGAATCAAGGAGATATGAATGGTTAGGATTAGTTTGACTATCAAAGGGTTGAGATTAAGTCCTCACACATGTGACAAGGACCATGTTAAACCTTATATACCAATTTAGATGAAACACTAACTATCTGAATTTATTGATTAGATAACTAGCATTGAACTTTTTTCTTTATTGTTAGAATTATCAATGATATCTTTGTGAATATTTTATTTTTATATTCATATCCTTTTTATACTTCTTGAAGTTTATTTCATATCTTAACTATGCGATTTGATCCTTAAAAGATCATCTAAATGCACCCTTGGGAGAAATGATATATTGGTTATTGTAAAAATTACATGATTTTTTATAGAATTACTTTTCATGATGTTGGGAAATGCATCTCAGCCTTGTTCCTAATGTCAAAATTATAAAAGTGTGATTAAATTTATGGCCTCTTAACATTTGCATAGAAAATATAAAGGTTGTTCTAGACTTGAAAAAAGAGTTGTGAAGGGGAGTTACACCTATTGCCAAACATATGATGCATTATATGACACATAATGAGATATCTTTGATTGAGGGATAATTTGGTGGCACAATTTTTGCTACTTTAGGTCATGGGTTTCTCATCACCATTTGATGGTTTCAAGTATTGTATCTTTTTTACATTACATGTATGAGATTGAGGTTGCATGTGTATTTTTGAACGTATTGTTAAGTTGCAATAATTCCTCTAGATCTCTAGTTGGTGATAGTCTGAATATTCTATTTGCGAGTGTATTGTAACTGTGGTTAATTTAATAATACATTGAACTAGTTTGAAGTGTGGGGTTTTTATTCTTATAGGATTTTCTACACACACACACCTATTTATGGTATATTATTTATTTTATATTTAAATATGTTTCTACTTTCTAGAATTTTTTAAAGTATGAATATTTTCACAAAAAATTCCTAAGAATATTAATGTAGTAAACATTTTTGCATACGCTACTCCCTTTTATTTGGTGTCAAAGATTTCTCACTTTAGATTCTAGGTGTTGGGTGGACAGATTTTTCTAATATTATTCCTTTGAGTGAATATTTCTTAGAGAGGACTTTGATCTTATTGTAGGAAGATATGGAAAGTGTTGAGGATATCTTAGGACCAGGGGGGTGAATTAGTTCGAACCTTAAAACATTCAATCTTAGACTTTATCTTTTCAAAACATAGTTAAATTATCTTTTACTTTATCAATAACAATAAAAAATAAAGCAAAGAAACACAATGTACAAGAGACCACCGGATTTACGTAGAAAACCCAATGAGGGAAAAACCACAGTGAGAGTCAACTCGCAATATATGAAATGATTACAAATATGTTTTAGGTTCGCTACCAAAGAAGCACACTACCACCTAAAAGACTTGCAAGCTGATGCTCACTGCTCCAGGGCAAGATACAAAAAAACCTTTTAGGCTGAAGCTCACTGCTCTAGGGAAAGATACAAAAAGACTTGTAGGCTGGAGCTCACAGCTCGAGAGCAAGATACAATATCAAAACAACTGAATCAGTAAGACAAAATCTTTGCAAAAATGAAGTTGCACTTGAACCTCTGTCACAAATAGCCAACTCCAACAACAATCACTACCACACTATCATTGCCTTCGCATCACACTACTCTACAAGTGATATGATCACGAAAGCACATTGACACATACACAACTAATATTGATTCTTGAAAAATGTAAATAAGAATTATTTCTGTAATTATACCCTAGGAATACCTGTACATTTAGATAGATAAAAGCTCATTTGGCCAACAAAAACATGGCACCTGCAAAGACAGAGAAGTTAGCATTATTTGATCAAGCTATTGTCATATGCAATGCCATGTCTTTGTTGGCCAAACAGGCTTCTACCCATTTTAATCATATCTCTGTAACATGAAAAATGCCATGTATTTATAGGCTGTACTCTGAGTACAAAAGTGTTGGAAGATGTGGTCATAATATAGACATTTTCAACTCATTATATTCTCTGTTGTTTCAATCTCCCATTCTATCATTTTCCTTACAGATTCTAATTCCTTTGTCTTTCACTTTTTCTCAAAGTTATCACTGTACTGCTTTTTTTTTTCTGGTCTCTGTTTGAAATGAGAAGTGTGAACATTTCTATGATACGCTGTAGTGGAACTCCTTTATTATTAGATTCTAAAACCCATATAAGTCTGAAATATGGCTTCTTTCACGTACCTCTTTATTAAGAACTCTTGCCCAAAAACGTCTGTTTTGAGCTGACTTCATTTTTTCCTTTTATCAAAGACACAATTTTCAGTTTGGAGGTAAAGAGGAAGGATGCCTTTACATAATAATTTTGTATTTTTATAATAAAATAAAATAAAATGTTATAATATGAATATAAAAGTAGTTTGAATTTATTTTCAATTTTGGTAAATATCAAAACTTTGAGTTTGATATGTTATTTTAAATATTATGTATTTTAAACATTTTAGGTTAAACAAGAATTAAATAATTAATCTAGATAATAAAATTAGGTTTGAAAATTGTAATAAATATATAAATAATAGATAAGAGGGTAATAGGTAGCTAGCTTTGAAACTAATAATGAAATAATGAATTGATGATGTTTTGAACTAGTTTGATCTAATTTCAAATTGATGATTGTCAAGAATTTAAACATATGCGAAAAGTTCTCTAGTTCAATTTTGGAGCTTTATGGGTCTGATACTAATCGTTGCGCGTACAATTTCCCACATGAAAATGATATATGTTGCATGAGATTGCATTGTTAGAAAGTAAATCTGAAAAATTATTCTCCCTCACCTTTTTGGCATCTAAATCCTATCAAGATGGTGTCTAGTGATGCCATTTTGGGTCTAGTGATGCCATTTAGGAGTTTATTTGACTCAATAGGTGAATGTAATCTCCTAGCTCAAACCTCTTTAGTGGGCTGAATTAATAGTGGTGAGAAAAATAAAAGAGAACATATATACAAAAACATGTAGATGACCAATATGATGACAATATAGATTTGATTTCTTTAATGTTCTTTAGAATTGAATTGTAGAGTAATTGCTTCCATATGAAATCAAGTGCACATTAAATATAATTAAATACAATGACATAGCAATGTGTTACACAAAAAGTCACTTGGAAATTGACATTAAGGTAATATCACAATTTTGAACTACGAACCAAATGTATAAATGTAAGTGTGAATGAGGGTGTAATAATGATTGTAAACAAGAAATGCATGGGAATTAATGCTATGAACATGAAAAATAAAGACTTAAAATGAAACAAATGAATTTCACCTTGCTTCTACATATATCTCCATTTGAGATTGATGAAGAGGATGAAGCACTCAAAACCTTGAGAAGCTTCCAATGATCTCTCAAGAATCCTCCTGATGTGTTGATTTGGGATGCCTTCACATGATGAATTTATATTTCTATAATTAAATAAAGTAAAATGTTATAATATAAACACAAAACTAGTTTATTTATTTTCATTTTAGTCAAATATTAAAATATTAAGTTTTATATGTTATTTTAGACTTTAAAATAATTGTATATTTAAATATATATTTTATTTTGTTGTAAATGAACATAATTGTACTAGGTTAGAATTATTTAATCTAGTAAGTGACTAGAAACAAGAATTAAATAATCAATATACTAGGGCTAGGTTTGGAAATTGCAATAAAAATACAATACTTAAATGTGAGGGTTAGGGATCTTTCATTGTAAAATTAATAATAAGAGAATTTTCACTTCTACAAAATTAATCTTCTTTCAAACTGACGATTGTTGAGAATTTAAATTGATGTAGAAAGCTCTCTAGTTTAAACTTGAGCTTCACGAATTTGATGCTACTTGTTGCATGTATGGTTTACCACATGAAAATGGTATATGTTGCGTGAGATTGCATTCATAGAATATACAATTAAAAACTATTCTCCCTCACCATTTCAACATCTAAATCTATCAAAATGGTGTCTGGGGATGTCATTTATGAGTTTTTTGAATCAATGGGTGAATAGAATCTCCCAGCTCAAATCCTTTTAGTGGGTCAAATTAATAGTGACAAGAAATATAAAAAATAACATGGAAAAACACGTAGATGGCCTATATGATGACAATTTATATTAATATTCTTTAGAATTGAACTGTGTAATAATTATTCTCTCGTATGAAATCAAATGCACATTAAAATATTTAAATACGATGATGTAGCAATGTGTTACACAAAGAGTCACTTGGAAATGAACATTACCTAGGTAAAACCATAATTTTGAACTAGGGGCCAAATGTATAGAATTACTTTTCATGATGCAGGGAATTGCATCTCAACCTTGTTCCTAATGTCAAAATTATAAAAGTGTAAAAATAATTATGGCCTCTTAATGTTTGCATAGGAAATATAAAGGTTGTTCCAGAAAAATAAAAGAGTTGTGAAATGGAGTTACACCTGTTGACCAATATATGATGTATTATATGACACATAATGAGATATATTGGATTGGGGGATAATTTGATGCCACATTTTTTGGTACTTTAGCTCATGGGTTTCTCATCACGATTTGATGGTTTCAAGTATTGTATCTTTTATACATTATATGTATGAGATTGAGGTTGTGTGTGGAGTTTTGTATTTATTGTTAACTTGTAATAATTTCTTTAGATCTCTAGTTGGCGATACTTTGAATATTTTATTTGCAAGTGTATTATAACTATGGTTAATATTATAATACATTGAACTAGTTTGAAGTGTGGATTTTTTATTCCAAAAGGATTTTCTACACACACACACACACACACACACACACACCTATTTATGGTATTTAATTATTTGATATTTAAATATGTTTCTACTTTCTATAATTTTTTTAAGTATGAATATTTTCACAAAAAATTCCTAAGAATATTAATGAAGGAAACATTTTTTGCATACCCTACTCCCTTTTATTTGGTGTCAAAGATTTCTCACTTTATATTCTAGGTGTTGGGTGGAGAGATTTTTGTAATAATATTCCTTTGAGTGAGATATTTCTTAGAGGGGACTTTGATCTTATTGTAGGAAGATATGGAAAGTGTCGAGGACACCTTAAAGACTAGGTGGGGAGGGAGTGAATTAGTCTAAACCTTAAAACATTGAATATTAGACTTTATCTTTTCAAAACATAATCAACTTATCTTTTATTTTATCAACAACAATGAAGAATAAAGCAAAGAAACATAATGCAAAAGAGAACACCAGATTTACGTGGAAAATCCAATGAGGGAAAAACCATAGTGAGAGTCAACTCGTGCACTATATGAAATGATTACAAATTATTTTAGGCTCACTACCAAGGAAGCACACTGCCACCTAAAAGACTTGCATGTTGAAGCTCACTACTCTAGGGCAAGATACAAAAAGAATTTGTAGGTTGAAGCTCAGTGCTCTAGGAAAAGATACATGGTTTCTTCCACGCAGCTCTTTCAAAGTTTGAAACATGATAGCGGTCTTTCGTTATAAAATTAATAATAAAAGAATGGTACTAACAATGTTTTGAAGTAGTTTTTCACTTCTACAAAATTAATGTTCTTTCAAATTGATGATTGGCGAGAATTCAAATTGATGTAGAAAGCTCTCTAGTTTAAAGTCACGAGCTTCGTGGATTTGATGCTACTTGTTGTATGTATGATTTACCACATGAAAATGATATATGTTGCATGAGATTGCATTAATAGAATATGCAATTGAAAAATTATTCTTCCTCACCATTTCAACATCTAAATCTATCAAGATGGTGTCTAGGGATGTCATTTCTGAGTTTTTCGACTCAATGATGCAAAAACATGTAGATGGCCTATATGATGACATTGTAGATTTTATTTTTTTAATATTCTTTAGAATTGAAGTGTGCAATCATTATTATCTATACAAATTAAGTGCATATTGAATGTCTTTAAATAAAATGATATAGCATTGTGTTATATAAAGTGCCATTTGGAAATGTACATTGGGGTAAATCATATTTTTGAACTCAAGGTGAAATGTATGGATGTAAGTGTGAGTGAGGGTGTAATAATGAATGCAAATGAGAAATGAATGAGAGTTAATACAATGAATATGAAGAATAAAGACTAAAATATAATGAATGATTCTACATACTTCCTTTTGAGCTTGATGAAGAGGATGAAGCACCCAAAACCTTGAGAAGTCTCTTGCGATCTCCTAAGAATCCACTTTGAATGTTTTTTTTTATATATCATTATTATACTGAACTTGAAGTTGATTATAGCACATTGACTATGCTATTTGATCCTTAAAAATTCATTTAAATACTCTTGGATGAAATTATGTATTAGTTATTATAAAAAAATGCACGATTTTGTATAGAATTACTTTTCATGATGTTGGGAAGTGTATCTTAACCTTGTTCCTAATGTCAAAATTACAAAAGTGCAATAAAATTAATGGCCTCTTAACATTTACATAGGAAATATAAAAGGTTGTTCCAGATACATAAAAGAGTTGTGAAGGGGATTTACACCTGCTCACCAACATATGATGCATTATATAACATATCATAAGATATCTTTTATTGGGGGATAATTTTGGAGCCACTTTTTTGGCTACTTTAGCTCATGTGTTTCTAATCACCATTTCATGATTTCAAGTATTATATCTTCTATATATTAGGTGCTTGAGATTGATCGAGGTTGTGTGTGGAGTTTTGTAGGTATTGTTATGTTGTAATAATTACTCTAGATCTCCAGTTGGTGATACTCCTTTGATGCAAGTGTTGTAACTATGGTTTATTTAATAATAAATCAAACTAGTTTGAAGTGTGGGGTTTTTATTCCAAAAGGGTTTTCTGCACATGCACCTATTTATGGAATATTATTTAGTTTATGTTTAAATATGTTTCTACTTTCTATAATTGTTTAAAGTACTAAAATTTTGACAAAACTTATGTAAGAATTTTAGTGTAGGAAATATTTTTGCATGCCCTACTTCATTTTATTTGGTGTCAAACTTTCTCGCCTTAGATTCTAGGTGTTGGGTGGAGAGATTTTTGTAGTAATATTCCTTTGAGTGAGAGATTTATTAGAGAGAAATTTGATCTTATTGTAGGAAGATATGGAAAGCGCATCAATGATATACATGGATAAACTTTTGGGTACAATCTTTGAGTTGTGAAAGCTCAAGATAGATAATATCCCTATATACAAATACATGTGCTATATTATCTAAATCTAAACCTATAGATATATCACAAGATTATTGGAAAAATATGGACAAAAGGTAGAAATTATTATTAGAATCAATTTATATATTTCAATGTTGCTAAATATGGACAAATAGCACAATGAATATTTGTAAGAATATTGGAAAAATTTATCTACCTAAATCCCTACTAAATAAGCATTTTGAGAAATAAGTTGTTTATCTTGGGATGGAGGATGTGGGTCCATGGGAAAAGATCTGAATGCCTTCAATATTGTAGTTACCTAGTTTTACTACTTGGGACTAGAAATTGAGGAGGAGGACTAATGCATTACTTTGCTATATGTTCTTTACCAAAATCATGAGATCACCTTGTTATGACCAATAGGAGAACTACCATGAAGTTCAAGATGAAAAAAGTGGTTTCATCCTTTCTTTTTTGAATAAATTAGAAGGAAGAGTTATACTTGCCAGTGAGGCCTTTATAGTTCATGCATGATACAAAAAAAGCATAAGAAGAAAAAATAAAGAAATATAAGTATAGATCCAAGTTTAATGGGATATCAAATCTCTTGGTAATTTGATTTTTTTTTGGAATTGTGGCAAAACTAGACATCAAAGAGGAGGAGAAGAAGAAAAAGGTAAATTCTAACATGACGATTCCAAGAGATCCTCCTAGGATGGAGGTGATTATTTGGTTTCTACCTTGGCTACTCGTATATTAGAAGGTGTTTGGTCAATACTCTAGTGCCTTCATGTTGACCTTACATTGAGGTTGGTTTACAAAATATGAAGAGAATGATAGTGGCAAGGTGTACCTTGGAGATTATTCTCATATAAAGAGTATTGGACATTGTAGAGTTCTAATTTGATTCCTTCAAGGATGAGTGAAGGGGATCAATGGTGTACTACATATCCTTGTTTTGGCATGGAACCTACGTTCTGCCATAAATTTTGCATCAGTAATCAAATTTTTGATTTTTTATAGGCATATCTAAAACATCCACCAAAAATGAGGTATACTCATTTGAAATTCATTCTTCATTTTTGAAACTTCAAATGTTAATAAATTTTGCATGCAAAGTCCTTTTTCAATACTGATTATTCCTTTAATATTCTAGAATGAGAGAGTTCATTTCTCTTGGAGAATTTATTTGCATTTTGATATTTTTTAAACATATAAAGCATTTTAACTTTAAGATGTATATTTGAAGGTATTGTGTTATCAAATTGGACTATAAAGTTTATATGTTTGCACATAAATCCATGAAAGAAGAAAAAATATTTAATTATACATTATCACAAACTAGTTTATGCATCCCCTTAACACAAATATTTTTAAATTACAAATTTAAATCAATCGATGCTTAAAATACTTGCAAAATCTCTAATCCAAATAACTTACAAATAGAATACTTTGTGAAACATATCTACTAATTGTGTAGGGTTTTTAGTATTGGTGAAACCTGTAATTCTATTTGTAAACCTTGATATCTCATACTTGGAATATGTAGCCAAATAGAGGTAAAATAATAAATTGTCTAACCAAAACAATGGATAAAACAACTATCATAATTATGAAAAATCCACGTCCACCTTAGTGAGTATCTTATAAAAATAGTAAACATGATCATCACATGGGCATAATCTAATTACAAAGATATATTTGCCTCAAAACTCTCTAATAACTCACATCCTCAAATGTAACGCTTCATTTTGGACATTGTAACTCATGTAGATCTCATCTGTTAGGCAAATTTCCTCTACTCAATCTTAACTCCTAAAATTGAAAAACATCATTTAGTAAGTCCAAAGTCAAATGTAACTAATTCTCCACCTACTTATGAACACTGTAATTATACCCTAAAAATTCTTATACATTTAGATGGATACAAGCTCATTTGGCCAATAAAAACATGGCACCTGCAAAGACAGAGGGGTTAGCATGTTTCCATCAGTCTTTATTGGCCAAACAGGCTTCTACCCATTTTAACCATATCTCTGTAATTTGAAAAATGCCATGTATTTATAGGGTGTACTCTGAGTACATAAGTGCTGAAAGATGTGGTCATAATATAAACATTTTCAACTCATTATATTCTGTGTGGTTTCAATTTCTCATTCTATCATTTTCCTAGATATTCCAATTCCTTAGTGCTCTACCTTTTCTCAAAGTTATCACTGTACTGCTTTTTTCTATGTTCTGATTTCTCTTTGAAATGAGAACGATGCAGATTTCAATGGTTCTACACATCTTGTACGCTTTGGTGGAACTCCTTTATTATTATTAGATTCTAAAACTCATATAAGTCTGAAACATAGCTTCTTCCACGTGGCTCTTTGTTAAGAACTCCCTAATTTTGGGCTGAGTTCATATTTTTCCTTTTATCAAAGACATAATTTTGTTTAATGCACGATTTGCCACATAAAAATGATATATGATGAATGTGATTCATAGAATGTGCATTTCAGAAAATATTCTCTTATCTTTTTGGCATCTAAATTTATCAAGATGGCGTCTAGGGATGTCTTTTGGAGTTTGTTGACTCAATAGGCGAGTGGAGTCTCCTAATTCGAACCTCCTTAGTGGACTGAATTAATAGTGACGAGAAATATGGAAAAGAACATGCAAAAACATGTAGATGACCTATATGATGACAATGTAGATTTGATTTTTCTTATATTCTTTAGAAATAAATTGTGAAATAATTATTCTCCCATATGAAATCAAGTGCACATTAAATATAGCAATGTGTTACACAAAGAGCCACTTGGAAATGAACATTGGGGTAAAATCATAATTTTGAATTAGGGGCCAAATGTATGAATGTAAGTGTAAGTGAGGGTGTAATAATGAATGTAAATGAGAAATACGTGGGAATAATACTATGAACGTGAAGCATAAATATTAAAAAATGCAACAAATGAATCTTTCACTTTGCTTCTACAAATAACTCCATTTGTGCTTGATGAAGAGGATGAAGCACCAAAAAACTTGAGAAGTCTCCAATGATCATATACTAAATTTGTATTTTAACAATTAAATTAAATTAAATATTATAATATAAATATAAAAATAGTTTATCTTTTTTAGTTTAGCTAAATATTAAAACATTAGTTTGACATGTTATTTTAGACTTTAAAATAATTTGTATATCTCAACACAACTTTTATAGTTGTGAATGAAAATGCTTGTATTATCTAGGATTATTTAGGTTAGTAATTAAATACAAACAAAAATCAAACAATTAATCTAGATAATAGGGCTATGTTTGAAAATTGCAAGATATGTACAAAAATTCAATGTCAAGGTTAGGGGTATTTAGTTTTAAAATTAATAATGAAATAATGGTACAATGATATTTTGAACTAGTTTGTTACCTATACAAAATTAATGTTCTCTCAAATGGACGATTGCTTTTTATTACGGAAAAAGCAGGTTTTGAAGGGACCCCGAAACCCTTTACATCTGATTACATAAGATAGATCAATTAAAGCCCTATCAAAACAAAACTAACAGACAAAACCCCGCAGGACCGAGAGACAACATAAATAAACAAAAAAGACCGCTCAACCCACAAAGACAACAAAAAACCAGCAAACTACCAGCACAGACCCAGCAACAGAAACAAAAATCTCTCTAGTTAAGAATTCAAAATGATGTAGAAATCTGTCTAGTTCAAATTTGAGTCTCATAGGTTTGATGCTAGTTATTGCATGTATAACTTTCCACATGAAAATGATATATGTTGCATAATATTGCATTGAGAGACTGTGCACTTGAAAAACTATATTGTCCCTCACCTTTGTGACATATAAATATATCAAGATGATTTCTAGGAATATCATTTCTGATTTTTTTGACTCAATAGGTGAATGTAATCTCCTAGGTCAAATCAATCTTAATGATAAATATAAAAATGAACATGCAAAAATATGCAAATGGACTATATGATGATAATGCATATTCAATTTCTTTAATATTCTTTATAATTGAAGTGTACAATAATTATTTTTTCATATAAAATAAGCGCACATTGAATATCTTTAAATAAAATGACATATAGCGTTGTGTTACACAAAGAGCCACTTGGAAATGAACATTGAGGTAAAATTATAATTTTCAATCAAGTACCACATGTATGAATGTAAGTTTGAGTGAGTGAGTAAGAATGAATGCAAATGAAAAATGCATGAGAATTAATATTATGAACATGAATATTAAAGACTCAAAATGTAATAAATGATTCTTTTACCTTTTTAATATACCTCCATTTGAGATTGAAAAAGAGGATGAAGTAACCAAAACCTTGAGAAGTCTCCAATGATCTCCCAAGAATCCTCTTGATGTGTTGATTTAGGATGTAGCTACTCCTTAATTCTATGGCATGACTTTTCTTTTAGGTGTGTTATTGAAATGAATTGGAAGAGGGTTAATTTATAGATGTAGGAGATGGATGATCAATGGTTAATTTTTAGATGTATTGGAGATCTTGATTATTTATGTTTAGAAGTTACCATCTCAACTAGTGGAGAGATAAATGACTCCTAAGATGGATGTGACTCAATTGTAGGATCTTAATTTGTTGGTCAAGCACTCTTGGGTGGTGATGGAATGGGAACAAGATGAGTTTTTGAATCCTCACAATCCATATTGAAATCCCTCTTAATGGTATGACAATATTTATTGGAATTCCCAAGCAAATGACATGTTATGCATATATATTCAGGACCTTCCATAAAAATATATTGATTCCATACTCCATGTTTAGAATAGAAAAGTAATGATTTTGGAAAGTCTTTTGTGCCACCTAAAAGAATACAAAGATGAATAAGATATTCCAGGTTATCAAAAAATATAAGATCATGCTAGAGGAATATGACCATTTGATTGACCAAGATTTAAATAAGTTCAAGTTCTCTATATTCAAAAGGGACATTGTAGTTGAACTTAGAATTACATGAAATTTATAGTAGTCGAGGAAGGGTTGATGTTTTAAATCCAAGGTTAAATGAATAACCCATAGTCATCAAGAAACAAAGATTTAATCTTAAAAGCAACATTTCTATTCTCTTTAGTGGAGGAAATAAACATAAAAAATGTTTACATGGGTCTATATAAAATATTTCATTAACTCTTGACTAGTGGTCATGAACCCAATCAATCAAGATCTATTTATTAGGAACAAAGTTCCAAAACTTAGAGATTAGGGCTCTTTGGTGGAGATCTTGAGTTTGGTCTTTTAGGGACTCTTTGAAAAATATAACTCTAATACCATCTTTGGATAATTTCTTCTAACGTTCATTGGAGGTGGGTTAGCTAGATTTTGGGTTCTATGTTGAGGGGTCCATCTCTGATGATAAGGAAAAGATTTGTTATGATGTTTGGGATGCGCCTATTCTGGCTCCAAAACCGTACAATCGTATGACCAATAAATTTCATGTTATATGGAAAAAATAACTGCAGAACAGGCACATAATGGATGCAGGGCTCGACAAAATAGTTGTGACCATGTCCCCCACTGTTGTATAACACGAAAGTTATCGGGCCATTTTGGATCTAGAATAGCTACATGTGGATTTTTGAGGGGCTAGTGTCACTGGAGCTAATGTTTAAGAGCCTCGTGCTATTTAACTTTTCACTGATGAGGTTGACGTTGATGTGGATGATGCTTCTAAGGATGTTGTTGCCCTTTTGGGTTGAGGGGGGGCCAAGTTGAGAGAGGTATTTTTTTGGGGAAATTTGTGGGTACCCCAAAACCTTTCGGTGCTCCAATGTGATTTGTCTTCATAGATGGAACTGGCTCCACCTAACTTCCTATAGTCCCAATCTACTTATCATTGACATTTCGAAGCCCAAGCTATAATGTGTCAGGGAAGGGTTTATGATAGACTCTATTTAAGAGTCAATATCAATTCATTTACTAACTTCTTATAGTCCCAAACTACTCATCTTTGACATTTCGAAGCCCAAGCTATTATGTGTCAGGGAAGGGTTTATGACAGATTCTATTTAAGAGTCAATATCAATTCATTTATTAATATTACATCACCGTCTTATTTATTTTAAAAAAACATATAGAAAATCAATACAAAGAAGTGAGGGCGATTTTTTTCTCAAGTCAGTTGATTTGTCTTTAATGAAATAGAAATTACTTTATTTATTTGATTAAAAATTATTATGTCATTGTTTGATGTTTAACTTTGAGACTAAGTCTAATTAAACTAATTTTAATGCTTATAAAATCTTGATGAATTCATAACTCTGCCTCTATTTATTTCACTTCTCTTTGTCAATAATGTATCTAAAGACACTACTATTTTGATCTTTATAGGGATTGATTTTTTTTTATAGAAGTGGATTAATACCCATGAATTCTCACTTTTAAAGTACAATCTTGTCTTGTCATCTAGAGAAGGAAAAATAGTTAAATATGCTCACAAGTTTATAACAATTCTATCCTCAACATAAGTCACAAAAAATAAAAGTAAGACTTTATAATTGTTGGCAACAACAATGAAGGAAAACTGAGAGGGGGGCAGTGAATTAGTTTTCACTAGATTAAACAAATTAAGCACAACTTCAAATATGATCAACTTCAGTAAGAATAAAGATAAGCACAATAACAACAACACACATAGCACCAAGATTTTGACATGGAAAACCCAGTTAAGGTAAAAACCATGGTGGGAACCTACCCACAATGAGATGATACTTCCTCTTCCAAATCACCATTCAAAAAGGCTGACTTCACATCCATCTGATATACCTTGAAACTCTTATAAGAAACATATGCAAGAAGTAATCTAACAGCTTCAATTCTAGCTACTAGAGAAAAAGTCTCCTCATAATCAATTCCTTCCATCTATGAGCATCCTTTACATACCAATCTTTCTTTGTTTATGTAGTTTCATAAAATTGTGACCCTAGCAATGTTTGACTGCATTAGGGTCCTCACTCACGTGAGATAGAATCCTCTAGCCTAATCGGAGACTAGAGATTGCTCTACCCTTGGAAAAAACTTCTTTCTTGGCCTCTACAACACCTTGTCAGCACTTTGCCCTGGAGAAAGGGGTAGGAAAGGGGCTTGGCGCCCTTGTCCTCCCAGGAAAGGGGCATGAGGCCCTTGTCCCTACCCTATTTTTGGGCAGGACCCTTCCTAGGGTTGCATTGTTGGTTGTGCATTGGGCGGGAAACTCCCCCGATCTTGGCCTGTGACAAAAATCAAGTCCACTAACATGTATTTAAGGGGCATTCATTCTCTCATTTGCATAAGTTGAAGTTGGATAAGATTGGAGTGGATCAAGTTGCATAAGAGATCAAGCATTTTAGAGCATTCAAGCATTCTTTTATAACATTCAACATTCTCAAGTCTCCCTTCAAGGCTAGGTGTTACATTCAAGTCAAGGATTCAACTATTGGAGAGGAGATTGATTTCAACTTTCAATTCCACATAAGCATTTCTATCAACATTGCTACCACAACCTCTCTTGAGGTGATTTACAATTTAGTCTTTCATGTACATCTACTTGCAAGTACTTTCTTTCATTACTTGGTTAATTCCAAAACTGGGGTTTGACCTAAAGGAAAACCCCCAATCCCAACCCATTTTCCTCTCTTTTCTATGTGTAGGTTGCAGGTGCGCAACTGTACTTTCGAATTCGGGCTTCATTTGCAGAGGCAAAAAAACCCTTTTCATTTTGTGGATTTTTCGGAGGACCATGTATATTCCCGCCACGGTCCAAGCAAATTTTCCTGAAATTCATAGGGAGACTTCATCTCGATATCTTACTGCCAAATCCATGTGCACAACTTCATCCCATATTCCGATCTCAAGTTATAATCAGTTCTTTGTCACTTTTTCTCTACATAAATCAATCAATTCCTTTCCATTTCAAATAAGGAAGAGGGGAGCAACTTATCATCCCCATTTCATTCAAAATTCAATCTTCATCCTTGAAGGTTGGATCTAGTGAATCTCCTCTCCTCTTCCAAATGTAACTTGGTGAAAAGTGTTTGAAGGGTAATCAATAGTGAAACTCCCCTATCTCTTTGAGGGAAAGGGTAGTTTTCCTCTTGATCTATCATTCACCATTTTTCCAACATTACATTTTGGTGAACCCGACATCTTGCATGCTTTCCTTTGAACAAAATTGCATATTTTTCATTTACAAGTTTCAACTTTCTACAAACTTAGTGGTTAAATAATTCAAAACCCTAGTTTTTAATTTTAAAATTGAACTTGTAATTTGTAAAAATTTCTTGTGGTAATCTTAGATCTGAAAATCGCTTTGTTTATCAAATTCAATTTCCTCTTTGTCTTGTTCAATTTGTAATTAAAATTTACAGAATTAAGGGGTTAATTGTTAAAACCCCAATTTTCAAAAATCATCTTGAACTTGTGCAAAAATTGGATTTTCATTTAATTTTCAGATTTCTGATTGTTCTCAAATTTGTCTTTAATCCTACAATTCAAATTTTCAATTTCCCCCCTTTTTCCCAAAATTCAATTTTAAAATTAAGTGGTTAGGTCATAAAACCCTAATTTTCAAAATTAATTGGATTTTGTGAAATTTCAAATTAATTTCATTTCAATTCAAATTTCTAAACATTTTCCAAGGTGTCCCTATCCATTAGGTTTGACCTTTTTCAAAGTTGCAATTCAATTCCTCTTTTTCTTCAAAACCCTAATAGGGTCCTATCTTTACATTTGCACCTTCGTTTCGCCCATCTAGAGATCGTAAAATTCATCAATTTTTGGGGGTTAGCTTTTAAATCATCGTAATATCTATCCTTGAAAATTTTGAAAAAAGTTGGTTGGATCATGTGCGTTCCCGCCATGGTCCTCGACTTTTTTCCTAAATTTCGAAAGACTATTATGATTGTATTCAATAGCCTAAATCCAAAAGATTGGCTGATTTTGTCGATTTTTTTATTTTTTTTTAATAAAAGTGGAAAATCCACTGAATTATATATTAATGATAAGAGTTTACATCAGGTTCAGACATGAAATACCGGTAGGAAAGAACCTACAAGAAAACCTCCGGTTGTAGCCATATTAAGACTTAACAGACATATATAGTACCCTTTACAATATATATACTGATGAAAGCCCCACCCTCCTAATTCTGATATTTTTTACAAAAGTCCCATAGGATAACTTCAAACCAGAATTACTCCAACCGAAGAAGAGATGAACATGAAGAACCACAAGGGAGATGAATAAGAGAAAATTCTTTATCAGAACCATAGCTAACCATTTCGAACCAAAAAGAAGCCATGTAGCCTTCATTCCTGCAAAAAACCATACTACCAGCTACAAAAGAGAAAATATGTTAGTTGTCCAAAAACCAGGTACTAGAGCTCTCATCCGGTGGCTCATGAGAAGAGAACGGAGGTGGAGTCACCCTTAGAGGGAACACCACGCAAGCAGGAGCAGAGCATAAAAATCCCAAAGAGATTAATGAATGTAAACCTTGAAAAACAACCCATGCTTTATCCACATAATGGTCAGGAGCCAAGTACAACAAAAAATCCATAGAGGCTCTAGTATTTTCCAAGGAATTGCATATCAATCCCATACATAATTGATGAAGCAAATGACCAGATCAACCATTAGCCAAAAGCTCATGGCGAGGAAGAAAACCCCCGTAATAAAAAGAACCCATATCAAACCAATAACTAGCTAATGCAGGAGAGACCAACTCCCAATTGCACAGTGTCAGGAAGACAAACGTGGATACCAAGAGGCAAAACAAATCCATATCAAGTAGAACATCAAAACAAATAGTAAGAAAATGAGAGAGAAGCTCATCATAAGAAACTTGACGACCAACCTGTAACCACCGACATCCCAAAAGCCTGCGAAACTCAAAGTCCACCGCGGGAGTAAACAAATTGAAAACCTTGCCAATTTTAACAGAATTCTCCTCAATTGCATCTTCTTCCCCCAATGATCGAACTTCTAAAACCACTCTATAAACTCCAACAAGCAGAGAGGAAGGCATTTGCAGAATGAAGAGCACCGAAAACTAGAAATAAATAAGGAACTGATTTTTGAAAATGACAGAGAAATGTATTTGAAAGAGAAAATGTCCTAAATTTCCCATAAAGATACTTAAAAGATCCATTTGAAGCATGCTTGAATTAATTCGCACGAATGCAAAATCTTTCCACTAAGACCCATAAGTGATTATTCCGCAAGTAAGGATACCATCAATCTAAAAACAAATAATCCGTAAGCCAAAACTGTCAGACCCAGACAAGCACAAGGCGGCCAGCATAATGATATTTGCATCAAAAAATAAAACCTTAGAAAAAGTGCTGACGACTTGAGGAGATGAAAAAATGCAAAAAAATAATGAAGGGCTGGAGATAAGGACTGCACCAAACACACATGCCACAACCAAAACACACAATAAATGATGATATTATTGACAAGACACAAGGTCAAATCAATATCGGAAAACCAAACTTAAGGAAATCTCTCCACGACTTGAAAATAGAAAATCATTTGAAAACATTAGAGCAATCTTCCATAAGCCACAAAGAAACCAATTAACTCATAGCGCCCGAGATATAGACCCCATCCTTCTGCACGAAACAAATATACCAACACCCCATACGTAAGTATAGGACAGTTTACACATTTGATGTAAAAATAATCTGAACCAAGAGGAGGATGACATGTATATCTCAAGCAAATGAGACCGATGATGAAATTTAATATCATGCCCATATAATTAAGCCGATTCGTGAGTGAGTATCCAAGTCGTGAAAAAGTTGTTTACATATGCTACCACCTGAAAAATTCTTCTCCAATCCTTAAGAAGTACACACATTAACATCTAACCCAAATGCAGCAGTGTATAAATACTCCAAATGCAGATAGTAATAAAAACCTTCTATCAACACATGAAGGACATATACAAACTGAACTGAGGAGAGGATAATATGTATACTTCAGTAAGAAATGAAGATACTAACACAAAATTTTGCCACCTAAAAATTACCTCTCCATCCCTCAAGAAATACACACATTAACATCTAACCCAGATATAGGAATGTACAAATACTCCATATGCAAAATAGAAGTAAAAGCCTCCTATCAACACATGATGAACATATACAAAATGATCTGACAAGAGGATAATATATATACTTCAATAAGAAATGAAGATAATAACTCAAAATAGATGACTTAATCTTTGGGGTGTGGCATATACCTAGAGAGGACGACATGAGGAATGTTGCCAATTGCTACATTCTTATGAATAGTAGCCAAGTCAATAGCCAAATTAGCCAGAAAATCTGCCAGTTTATTTATCTCTCGAAAACAATGAGATAATACATAAGTATCAAAGAAGGATAATTTCTCCAAAATGTGATCAATTAAGTACTTTAAATGCCAACAATTACTTTTGTAGTTCAACACACTTTGAATAACAACCATTGAGTCCCCCTGGATGGAAAGGTGTTTGATCCCAAGGGAAATAGCCAAATCAATCCCAAGTGACAAAGCTTGACATTCAGCAAAATTGTTTGATTGAGACCCAAGAGCATGACATTGAGCAGCAATTAGGACTGCATTATGATAAAAAATGGCCATCCCAGCCCCAGACATACCCGAATTCCCCCTTGAAGCACCATCAAAATGGAGTTTGAAATGACCCGGAGGAGGAGGAGCCCAACTGGTCACAATTCTCTTATTTTTAAAAGCCATAACCTTTGCAACTGACCCATGAGAAGGTATGCTAGACAAAGATTTCCATGTCCTTGTGATCATGCCATCCCAATGGGAAAAAGATGTCAGATTTTCTAAATTCTTATGAATATATGACAAGACCACCTCCGAGATAGAAGCATCTATCTTGACTAAAATATCAGAAAGTGAAGTGGATGATTTTTTAAAGATCTTATTATTTCTTTCTAACCATATGTTCCAAACAATAATCGATGGAGCTATAATCCAAAGGCAGGCATAAAAAGAAGAGGAAAATAAGAGAGGCCAAGCTCTGAAGTGAGAGAGAAGGTCCCCACTAGTAACAAAAGATAGTCCTAGCTTCTTGAAAAACCAATTCTAACATCCTAGAGCAAAATCACAATGAAGGAAAATATGAGATGATGATTCCAATTTCTGATTACACAAAACACAAGGGAAAACAACAGATAAACCCATCCTATCCAGTCTCATCCCGGTTAGAACCCTGTCTTGAACAACAAGCCAAGCAAAAGCTCCAGCCTTCGGCAGACATGCTGGATGCCAGAATAATTTGTAAGGCCAAGAAGAGAGATCCTTAGCCAACATAAGAGAGTTGTATCCATCTTTCACTGAGTATTTTCCAGATGAACTCTTAGTCCAAAACAACTCATCATCCTTCTCAGACAAAATGATAAGTATGTCTTTAAGAATAGAATAAAAATCTTCTTTCAGACTAGGGCTAATAGGAAGAAACTCAATCAATTTCCATTGAGCCATCACCAGATGTCCATTATGAACTACATTAAAGTAGTCCGATAAATAGACCCCCCATTTATCCAAAAGAATTGATTTCAAGGGAGACCAATCCCTAATAGAATCCATAGGACAATAACCATTCCAGACATCATCCCAAAATCTAATTTTCGTACCCTTATGCACAACCCAAGATAGATACGACAGTAAGACACTTCTACATTTTCCCATGAAATTCCAAATAGCCAACCCCTTAGGCAGTGTCAAGGCCCTAAAAATAGACTCCTTAGATCCATTAGAAAGATACTTAGCGAACATGATTCTAGCCCAAAGGGACGTTGGATTATCATACAATTTCCACACTAACTTGGCCCCCAAGGCCAGATTTTGATTTTCCAAACTACGAATTCCAGCCCCCCCAAGTTCCTTAGGAAGACAAACCTTATCCCAAGCTAACAAGGGGATCCTAGATTTCCCATCCCTATTATTATTCCAAAGGAAAGATCTCAAAGTATCCTTTAAACTGACAATAATAGCCTTTGGAGCTTTTAGAATTGACATTAAGTAAATTGGCACCGCATTCAGTACAGACTTAATCAACATAATTTTCCCAGCCATGGCGAGCCATTTGTGATTCCATGCCAAGATTTTCTTAGACACCCCAGAAACTACTTTATCCCAAAAACTAACCTTAACCTTATTAGCAAAAAAGGGAACTCCTAGATAAGTGTAAGGGAGATCCCCAAGTTGGAAACCCCAAAACTTTTGAAGCTTATCCTGGAGTAGGGAGTGAGTGTTTAAGAAAAAAATCTTATATTTTTCCTTGTTGACCTTCTGACCCGAAAAAGTTGCATAATTCCTGATTACTTGATCAATAACTCGAGCCTCCTTCAAGGTTGCTCAACCAAATAAAAGGGTGTCATCAACAAAAAGGCAATGGGAAATCCTCTAATCAAAATTCTGAATTTTGATACCCTTCCATAAACCGGTCTCACGAGCTAAGCCAATCGCCCGACTCAGAGCTTCAACTAATAAGATAAATAAAAAAGGTGAGAGCGGGTCCCCTTGCCTTAAACCCCTAGAAGAGTGGAAGAAACCACAAGGGGACCCATTAATAAGAACCAAAAATCTTGCCAAGGAAATACAAGGCATAATCTATTTTATCCAAGCTAGGGAGAAACCCAACCTTAATAGGACATTTTTTAATGCATTCCATTCAACCCTATCATAAGCTTTCATCATGTCTAACATAAGGATCATGGCAGGATATTTCTGGGCAGAGATCGAATGTAAGACCTCATGAGCAACTATAGCCCCTTCAGGAGTTTCCCTTTGAGGAACAAAACCTCCTTGCTCAAGGGAGATTATTCTTGGTAAAAGAATGGCCAACCTCATAGCAATTACTTTGGAAAATATCTTATAAATGGTGTTACATAAAGCTATAGGACAAAAATCTACGAAGCTTTTATGGTCCTCCTTCTTAGGTAAAATGACAATTAAGGTAGTGTTCATTTCTTTAAGGATAGACCTATTTCTCCTAGCTTCCTCTAAAGCCAAAAGGACATCTTGACCCACAAAATCCCAACAATTTTGGAAAAACAAAGGAGTAAAACCATCAGGCCCAGGAGCCTTATCCGGGTTCATAGCAAAAACAACCCCCTTAACCTCTTCTATTGAGAAAGGAGACATTAACATTCTATCATCCTCAGGGGAAACAAGAGAGGGAATGAGAGACGAGATATTGTTAGATTCATCAATATTCTCAAATGAAAGAAGATTCTTAAAAAACTTAATCGCTTCCTTAGAGATATCCCCATCCTCAGAGAGAATATTCCCCTGACTATCTTGAATACAAGAAATCCTACTCCTGACCCTTTTCATTTTAATAGTAGCATGGAAAAATTTTGTGTTCTTATCACCATCAGCTAGCCATAACTCCCGAGACTTTTGTCTCCAATAAACCTCCTCTCTAGCCAAAATCTCATCTAATTCACTCCTAAGAGACCTGATTTCATCCAATACCTTAGATCCCAAACCATGCTGCAAGACTTGCCTATTCAGAACCTCTAACATATCTAAAATCGTTTGTTTTTCTTCAAAAATATTCTTGAAATGAAGGGAGTTCCATCCCCTAATATTATTTTTTAGAAAACTAATCTTCTTGACCAACTGGAACATTCTAGAACCTCTACAGAATGGAGCCTCTCCCCACCATTGTCATGGGAGGGGAAGAAAAGAGGGATCCCTAAACCACATTGGCTCAAACTTAAAAGGAACTTTGTGTGAAGGTATATCCCTTACAAAAGTCAGAGAGACCGGAAAATGATCCGACCCAGACAGGGGAAGAATGGAAGAGAAAAACTCAATGTCTGAATTGAACCAATTAGATGAGAGTAAAAATCTATCCAATCTTTCCGAAATCTGAGAGAAAATTTTCCTCATGTTCGTCCATGTGAATAGGACATTATTAGGTTTACAATAAAAAAGAGACATGTCAAAAATGAATGCATTAAAATCATCCATAGACTTCTTATTTGGATAAATCCCCCCTGATTTTTCAGTAAGATCCAAAATAGCATTAAAATCTCCCCCAAAAATGACAAAAGAATGATTCCTAAGGGGGGATGACACCCTAATGAGCTCTTGCCAAAGATTGTATTTAGCCAAGATACCCGAGGGAGCATAAATGTTAAACACCCAAGCTTTAAAACTAGAAGCTCTGAATGAAACTAATGACAACATCCAATTTGGCTCAGACACAACCAATTTCACATCAACTACAAAATCATTCCATAACAAAGCCAAGCCTTCCGATGCCCCAGCACCCAGACAAGAAAAAAACTTCCACTTTTTCTAAGAAGAAAATACAGAAACAGAGTTCTCCAACGAAAGTTTAGTCCCCTGAAGCAAACCTAGATCCCACTTAACCAAGTCTAACTGAGACTTGATCAAGCGTCTCTTGTTAGGGGCATTTAAGCCCCTAACATTCCATGAGATAATCTTCATTGATCTTGAGGGGAGGTCGACACTCCCCTCTTTTCACGAATGGGAGAAGAACAATTCTCCCCAAAGCTTGTATGTAAGCTTCGCTTGACTGCAGTAGATCTAGTTACTAGAGGACTGATAACACACTTTTTTTTCGATTTGAAGGAACCACTACCTTTTCCATTCCCAAAGGACAATATGGCAGCCTTCTTAAACCCAGGGGAAGATGACAAAACTTGTTGAATACCCGCATCAATTTCCAACTGAGTTTTACAATTCTTTGGAGGTCTATTCCTGCCCGGGGACACTATAGTGCTAGGCAAACTCAGCTGAACCTGGGTAATAGAAGATCTAATGGGCATTTTAACCGGAGATGGCTGATGAAACAAGGCCAATTCCTGAAGAACCACTCATTTTGGATCATCTTGAGAGGTATTAACAGGGACCTCAGATGGATTTAAGGAAGGAGAATTTGACAAACTCTTATGAATTAAATCCAGGTCATTTTCAATAGAGCACATAACCTTTTCCGAGACCTCCTCTTCCTCAAAATCCTTATTAGATTTAAGCAACTGCTCAACCTGCTGAGCCGTGTGTTCATCTGGAGAAAAATGCATAGACTCAGGCATATCACACTCCCTAAGAGGCTCATTATGTAGTAACTCTTTCACTCTAGAATCATAAATACCTCCAAAATTCAATATTTCAAATTTCAAGATTTTTTTAAAAATTAAGAGGTTAATTATAGTCTACCCTGATTTAAAAAAAATTGATTTTAAAATTAAGTGGTACTCCCTTGGCCCTATTTTAAAATTTCAATTTCCTTTCATTTTTGGAAATTGTGTCATTCTCTTCCCCCAACAAAATTCAAATTGTGTAATCATTATTTTCTTAAATTTTGCATTACTCAATTTTGTAAGCTTTGTTCCAAAATTCAAAATTCAAATTTTCCCTCTAGTGCATGAGTTTTACCACTATTAGTCCTACCTATCCTATCCCCATTAGATGAAGCATTATAATTAAGGCTTCCCAAGGTTTAATTACTGAGGAGATGGAGCCTAATTTGGGTGACTTCTTTTATGAGGATCATGCTAATTCTTCCCATCCTAATCATGTGCCTATTCACCCCATTGATGAATCCCATGATGAAGAAGAAGCTTTAACTAGGGTTTATCTAGATCAAATTTCCACATTGGACAATCAATTTGATAATTTTCAACAATGGATGTCCCAAGAATACCCTAATAGTGAAGCTCTTCGATTAATTGAAGGCCTTAAACACATGATTCAAAGTGATAAGAATGAAATTGATATATTGCATGGTATTGCACATATTGTAGATTCTAATGTCATGCCTATCAAGAGTTGTGCCGAAACCCTAGGTTACTCACATCTGCCAACACAAGTCAATCCTTCTATTCCTTTGACTACTCCTATGACTAGTATCCCTACTTTCACCTCCAACATCATGGCTACTTCAACTCAAAGTGTCATTCCTACAACCATTGGTCATGGGGTCAATCCCTCTTCTTCATTTAATCCTCCATCTTTAGCTATGTCTTCCATAAGTGTTCCTACTATTCCTCAACCAATCAATGTGACACAAGGGGGAAATTCCTTCATTAACTTTATTCCTCCTTTAAGTGTCCCTTTTCCTACCCAATCATCACCAATGCCTACTTATCATAATGTCCCACCACCTTATTCTCAGTCCATGCATTCTTTCAATAACATCCCACCACCTTCTCAATCACCTATATCTAACATCAATTCTTCTACCGAAATGACAATTAACAATCTTGCTCAAACTGTGTCTTCCTTACAACAACAAATTGCTTCTATGAGTCAATCCAAGTTTAGTGTGCCCACCTTCGATGTTGCAAGCCCACTTTCTCTTGATTTTGTTAAAGACGTGCCACCTAAACATGTTGAGATCCCTCAATTACAACTCTATAATGGAAAAGGTGATCCTCTTATGCATGTCAAAACATTCCAAACCTTGTGTACTGATTTTGTTTATGATCAAAGATTGCTTGCAAAAATGTTTACAAGAACACTAAGAGATAAGACTTTACAATAGTATTTCTCTTTGCCTTCTTATTCCATCACTTATTTTCAACAACTGGCAAATGCTTTCATCCAACAATTTCAAAACAACATTGGTCCTAAAATCACTTTGACTGATTTAATGCATTGTAAACAAGGTGTTAAAGAAAAAGTGACTGATTTCATTGGTAGATATAAGCATTTGTGTGCTCAAATTTCTTTTCATGTACCTGATAATGATATTCAAAGAATTTTTATTTCTAATTTACAAAAAGATATCAGAGAAAATCTTATTTTGTTTGAGTTTACTTCCTTTCCGTAGTTGTGCACAACAATCCACAATTATCAACTGCCTGTGAGTCAAATGGAACAATCCACTCCTATGGCTCCTAGTGATAAGGGGGAGAGTGTTCAACAACCGTTTGTGAAGTTCAAACCAACAAAAAGCTTCATCAAGTTCAATTATCCAATTAACAACCATAATGTGAATGCTACAACAAGTGTGCCTTCTATTTCAAAAAAATTCCAAAGAGAAAGACAATTTACTCCTTTGAATGAATCTTTACATAGTATTATGTCTTATTTGTTGCACATAAATGTTATCAAACTTTATCCTATAAAAAAAATTGATCCTTATAAACTTGCATGCCCTTATTTTGATAACAATTCCTTTTGTCAATTTCATCATCAATCTGGTCATGATACTGAGAAATGTTTTGCATTGAAGAATAAGATTCAAGACTTGATTGATAATAATACTATATCTATGGCAGGTGTGAATGATAAAGGGAATAAATTAGTAGCTCGGTGTGAATGATAAAGGGAATAAATCAGTAGCTTCTCTTAATCAAAATCTTAAGATTTTCACTGATCCCTTGCCTTCTCATACCTCCAACGTTATTGAGATTGTGCCTAATTCTCTCTCTTCTGAAGAATTCACCTCTATGGCTTCAAACTTGGTTAATATGGTAGAAACACAAGATATGCCTAAGAACCTTTTATTACATTTGACCCTAGTGAGACCATTAGAGCACCTAATGGCCCTTTATACATAGTTGCAAAGGTTAAGGATATCCCTTGCTGTAGTGCCTTGATTGATCCCTCTTGCATGGTTAATGTCATAACTGAAGAGTATCTTTTCACTTTACGATTGCATAAACCAATATATGATGCTTCTAATGTGGTTGTGAAGTTATTTGATGGCTTCTCTTGTCCTACCATTGGTTCTATCACCCTTCTTGTTGAGGTTCATACTAAATCATTGGACATGTTGACTTTGTTATCATACCTTCTTCTGAGCAATTTTGTGTGAAGTTGGGCTATCCTTGGCTATCTTCCATGAAGGCTATTGCTTCTCCAATCCAAAAATGTTTGAAATTTCCTCACAATGGAAAAATTATAATTGTGAACCATAGCTTATTTCATCCATCCGAAAGAAGCCCCTGTGTTCCTATTGATCTCTTTTGGCCTAAACAATTTCAATCTCTTCCATCAAGGAGTGATGCTCTTTCTCTAAACTTTGATGAAAAAATGGGTGAAAATGTTATTCATAATGACAATACAAGTCCTAATGCTTCTGATGATGAGTATGAGTATGTTCATGTGGACAAGCATTTATCAGATGAATTTTCACAAACCCTAATCCTAGCTCCTAGAATTGAACAAAGTGACTTACAACATGAGCATAGTCCTTGTTTGGGGTCCATCTGCTATGTTTGATGTCACTCCTCTGGCATGTTGCTCACCTTCCCAAAATAGTGATCAACAAGATCAGGAGGCGGATGTCATGCTAGATTAGAAATATTAGCACTGTAGATCTTTCTCTCTCTCCTCTCTTACTCTTTTGTGACCATTCTTCTATGTGTATCCCTATTCTTCTATTGTTCCCTTAATGTCTACTTGGGGATGATGTGAAGCATTGAGATCTTTTCTTGGTCTCTTTCATGTTGAATTAAAATACATCCTCTCCTCCCTTTCTTCTAAGGTAGTGTCCTTCTTTTGGGAATGACAATTATTATATGCATATACCTACATGATATACATGAGTTATCATACAACATACTGACCTCGAGGAAAGCGACAATACCTCATGTTTTATGTTCATTATCCTTGGATTTATTCCTCGATTGGGGGATAAATCCTTGCGATAGTGTGCTCCCTCCCTTCTTCTCTCTCTCTTGGGTTTATCCTACCTTAAAGAAATCACTCTCGATAAGGTGCGTGCAATCACTTTAACGTGGGGGCATACACTCCACTCATATTTTCCTTCTTGATACTTAGAATTACTTAGTGAACTTTGTTTTCCTGTGTAATATTTGGTATCCTTTCTTTCATGACTCATAGTTAAGAGAAATTTTCTACTTCCAGTCATGGTTCTCCCCTTCTCGATCTTCCCTTTTACTTTGTCAATCGAAGTCGTAAGATCTTAAGTCCACTGGGGGCTTGGCACATCTTGCCTCCTTGACTTGGTAAAAGTATTTAAATCTTGTTTCCTTGTACTTTACTGGTAGTATTGGCGTACGCTTATACTCCTGCTAAAGTGGGGGCTAAATGTAGTTTCATAAAATTGCAACCCTAGCAATTTTTGACTGCATTAGGGTCCTCACACAAGTGAGATTGAATCCTCTAGCCTGATTAGAGTTCGGAGATCGCTCTGCCCTTGGAAACAACTTCTTACTTGGCCTTTGCATCACCTTGTCCGTACTTTATCATGGAGAAAGGGGTAGGACATGGGTGTGGTGCCCCTGTCCCCCCTAGGATAGGGGCGTGGAACCCTTGTCCTCCCAGGATAGGGGTGTGATGCCCCTATCCCTACCCTATTTTGGGGTAAGACCCTTCCTAGGGTAAGATTGTTGGTTGTTCATTGGGCGGGAAACTTCGCTGATGTTGGCCTATGACAAAAGTCAAGTCCACTAAAATGTATTAAGGGGCATTTGTCCTCTCATTTGCATAATTTGAAGCTGTATAAGATTGGAGTGGATCAAGTTGCATAAGCGATCAAGAATTCTTTTCCTGCATTGAGCATTCTCATGTCTCCCTTCAAGGCTAGGTGTTGCATTCAAGTCAATGATTCAATCATTGAGGAGGACATTGATTTCAACATTCAATTCCACATAAGAATTTCTATCAACATTGCTACCAAAACCTCTCTTGAGGTGATTTACAATTCAGTCTTTCATTTACATCTATCTGCAAGTACTTTCTTTCATTACTTGGTTAATTCCAAAACTGGGGTTTGACCTAAAGGAGAACCCCCAATCCCAACCCATCTTCCTCTCTTTTCTGTGTGTAGGTTGCAGGTGCACAACTATACTTTCAAATTCAGGCTTCATTTGCAGAGGTGGAAAAACCCTTTTCATTTTGTAGATTTTCAGAGGACTGTGTACATTCCCGCCATGGTCTGAGAAACTTTTCCTCAAATCCGTAGGGTGACTTTATCTTGACATCTTACTGCCAGATCCAATTGCACAACTTCATCCCATATTCTAATCTCAAGTTATAATCAGTTCTTTGTCACTTTTGCACTACATAAATCAATCAATTCCTTTCCATTTCAAATAGGGAAGAGGGGATCAACTTATCATCCCCATTTCATTCAGAATTCAATCTTTATCCTTGAAGGTTGCATCTAGTGAATTTCCTCTCCTCTTCCAAATGTAACTTGGTGAAAAGTGTTTCAAGGGCAATCAATAGTGAAACTCTCATCTCTCTTTGAGGGAAAGGGTAGTTTTCCTCTTGATCTATCATTCACCATTTTTCCAACATTACAGTTTCTAACCTCTTCACCAGGTTCATTTAATTTGTTTCTGAATGCCCATTTTGTACCAATCACATTCTTGTCTTTTGGTCTGGAAACAAGTTCCCATGTATTGTTCTTCTCAATATGATTCAACTCTTCTTCCATAGATTTTATCCAATTCTCATCTTTACAAGCTTCAACAACATCTTTAGGTTCAATCTTGGAAATCAAACATGTTTATTTAGCAACAATCCTTCTCCTAGTCATCACACCTTTATTTTTATCTTCAATAATCTAATTTTCTGAATGATTTAATTTCACATACCTTGGAGTCTTCTGATTATTCTGGTTCGCGGGTTTTTGAACTTCTTCATTAGCAACAACAATATCCGGATTAGCTGTCTCTACTAGATCATTTTGCTTTAGGATCTCAGTATGCACTTTCTTTGAAATAACATTTGATCATCAAACTCATATCTGCATGCTCTGATATGCTTTCCATGAAATTCATCAATCTTTACATTTGCACTTTCTACTATCTTTCTCAACCTCTTATTATAACACTGTTAGGCCTTGCTCTTAGTGGAATAACCCAAGAAGATTCCTTCATCACGTCTTGCATCAAACTTTCCTATATATTCATCTCTTTTCATACAACATTTTCTTCCAAAATTTTTGAAATATCTAACTGTACGAACATGTCCAAACCATAACTCATAAGGAGTCTTACCAGAATCACCTTTTATATGCACTCGGTTGAATGTGTATACAACAATGCTAACAACTTGTCTCCAAAAGGTCTTCAGAACATCTCCTTCAATCAACATAGTCCTAGTGGCATCCAAAATAGTTATGTTCTTCCTTTCAACAACTCCATTCTGCTAAGGGGTTCTAGGAGCAGATAACTATCTTCTAATCCCATGCATCAAACTCACCAGATGTGAATTCTCCTCCTTTGTCATATCTTAGACATTTTAGCTTCAATCCTATCTCTGTCTCCACCTTAGCTTTGAATATCTTTAATTTATCTAGTGCTTCTGATTTATCCCTTAGAAAAGTAACCCACATCATTTTAGAATAGTCTTCAATCAACAACATGAAATATTTGTCATCCTGCATGCTTCTCACTCTTGTAGGACTGCAAAAATCAATATGCACAAGATATAATAATCCATTAGATGTAAACAACTTACTCTTGAATGAAATTCTTGTTTGCTTTCCCAACTGACATTCTCTACATACCAGATTAGAAGGTTTCATAATCTTAGGAAAATATTTAACAATTTGAGTAGAACTTATCTTAATCATGCAGTCAAAATTAACATGACACATCCTTCTATGCCACAAATAGCTTTCATCTAAGTGTTATCTTGTCATTCAAACCTCATAACAAGAGTGAGTCACCTTGCAAAATTTTTAGTTGAGTCTTTGTCTTGTTAAAAATTCGTTGGTTCAATCCCTAATCCTCTTGTAAATCATTTCTAAATTCTTAGCATTATGTTTCAATAGTTGTTTGAACCTCATGAACCCCTTGAACCCCTTGAACCATCTTGAACAGAGTTCGTAGTGTTCATTTAGGTATCGCAGGTTCTAAGTTGTGTCTAAGACATTTTTGGGCTAACATTCACTTAAGTGTTTTGCAACAGCTCTATTTCACGGTCGCAAGTGATATTTCATATATTCTTTCTCCAAACCGTGAACTATTTCAACCTAGTTCAAACAGTTCAGTGATGTTCAAACTGTTCAATGAAGTTCAAGGTTCAAGCTTTGCAGGTCTGATTTTATGACAGTCATATAGACCCGCACACAGTAGCTCATATCTTTTTACTTAGACATCATTTTTGAAATCGCTCTAGTCAAAATGCAGACAACTAGGTTTCGACCAACATATCCAAAATTGAGAAAGATCCAACAGTGGAAACAAAAGTTATGGCCTCCGTACCGAGATAGACTTTGACTGTCACAAATATTTTCAGCCCGCCTAGCATAATGAATATTTTCATTTTGGTTTAAAATATTCAAGTGCCACCTGTCCAAATATTTTATAAACTTTAGAGAATTATATTTCTAATGTTTATAAATATTTGATGTTATAAATAAGAGTAATGGGGAAAGTGAAAAGCGTAATTGAAAAGGTTTTTCAAGATTCAATTATAAAACTGAATAATGATCTCATGTAGCTATTTATGGCGAAAGAATTGAGGGAGGCAGGGTTCTTCTTCTTTTTGTTTTCTTCTAGCAGCCCGTGGGTGAGGGAGAGTAGATTTTTTTTATTTGTAAGGGAAGAGTTGAAACTTTTCTAAGCAATGCTTTGTACAAAAAATATCAATCTTTGAGTTGATTTTTAGACATGAATAGAATGTAGATGATATCTTCAATCTTTGTGTTGCTGATATCTTGTCATGACTGTAGCTGGTCTTTGAGCCTTTGCAGTTGTTTATTAATGCCTTTTCTATTATAATCAATTGTGTATGTGGATTTATTACAAGTCTGTGTGCCTGAAAGTAAGCCATATTGGAGCAACAACTTTCTCTCTTAGTTTTTAGTCCAAATGCTATCCATAAGTGTAGAAAATTAAACTTTTATTTAATGGTCTTCATTTATATCTATTTTGTAAGTCTTTAGCATTCATTTTCATGGCTATGGATGAATGTTATTTTCCTTTATTGCTTTCTGGTTAAAAGCATGTCAACAATTTAATTCCTTGTAAATCTTCTAAGAGGGAGTTGTGCCTCTCAATTCAAAGGAAGATTATCACTTCAATGATAATCTATCCAACTGTTAGTACTTTTTGTCCTTCATTCTGGGCATTTTGAGTTTATTTGTATAGTTATCTTCGAAGGACAAATCTATTCACTAACACTAAGAAATCAAACAACTTTTCTCACCAACATTCAAATGAAATATATTACCTTTAGTCATAGTTCCTAATGCAATCTCTATACCAGAGGCATTCAAAATCTTGCATTTACCATTCTTTAATTGAAAATCATATCCCTTATCAACCATCTATCCAACACTCAAAAGATTATGCTTCAAACCTTTAACATATAAGACATCATTAGTATTATGCTTACCATCAAGAGAAATAGAACTACCATGAATTACACACACTTTATTATCTCTAAATCTCACTATACCACCATCATACCTCTCCATATTCACAAATTTACTTTTATCACCTACCATATGATGTGAACAACTACTATCAATTACCCATTCATCTTTCTCTTAAATCTTAGAAGTCAAAGCTTTCTTCTCAACAATGCAGCTCGTATAATTCACTAGTACCGGATTATCTTCCTTCATAGCAATAAATACAAATTCATCTTCTGAATTCCCATTCTTAGACTCTTCATCTGTCACACCTTCATCAATAGTATACACTAATACATTTGGCCCAAATTCTGATGGAGAAGGTATATTATGACCAAATTTGATTTTATTCTGAAAAAATGATTGAATTCATCGAAATTCTGATGATAATTCCACATTTGGTTTTGACGGAGAAGGAATTGGCAATGAAATTTGTGTTTTTTGGAAAAAAGTGCCCGCGTTCGTCGGAATTTTGATGACCGTAGGAATTACTTAAAAAAAAAAGAGCAAGCCATTTGATAAATTATTAATCCCCTCTAGACTTTGTCCCGTGGACCTCTGGCATCCACAAAGACATTGGGAATTGCAAGGAGAGGAAAACAACATTCTGGATTGAGGTCACCCAGGATAGGTAGATAGGGCCTCCATAGCTAGGGGTGGGGGGTGCTACCAAGATCCGGTTGAAGAAAAAAGGTAGGGGTGTAGGGCACGGACCAGCTTAAAGATGTGACTGTCAGCTTGTCTCTTTCTATGCAAGTGCAGTGACTAGTATATTTGCATCTCTGCAACCTTCGAGGTAATCAACCAATTCATTCATAGGTGTCATTTGATTATCCGCCAAATTATATAAGATGTTTCAATTGCTTTAATTTGTTGTCTATGTTGTATTGAATTTAAATTGTGAGCTAGGTTTTCTTTTAAGTTTCTTGTGGATGCAGAAGTTCAATAGTTTAATAATTACTTTCTTGAAGCCCGCAAAATATTAAGAGCCTCACATTTGAATGGTTGAAGTTTTGAAAGAAATGCTTTTAAAAAAAAAATCACAAAATGAGAGCATGATATTGGTAGCTTATTAGGAGTTCGCCTTGAATTTGGGAAATACACATAGACGAGATAGAAGATTGATCAATACACATTACCTAGCCTCATCATGCATAAATAAAAGAGGTATAGACTATAGCAAGCACATATCATGAGCCAAAGGATCATATTCGAGAGTTGCTTCATCTCAAAACCTCTATATTTTTAAGATCCACAAATGGGGTTGAGGCCAAGTCTTGGTTACTTAGCTTGGACTTATGCTTTGGGTTGCATCTATATGTGAGCAACCTAAAGGCATAATTTGCAATGCAATTTTTGAGAGGACTTGCTTCCACCTTGTGGTACTGGGAGGATAAAATGCACCAACTCACATTGGAAACCCTCTCATGGGATACCATTTTGGAGTTCTTCAAAGTGTGTTCTATTTCAAAATATTTTTGACAGAGATGCATAGACGAGTTTCACAATTTACATAATGAGGTTTCGTAGTGGCTCAACATGAGAGTTAGTTTTTGGAGTTCTTGTAGTTTGTAGATTACATTCAAGACAAGTTACTTGTCAATTATTTCATTAGAGGTGGAAAGCCCAAAATTTCAGTTTTCCTACACATGGCCAATCCAAATGACTTTAGGGTTGCTATGGAAAAGTCTCTTATGGAAAAGGAGGTATATGGGAGGACACAAGAGGCATGAGAGAAGTTTGTAACCTTGATCAAGGGACTAAATTTTCCATAGGCCTCCCCATCCTTCAAAGGAGAATTTAGACTTAATATAGGATTTCAAAGAAAAACCCAATAGTATCAATATTAGGGACAAAGGTCTAGAGCATAGTAGGGGCCATAGGGTAGTCTAATATGACCATCATCAACACAAGGATATTTTAGGTATGAGAGACTATAGAGCTATCAAGCTAGGCCTTCTATGACTCAACAAACTTTTAAGGGAGAATCTAGTGTTTTTTAGTAGTTAGGATCTTCTAATTTTGGTGGGGCCTAGCCAACATAGGGTTATATGAGAGGCACATGTTATGTATATATTAGTATCAGATAGAGAGTGCCCACAAGGTTTTAGAGTAGGTGGACACCATCCTAGGATGTAAAAGTAGATAGTTGATATGTGGGTATTTACCCTCCCAACCACTCAACATATACCACCCAAAGGTCAAAGGAAGATTCACTAACTCAACTCATTGTCAAATTGTGAGAGTCAATACAAGGTTTAGGACAGTCATACACCCTCATGGTTTGATGGGATTTTTGGGTCACCAAACACTTGGATTATGTTTATAACTCCCTCACAAATTCCCCAATCCATTAACAAGACTATTCAAGGACCCTTGAGTCAATTACACCATCCAAACTCCATGCGTACACTGTGTTCTCATATTAAGACACAAAAATCAACACCTTCCACATATTTGCATGTGCCAAAATGCTCATGAGACCCTGCAATGATTAAGAAAACAAAATACATGATTTTATGGGTCATCCCATGCCTTTAAATTTATTTATCAACATGGAAATGACCCATAATGCATTTTAGTTTGCTTCGAGTTACCCTAGACTAGGTTTTTGACAATTTTTGCCAATTTGGCTATAACTTTTGCAATACATAACGAAACAAGATGAAACCAAAGGTAGATTGAAGAGGATTCACCCATATAACACATTGAAGAGATTTTTATAGAAAAATAACATGCTAAGGAATGCCAAACTCCAATATAGCAGTTTGCAACGTTAAAGAACTCATAAATTGCAGGGTAAACTGAGATATTCATTAATTGTGCTTAGTTACAATGCTCAACTGACCCTTGGTCATGGAGACTGCCTTATTAAATAACTCCAAATCCTCCCTCAATGGTTAGAACCACCTTTTAAACTTGTCTCAACAAACTAACACCTAATTGCTCATAAAATGCACAAAACGCTGCTTTAACAATGTTGAAAATATTAGCAACTTTGTCAAAAAATGTTCCTAGACTCAACCCAAGACCACTATGACTCAAAAATGATAGAAATAGGTTCAAATAGGTCTATAAGACCTTTACATATCATTAAACATCACATTTGACCCATTGAGACATATTTGCAACATAGTGACAATATTGATCATCATGACCCCCACTAGGACTCAATACACCATCTAATAGTCTTAATGATATTTATTACATGAAATATGGTCTTCTAAGACCTTATTCATAACCAAAATAAAAAACCTTTACCTATTACTAAATTGGCTTCATGGTGGCCATCTTGTGCTAGGTGCTCTTGCCCAAAAGGATGATATGATACAATGGAGAGAAATATGAGGGGGGAGTGGTAGGAAATGTTAAGGGTAGCTGCTATGTGGAGAATGAGGAGGGAATGGGATGTGTGGGGAAAGGTGGACACAAGGGATATAAATTATGGAAGAAGGATATACATGGGGGGCAAAGAGGTTTATGATGTGGGTGGTAGAAGGGGTTGGAGTTAGGATATATTGGGAAATAAAGTGGAGTGGGAGGTATAAGGGGGTAATGAAAGGGTAAAGGGGATGTAGGTTATAATGGGAGTTATAAGGGGCAAGGAAAAAGGGTAAGTGGGTAGGGTGGTAGGTTAGGATAGGGATAGGATATGGGTAGGCTAGGATGGGGGTAGGTGATAAGATGGAAAGGGTAGGTTAATAGGTGTGTGGTAGAGGTAAGCTTAGGGAAATAAAGGAAGTAAGAATTATGGGATGTGGGTTAGAATAGGTGATTAAAGGGGTAAAGGGTTAGGTATTGTGGAGGGGAGTGTGAGATATAAGGTATGAAGGGAAGGGAGATGCTAGGATAGAATAGGGGTAGGGGTAAGGTTGAAAGGAAGTTAGTGGAGGGAGGTGAGGGTGTAAGATGGAAGGGTAGGTTTAAGTTAAGATGTGAAGGAGGTTAAGGCATGGGGTATGAAAGATGGATAAATGATAGAGGATAGGAAGGTAGGTGAGTTAGAAGGTATGGTAAATGGAAGGGAAGAGTGTTAGGAGAGGTGGAAATGGGAGGAAACTGAAATGGGATTGATTGGGTTTGGGAACCCACTGATAGGATCGATAGAAGTGAAAGGGATTATGCCTTGGGTGGGCAAAGGGAATGTTAAACCTCACTTCATTTCAAAGAGAAAGACTTGGCTAGATCCTGAGCAACTACGAACAAAAGTTTAACAGAAAAGACTCGACAACAACCAACTAAGCTAAGACAACTAACCTAGAAAGCGAAAAAGTGTGTTTTGGTGAAGAAACGTGATGTGAGAAGTTTGACGCAGAGGCAAGGGTAGATGTTACTATTTCATATTAGGACAACAACCACATTGATTAGGCAAGTCAAATAAGGTCTCTCCAATGTTTAGGATACACAAGGACAACATTAGTCATGTAAGTATGCATGAGCATGGGAATTGATAGTTACTTTCCTTTTAGACTAACTTGGGTCTATGACTCTCAATGGGCATATCACCTGCTCTAAATCACCACAAATCCATTAGATATGTTTTAAGATGAAAAAAAGAGTTAAATGGTTTTGGTTCAATTTGCATAATTTCTATGTTCAAGTAATTTAATTTGGTATATTATATTGAAACGTGATTTCATAACTAACATTTCAACTTCTATATAACTAGTTCTATAGCTTGATTTTTTTGCCTATGAAGAAAGACCATGTCAGACAATATCAGTGAAAAATAAAATAAGGAGACAATTGCTAGATTGTGGTCTAACTTGAAAAGAAAAGGTGATGGAAAATGTTATTGTCCCTGCAAAATTTGTAAGGGGTTAAATACTAGAAGACTTCTAATCAAAATAGCTAAGAAACATTGTAGGCATTGTATTTATCATGAAGTCTTGTCATTTCATCTCCTTGTTTGGGTTGGTCTTCTTCCATTGGTGTTGTCCCTTCCTTTTCCAGAAAATTGGCTTTAAAGGATCTTGTATTTGGGTTAGCTAATTACCTATCAGCACCAGAGCTACTTGCTTTGATCCCATTTTTAATAGGTTTACCAGTACTCAGTGGTTCATACAGTCCTCTTAAGAGTTGGAGCATCTCAACCATGGTGCACCTCATATTAGCTTGAAACCTATGCCCCCTATTGGTAGTTGATGGGGATAGAATACCATTTGATGTACATATCAATGAGGTGTTCTTTAAGTCTAGATAAGGAGAACTACTCCTAGATATACTTTAGAGATGTGGTGTATCTATAGAGATAGTTGGTAACCGTATATATATATATATATATATATATATATATATATATATATATATATATATATATATATATATATATATATATATATATATATATATATATATATATATATATATATATATATATATATATATATATATATATATATATATATATATATATATATATATATATATATATATATATATATATATATATACATGGTTACATAGCACTCCTGGCCACCCCAACAAAGGTATGCGTAGATCGATGAGGACACCACCTGAAATAGACTGTAGACAACACTCTCCCTCCAACTTGATACACTAGTATTCAAGAGGATCTAGACTATGGAAAACACCTCCACTCTAATAAGTCAGACTACATTAAGTAAACACTCGGCCGATACAACCTGCCTTACCTTGCTGCAGTCACAGTACAAAATAATCAAATTGATTGGTCGCTCACCCCTTGCTGTAGTCATAGTACATAATAATCAAATTTATTTATTTTTTAAAAATAAATAGATGACAACTAAAATTTGCACCCACGAACAAACCGTCAGACCAACAACATTCTTGTCAGTGCAAAGTTTCTAGTAGACGTCGAAATTCCGATGCCAACTTAAGAAACATCTGATGAGGATGTTGTATGTCCGACGACACTTCCTTGTCGGATAGTCATCGATGCATATTCATGGGGGAGCATCAGAATTATGACGTCCATCTGATGACATTTTTGACCAGAGGAGCGATCATGGTCACCATCAGAAGAGTTCACGATGTCGTCGGAATTCCAACGTTAAATGGCATCATCAGGAAGTTTGACAACAAGTTTTATATGGCTTCATTTGTCAGTATTCCGATGAAAAGCAGTCAAAATTCCGACGATAGGCCGTCAAAAATTAGCCACGAATGTACTAGTGATAATAACATTTCTTCTGATATTTGTACTTCTAGTTAGGCTTATAGGGCTTATCATGCTTCTCATATCTATCATGCTTATAAAATTTATCATGCTTAACATACTTTGAGATTATTTTAAGACACCTAGAAGCAAAATTTCCTATCTTATTACAAGAGAAACATTTCAAAGGTAAATTTCCATCATACTTACCAACTCCCTTAGACAATCTTTGAGCAATAAGTGCTTCAATCTCATCCAAATCTCTTTCCTATTTTTCCATCTCTCATTTATCTTTCATATTTGGAAACCCTAGGTGAACTTTCTCTCGGATCATACTTTTGCTTCCCAGATACAGAGGCTTTAAATATAGTCTTAGATTTACCATGTGATTCTCTAAATTCACTCAACTCAAAAGAAACATGCTTACCAACCAACATATCTATTGTCACAGTGGTCACAATCTGGATCTCATTAATAGTAGCAACTTTAGATTTGTAAGAAGGAGGCAAGGATCTTAGTACTTTAGCAACAATATCATCTTCTTTAAGAGTTCCACTGGCACAACTGATGTTCGTGACAAGTTCATTCACTTTAGCCATAAAGGATGATATGTTCTCATCTTCTCCCATTCTCAACATCTCATACTTTCCCTTCAAAATTTGTAGTTTAGCAACTTTGACATGTTTATCTACTTCATACAAGGTCTCTAACTTTTCCTACATCTCATGTGTAGTCTACAATCCCATCACATTAGTCATCTCTCAATCAGTCAAGACACTCAAAAATCCTTCTTTATCTCTTATATTATGTTCAACATCCTATTGGCAACAACAATGAAGAAAAATTGAGAGGGGAGGGGTGAATCAGTTTTCACTAGATTAAACAAATTAATCACAACTTCAAATCTGATCAACTGCAGTAAGAATAAAGATCATCACAATAACAACAACACACATAGCACCAAGATTTTGATGTGGAAAAATTGGTTAAGGGAAAAACCACAGTGGGAACCTACCCACAACAAGATGATACTCTACAATAGTGTGTGTGTAAATATTACAATGGGGAATGCACATGCATTCAGACACACTTCCTAGAGCTCACAACTCAAAATAAGAAACCCAAAAAGGCTACAACCTTAAGGGAAGGCTCACTACCTTACAAAGATCTAACAACATTCCGGATTACATGAACTGAAAGATTAGCATCTCCAAACGTCTGATGACAGTTTTGGTTAAGCACATTTGTCTACCCTGCAACACTCTCTGCTCAATCACTTCACACCAAAAGATGAATTCTCTTGTTCACACATACACCACTCTTTGATAATGCAGACACAACACCAAACAAACACTGATATCCAAATTACATGAATATGACACCTATTTATTCAAATCACCAACCTTGACTACAAGGTCAACTCAACCCTTAAGACCTAATTACAAAATTACATCACATGATACATAGATTAACCACTAGACCAATACAATGCCATTGACATCATAACATGGACCCAAATCAAATCCTTGAATACGCTACACCACTAGAAATCTTGCCAAGATCATCTGTAACATGCTACACCACTGAAAATGTCGCATAACATGAAGAACACCGCCGAACCCATACGATCCACATGATCAATGCAGACCAACAAAACAAATAGGACACGATTAGGAAACACCAACAATAAAGTTATAACCATCCACAATAGCTGCACCAACACCACTTAATCAAATCTTCATTGATCAACATGTTAATACTCAAGAACACTCAACAACAACAACTGGGACTAGAAAGATAACTTGCGGAGCACCAAATCATGAACCATCTGAATCAAAGGTACACATGAACATCCCAAACACTCTCCCAAATCCGCATCTCAAGATCTAATAATTTTGGAGAATAGCAAAACACTGCAACATTGATAACAGAAAAACCAATCCCTATACCAGAATCCATAACTCGATCAAATCACCACATAGCACCATGAAACCAACACTAAATCAAGTAGAAATACTTCATTACTGAAATTACAAATCTGCACAAGAACATTTGCAACATACCAACTAAAACAACCAAACCAACTCTCTGCAATCACCAAAACGTCAAAGCACATGAATATGTGTGCATCAATGACAACAACATATCCTAGCAACAACAATATCCAACAATAATATCATCTAATTAGACTCTTCAATTTAGATACTATTTACCTAACCAATTATAAAAATAGTATTCATGATATTCTTTTTTAGAACCCTCAAATTATCAAATACTTTGACTAAACTATATAATTTTTTATAATTTATAAAGAACACCAAGACAAATACCAAAAATCAATAATAGTTAAAAAAAACTAAATTATAAAATAGATAGAAAGATTCATAAATATTTTTTCTTGCAAAATATCAATTTCTTGCTATACAAATTAGGGTATTTTAAAAAAGTTGAATAACTAACACATTAAGTAAATGAATAGATCTATGACTATGAAAATAAATAGTTCAAATTAAATTTAAAGAGTAATCATTTTGACATTAGAGTTGTCTTCAAAGAATGAGATGGATATGCCAAAACTTAAAACACAATAAGAATACTACCATAAAGCTGCATTTTTTATGTTGTGTGATAAACATGCCCAAGACCAAACAAAATAATTAATTAAAAAAATAAAACTAATGTAAAAAAGCACAAAATATCCTTGATCTTCATCTTAGGGATCCTTCTATTGGGAAGCTCCTCCAAAATCCCCTCTATATTAGTGTTTGCCATTACAGAAAAGGGCTGAAGATTACAACTAAGGGCTCAAAATTACGACTTAGGATTCAAAATTTTATATTTTAATCACAAATAAGAAGAAATAGAAAAAAGAAAAGTGAATTTGAAGAAAGAAAGAAACAGTGAAAGAGTTTCATAAGAATGACATCAATGTCAAAAATTTTGTCATTTCCTGGTGACAAATTTCTTAGTTGAGATTGATGTGCAAAAACGTTGACAAACCAAAAAATACGGTGTGAGACATTTTTATGCTGGGGACAATCCCCACCTAAAGATAGCCTATTAGCTAATGAAAAGGAAAATTTGTAAGGAAATTAGGAATATGTTGTAGTTAGTTTTTTTAAAAAAATTAACTAATTTTTTGAGATTTATTTTTAATATTTTCTATATCAACGCAAATAAAATTTTAGTTTTATAAAATTAGTTTTTTTTAGTGTTAAATGTTGGAATATTTTTATTAATTTGAGTGTCAATGTCCATCAATTTATACAATTTTTTTTGGTGTCCATGTTTTTTATTAGTAAAGCAACGTTAATAGGGCGTTGACCCTTAACATAGTCATAAACTATCAACAACACAAACGACATCAAAACATCACAAAAACAAAGTTTGCAACGACTGTTTAGCAGAAATAAAAAGCATCAGGGGCATATATCTTTTGAGACCAAAAGAAAGCCAGTAACAACTAACAGACTAAGACCTAAGGGGTTTATTTACAGACCCCAGTCATATCTATGAATTTACCCCAATCCTCAGAGAGGAACCTATAGAGTTCTTGGTTAGCCTGTTTGTTAGCTTCATCTTCAACAATCCTGTCACAAAGGGGGTAGAGAGTCAACATATATTTGTGCATTACATGAATGCAAAATTTGTTGATACCGATGAGATGCTTGTCCTTGGCATCCAACCCACTACTAATCTCTTTGATTTCTAGTTTCAACTTCTGAATTTAATCATTCACCCCCAAACTATCGAGGTGGTTCCTCAGCTCATAGACATTGCAATTAAGGGCCTTCAGTTCATCCTCCTTGAGGTGATACTTGGGTTCCACATCCTCATCCTTTTGCATTTCTTGATGTTCCTTCTCCTTGGAAGAGAGACTCTTGTCTTTTCTCTTCTTCTTCTTATTCTTGTTGCTTTTCCCATCCTTATCTCCACCTTCTGGAATAACCTCTTCATCATTCTAGACCTCCATGATCAGCTCAGAAGCCATCCTAATAATAGGGTCCACCTTTTGCATAAGGCTATTTGAAGCTCCATCATCAAAAATCTCAATAGTTTTTTCATTGGTTATGTTCAAATCATTGAGTCCCAGAGGGGAACTAGGATCCTCCATTTTGGAAATGTCCAAATTTTGATTGCTAGCCTCATCTCCCATAGGTTCATTTGCGATATCACCACCCTCACCCTACTCAAGGTCCTCCTTAGTTTTAGCATCTTTTTGGGTCTCATCCTTATTCTCACCTACACCCCTGGAGGTAAGCCTATGAGACCTTCTTCTACCCTCAATTTCCACTTCTTGGTCTTCATCATCTGATTCCTCAAAGTTAGAATTATCAATGATAATTCATTTACATTTTTTGGTAGATTTACTCTTACCCTTAGAGAAAGAGGGTTTCCTATCCTTCACAATAAAGGGGGAAGGGAAGGTGGGAGGGCTAAACTCAGTAATAGTTATAGAGGAAGAGGGAATCGAGGAGGAAGCAAAAGCTTCATTGGAGAGCTAGAAAAGTTTGGAAGGGGACATTCCGCTTGCAAAAGCCGCCAAAGGATGAGAGGCATGCAGAGGGGGTTGAATTAGCATGATATTTCTGGGAGGTTATAAAGCTAAATGGTAGTGATAGAGCCTATAAATCAGACCCTGGTGGAGGGGGATAGGTGGTTTGTCATCATTTTTTCGGGTCAAGGGCCTCTTTGATTAAATTCTCCATAGAATGTAATAGATAGAAAGGAAAACATAACAAATCATTATTTCTAAAATTATTTAACAAGGGAAAATGGTGGTAGTAGAAAAATTTATGGTGGCCCCCAAGATTAAAATACTTCATGATATTTAAACATACCATATCCCACAAGTATTTGAGCTCTTATCTGGAAGAAACCACCTTGAATTTTAACTAGAGCCTCCTTTCCCCTTAAAGAATCTATTGAGGCCTTCACTATTAGCCACATGACTCGCTCACTTCCATCTTCTTCCCTCCACAGATAGGCCAGTCACCTAGGCAATAGTTTCCTCAGTGACTTCAAAGGAAATCCCCCCAACAACCACTCTATGATTTTCCACGAGACTCCAAATTGGATGGAGAGTTTCTCATCATGCCCTTGCAGGTTTTCCATGAACTCCACCACTTGACCTTCAACATGGTAGTTCCAAACCACCATGTCCTTCTTGAAGTCGTCAGTTTTATCCGGCTCAAAATGAACCCTATCACCTCCCATGGAAGGATTACTAGTGTTGATGGCCATAGTTTTTTCCTATGCCCTAGACATAATCAGTAGTAGAGAAGATAGGTAAAAATCAATGCTTTGTTAAAATGAGCTTATTTTTAACATAAGTATTAAAATTTTGGAGATCATGCAAGCCATCGATACAATAATTGCCTTAATTATACTCCAGACAAGGAGAAGCATGCGAAAGGTAGCCCCAACCTCTCAAAGTGATATTGGAAATTAAATACGTCATCTTGTAATCGGGGCTTAAGGAGTAATCATTAATTGGACACCCACATGTCCTGCCAAGTCCAATACTTTCACTGAGCACACATTTCTCCATTGATTTACATGTATTGTGGCTCGAGTGAACTACATCATTAAAAGATACAAATAGAAGTAATGCCAACAAATGATGATGAGGTGGACATCGCAATTCATGGCCTTGTTGACAGTCCACATAATGACCATTAGTGTTAGTCAACATAAGGTTGTGATTTTTCAAATTTGATAGTTCCCTCTTCCGGTGATACCTGTGAGCCCAATGAAAAGGGTAGGTGAAATCAAGGATGGGAGATTGGATTTCTATACTCTCCTTGAAGGAGTAGTCTAACATTGAGAGGCAAGGAATTCAAATTCCTCCAACATCTGAGACCTTTCTTAGGAAGCCCAAGTGCCACCAAAGCATTAACAACCCTATTACCTTCCCTATAGATATGGCCCAATAAAATGAATCAAAACCTGAGATGAGTCTAAGAATATCTATGATGATACCATCAATTGACCAGTTAATTTTGTTTAGTCCTTTAATAGCATCAATGATGAGTTTAGAGTTCCCTTCTATGACAATGCCCTAGATGCCAATAGAGAGGGCAATACGAAGGCCCCAAGCTAGGCCCATGCCTTCAGCCTAATTGCTAGAGAAACCATTAAAATCTACAACATAAGCAACCACTAACTCCCAATGTAAGATCTTAAAATTACTCCACCCACTACCAAACCAAGTTTGACAGCCTCATCAAAGTTAATCTTGAAGTAGCTAGGGGTAGGTGGTGTCCACTTGGTATTCATTCTAAGCAGACGCTTAGAATTATCAAAGGTTGTGAAAGAGCATGGTAGGTTCGATTATAGGGATAATTTGTTATCACTAATGGAGGGAGGGTTGGGGGGTATTTTAACAAAAATAATATAGATTCTCCAAAAGGAGCTTGAAGAAACACCCGAAAGCAACCTCAGTAGAGGTTTTTGTATCATGGAAGATCTTGTTATTCCTCTCCTTCTAGATGCTCTAGCTTAGGTGCAGTGGAACTTGCCTCCAAAGCTATTGAATCAGGGGGTTAGGAGTTAATCCCCCCACTCATGTAATAATTGAGTCAAGTTATCATTCATAATCCAACAAATATTAAGATTTTGACAAACCATTCCTCAAAAGGGTTTTAGCAAAAGCACAAAGTAGGAATAGATGAGAGGAATTTTTTTCATCAGTCTTGCACATAACACATTTGTTAGAAAACTGGAAACCTCTCTTGGAGAGGTTATCCTATGTGAGGATCTTATTATGGAGGGAAATCCACTAAAAGAAGTTAATTCTAGGGATGAGGTAGGGTATCCAGGTTTTCTTCCACCAAGTATAATAGTTGTTATCCCTTAGAAGACTGTGGTAAGAAGTTTTCATAGAGAAATTCCCACTTGAGTTCCATTTCCAAATAAATTTATCCTCCCTAGGGAAAAGGGGTAATCTAATCTTTCCAAGCATAACCTGTAGCTCCCGGGTAGTAGGCAACAAATGGGGCTAGTCATAGAAAGAAAGAAAAAATGTCCTTCCAAGTATTGATAGAGAGGTAGTTGCAAAACCACTCACCAAAGAACTCAATGGCATAGCATTGGATCCTCCTGAGGGAGGGGGAGGAAACCAGAGGTTTATCTCCCAACCAACAATCTTCCCAGAAAAAAATGTTTCTCCCATTTCCAATGAACCACTTCATACCCTGAGAGATTATATCTCCACATTTAAGAATATTGTTCCAAATTTTGGAGCCCCTAGGGACCTCATCCACATCGAGAAACTTTTGGAAGTTGTCTTGACCAAGGTACTTAACACACATAATGCAACCCAAATCATTATTTTGGCATATCAACTTCCAAAAAGTTTTAGCCACAAGGGCCTTGTTAAAATGAGAAATTTCCCCGATCCCCAGTCCACCATTGATTTTTGGGTAACAAACTTCATCCCAATATACCAAGTCTAACCTCTTCTCTTCCATACTAGTCCAAATAAAATTTCTTTGGATTATTTCCAATTTCTCAGTCATTGAGGCCAAGATTTTAAAGAGGGAAAGGAAGTAAATAGGGACCCTCTGAAGAGAGGAGGCCAGGAGCTGAGTTTCCCGACACTATTTGAAAAATATTCCCTTCCACCTTGCTAGTTTCTTTTACATTCTCTCAAGGATGGAAACCAAAAAGGAGTTAGAGACTTCCTTAATAGTAAGTGGTAGACCAAGGCATTTTCCCAGGAGGGAAGCAATCTGACATCCCAAAATACCCATGATTTTGGCTTGAAGTCTTTCAACAGTGTGGAAGAAATAGATGTTGATTTAATCATAGTTGATATGTTGGCATGAGGGATTCACTAGCTAGGTAATAATATATCATGTACATTCATATTGGGGGTTTAATATCCCAAAAATGAGGGTGCAATATATTGCCTATCGGTGAAAATAGGGGGGTTTTTAATTTTGTCTATGAAAAAATACAATATTTGGTGAAAATAGGGGGGCTTTTCATTTGGGCTATGTATTAGGAGGGGGTGATAAAAAAGAATTTTAGGGCAATATTTTTTGAAAATAGGGGGATTATTTAGTATTCCATGAACACATGTGCTATAACCCATGTTCACTAAGTGAAGCCCTTGTATATGTTGAACTGATGCGTCCACATAAAGATTGAGGAGAATTTTCCACCCCCTAGCTTCAACTACCGAAGCCACCCCAAAAAGGATGGTGTCATCGATATATTATTGTAAAATAGTAGGAGGGATCAAGGAATAAGGTTTGATCCCCAATAAAGTTCCATTGTTGATAAGAGGGTTGGAGTTCCTACCCAAGATCTTAGCCAAAATAATAAAAAAGGTAAGGGGATAGAGGATCACACTAGCGAAGCCCCTTGGATTCCCTAAAGGGTTCACGAGGGACATCGTTAATTAGAATAAAATATCTTGTAGTAGTGATGCATTCCTTGTTTAGTTTGAGAAATTTATCATCAACTCTAATCTTTTCAAGGACCTTGAACAAGAAGTTCTAATTCACTCGATCGCCTTTGAGATATCTAGTTTCAACACCATACCAAGTCGACAACCTTTGTCCATTGAATGAATAAATTCATGAGTGGAGATAGAAACATCTAATATTTGTCTCCCTAGGACAAAACCTTTCTGGCTTTGACTTATAAGCTTATCAAGAAAGGTATTGATCCTATTGACAAGGAATTTGGAAAATATATTGTAAAATTTATTGCAAAGGTTGATGGGTCTAACGTCCTTGAGGAGGGTAGGTTCTTGAGTTTTGGGAATCAAGGAAATAAAAGTGTTGTTCAATTTTTTTAGCAACTTAACCGATCTAAAGAAGTCCTTAGTGACCAAAATAACATCAATGCCAACTATGTCCCAGAAGTCTTGGAAAAAAGTCAAAGGAAAGCCATCTGAACCTGGGGCCTTATAGGTACCCATAGAGAGAACAACCACCCTCACCTCCTCATCAATAAATAAGACCATTATGCTAGCATTCTCTTCCACCATGAGGGGGGTTGGGAGGTATTGAAGGAGAGTCTCATCCAAAAGGGGATCCCTAGATCTATTGTCATCTTTGAACAATTTGCAGAAGAAGTATGAGGACATAGTTCCCAAACCATCATCATCTTTAATCTCTTAGTTCTAATCATTCTTTAGAAAAGTAATCTAGTATCTTGTCTTGTGTATACTTGTCGATCTATGGTGAAAGAAGATTTTTTGTCCCCTTCTCTGAACCATTGAAATTTGGATTTTTGCTTCTAGAAGATTTCCTCATGCATTGAGTTTTCCTTCCATTTTCTTTGTAAAGTTTCCTCTTCTCTATGGGTGGCATCAAGGAGGTTGCCTTGGTCAATTTTCTCCTGGATAGCTGTTAATTTGATATTAAGATCCCTTCTTCTAAGAAAAAATATTTTTGAAAGTGTTTTTGTTCCATCCCCTCACATTCCTTCGAATCAGGTCTAGTTTTTGAGTCACCCTGAACATTGGTCTTCCAATGATAGGGGTATTCGGCCATCTTTCAGTATAGTCTTTGAAATTAGGATGAGAAGTCCACATTATTTTATAGTGGAATGGATTACCTCCCTTGGCATGTTGAGGAGGACACACTAGGAGAATGGGATTGTGATAAAAAACAGTTTGGGGTAAGGTAGAGAGGGAGGCATTGAAACCAAGGACCCCATTGCTTGAGATAAGGAATATATCCAACCTAACTTGTATGAGATGTTCACCCTTCCTATGATTGGACCAGGTAAATATTTATCCAACCAACTCAATATCAAGTAGCCCATTCATGTTAATGAAGTCATCCAGATTCATAATGTTGTCAGAGTAATCCTAGAGGCCCCCAAGATTTTCAAAAGGGAAGAGAGGGGAATTGAAATCCTCAAAAATCATGTAGTGATCATCAGATTCAATTTGGACAAGCCAAGAAATGTCGTTCCAAAGGGAGAGATGACCCATTCTAGTATCGGGGGCATAGACATTAATAAGAAACCAGGAGCCCTTATGGGAAGAAAGCTTTGAAGCAAGGAAATTAGAAGAGGAGGAGAGAAAAATACTTGGAAAATGTAGAGGGTCGCACATAGTGACCACCCCACTAGAGGCTCTAGTTGCATTACTAATGAGAAACTAAGACCCAGGTCAGAATTTACAAGAAATGGTAGCAAAGGAGGTATCAGTCATTTTGACCTCCTGGAGTAAAAGGACCTCAATCTTATTTTCTAGAATACAATTCTTGAGGGAATAGTTCTTTTGGGGGATATTAAGGCTTCACATGTTCCATGAGAGGACCTTCATTTCTTAACTTTGGTTGATGTCTCCAAGGTCTTCTTCTCTCCATTGGTAACTTCCCTTCCTACTTCCTTTTGTCAAGAGAGTCTCAACGATGGAAAACCCATCTTTGGATCAGTCCCAACATCAGTCTTCATTTTTCTTGTCTTTTTCCTTTGTATAATCCATCCATCATCACCATTGAGGAGACAACTGCTAGAGGAAGCCTCTGGCAAAGAAAAAATCTTCAAAGGAGCAGAGGGGACCTCTGCATCAGGTACACCAATATGTGACCTTCAAGTTCAGATCCTTGGAGTTAGGGGTTAGGATCATCACATTTTCATTACTAGGAGTTGAAGGCTAGTCAGGAATCTCCCCTTCGTCCATAGGAGTCTTCTCCTACATAGGGAAAGAACTTGGCATGTCAGAAGGACTTAAAATCACATGTCCATCCTTACTTGACAAAGACTAGGGAACCCCTAAGGAAGCTCAACATTAGAAGAGTCTGGCAAGGGAGGAGAAGAGGCTGCGAGAACCCCATCAACAGGCTTGAAGGGTGAGTCAAGTAGTTTATTAATACCTTCCTGAAAGGGATATTCCTCACAATCAACCACAGAACCAGAAACACCCTCCACTAAGGGGTCCCCATTGGTCATAGGTTCCTTAAGCTTAAGAGGCTTGGCGTTAGGGGCTTTACATTCAGAGAATAAATGGCTAGCCTTGGAGCACTTTTGACAAAAAAGAGTAGCATTTTCATAGACGAAAGCTTGAGTCCAGCTTCCCAGTTTAGACTTCAAAGTAATAAAGTTGGGAAGTTCTTACTAATCATTGCCAAAACACAAAAGTGAGCATGCACCAACCTGGATTCGGTCCGAGTAATCTCATCTATAGCCACAAAGTGCTTGAACATATTACCAATCCATCTAAAGATTGATTCATCACAATATTCCAAAGGAAGTCCTGGGAGGCGAACCCTGACCGAAGCCGACTTGTGTAGGTTAGCGGCCAAGTCAAAACCAAGTTTCCATCTATAGAAAGAAAGGTGATTCTTGCCATAAGTCCAAAATCTAGAGAGAACCATGACAACATCCTCCTCCATTGAAAATTTGAAAAGGAAGAGAGCACTAGGCATGGTGCTAACTGAGACATTGCCCTTCAACTTCCATTTGGTAGCAACCCATTGCAAAATCATTCCATAGTGGGTCTAGGGGAGAAATGTTTTCCCATTAAAGTGTTATTCATGTTGAGCACAATGCGATCCACCACCATGTCAGGTAAGACAATAGTCATGCCTTCCATAGTTTGCAAACATTTTGGGACAAAGTTGGGGTCCACCCCAGCTTAAGGAATGCCAACAAGCACCATCTTTCAACCCTTGTCAGGCATACTACCATTTGGTTGCACCTTCTTTGTTTCCCCATCCTTGGAAACAGTCTCATCATGAGCGACATTTGTCTTGGAATTGGAAATGATCATGTTCAAAGAATCCCTAGGTTATCTGATGAAACCACAAGTTCAGTACCATTTACTATCATCTCCTTCACAAGTGGAGTGTTTGTAGGATCCCCCACGGCTTGAGAGGCCACTTTAACACAAATGGGTGTATTATCTCTCGGAAGAGCAGTAATTTTGTTGACAGGATTTATCATCGAAGTAGAGTCTAACAAAGGATCAACATGTGGGGGGCTTTGGCCCCCACCTTCCATGGACACCATGGGAGACGAAATTTCAAAATCGAAAAGCTAGGCACAGTGGGAAAGTTGTAGATTTAAGTGTTGTTTGTTTTGGTGCCCATGTTTCAAAAATATGATTATTATAATATAAAACATATGTAAGTGTTTTTCTGTTTTTATGGCTAAGAAATTAAAATTCAAAACAATTTGTTGTAGAGAATATAATATGTTATTACTAACAAATCTTTCAAATAGATATTATAAAATTGTATCAATTTAAGTTATCAGTAAACTTGATATGAATTAGTCCTAAATAACATTTACCATTTAAATTATTTAAAAGGATTTAATGGTTTCAAAGGAAATGGAGGAGATGATAAAAAATTGTTGAAAAAAATGACGTAAAAGATATTTTAACATATAATTAACACTAATTGTTTTATATACAAAAAATATAGAAAGTTGAGACTTTTTTAATATTCAAAAATCGTTAAACATCTGAAAAAACATATAAATGTACAAATCCATTATACAATAACTATTTAATTAAATTATAGTTAAAAGTTATACTTAAAATATATATCAATGTAATTCTATTTCACTAACTAAATAAAATTAAAATAAAAAATTATATATGTCATTCAATTAAATTATTAATAAATATAATATTTTTTAATAATAATAATAAATACAAATTCTAATTTAAAAAAAAAAGTCAAAATCTTATAAAATGGGACTATAACCAAACAAAACCCTAACAATTATCTTGTTTTCCCTTTGGGCTTGAATATACTTTATTTACCATGGTCTAATAATTTATTCCAAATGATTGATGTACATATTGTAATGGGTGTCATTGAATCTCAAATAATCTTCTTTGTCCGCCTACAAATTTGGACTATGGACTTGAAAATAGATAGATAGACACAAAACAAGATCACAAAAATCAACATAAAAATGTCTAATGACAAAAAAAAGTCAAGTAAGTCATAACATGATTGGATTCATTTATATGATAAAAAAAGTCGCCTCATATTTAGTACCTAAAGTCTCAACAATTTAACTTTCAAATGTTGCCTTTTACATTTGATAGAAAATTTTTAATGGTGATCAATTAGATATTTAGATTATATTGGATATCACATATGACTATAATTTTAGATATTATTTAGAAAAAATATAGAAACAATCAAATCAAAGATATCATGTGTATTTAGATAAGATTTTTGTTTTAAAAGTATTTTATATTATTTGTATAAAGAACATTATTATATGTGATGTTAAGAAAATGGATGGAATAATATTGTTCAAAATTTAGGTAAGACAAAAGTTTTAGAGAGAAAAAACTATAAAAATGAAACATAAGATGATGTCATCAGAGATAGGGAACCAATTGAATGACATCTTTCTAATTCTCACAAGAGTATTAAAATGATACTTAATTTGAGTTTGCAACCCATATACTTAGGTGAAACTTTAGGAATTGAAACTTTCAAAAACTATTTTTTTCACTATTGTTGACAATTAACTTTTTAGTGAGATACCACATTATTTTTACAAAACATAAATGAACAAGTTGTTGGATGATTTCAAAATGCAATTTTTAATTCATAAAAAAAGATTATGCTTAAGACAACAACCAATAGTTTTACACAATCTTCTAAACTCACAAGATGGAATTAAATATCAATTTCATTTATCTCTCTTCTTACAATACTACATGAATTCTCTTGAAAATATTTAGGAAGCATAATCATGTGAGGAAAATGATTAATTATTTTTTAAACACAAGTCCACACCAAACACAATTGAATTAACATAATAAACCTTTAATAAATCAAAAGATAAGTTGATGCAAGGGCATCCAAGGTGTAAGAGAAATCTTGCATCACCCAAAAATATTGTTTCTTTTTTCAATAAGGGCTAAAAATGGTAGGTTTACTATTTTTAATAAGTTGGCATTTATGCATCCATGGACACAAAAACTTACATAGACCTCTAGAATGGTGAAATGAAGCCAATGGTGAAGAAACCACTTCAATATCATTTCTCATTTATGTGATATTAATATTTTTATTTTTCAAAATCTTTCAAAAAATGTTCAAAGTCAAATTTGAGGCACTTAGAGGATCGAGATAGGCCCGAAAATTAGTAAAAATCAAAATATTCCCTAATGGTCATATTTAGTAGAGAATCATATTTTCAAGATCCTTCCAACGGTCGGATCAAAAGTTATGAACTTGAGAAATTGTACTACCAAAATCCACAAAAATACCAAAGTATCCAAAGTATCTTCCTCAGTGCGAAAATGGATGGTTGGACTTATGGGGTCCAAAGAACAAGAAGAAGAAGAAAGAAGAAGAAGAAGCAAGAAAATGAGATGAAGAAGAAGAAAAAGTAAGGATTGAGGACAATGCTTTTGTAAAGAGGGGGGAAATGTTATGCCTCTAACTATATAGTGAATCACTATTAACAACAATTTGAAATCTGAAACTTAGAATCATAAAAATTTCACCAAATCAAACATAGACCAACACGAGTCATTTTCTAGTACTGATATCTGGTGATAAACATCTTCTAAACCGATATATCAATACGACACATTAAGTGTTCATTAACCATGCATAAACTGAAAGTAAAGCATAACATCACATCAAAAATATTCACCATGTGAACACCATGATTTTCACATGGAAACCCAAATAGGGAAAAACCATGGTGGAAATTGGTACCCACAAGAATTTTGCACTCTTTCAGAATGCAGCTTGTTAGGAGCCTAGCCCAGTTAAGAACTTACAAAGATGCCCTATTAGGAGTAGACCCTATTTGGAGTCACTCGGTTAAGGGATTTACGTCAACCCTATTAGGAGCTTTGATATGTTAGGATCAACCTCGTAAGATGATTTATAAGTCAGATGTTGAGTCAGCCTATTAGGAGGTTTACAATGTGAGGTCTGTTAGGACCTACCCGGTTAAGGGATTTTATCTGCTACAACTGTTAGGGAACAACAGTGAATGATCTGTGTATAGAACTCAACTGCTTGCTTGATCATATCCAATTAAGCTCTAAGTCTGCAAAACTTTGGCAGATCTTCTCACACTCTGGTTCGGCTTCACACACTCCTCAAAATCGCCGACACACCAAACATCAACTGTACTGACATAAATAACTTTTACAACTAGGGCGGCAAAAAACCCCTAAGACTTACAACATAAATCATCACATATCGTCATATAGATCATTACAATCAATTACAAATCAATATCAACGGTTGAGTGATCGTAACTCATCACAACAACTCGATCTGATACAAAGTCAAACCCTTAGAACATTCCACTAAGCACTTTGCATATTCCCAAGAAATTCCATCTTGATTGTGCCAAAATATAAATCAAAAAATTCACGTGGGTTGTGTCACGTCATCACCAACATGTGAACTTGATGTAGATCACTGCTAAACCAAAAATCATTACCAGTTCAAAGAATTCTTTAGTGGTCCTTAAAACCCTTCTTAAACCCTAGCAAAAACTCAACAAAAATTATAAACATAACTTCCGGTTGTCACAACATGATACGGTTCTGGTCAGATACATGTTACAATGATAAAAACACACATTCAAAACCATAAAGCCTCAACCATCACCAACCGCCAGATACAATCAAAATATTTCCTTGTTTACTGGTTAAGGTCCTAATTCTCAGTTTCTTAATTCTTTACTGGTAATCTCTTTCCGGTAGACCAAAAAGATTTAGATAACACAATACAACATAAGTAAACATCAGTAGACATGAATAAACATTAGTTGCCATCAATGACAACACAAATAACTGATCAAAGTCATCCATCATGCAATCTCAATCTCTTCATCACAATGTCATCACAAATAGTCTTTTACTAGTTAAGTTATCATTCTCCATCTGCATCAGTTATTCCAATCATGCCAACAATCTCCCCCTTTGGCATTGATGACAACACTAAAAATCAACATACTCAACTTATACTGCTCTTCTCTATTTTGGACCTTCTCTGCAAGTCTTCTCTTCTCTGTTGCACCTCATATGTCGATCAACTGCCAGTTACACTTTATCTTCATTCCTTCTCCCATGACTGATCATATTTATTTTCCTCCTTTGACAACAATGCCAAAGGTGCATAAGCATCACCATTCATCAAATCTGTTGTTGTTGTCTTCAACATGTTTGCAAACTCATCTAAGCTGCTCCCCTTGTAGAGTAGCCTACATCTCATCAATCCAAATTAAAAAATAGTCATTAAGCCCACTAGATTGATGCATCTCATGCATCCTAGTTCTTCTTAGGGGTCTGATACCTAATTTACCTTTGAGATACTGAAAGGTTGTATTTGGCAATGGTTTAGTAAAAATGTCTGCTAGCTGCTCTTTGCTTGTCACATACCCCATTCTGACTTGTTTTTCATGTATTTGTTCCCTTAGAAAATGATATTTCAATTCTATGTGCTTTGTTATTGCATGTAACACATGATTTTTTGAAATATTAATTGCACTAGTATTGTCACAGTAAATAGTTATTGGTTTAGACATATCAAATTTGAATCCTTCAAGCACATGTCTCATCCAGATTGCCTGTGTGGAATTCATTGATGCTGCAACATACTTTGCCTCTACTATTGATTGAGAAACACAAGTTTGCTTCTTACTTGTCCAAGCAACCAATCTGCCTCCAAGAAGAAAAGCTCCATTGGTAGTGCTTTTCCAGTCATCAACATTGTCTGCCCAATCAGCACCAGTAAACACATTCAAAGAAAAATCTCCTTTGTAAGGATACCATAAGCCATAATCTATTGTGCCTTTCAGGTACCGAAATATCCTTTTCACCACTACCAAGTGAGTCTCCTTGGGATCCTTTTGAAATATAGCAACCATTCCAATAGCATGTGCAATATCAGGTCTTCTATGAACAACATAATACAACTTACCAATCATAGATCTGTATTCTTTCTCATCAAAAGATGGTGAATCATATTGTTTAGACAACTTGCAGCCTGTCACCATCAGAGTACCACCCGGTTTACAATCCTCCATACCAAATGTTTTCAACACCTCTTTAACATGCTTACTCTAAAAGATAAATATTCCACCATCCAATTGTTGGACCTGCAACCCAATGAAAAAATTAATCACCAATAAGAGACATCTCAAATTCTTTCTTCATCTCCTCAGTAAAATCCATGCATAAATCATCATTACCACCAAAAATTATGTCATCCACAAATACTTTAGCTATCAATACTTTGTCTCCATCAATCCTTAGATATATGTTACTATCCTCACTAGTACATTAGAATCCTATCTTAATCAGGTGTGCATGCAATCTTTCAAACCATGCTCTCGGTGCCTAATTCAATCCATACAATGCCTTATGTAATTTGCAAACCATATCTTTATCCTCACACAAAGAAAATCCATCTAGTTGTTCTATGTACACTTCTTCCTCAAGGACGCCATTAAGAAAAGCTGATTTAACATCCATCTGATAGAATTTAAATCTTTTAAATCTAGCATAAGCGAGTAACATTCTTACTCCTTCCAATATCACCACCAGTGCAAAGGATTCACCATAATCTTCTCCTTCTTATTGTGCATAGCCTTTGCAAACCAACCTTTCTTTATTTCTCACAACCTTGCCTTCTTCATTTAACTTATTTCTAAAGACCCATTTAGTGCCAATCACATTCTTGTCTTCCGGTCTAGGAACAAGTGTCGATGTTTTGTTCTTCTCTATCTAATCCAATGCCTCATTCATTGCATTAATCTAGTCATCATCCTTTAATGCCCCCCTTACTGTTTTAGGCTCAATAGAAGAAATCAGATAGGAATTTTCTCTGATTTTCCTCCTTGTTTTTACACCAACATTTTTATCTCCAATTATTTGTTCTTTAGAGTTATTTAGCTTAACATACCTTGGAATAACCGGTTCTGTTGTTTTGCTTCCTGCTTCATATTCTTCATATTCTTCATCACTCTCTATATTTACCGGTTGAGCAACTATTTCTACAGCATTTTTCTCATCATACTTTTGCACCTCTGGTTCTATAAAGACAAGTCTTTCTTCATATTTCTCAGGCTTAGATATGTTGGTCTCACCAGATTTCTCAGAGAGTTCATCTATATTCATATTATCACTCTCAATGATCTTATCAGTTCTCTTGTTATAACATTTAAATGTCTTACTCTTTGTAGAGTAACCAAGAAAAATACCTTAATCACACTTAGCATTGAATTTTTTCAGTGTAATCATCTCTCTCAATAAAAAATTTACTCCCAAAATTTTTGAAATAACTTACACTAGGAGTCTTTCCATGCCATAATTCATAAGGTGTTTTGTTCTTACCTTTTTTGTCAAGTACCTGGTCCAAAGTATAAACAACAGTGCTAACTTCTCTCTAAAACATCTTCGGTACTTCACCTTGAATCATCATGGTTCTAGTAGCTTCAATAATTGTTTTATTCATTCTCTCCACTATCCCATTTTGTTGTGGAGCTCTAGGAGCTGACATCTACCTCTTAATTTCCTGTTCATCACATAACTTCACAAACTCATCAGAAGTAAATTCACCTCCCCGATTATATCTCAAACATTTTAGATTCTTCCTGGTATCTTTCTCAACTAAAGCTTTAAATGCTTTGAATTTACTGAATGACTCATACTTTTCTCTTAGAAAAGTTACCCACATCATCTTGGAAAAATTATCAGTAAAGATCATAAAATACTTATCACCAAAATAGCTCTAAGTCCTCATAGGACCACAAAGATCAACATGAACCAAATCAAGAATATTTTTTGAAGATAAATACTTACTCTTAAAATATACAAAGGTCATCTTACTCATCTGACAGTCCTTGCATAACACATTGTCCATTTTCACAAGCTGGGGCAAACCTCTCACAATACTTGACTTACTAACTTTAATCAAATTATCAAAATTCACATGACAAAATCTCTTGTGCCACAACCATCTATCTTCAATCTTTTCCACCAAACAATCATTCACATTAGTATTCAGATGAAATAGATTACCTCTAGTCTGCTTTCCAATGGCAACCGATTCTCCATTGTTTCCAAGAATCCTGCACACTCCACTTTTGAATTCAAGTAGATATCCCGTATCATTAAGTTGTCCAATACTCAAGAGGTTATGTTTTAGTCCATCAACCCAAAAGACATCATTTGCATTACTCTTCCCATTTAATGAAATTGATCCTTACCTTTAACCATGCAGGGAGAGTTATTACCAAACCTTACAAAACCTCCATCAAACTCTTCAAGGGATAAGAACTTACTTTTTTCATTGGTCATGTGGTGTGAGCAACCACTATCTATTATCCATTCATCACTGTTATCCATGTGAGACACCAATGCCTTCTCATTAGTCAGATCCTCCTTCACAACAACAAACACTATCTCCTCATTGTCATCTTCTTTCGATTCATCATCGGTCACACCTTCATCCACTGCAACATAAAAATGTTTCTTTCCTTTTCCTTTGAATTTCCTAACCTTCTCTTTCTTATCGGTGTTAGGGTAGTTGGCAGCTATGTGTCCAATTTTACTACAAGAAAAACACTTCAAGAGTAATTTACCTTTATACTTGCCAGTACCTCTAGAGAATCTTGTATCCAATAATGCCTCCAGTTCCATTGGATGGTCTTCTTCATCACCATCACCTCTGCTACTGCCATGACTAGACCTGCAGTCATGATTATGAAAAATGTCCTTTCTTTTCCTCACAAATGTACCAGTTACAAAAGCCTTAAAAGAAGATTCAGAAGGTCTAGAAACACTTATCAAAACTCTTTATCTCAAATACAGTTAAATTTCCAATTAGAGAGTCAACAATGACTTTATCTTTAGAAATAGATCCCAGTTCTTGAATAACAAAAATTCTGATAGAATATTGTGGTAAAAGAGTTCTAAGCATTTTACTAGCAATAGTATCATCTTCAGTCTTACCTATAGCACTCTTTATACCACCTACAACTTCCTTAATCCTTTGACCACACTATGCTATGTTCTCACCATCAACCATTTTTATATCATCAAATTTGCCTCTTAAACTTTCTTCCTTTGCCCTTTGTACATGTTCATCTCCTTCATAAATTAATTTTAATTTCTCCCATACCTCATTTGCAGTCTCTAGTCTATGAACATCTATATACTCAGAGTCAGACAAAGTACTTACAATTACTTCAAGGGCCTAAATGTTTTCTTGTTTTTCTTTAAGTTTATCTGGTGTCAAGGGGCTGGTAGTAGGAGAAACATACTTGGTTACCACATGATTCCAATATTGTGAACCCATTCCTTTAATGTAGATCTTCATCTGATCACTCCATATCTAGTAGTTGTCCTTGGTAAACTTGGGACCCTCCTTATTCATCATCTTTCACAGGATCATTCCCTCAAGTTGTTAGGCTTTCTGCACACATAGGACCAATGCTCTAATACCAATTGTTAATATTAGAGGATTCGATTAATATTGAGAGGGGGGGTGACTCAATATTAACAAAAATTTGAAATCAGAAACTTAGACTCATATTTTTTTTACCAAATCAAACATAGACTAACACTAGAGTCATTTACCAGTACAGGTATCTGGTGATAAACATGTGCTAAACTGATATATCAATACTGTACATTAAGTGTTCATTAACCATGCATAAACTGGAAGTAAAGCATATCATCACATCAAAAAAATTCACCACATGAACACCATGATTTTCACGTGGAAACCCAAATAGGGAAAAACCACGGTTGGAATTGGTACCCACAAGAATTTTGCACTCTTTTGGAATGCGCTCTATTAGGAGCCTAGCCCGATTAAGAGCTTACAAAGATGCCCTGTTAGGAGTAGACCTTATTAGGAGTCACTCGGTTAAGGGATTTACCTCAACCCTATTAGGAGCTTTGATCTATTAGGATCAACCTCGCAAGAGGATTTAGAACTTAGATGTTGAGTCACTCTATTAGGGGATTTACAATGTGAGGCCTGTTAGGACCTACTCGGCTAAGGGATTTTATCTGCTGCAACTGTTAGGGAACAATAGTCAATTATCTGTATATAACACTCAACTGCTTGCTTGATCAGATCCAATTAAGCTCTAAGTATGCAACACTCTAGTAGATCTTCTCACACTCCGGTTCGGCTTCACACACTCCTCAAAATCGCCGACACACCAAACATCAACTGTACCGACATAAATAACTTTTACAACTAGGTCGGCAACAAAACCCTAAGACTTACAACATAGATTATCATAGATATTTACAAATCATTACAGATAATCATATAGATCATTACAATCAATTATAAATCAATATCAATCATTGAGTGATTGTAACTCATCACAACAACTTGATCCGATACAAAGTCAAACCCTTAGCACATTCCGCTAAGAACTTTGCATATTCCCAAGAAATTCCATCTTGATCGCGCCAAAACATAATTCAAACACTTCACACAGGTTCAGCCACATCATCACCAACATGTGAACTTGATGTAAATCATCGGCAAACCAAAAATCATTATTGGTTAAGAGAATTCTTTACCAGTCCTTAAAACCCTTCTTAAACCCTAGCAAAAACTCAACAAAAATTATAAACATAACTTCTGATTGTCACAACATGATGTAGTTTCGGTCAGAAACATGTTACAATAATAAAAACTCACATTCAAAACCACAAAGCCTGAATCATTATGAACTGATAGATACAATCAAAATATTTCCTCGTTTACCGGTTAAGGTCCTAATTCCCAGTTTCTTAATTCTTTACCGGTAAGGTCTTTCTGGTAGACCAAAAATATTTAGATGACACAATACAACACAAGCAAACATAAGTAGACATGAATAAACATTAGTTTCTGTCAATGACAACACAAATAACTGATCAAAGTCATCCATCATTCAATCTTAATCTCTTCATCATAATATCCTCACAAACAGTCTTTTACCGGTTCAATCATCATTCGCCATCTCCATCAGTTATGCCAATCACGCCAACAAACTTGTGTCTACCTTAACTCTTAAATAAGTTACAAATTATTATCATAATCACATGTATATATAGGTCATCTTAGGAGTCCTATTTAAGTATATAAGTTGGCCTAGGTGACATCCAACACATAATATGGTATATATAGAAGGTATAGGTTAGTTTTTGATTAAGGGTAAAATAGGTTTTGAAGGGACCCAAAAGCCTATTACAAAGTCAAATTGTTTCCATAAGAATACTCACAATGAGCCTATAGCCAACAACTAGCACAAACTCAGAAATAAATAAGAAAGAATAATAGAAGAGAGAAAAAACCAAACCACAAGAAACTAATGGAGATTTTTTAGGGCTTTCACAACCTTAGCCTCTAGCTGGTCAAGATTTTGAGCCAAAATATTCATATCACTAAGATCTATTTTGTCTTGCTATGTGATCTTCTTAAGATTTCCCCTAGTATGAGCACATGGACCCTTGTTATCAAAAACATGTTTACTCTTATCAACATTATCCAAGTCAATGTAAGTATTATCAAAAGACATGGAAACCTGCATCCTTTGCTAAATATCCACCAATGTTTTTATGTTGTTAGCACTGCTATGGATGGTCCTTGTTAACCTCAGTTATTTTTCAAAACAATAAAATAAAATACCCGCCCCTTTTTAAATGGTCATCCTTATCGGTCCCCACTTATCAGCTAAAACCTTATCAATCAAACCTTAGCATATTGAAAGCTTGCATTAGGATTGTTGAGTTCTATTTTCACCTGATGCAATGATATCAAAGGAAGGTCCTATGTTTATCGAAGGATGACATGCCAACATTAGTGGAGCAGATGACTCCTTGGAATCAACATCAGCAATAAGAAAGAATTTTGCATCATGTTTTAGATAAGAAACCCTAATCTTTTCTAACATGCATTTAGACTGAATTGAGTAAACCGTTTGAAAAAGAGTTTCAACTTAGAAGGAACACAAGACTTTGTTTATCCCAAATTGGTCTTTAAAAGGCTCAGACAATGACTTTCGATGTGGTATGGTGGGCGAAGATGGCCATAATACTAAAGTTGATTCAAGCACATTTGCTCTTAATTCAGGAGATACTAAAAAAGGTACGAATCTACCTTGCTAGAACAATATATGAATGTTGAAGAAAAGGAACCTTTAGAAAAAAAAAAGATGAATGTATGGACAAACCATACTCTCAACCCAATTCTTCTTTTCATGAAGATTTTGTTTGTACTAAAGAAGAAGAAATTGTTCCTGTCAAATTTGACAACATGCTTTTAGAATATAACATCTAGGTTTCACAATTAGCAACATGCACAAAAAATGTTCCAGATGATAGGTTAGAGGAAAAACCCTTGATTGTTGATGCTCTTCTTGAAAGACTTGAGAATAAAAATATTGGGGGAAAACCTAACGCTCTATATTTACTAAATGATTTTTGTAAAAATTTAAGGGTTAGAGACAATCCCCTTTTTCAATTATATGATTATGAATCAACAGATGATAAAGATGACTTGGAGAGGTGTGTTTGGGAAAGAAAATTTGCAAGTAATGACATATTTATGCACAAACAAAAAAGGAAACATCAAATGTTTCCTGTTGATTGTCTGTTTAAGAATGAAGTTTTTGATGTCGATTAAGATGAAGGTATAGAGTTGGTATTCAAAGGCGATAAACTGGTTGTATTGGTTATTGGAGGGAATGAGAGTGTTTCTTCAGTAAGTAATAACCCTACAATCAACCATGTTGATCATTGTCAGGGGGAGACTGATTTGAACCAAAGCATACAAATAGTGTTCTTTCAAGTTGATGGTCCTTAGACATTTGAAGTAGATTGTGAAAGCATGGCTAGTTATGTCCAAGAGGTGTATCATGAAGAAAAAATGTTTAAGCATGGATACATATATGATCTAAGGTTTTGCATTCCATTAATCTAAAATTTGGAGTTATCACTAGGTGGTAGTCATTTTTCATCACATCATATGGCCAAGATCCTTTGTTCCACATAGGTATCTACTTCTCCCTTGTCAATGGATTTGCATGATTCATTTGGAGTCATCTTAAGAAAAAGGGGCACCCTATGCCTATGTATGTTTTGTGAATGAATTTTTGATGTGATGTAGGCCTTAGTCAATTTTTGCTTCTTAGTTTTATTGTGCTCATTTTTGGTTTTGCTCTATTTCTCTTCCTCTTCCTACACTTTGTTTCTCTCCGATTTTGTTACCCGATGGACATGACATTGGTTTTTATTTAGAGTTCTGGATTCTCTTCATCCCTAGGTCCTCATCCCCAATCAAAGCTAGTTGTTAACCTCAGTTATTTTTCAAAAAAAAAAATACCCACCCCTTTTTAAATGGTCATCCTTATCGGTCCCCTCTTATTGGCTAAAACCTTATCGATCAAACCTTAGCATATCGAAAACTTGCATTATGATTGTTGAGTTCTTTTTTGCCTGATGTCGTAATATCAAAGGAAGGACCGATGTTTATCGAAGGATGACAAGAAGCCTGTATAAACCTCATTTCCTTTTTCCTCCCAATACCCGACATTCCCTTGTATACCAATGTCAGAGAATCGAAAGATTCAAATCTTTCATTTGCCATAATTCCAGCTCTTCTTACTGCCATGCAATGCTCATTTTCCAAGAAACAAATCAAGAAAATATTTGCAAGTACCATTATTAATAACAAATTAAATGATTGAAGACACACAAAGGTGGTGGCATAAGTTGTGAATTTTGATATTATCATCTTTTTGCAGGAAATTCAATGCACCACCCTTAAGAGTTGGTTAGAATAACGCATGCCATCATTGGTTTTTTTTCTCCTAGATGGTTCTTCCTCATAATGGTCAAGTGCCATTTGATAATCCAAACTTAAATTGGCTAGCAATTGATCAAGGGAATATTATCCTGAAATTGCAGTCTGTTGCATGGAAACAACAAACTGACTTCGCCATATATAGAAGGGTTATAAATCTATTGGAAAGGATTGCAGAGCAATCCAAAAATCACGAATAGTGTTTGGAAGAAGAAATTGTTGCAAGAAGAGGTCCTGGTAATTAGTTTCTCAAACATGGTGCTTAAGGGAAAAGGACTTATGATATAACCAGATGTGGAGCACATGTAGGGTGACATCCTTTTCGACCTTCCTGACCTTACTCGGGAGCTCATAGAAGATGAAGATAAATTTTCAACAATTATTTGGGTGCTTATCAAAGAAGAAACAAAAGCGGAGATGATCAATAATCAAAATGTTGATCAAAATACAGTGCCTGAGGTAGAAGAAGTATGAAGTTGATAACTATTTATAGTGTTGTAATTAATGTTAATGATGAAACTTTCTGGTAATTTTTATTTTTTTATTTAGAATCATGTTTAAAATGGTCATTTTCAAGATCGTTACTCTGAAAAGAACCATTTATTGAAAATAAAAAAAGGGGTTTTAGGTATAAATAGATAGGAGATAGAAAGAAAAGGGGGGGAAGAATTTTGGAAAGATAGACTTTGTGTTGTTTTCTAAAAGACAAATATGATGTGGTTTATGTTTTGTTGAAATGTTTATCTAATAGATTAGACTTTGTTTTTGATTAAGGTAAAAGCAGGTTTTGAAGGCTATGAGAAACAAAAAAGAATAGAAACCACAAAAAACCAGCGGAAACCGAAGAAAACCCAAAAAAGCCCCCAAAAGCCAGCAGGCCTTCCAGCAATCAGATTTTTTCTAGGGCTTTAGCCAGGGTGTTGCTGATATCATACAACTCTTTGATGTTGTCTTTGAAGTTGGGGGGATCCTTAGCAGATGCAGCCACAACTTTCTTGATACTGGCCCTGGTTCTCTTCGCAGTACCGCCCACCATATTAGCATCACCACTTCCAGTCTGGATGGTCTCTTCTTTGAGGTCAAGATCCATGACCGGTTTAGGAGTGCAAGTATGATCAACGACCTTGGCGATGTTCTCCAGGTTTTTAATGAAAGTAGAGAGGATACTTGGGATAACTCCCATCAGATTTTTCATCGCTTCATTTCCCTCTTCCAGTGATTTTACCTTATTCTCCATTTCCTGCTTCCAATTAATTTGCTCTTTGTTTTCATCCTCCCTCTTTTCATCCGTTTTAGTCCCTTTCTTATCCAGGTTTTTCAGGGTCTCGTAGGTCCATCTATCGAAATCCATTCTGGCCTCAGAGAGCTTCTTGAGGTTATCCAGGATAAGACCTTTACTAGCACTTTCCTTGTCCCCGCTATCCCTATCCTTAGTCAGGTCCTTCTCAGAGTCTTTGTTCATTTCCTTCTCAGAATTCCCTCCGATTTCCTCGTTATCCTTGGGTTTTGCTTCTTCCATCAGATGGCTATTGTCCTTACCAGGGTGATCACTGAGGGTAGGGCTTTCTTGACTAGGCTCATTATTGTTGCTTTCTCCCTCATTACCTAGCTCCTCATCTTTCTAGCTATCTTCACCATTGGAGTCGTCCGTCTCCATTCCACTGCTTTCCTTGACAATGTCCTTTGTTTCCAACCCAAGGATGCTTTTCCTTTTTTTGCTGGAGGACGCCTTCTCCTTCTAGTTTCTCCCTCTTCCATCTTTCTCTTTCCCGGAGAGGTGGAAATCCTCTTATTCTCCAGCAAGGCAAGGGTTTTGCAATGCTCATAGATGAGCAGCAGAAGCCCGTAGTGGAGAATCGGGCTGGAAGGGTTAGTCCTGTGTTTGTTGAGGGACCTAGAGAGGGACCAAAAGAGGTAGTATGGTAGGGACACCTTTTTGTCGTGTCTAAAATGGTTTAAGAGCATGAAGTGGTAGGTGTGGGCCCTAGAAAAATGACCTTCAACCATGATGTTTTCCATAATTGTGTTCAAAACCCAACCCCAGAACTTCTTGATGTTTGCAGCTTCGTAGTAGCCCCCAGTAGCCTTGCCAATTTTAGCTCTCTCTTTCTCTTTTCACGGGAATAGGTTAACCGTGTTGTTGGAGACCTTAAGGTCTTGAAAGAAATTAAGCCCAGAGTGGGACATTCCAGTCACAGTGGAAATGAGCCCAGCGTCCAACTTAAACTTATCTCCATAAAGTTTAAAAGAGCCATTAGACCAGTTTTCAAAAATCTTGGAAATGGCTAAGTTAACCCTACCTTTGTCATAGTCCTCAAGTTTCTCCATGAAGCTAGTAAGAGAGCCCTTCTCCAATTTCGCCCAAACCTTAGGCATTGCTTTCCAGGTCGATGTATTGTCTGGTTCTTCCCGCCTTAGGTCTCCTCCCATCTTCGGATATGGGTTGTTTGCTCTGTTTCTCTGCAAGTTATCAGCTTCTTTTTTGATGTTGCTCAAGTTTTCGAACTGGGTAACCCACAAAGCATGCGACACTTTATTAGAGACAATGGAGGATCTATCACGGTGCTAGGTAATGATGGCCTTTCCAGCAAGGCATAAATGATGCTTTTTAGTTATCATGATTAAATTGTCCTTCTCTCCTCGTATAACGGTCCTTTCTAATGAACTCTTTGATATTTAAATTGATATCCTCCTCGTGCCAAATCATTTGGGAGTCAGAGTTAACTCCAATATTCGCTAAGTAATCTGCCACGCTATTTTGCTCTCTGAAGGCATGTTGAATAATGATTTCTTTGAAACTGGCAATGATCTCCCTAGCCTTCATGATGAATTTTCAATAGACCAGGAAGGCTCTAATTCCCCCTTTAGGCACTTTATGATATAGATTAGACTTTGTTCTACTTTAGATAAGTTGCATTTTTCTTATGCCAATGCTTCCTATTTAGTTTCCATATTTCAAAATATTAATATTATTTCTTCCTCTACTATTCATTGTGGTATAATATTTATCTTTGAATGATATTATGCAACATGAACTAAGTTAGTGTTCGACTAGGCAAGTGCTTTGTCATTTGTGTAATATTTCCCATTCCTTGAAGTTTTAGGATAAGAATTTTGCCTTTCCATCTTTCTGGTTAAAAGCATACCCCGAAAACCCTAAAAACATATCATAAGAGGGATTTGTACCTCTAAAATTCAGAGGAAAGTTGGAGAGGTAGTTGCAACTTATCCAACTATTGATTGATAGTTTGTTCTCTTGTGTGGGCATAGATTCATATTGTTTATTTTTTAAGGGAACAAAATCTATTAACCATCAGTTCTCTAACTCATATTGACTAGATTGATGGGATTATAATTGATTTTTTTTTATCTTTGTCTCCAAAATGCCAATGTACCCCTCATAATCGATTTTTAAGATATTAACATACTTTTTTTTTTAGAATAATCAACATTTTCTTCTTCTCCTCCTCCTCTTTTCTAGAATGACTATCTCTGTTTTCAAGAGACTCAATTTTTCACTTCATAGAATAAACGTTAATATCGGTTTGGTTTATTTCAATAAACAAACACTTCAAGACATTCTGAATTGATCCACAATTGCATCCTTGGCTACACCAAGTAGGTCATATGGATCATGTCTATCAAGGTTTAATAATGGGGATTCCTTCTGCAAATTTCTAGGTGTAATGGTGAAAATTAGGGTTTCCACCATTGGATGTAGTAAAACTACTAATTTTGTTTAGGTACCATCACATTCAAAAGAGGTTTTCAAAAGGGATTTGTAGATAATAATCTTTACTTCAAAATTGACTCAGGTAAAATCTTGATTGTTGTAGTATATGTTGATGATATAATATTTGGTGGAAATGAAGGCACGTGCAGGAAGTTTGCTAATGAGATGCAAAAGGAATTTGAGATGTCCATTATTGGTGAGTTTAATTTTTTTCTTGGTTTGCAAGTAAATCAAAATGACAAAGCGATTTTTATTTCTTAGCCTAAATACATTAAGAAATTGTTGAAGAAGTTTGGGTTGGAGAACTCCAAACCGGTGTGTATGCCTATGACCACTAGATGTAAGTTAACTAAAGATGATAAATCCCCTAAATCAAATGCAAGTCAATATACATCAATGATTGGATGAGGATTGTTATACTTAACTGCTACTAGACCGGTTATCATGTATACAGTTTGTTTGGCGGCTAGATTTCAGCAAGAATTGAAAGAATCACACGCTGTGTTAGTAAAATGAATTTTCATATATTTAAAAGGGACATAGGAGTTTGGTTTGTGGTATCCCAAAATTTTAGATTTCACTTTGACAGCTTATATAGATGTAGATTGGGTCAGAAGTGTTGATGACGGGAAAAGTACAAGTGGTGGAGCATTCTTTCTTGGCTCTCGGTTGGTTGCTTGGTTAGGAAAGAATCAGGATTCTATGTCTTTATCTACAATTGGAGCATAATATATTGCAGCATCTTCATGTTGCACTTAGATATTATGGATGAAGAAGACTTTGAAGGATATTGGTGTATTGTTTAATGAACCCATCTCAATTATGTGTGATAATGCTAGTGCAATAAAAATTTCTAAGAACTCGGTATAGCATTTTAGAACAAAGCATATTTCTATTCGGTATCACTTCTTGGTGGTAAAGGTGCTGGATAATGAAGTAAAGCTTGAGTATGTACCTACAAAAGAGAAGATTATATATATCTTCACTAAAGTGTTGTGTAAGGATACTTTTGAGTATCTTAGGCACATTAGGGGTATTGCCCCTTCCTAAGTTGAACTGATGTACATTTGGATGTGCATTGGTCCAGTGTACTGCTTGAATATTCTTATTTGGACTAATTCCTGGGTGTTTCCTCTTAGGGAGAGAAGAGTGAGTTTCATACATGATGCAACTATAACTGGTAAAACCATCAAAAGAGAATTGACTGGCTTATGCAGCAACAAACACACAACGAAAGCAACAAGAAAATATAGCAAGATCATAAAAATAGATCATATTATTGTCTTAGAAACTCTAGCAACCAACTAGTTATCATCATATAGTCATCATAGAAAATCTGGTAGTTAACCGATTACATGCGGGCTACAAGCCAGATACAATCCAACTTGGACTCTTGGAATCAACCAAATCAATAAACATGAATCTAAATCCTTGTTCTGATTTCTACTTCCTCTATCCTATGAATGATTGCATAATACCTTATATATACCCTTTGGAACATATCTGAGTTGGCCACAAAAGATTACATTTAACAATGTTGTGTAAGTAGGTCGGCCCTAAGAATGAAAGAAATCCTTCTGAAAAATAAAAACCAAAAAGTGTGGATTAGCAGGAAGGTCGGCCACATGACAAAGAACATCAGATAAGATTACAAATAGATCCACATGCCAATAATCATAGGAACTGTCCCAAAACCCAAAAATAGTCAACCGGGAGCGATAACTAGCTAAAAAAGAATCCAAATGGACTAAAAATATGGAATTAAGCACAAGAATCAGCTTGGAAATTGAAAATAGGATCTATAATGAAAAAAGAGCAACTACTGGTATGTACCGGTAGGAACATAGAAAAATGCACATTGAACTGAACAAGAACTAAATGGAAAGGAAATATTTCTGGTGGATGCAAGATTGCTCATAGACCGAAGATGCTCTTGCATCAGACACCCTAGGTAGAAAGAGATGTTCCATGAGAGGAAACTCATGAACATCTAAAAGGATTCAGGATAAAGACCCCATGCTCATTTCTGATCCAAACATCTTCCTTATCTACCAACCTCTTCTTTAGCTCCTTTGAGATATCAACCGACTTCTCTAACCCTTGAATCTCTTTGTTTCTCTTTCTTTGCTTCAAATCTTCACATTATCTCTACTTACTACTCTCTTTCTTTTGCAACTCTGATTTGTTTCCGCCACAAGACTTGATCCGATTTGTCAGTATAAGCTTTCTGTCATCAGGTTCTATCTATCTATCAGGCTTATTTATCAGATCCTTTTGCAAACTCATGCCACCTTCTGGTATAATCTTTGCAATTGGTTTCTCAGTACTGCAACTTTTCTCAAGACCCAGATTCTTCACCTCCTTCTCTTTATAATTCAAAGAAGTCAATGTGAACTTTGATGGTATGATGAAAGAATAAGTATCTGGTAGAATACTGAGAAGGGGGTGGGTGAATCCGTATATTGAAAAACTGATACAAAGTTACCAAACTCAAACTCAGTCAAACAAAGTAAACATATCTCAGTCAAGATCAATATTCATAGGAATACTTGACATTAACTGATTTAACTACTATGACAACTTTAACAGTAAACACCTTCAATCTTGTAAAGATCAAAAATGCTTAAACATAACTCAACATATTCATCTCTTAATTCTTATACTTAACATGCCTTATCAGAAGTTAATCAAATCAACAAATAAGATCATAGCCACAAAACATTCACCACTTGACACAAATGTTTATATGTGGAAAACCCAAATAGGTAAAAACCGTGGTGAGATGGGACTCACAAGGATATCTATTTGAACTCTTTCAAAGTTCGCCCTATTAGGAGCCAAAGCCTGTTAGAGCTTTACAATAAGTCCTGCTAAGAACTAATTCTGGTTAGGAATCGCCCAGTTAAGGGATTTACAAATATGCGTTGTTAGAACCACAATACCCTATTAGAAGTAACCTCACTGGAGGATTTAAGAATCCAAGCTAATGGACCACCTTGTTAGAGGATTTAATGAGTAACCAAGCTTGTTAGAGCTTACCCGGTTAAGGGATTTTACTTCTGCTATAATTGTTATAAAACAACAGGTTTTCTTGATCTGTCTAAGTAGCACTATCTTTTGTTGATTAGATCCTTCTAAGATTCAATCTGACTTCACTCAAAGTGCAGATCCATTCATTGGCTGGAAAACCACACACTCAACAAGTTTTATATCAACCTTGCCAACAACCTTTACAAACAACTTCATTGACCTTAAATACAAATCAATTAGGCCGGTAACACAACAAAAACCTAGTTCTCATAATTGAGATTACAAACAAGTCAGTTCAATCTTGTCCGTTAGAAATCATAACAATCTCTTCACATTCTTCAAGACAATTCAAACTGCTACATGATTATCACTTCATTGGATTTTGTAACTCATCACATGCTATGCATTAAATGCAATCCACTTTTCTCCTTCCCTAGACAATAAGAAAAAGTGCCAAACCAATTTGAATTTATCCTCATACTATGATCACAGGTGTCTCCATCATTACCATTCATTAGATAATAAACCAACAAACTTGATCAGTTAGGTTTTAACAACTAATAGGGTTTACTAGTTACATTACATAGAAAAGTTTAACCCTTCACACCAATTCACTGGTTCAACTCACAAACTTTACATACACTAGTTACAACATCTTGTACAACTCTCTTCTTAATGGTTACTAGATAATATCAAAAATAACAATAACATGAATACCTTTCACCGGTTCAATTGACATCAATGACAACATATCATTAATGCAATCTCTATGTAAAATGTCAAACAAACTCAAAATGCCAACAATCTCCCCCTTTGGCATTGATGGCAATAAAAGTATCAATGCCTCTGATTACTGCTGAGATTGGTGAATAAGAATCCTGGTTTACATTACCAAGTATTCACCTTGTCAGACACATAATTCTTCTCCTCAATCACATAATTATTCTCCCCCTTTGACAACAATGCCAAAGTGAAAGTAAAACATGTAATTCTTCACTCACTGTGTATCAACATCATTCTGCAACTTGATGCTCCCCCTGTGGAATACACCCACTTCTTCATCAATCCATATAAGATTCTAAAAGTGATTCAGGGACTGAGGCAATCAACATCATGTTCAACTGACTTCATGAAGAGGGACAACCCCCAATTTCCTTCTAAGATACTCAAAAGTTTTCTTAGGCAGAGGTTTGGTAAATAAATTTGCAAGCTTCTCCTTGGTAGAAACATGCTCCAAGATAACATCTTTACTTTGAACTTTTTCCCTCAAGAAAAGATATTTCAATTCAATGTGCTTAGTCCTTGCTTTTAAAACAGGATTTTCAAAAATGTTTATTGCACTTGTATTATCACACAACATCTTTATAGGTTCTAAAATTTTCATCTTCAAACCTTCCAAAATGTGCCTCATCCACATAGCTTGTGTGCAATTCATATAAGTTGTGACATATTTAGCTTCAGTAGTAGATTGTGAAGTGCAACTCTGTTTTTTACTACTCCATGAGACTAGTCTTCCTCCTAGAAGGAATGCTCCATCGGTAGTACTCTTCCAGTCATCAATATTTCCTGCCTGATCAGCATCTGTGTATGCCTCCAACTCAAAATATCCATCATATGGATACCATAATCCATAATCAACAGTACCTTTTAGATATCTAAAAATTCTCTTAGTTGCCATCAGATGTGCCTCCTTTGGATTCTTCTGAAATCTAGCCACAATACCAACTGCATGGGCAATATTTGGTCGACTGTGAACAACATAGTGTAGTTTTCCAATCATTGACCTAAATTCCTTTCATCTATAGACTTAGATGCATCTTCCTTGGATAATTTACAACCTGTAACCATTGGGGTTCCAACTAGTTTACAGTCACTCATACCTAAAGTCTTCAAAACCTCCTTCACATACTTGGATTGAGTAATGAAAATACCACTGTTCATCTGTTGTAGCTGTAAGCCTATGAATTTTTTTATTTCCCCTACTAATAACATCTCAAATTCATTCTTCATTTCATCTGCAAAACAATTACTCATGTCATCATTTTCTCCAAATATAATGTCATCTACAAATACTTCACTGACCAGTATATCATCTCCTTCACACTTGAGATAAATGTTGCTGCCATCACTAGTTCTAGCAAAGCCTATCTTCATCAGATGAGTATGAAGTCATTCATACCATGCTCTGGGTTCCTTCTTTAGTCCATATAAAGCTTTATGTAGTTTTCATACCATGTCTTCCTTATCTATCAATGCATAACCATCAGGCTGCTCTATATAAACATCTTCTTCCAGTATCCCATTCAAGAATACAGACTTGACATCCACCTAGTATACTTTGAACTTCTTATGAGCTGCAAATGCAAGTAGTGTTCTGACACTTTCCAATCTTGCTACTGGTGAAAAAGTTTCTCCATAGTCTTCTCCTTCTTCTTGTGCATAACCTTTGCATACTAATCTTGCCTTATTGCAAACTACAACACCATCTTCATTTAACTTGTTTCTGAATACCCATTTAGCACCTATAACATTCTTGTTTACCAGTTGGGGTACTAGGGTCCAAGTGTTGTTCTTCTCAATTTGTTCCAACTCCTCCTCCATAGCTTTCACCTAATGATCATCACCAAATGCCTTTTTAGCATTTCTGGGTTCAAAGGGTATATCATCCAAGAGTTCTCTCTTATTCTCCTTCTAGTTAGTACTCCAGCATCCTTATCCCCAACTATCTGTTCAGGACTGTGATTCAGTCTCACATACCTAGGAATAACATGATCATTCTCTTTAGGTTCAACTTCTTCATTGTCATCTTCCTCTGAATTTATTTGTTCCAGTTGAACAAGTACATCAGGATTTTCTTTACCAGTTTCTGATTTAATAGTTTCTGGTTCTAAAAGAAAAATGTAAGGATCTTCATCCTTCTTCTCAGAACTGGTTCCTTCTGATATTTCAGGACATTCATCTACACGAACATCAACACTCTCAACAATTTTCTGTGTCTGGTTGTTGAAGCATTTATAGGCCTTACTCTTGGTGGAGTAGCCAAGAAATATGCCTTCATCACTCTTAGCTTCAAAATTTCTTATGTATTCACCTCTTTTAATAAAACATTTGCTACCAAATATTTTAAAATAGCTAACATCAGGTGATCTCCCATACCAGTACTCATATGGGGTTTTATCCTTACCTCTTTTTACCAGAACTCGGTTAATTATGTAGATAGTTGTACTCACAACTTCTTTCCAAAAGGTTTTTGATACACCTCCTTGTATCAACATAGTTTTAGCAACTTCAACCACTGACCGATTGTTTCTCTCTGCTATGCCATTCTATTGTGGTTTCCTTGGTGCAGAAAGTTGCCACTTGATACCATTATCATCACAATATTTAGTGAACTCTATAGAAGTGAATTCATTGCCTTGATCTGTTATTAGACTTTTTATCTTTTTTCGACTCTCTTTCTTAGCTAAGGCTTTGAATACCTTGAATTTGCCAAAAGCTTCATACTTATCATTCAGGAATGTGACCCACGTCATCCTTGAACAATCATCAGTGAAGATCATGAGGTGTCTGTCACCTTGAATGCTTCTTGTTCTTATTTGTCCACATAGGTCTGTATGAACCAAATCTAACAAGTGCTCTGCTGAGAGGACTTGCTCTTGAAAGTTGAAGAAGTCATCTTTCCTAGTTGACATTCTTTACAAAGAGCATTAATCGGTTTGTCTAGTTGAGGCAGACCTCTAATTGTCTTAGACTTGCTTACTTTAATAATATTGTCAAAATTTATATTAAAAAATATCCTATGCCAAAGCTAGCTATCATCTATTTTTGCAATCAAACAGTTGCTAACTTTAGGATTGAGATGAAATAGATTATCTTTGGTCTATTTTCCGGTCGCAATCAATTCACCTTTGTTGTGAAAGATTTTGCATATACGTTTCTAAACTCTAGTGGGTAACCTCTGTCATTAAGTTGTGCCACACTTAACAGATTATGCTTTAGGCCTTAAACCCAATAGACATCATCAACACGGATCTTCCCATTAAGAGAAATAACCCCCTTACCTTTTACCATATAGGGTGAGTCATTGCCAAATCTGACAACACTGCCATCAAATTCCTTCAGGGAAAGAAATTTTCTCCAATCACCGGTCATGTGATGTGAACAACCACTATCAATAATCCAATCATCAAAGTTATCCATTCTAGATACTAGTGCCTTTTTATATGATACTTCTTCCTTAATTGCTACAAACACAATATCTTCACTAGCATCATCATCAGATTCATCATCAGTAATACCACTATCAATAGCTACAAGACAGTCCCTCTTGCCTTTACCCTTGTACTTCTTAAATTTCTCTCTCTTATAATCATTTTCACCATTAGGATAGTTTGTTGCTATATGACCAATCTTGTTGAATGCAAAACATTTTAAAGGTAGCTTACCTCTATATTTACCAGTGCCTCTAGGCGGACATTTTGCCAACAATGCTTCAAGTTCCACTAGGCTGTCTTCATAATCAACATCTCTGCTGGATCTAGATTTCTAACTATGGCCGGTATCTCTACTTCTTCTCACAAATGGGTTAGAGACAAAAGTTCTAAATGAAGATTATGATTTCTATACACTACCATCATAGCCATTTAGTTCAAAAATAATAAGTTTTCCAATAATAGAGTCAAGAGTTACCTTTGTCTTGTTAATGGATTTCAGCTCCTGAATAGCTACAACTCAGATAGCATAGACCGGTAGCAAGGTTCTCAGTACCTTATTAATTACTATGGCATCTTCCACTTTCCCTCCCGCACTCTATTGGATATTGTAGCATAGGAAATTAGGAATCATCACAAACAAGTATAAAAACTAATCATAGCCCAATCACAAAAGCAAATTGCAATGATCTATCCTAAACACACTCAATAAAGACATGAAAATGAAACATTCAAAACTAAAAGACTATGCAAACCATATGCAGATCTGAATGCTTCCTTCATGTGGCTCCATTGTTCTTCTTTCCTCTTCAAATAGCTTTGTTGTGGATCTCACCCACTAGTGCATGATCATGATATGAAAGCAAGTAGACAAGATGATTGCTCAAGAGTACTCGAAGCGTGATTGATTAGAAATTCGATAGTCTGATTATTCTCATTATTAGCCAAGATTGAAGAAATTCATCCAATTTATAGAAAAATTGAAGAGATGATCAAATTAGCATGATTCAATTCAAATGGAAATTGCAAATCAATTATGTCAATTATGACAAATTATGACAAATTATGCACTTTCTATGCAAAATTTGTTGATTGATAATTTATGACAAATTATGACAAACTTCTATGTCAAAAATTGATTGATTGTCAATTATGACAAATTATGACAAAATATGAAAAATTGAAATGCCATTCCCATGAATTTAGGAGAGAAATAGGAGGAAATCGAAATTAAGAATTAAGAAATTAGAAAAAGAGGAATTAAGAAATTAGGAATTAAGAAATTGATGAAAATTAGAAATTTAGTGAATTAATTAATAATTTTTCATTTATTAATTAATTCACAAAGAGGAATAATTAGCCAATTAAATGAACATTTAATTGTGACAAGAAGACTTAGGATAAATAAATAATTTATTTTATCCTAAAGGGAGAAATGACAAACAAGGTTAAATGATTAAACCACGAAACCCTAAAAGATGAATTAGGTCTTGATGAAAGATAATTGATATCGATTCTATTTGATCATGATTCTGATTAACAAAGGACCAATGTGATAAATGATTTGATTGATAAATGCGCCAATTGACGAGGAACAATGACTAATTGATCCAAATTGACCTAATGATGACGATCGATGATAAATTTATCGCAAGATGACAAAATTGACAAGAGGACAAGAATCGATGACAAAAAAGATTGCAAGATGTCAAGATTGAAAATGACCACAATCGATGACAAATCGATCGCAAAATGACAAGATCGAACATGACAATGATCGATGACAAATTGATCGCAAAAAGACAAGATTGAAAATGATAAGGATTGATGACAAATCGACAAGATTGATAAGATGACAAGATTGAAAATGACCACAATCGATGACAAATCGATCGCAAAATGACAAGATCGAACATGACAATGATCGATGACAAATCGATCGCAAAACGACAAGATTGAAAATGATAAGGATTTATGACAAATTGACAAGATTGATAAGAGGACAAAACCCTAATTAGGATTGACGATGTCCAAAATGATGACAAATTAGTACGCACATTGATGCAACAAGATAAAATCGATCAAAATCATGACTGGATAATGTTGTCGACAAGACCAAATTTGAGAGCGAGATGAATGAAGAATGTAGAGGAATGACTCGATGCTTGCAAATGATAAAAATCAAGTGCATAACATAGGAGAAATGTTAATGTGATGCAAAAACCTAAAATGAGGCAATGCGCCAATGTTAAAGTATGACTCCGCAAGCGTTGACCATTTTTAGGTGTCTACATTTTGCCCCTCTTTGAGACAATACGATTCTAAGCATTGTTTCAAAGAACTTAATGAAAATGCCCTAGACAATAATAATGAAATATGCATGCCCCCTCAAGGAATTGGCCGGAAACATGCAGAAAAGAGGCCAATTGATCGATAAAAATGATAGGAAATGATAGGAGCAAACAGACTGACAATCAGAGATCGGAAGAAATGTTAGTAAGAAGAAATGAGACAGAAAACAGTTAGAGATGAAGAAAAACTTGCTTTCACTAATGCACTTTGTAGGTGAGAACCTTTATTTAATGTAGCAAAATGGATGCGTAGCATCATGGCATGGAAGGCCAGAGCTGAAATGCAACCCTTTTTGCAAAAGACAGACACATCGCAGACAAACAACAATCACAACCAAAAAGAAAAGGATCATGATCCATCCTGGTCACTCTAAATCACTCAGTGACATCATCGAGCAACATAGGAACATGATCGAAGCCAAAAATAAATCAGTAAAAAGATAGGATGCACAAATTCCAATAAATCAAACAAACACCTTGATCTTCATTGTCAAAAGTTGAAAGTGTCGATAGGACGATCATGCTGTCTAGTTTCAGGACATGCGGTTCCCCGTCTAAGATAGGACATAGTCTAGTTTCTAGTATACCACACCCTGTATAAGACCCATGATAGTAGAGACAAGGACAAATGATTTGGAGGTTGATTGATATGACAATTTTGATCAGGTTGAATGTCTGGTTTGATTGAAAGAATTCATCTGTTAATGCATGGTTTCATTAAAGCACGATGTTGTGATTAATTGTTGTTGGATGCATGCTCAGTGAGCTGTCTATGCACAGAGGGATTATTTATGTTTTGTTTTGCTTTTTCAAGATTTTTACAATTTTTTTGTGTTCATTTTTCAGGACTTTATTTGATTTTTTTGGATTATTTCAGGACGTTATTTGATTTATTTTATTTTTTTTTTTAGGACATTTTTCAAATTTTTTTTTTTGAATTATTTCAGGACATTTTTCAATTTTTTTGACTTTTTTCAGGACATTTTTCAATTTTTATGATATATTTCAGGACATTTTTCAATTTTTTTGACTTTTTTCAGGACATTTTTCAATTTTTATGATATATTTCAGGACATTTTTCAATTTTTATGATTTTGCCCCCAATGTCTAGCAAGACGAGGAATATGACAAGTGAATAAATAGGCTTGTTGAAATGATGGTGGATAGAGGGAAGACAAAGGCCTTTTATCATGGAGACAATACGGATGCAATTTTCAAGGGCTATTGCACGATAGGACAAGAGACTGGATATGACAATGTAAAGCAGTGACATGGCATGAGGGACATGTCAAGAGGTTTTTGAAACCATGTTTAAATTTTGTGTCCTTATGTCAGATCAAGATCAAGGAATGAAAAAGAGTGTATGGATAGGATAAGCAAGACCAAGAATGGATAAGGGACATGGACTGAAGGTTGGGATAGGCTAAGGGATAGTGGTAGAAAGTTGCAATAAGACAGGGAATATGGATGAAAGGTTGTAATAAACAAATGAATAAATGACCAAAAGCTATGATAGACTAAAAGCTGCAAACAAGATGCATGATGCTCATGAAGATCCTCAGCCTTGTCAAGATCAAATGGAAAGAGGAAATGGACATGAGGGACAATAGGATATGAAGGGTAATGACATGGGTTCGATAGGATAGTGGAAGGATGAAACCTGCCCCCAAGTGTGGTGTGCAAGAAGTTCATAGATTACGCATGATGCCTATTTGCCAGGTTTTCATCATGGTACTTGCCCAAGGCACCTATTTGCCAGGTTTTCACCAGTGGACGAATTCTTTTTCTTTACTTTTTTTTTTTCTTTTTTCTTTTTTTTTTTCAATTTTTTTTTGTATTTTTGACTTTTTCAATAGAAGATGGACACATGATAGGGGATGGAAGAAGGACTCAAGCATCTTTTTGGTTGGATAGTAGCCTTGAAAAAAATGGACCATGACCTTTAAAAGTATGTTCAAAGACGTTGGTAGGATAAGGACATGGAAAATGAGATGAAACTAAGGCAAGGATTTATGTAAAGGATTGGATCAAAGGGATTGAAGGATGGAAAATATGCATTGGAAGAATTGTGCCTGAGTGGATGGAAATGTTGGCAAGATTGACATCGGCACACACCTTGAGGGGTGAGGGACTGATGGAGGAAAAATGGATCTCAGATTGTGAGATTTGGATGGAGGAATAGCTTGGGATTTTGGGACATAAGGGCTCAAAATGGATGAAGAAGGTGATGGAGGAATAGCAATTTTGGATGCCAAGTTGGATGTTTCTTTAGGCTTTTGTGCTTCAAGGAGCCGCTTAGGGATCCACATGGTTTTTGATTTTTCATGCTTTTGTGGTTCCTTGGAGTGCATTGCTTGCACAAGGGATTTAGGAACCCATATAAATTTTGACTTTTCTTTATTTTGCTCAGTGGGCCTTTGTGGCCTTTTGGATATTTCTTTTTCTTTATAGATCATATTGTTCTTTGTTTTGACATGTCAATTATATTGGACATGTTGATCCTTGAATACATGTGGATTTTTAGACTTATGACTTTTATACTCGGCATCCAAATTGCTTGGAGGGGGAAAGGAATGCATGGGTGGATATGAATGAAATGGAGTTCTTTTGGATGATTGGAAGGTTCTCAAAGATGTGTGCCTTTGCTGACCTTGCATAGAGGATGAAGGGATATAAGGACCTAAGATGGATGGAAGGGATGATAGGGAAGGGATATGTTTGGATTTTGATGGAGGGATACCAACGTCTTGAGAGTGAGTTGTGTAGACATGACCCTTAAGATCTTCTTTGATATGGAAGGGTTCTTTCTCATGAAGGTCTAATTCTTTGCCTTTATGAATATCTTGACTTGTAGGATACTCTTTTCTTTGGGAAGAAGATGCGAGTCCATTATGAGGTGGATATGATATGAGAGAAATAATGAGATCTTGAAGTGGATCGGATTCCACCAAAGTGGAAGAACCCATTGTGCATGTCGAGGGTTCATGAACATCTTGCACTGACACGTTAGAATCATGAGGGGGATTAGGATCATGAGGGGGACTAGGATTGTGTAGTGGACATGGTTCAATGACAAGCTCTTCAAGAGATGGAATGGGAGAAATAATGGGATCATCAAAAGAAATGCAATCTTGGAGTGTATATGGAGGATTAAGACAAGGAGATGGAGGAACAAGTGGATCTTGTGGAGGATTTAAAGGAATAATTTGATCTTGACAAGGAGGAAGATCATTGGAATCCTCTTTAAAGGTGCTTTGCTCTTGACTTGTAATGGGATCATCGGAAAGGATGGAAGGGATATCTTGATCTTTCTTAGGAAGTGGAATGTCAATGGGATTTGAAAGAACATTGTGTTCATGAAATGGAAGGGGATCGTTTGGGATTGGATGGACTGGGATATCTTGATCTTGCTTGGGGAATGGAGTGTCAATAGGACTTTGGATAGGATGGACAAGAATAGGGGAATCATCATGAGTGTCTGGGAACATGGGGTCGTGGTCAACAATTGGATGGGATGATAAGGTTTCAAGATCTTGATCTTGATCTGTTTTAAGACACATTTCTTCATGCTCTAAATTATCCTCTTGACATGAGGTTGGACTTTGGATATGCATGGAGGATTCTGACAAGGAATCAATGTTTTGGCATGAAGGAAATGCACTTTGAACCTTTGTGATGGATTCTGGCAAGGAATCAATGCTTGAACATGAGGAAGAAGGACTTCAAATGGGGTCCTCTAAAATAGGTAATGGCAATAAAGTGCATGGTGGCATTGGGTCTTGTATTTCTGAAACATGACAAGGATGTGCATCATGAATTGGATTATCTTGACAATCAATTATGGATAGCTCTTGGATAATTGCATCCTTGGGTGTATTGTTTGATGAGGACAATATGGAAGGTTCTTGGGAAACTTCTAATGGTGTAGGGATAGATGCCACTGGAGAGTCAATTTGTTTATGGGGGGATGAGGCATTGCTAGACATAAGAGTATTATTTTGATCTTCCTCAAAGAACTCACTTGGTAATTTCCTTAAGAGCATTGCAATAAAGCCACCTTTCTTTCGAGGTTTTGACATGGTTGTATCTAGAATTTGAACTTGTTTGGCAAGGAGTTGGTGTTGGTTTGATGTCATGTTTTGATATTGGGCTTGGTTCAATTGTTCTGACATGTTTGAAACTTGGGTTGGTGTGTGCTGCAACCTTTGTTTTTGAATGTTTGGTTGTGGTTGTTGACATTGATATGTTGATTGAACTTGTTGATATTCCACCATTGGTTGAACTATTTGTGGACATTGTATAGTTGGTTGGACATATTGTTGAAATTGGACCTTTGGTTGTATTGGTTGTATATGTTGAAATTGTTGAACAATTGGTTGTATTGGTTGAAAATATAATTGATAGTAAACACCTTCTTGTTCTTGTTGTGGAGGCACATAATGTTGAAATTGATGTTGTCTCTTTTCTTGAAATTGTTTCATCATCTCTATTTGGGAGAGAAGAGTTGGTATGTCTGATCGTTCAAGAAGGGATCTTACATCAATTGGCTCAATATTTGGATTTCGACCTGGAAATTTTTGAAACATTTTGGACACTTGTGATCTATTCTTTGCAATGTTTTTCACTTTTTGTTCCAATATCTCATTTTCTTGAGCTAGCTTCTCCTCTAGTTTTTGTATTTGGAGATTTACATCATCATGATAAGTTTGATTGATATTGCCTTGTTGTTGGGTTGGATATAATTGTGATTGCATTGTCGGTTGATATGTCAAACTTTGTTGCATCATTGGTGCTTGGAACCTTGTTTCAATAGACATGTAACTATGCAAATGCAATATTTTTGGAATTTTTCAAGGATAATGTATGATATGCAACTAAATGCAAACTAAATAAATGAAGATGCAATCTATGGCAAGAGTGCAATCTATGTTTTTGGTTGTTTTTCAAGATTTTGACAAACTTTTTGGAATGCAAATCTAAAAAGAGACCCTTAGGAAATTGAAATGATGTCTAGACCTCAAAGGACAAAAGGACCAAGTGACAAAAGGACAAATTGACAATGTCTCACCTATATGCTTGGATACTAAGCTAGGTTTGACCAAATGACAATAATGACATAAAAAGAAAAGGTTTGATAAGGTCTAGACTTCTTAACAATGACTTAGGGTTTATCAAAGATTTGGATTACTCAAGTATGACAAAACCTAGTTTTAACACTATATGCCAAGGGACAATTTCTATGCAAGTGACCCTAATATGATATGATAATGACTTAAGCTTAATGAAAAGACCTAGGGTATGCAAATATGAATGTATGACAATGGTATGACTTTAATGCAAGAGGACATATGAAAATGGATGACTCTTATTGATATGCAAAAGAGTATGACCTAGATGAAACTTAACCTTGGTACTTGACAATGACTTTGCAAAAATGCAAACCTAGGATGAACCTAAATCCAAGTGACATGAATGTTGAGACAAGATTTCGAACAATGTTTGACAACCATGTTTGAAGATGTTTTGAACTTTGCTGAATGAAATGTTCTTGTGTTTAACCTTGTTTTGAATCAATTTGTCTTGTTCTTGAAATGAGATACAATTCAACTTTTAACAAGCAAAGAATACAAGATATTTCAACTTAGACTCAAGACAATCATGCTCATTCCCACATTTCTTATGGTAGGCAAGGACATTAGGTACTTGAGAGGTAGACTTGTTATGGGATTCAAGGAGAATACATAGATGCTTGACCCCACGGGCTCCCCTTCACGGCACTCACTTCTCAGGGCAGCCAAGCATCAGTCCCCATGGGAATCTCCCCATGACGAACTTAGTATCTCTTCCAAGTATCCGAACTTGTCCTTCTCAAGAAACTAGAAGGGTTTTTGGCCTCTAAAAACAAGGTGTTAAGTAAGGATTTCTGTTAAGTGTTACTCCTTGATGTCATGCAAGCATGATTGAGACATTAAGCCCACCAAGATACCAAACAAATGTAGTCGTGCAAGCACGATTTAGACCATGAGGCCCTACTTAGATGTTGATATGAGAAAGAGTTCAAGGGTCATCACTTCCCAAGTAGCTGCAATTCCCACGTAACCCTTCCTTCAAAGCTTTCACCCAACAGGTATTTGTTTATAGTGAGTTAGAATGCCAAGGTATTCTAGCCGTACTCACTTTGGGTCGTTCCCTTCTCACGATTATCACTTGCTTGCAAAAGCAAATGGTTGGGAAGGCAGGCCCTCTAAAGGTGACACACAATCAAAGACATGAGCATGGTATCGAAGATCTGGATTTCTGATCACCCTAAGAAGGATGAGAGCATACTCTCCTACTCCAATGTCAAACTCAACAATCAAATCAAGCATAGATTCATTCCATCGTATTTAGAAATCACTAGGTGCCTAAAAATTAATTGCAAACACAAAGTTTAGTTGTAGTCCAAGGCAACCTGCAAAACCCAAGTCAAAAGTTTGATATGCTTAGTCTTTGACTATCGAATTTGCACACACTTCATTAGTAGTTTGTGAAATAATTCTTTGTCAAGCGTTTCGCCACAAAGCTACCAACAATGTTAGAGAATCAAGAGAAATGAATCACCATCAAAATTAATCCATAAAAGTTGTGATTCTTTGTCCTCTTAGATTAATCTATGTGAAATTTATCAAATTTACCACCCTAGATTAATCTAGATAAAATTTGCATGAATGCATGATTAATTTGCCAAGTTAAATTAATCTAGATGAAGGTTGCATGATTTTGTTTTTTTGAAAATTTTGACCATTTACAGCAGCATAATTAAAAATGTCATAACTTCCTCAATATTTATCTAAATCACAAACTGTAAAATGATCTGGAAAGATAACAAAGTGATCTAATATACCCAGAAATCATTTATTTTAATTCTACATGAAATTTTTTACGTTATCAATTTATTATGACTATTTTTTTCTTAGAAGAAAAATCTGCAATTTCTCCACAAAAAAGTCTGCAACTTCACAAAACATTCAAAAAAATTATTAGATCCAGGCATGTTCACGTCGGGTTCACCAATTAATGTAGCATAGGAAATAGGAATCATCACAAGCAAATCAATATTATTCAATAGCTCAATCACAAAAGCAAATTGCAATGATCTATCCTAAACACACTCAATAAAGACATGAAAATGAAACATTCAAAACTAAAAGACTATGCAAACCATATGCAGATCTGAATGCTTCCTTCATGTGGCTCCATTGTTCTTCTTTCCTCTTCAAATAGCTTTGTTGTGGATCTCACCCACTAGTGCGTGATCATGATATGAAAGCAAGTAGACAAGATGATTGCTCAAGAGTACTCGAAGCGTGATTGATTAGAAATTCGATAGTCTGATTATTCTCATTATTAGCCAAGATTGAAGAAATTCATCCAATTTATAGAAAAATTGAAGAGATGATCAAATTAGCAGGATTCAATTCAAATGGAAATTGCAAATCAATTATGTCAATTATGACAAATTATGACAAATTATGCACTTTCTATGCAAAATTTGTTGATTGATAATTTATGACAAATTATGACAAACTTCTATGTCAAAAATTGATTGATTGTCAATTATGACAAATTATGACAAAATATGACAAATTGAAATGTCATTCCCATGAATTTAGGAGAGAAATAGGAGGAAATTGAAATTAAGAATTAAGAAATTAGAAAAAGAGGAATTAAGAAATTGATGAAAATTAGAAATTTAGTGAATTAATTAATAATTTTTCATTTATTAATTAATTCACAAAGAGGAATAATTAGCCAATTAAATGAACATTTAATTGTGACAAGAAGACTTAGGATAAATAAATAATTTATTTTATCCTAAAGGGAGAAATGACAAACAAGGTTAAATGATTAAACCACGAAACCCTAAAAGATGAATTAGGTCTTGATGAAAGATAATTGATATCGATTCGATTTGATCATGATTCTGATTAACAAAGGACCAATGTGATAAATGATTTGATTGATAAATGTGCCAATTGACGAGGAACAATGACTAATTGATCCAAATTGACCTAATGATGATGATCGATGATAAATTTATCGCAAGATGACAAAATTGACAAGAGGACAAGAATCAATGACAAAAAAGATTGCAAGATGTCAAGATTGAAAATGACCACAATCGATGACAAATCGATCGCAAAATGACAAGATCAAACATGACAACGATTGATGACAAATCGATCACAAAATGACAAGATTGAAAATGATAAGGATTGATGAAAAATCGACAAGATTGATAAGATGACAAGATTGAAAATGACCACAATCGATGACAAATCGATCGCAAAATGACAAGATCGAACATGACAACGATCGATGACAAATCAATCGCAAAACGACAAGATTGAAAATGATAAGGATTGATAACAAATCGACAAGATTGATAAGAGGACAAAACCCTAATTAGGATTGACGATGTCCAAAATGATGACAAATTAGTACGCCCATTGATGCGACAAGATAAAATCGATCAAAATCATGATTGGATAATGTTGTCGACAAGACCAAATTTGAGAGCGAGATGAATGAAGAATGTAGAGGAATGACTCGATGCTTGCAAATGATAAAAATCAAGTGCGTAACATAGGAGAAATGTTAATGCGACACAAAAACCTAAAATGAGGCAATGCGCCAATGTTAAAGTATGACTCCTTGCGTTGACCATTTTTAGGTGTCTACAGATATCATTGGCATATGATGAACTGGCATGTTGATATGATGATAATGTATGTTGTCATTGATGTCAATAAGTGTAAGAGAACTAGTATGAAGATGCATGAAGAGATGTAGTGAACTGGTCAGGGTTTCACTAAGTGTGACTACGAGTTGGCAGTCTCAGCCCTATGGTTATTACTTTGGCAATCCAACTTGTGCGATGCAACCAATGATACTCTGTGATGAGTTAGCTAAGAGATGTGAATGAGATCCAGGTGCCACATCAGCCTTGTGCATGTGAAGGATTGAGCTATGAGAAGATCGACTGCATTTGGAGTCTACCTCGGGAATGATCATTCTTCTTAGTGGTATGAGAAGAAAGTGTATTGTGTTACTGATTCCCATGTACGGTGATGAATGAACGATGTAGGTTGTCTTCTGATTTGTTTGAAATTGTAATGCTCTATGGAATGTGTTTGGACAGTCAGGATTGGATCTCCTGTGTTGTAAACCTAAGATGCTTAGGGTTTAGGGTTTATGCTACCAACCTAACTGTTGTCTATAAGGTCGATGATGTTTGTTATTGTAAGTTGTTGGTAAAAGTTGTGTGTGTATCCAAGTGATGAGATACTTGCCAGACCAATGAGTGGAAAATTGCAGAGTGTGATGGAAAAGTAAAGGAAATGAAAAGGACCTGCATTGGCATGAAGTGTTGTTATCAGATCAGAGTTTTACCTGTTGTCTTCTAACCATTTCAACAATTGGAAAATCCCTTTAGTGGGTAGCTTTAACAGGCTTATTGTAAAACCTATAACCAGGTGACTCAAGATCATTGAGTTCTTTAAATCCTCTAGCGAGGTAACCTTTAACAAGGTTTCAACCTTTTATAGGGTATATAGCCATCCCTTAGCTGAGTGATCTCTAACAGGATCGGTTCCTAGCAGAACCTTATTGTAAAGTCTTTAACCGGACTAGGCTCCTAACAGGGCAAGCTTCAAAAGAGTTCAAAACAAGCTTGTGGGTATTCATCCCCACCGTGGTTTTTCCCATTTGGGTTTCCATGTGAAAAATCTATGTGTTATGTGTTATGCATTTTTCATGTGATGTTTATGAATTATTTGGTTGAAAGATTATGCATGCAAAGTTAATGGGTTATGGTATTTCTAGTATACTACAAGCATATGTTTATGGGTGAAGTTGATGTCAAATATTGATCGTATTTGAAGTGTTTAGACTTATCAGTTTATAGTGTCTGGTGTCTTACTATGTTTAACCAATATTACCATTGTTAATTCAGTAATGGTGATAACTAGTTGGTATTGCTTTAGCTAGATAAGTTTTTGGGAGAATTTTTTCCTGTATTGATTCAACTCCCCCTCTCAGTACCTATTGGGGTATCTGTTGTTCATCATTATTCATCAATTGGTATCAGAGCGCCTCCAGGTCCTCGATGATATAAGCTTAATCACTCGAGGTAAAAGATCCTACTGTAATGATGAAGAGGGAAGGTCCTAAGTTCAATAGAGATAACTTTAAGATATGGAAGGACAAAATGAAGATTTAAATCAAGAGTATGGGTGCTCAACATTGGAGCTATGTTGAGAATGCCTATGTGACTCCCACTAGCACTTTGACTAATGATCAGAAGAGAGAGATCCAAGAAAATGGGAAAGTCATGGAAGCTCTTATTAGCAGCCTATCAAATATTGAGTTTATTGATGTACAAGACAAGGACACACCTAAGGATGTATGGGATGCACTAGAAAACATATATGGTGGTGATGAGCATGTAAATCAAGCTAAAGAAGAAAGCCTTAGAGGTAAATTTGAGGATATGAGGATGGTTGAAGGTGAGACCATTCAACAGTATGGCATTAGGATTAAGACTATGGTTGGTGATATCAAAAGCACTGGTGGAACTATTTATGATACCACTATTGTTAGTAAGGTACTTAGATCATTGTTACCAATATATGCAATCAAAGTTGCTGCTATCCAGGAACTAAGGTCTATTGATAAAACCAAGGTATCCTTAGATTCTGTTATTGCAAAGTTAATTGTATATGAGTTGAATAGCTATGATGGTAGTGTTCAGAAGACCAAGTCAACCTTTAAAGTATCTACTATACCATCTAGAAAAGGAAAAGAAACTAGTACCATTTATGAGTCCAAACAATGCAAAGATATGGATGATGAAGAGATTCTAATGGGGTTTGAAGCTCTTCTTACTAAAAGACTTCCGAAGGGAACTAGAAAATATAGAGGTAAACTTCCTTTGAAATGTTCTGCAATAAGATATGACATATAGTTGTTAATTGTCCTAACAATGAAAATAAGGATAAACTAGAGAGGTTTAGAAAGTATAAAGGAGGAAACAGAAGAAATTGCCTAGTTGTTGTGGATGAAGGTGTCATTGATGAAGAATCAGAAGATGAAGAAAATGAAGACATAGTGTTTGAAGCAGTAAAGGAAGAAGTGTTTGACAAGAAAGCTCTTGTCTCTTGCATTGACAACTCTAATGAGTGGATAATTGATGGTGGTTGTTCTCATCACATGATTGGTGATCGAAGAAAGTTTTTGTCTCTGGAGGAATATGATAGAGGTGTTATCAGATTTGGCAACGATGCACCATGCTTGGTGAAAGGTAAAGGATCCATCTCATTGAATGGAAAGAGTAGTGAAGATGATGTCTACTGGGTAGAAGGTCTTAAGAATAACCTGTTGAGTGTTGGTCAGTTGAATGACAAAGGATTAGTTCTAGAATTCAAAGGTGGAATTTGCAGTATAATTGGGAAGAGTGGTGAAGTTATTGTGACTGGTAAGCAGACCAAAGGTAACCTATTTCAATTGAATGCCAAGATAAGTCGGTGTCTAATGGCTAAGTTTGATGATAGCTAGATATGGTATAGGAGACTCTGTCATATGAACTTTGACAACATTGTTATAGCCGGTAAGATAAAGGTGGTAAGAGGATTACCTTTGCTGAACAAACCTAAGAATTCTTTGTGCAAAGAATGTCAACTTGGGGAGATGTCTTCCTCAACTTTTAAAGGTAAGTCTTTCTCAGAAGAACATTTACTTGATCTTGTGCATACTGATTTGTGTGGTCCAATGAAAACTAGAAGTATTTAGGGAGATAGGTATTTTATGATTCTTACTGATGACTGCTCAAGAATGATGTGGGTCACATTCTTGAAAGACAAGTTTGAAGCATTTGGAAAGTTCAAAACTTTCAGAGCATTACTAGAGAAAGAAAGTGGTAAAAAGATAAAATGCCTGAGAACTGGTCAAGGAGGAGAATTCACTTCTGATGAATTCAATAAGTAATGTGAAGATAACGGTATCAAGAGGTAGTTGTCTACCCCAAGGACACCACAACAAAATGGCATAGCAAAAAGAAATAATAGGATTGTAGTTGAAGTGGCTAGAACAATGCTGATCCAAGGAAAGGTTGCTCACACTTTTTGGAGAGAAGCAGTGAGCACTACAGTCTATACTATGAATCGGGTACTCATCAAGAAAGGTAAAGATAAAATCCCTTATGAGTATTGGACCGGGAAAAATCCCACTGTGTTACTTTAAAGTGTTTGGTAGTAAGTGCTATATCAAGAGAGGTGAACATTTGAGCAAATTTGATGCAAAATGTGATGAAGGAATATTTTTGGGATATTCCACTAAGAGCAAAGCTCTCAAGTGCTACAACAATAGAACTCAGAAAATTGTTGAAAGTATCAATGTCAAGGTTGATGAATCCCCTGAGGAACCTGAAGAAACATGCAGCGAAGAAGTGGAAAATGAATCAGGTATAGCCTTCTGGGAACCTGTTAAGAAAGAAACTTGTAAAGATCTCAGTGTTCCTGTATCGATAGAAGTTACAGTGAGAGAAGAAGAAGAAGAAAAGCTAGTAGATCGGGCTAGAATCATTCCTAGATATGTGAAGCTACATCATGATCCAAAGCAAATCATAGTTAATAAAGATGTAGGGATACTCACAAGAAGAAAAGTGAAGGAGAACTCTTGCATGATTTCTGAATATGAACCCAAGACTTCAAGAGAAGCTCTTATAGATGAAGACTAGATTAAAGCAATGGAAGAGGAGCTAGACCAGATAGAAAAGAATGCGACATGGTCTTTGGTGCCCAGAACAGAACATAAAAATGGCATTGGTACCAAATGGGTCTTCAGGAATAAGATAAATGAAGAATGCATAGTTGTAAGAAACAAGGCTAGGCTTGTATGCAAGGGATATGCTCAGGAGGAGGGAGAAGATTATGGAGAAACCTTTTCTCATGTGGCTAGAATAGAAGGTGTTCGAATGCTACTTGCATTTGCAACATTTAAGGGATTTAAGGTTTATTAGATGGATGTGAAGTCTTCTTTTCTGAATGGAATCCTAGAAGAGGAAGTGTATATAGAGAAACCAGAAGGGTTTGCCTTATCAGAAGATAGTGACATGGTGTGTAGATTACACAAAGCCCTGTATGGATTGAAACAAGCACCTAGGGCATGGTATGAAAGACTACACTCTCATCTTGTGAATATTGGATTTTAGAGAACAAGTGAAGATAGCAACATCTACTTGAAATCATAAGGTGATCAAATTTTGATCTGTGAAGTGTTTGTGGATGACATAATCTTTGGAGGAGATGATAAAATGAGTCATGCATTTGCAGATGAAATGAAGAAAGAGTTTGAGATGTCTTTGATAGGAGAAATAAAGTTCTTTATTGGTTTACAGATTTAGCAAATGAAAGAGGGTATTTTTATTACCCAGTCCAAGTATGTCAAAGAGGTATTGAAGAGTTTTGGCATGGAGGAAAGCAAACTAGTTGGTACACCAATGGTGACTGGCTGTAAACTGACCAAGGAAGATGATTCAACACTGATGAATGAAAAAGAGTATCGGTCAATGATCGATAAGCTACACTATGTGGTGAATAGCAGACCAAATATTGCTCATGCAGTAGGAATAGTAGCTCATTTTCAGAAATGTCTAAGAGAATCCCACTTGGTAGCTATCAAAATGATTCTTAGATATCTGAAAGGAACAATTGATTATGGATTGTGGTATCCATATAATGGTGACTATAATCTCAAGGTATATACTGATGTTGATTGGGGAGGTAATGTGGATGACCGGAAGAGCACAACCAATGGAGCATTCTTTCTTGAAGAAAGATTAGTATCATGGACAAGTAAGAAGTAGAGTTGTATTTCCCAATCTACAACTAAAGTAGAATATGTGGCAGCATTTATGAACTGCACTCAAGAAATTTGGATGAAGCATGTATTGGAAGGTTTCAAGGCACTTGTATCTGAACCGACGAATATATTTTGTGATAATACAAGTGCAATAAATATTTCCAAGAATCCAGTATTGCATGCTAGAACTAAGCACATTGAGCTTAAATATCACTTTTTGAGAGAAAAAGTTCAAAATAAGGAGGTTGTACTACAACATGCTTCTAGTAAGGAGTAGCTAGTAGATATATTCACTACGCCCTTATCAAAGACTACTTTTACCTATTTGAGAGGTGAATTAGGGGTTCTTCCCCTTCATGAAGTCAACTAAAGTTGTGTACTCTGCATCAGTCAAGTATTATCAGATATCTGATGTATGGGGAGAAGATATCTAATAATGCTGATACACCGGTCTACGATGTTTTTAATTGCAATGCTACACTGAGTATTGCCATCAATGCTAAAGGGGGAGATTGTTGGATATCATTGGCATATGATGAACCGGTGTGTTGATATGATGATAATGTATGTCATTGATGTCAATAAGTGTAAGAGAACCAGTATGAAGAGGCATTAAGATATGTAGTGAACCAGTGTCAAGGTTTCACTAAGTGTGACTAGCGGTTGGTAGTCTCAGCTCTATGGTTATCGGTTTGGCGATCTAGATTGTGTGATGCAACTGATGATACTCTATGATGAGTTAGCTAAGATATGTAAATGAGATCGAGGTGAGACGTCAGCCTTGCATGCATGAAGGATTGAGGTATGAGAATATCGACTGCATTTAGAGTCTACCTTGGGAATGATCATTCTTCTTAGTGGTATGAGAAGAAAGTGTGATGGGTTACTGATTCCCATGTGCGGTGATGAATGAACGATGCAGATTGTCAAGTGTGATCTATTTGAAATTGTAATGCTCTATGCAATGCATTTGGACGGTTAGGATTAGAGTGCCTATGTTGTAAACCTAAGATGCTTAGGGTTTAGGGTTTATGCTACCAACCTAACTGTTGTCTATAAGGTCGATGATGTTTGTTATTGTAAGTTGTTGGTAAAAGTTGTGTGTGTATCCGAGTGATGAGATACTTGCCAGACCAATGAGTGGAAAATTGCAGAGTGTGATGGCAAAGTAAAAGAAATGAAAAGGATCTGCATTGGCATGAAGTGTTGTTATCAGATCAGAGTTTTACCTATTGTCTTCTAACCATTTCAACAATTGGAAAATCCCTTTACCGGGTAGCTTTAACAGGCTTATTGTAAAACCTATAACCAGGTGACTCAAGATCATTGAGTTCTTTAAATCCTCTAGTGACGTAGCCTTTAACAAGGTTTCAACCTTTTATAGGGTATATAGCCATCCCTTAGCCGAGTGATCTCTAACAGGATCGGTTCCTAGTAGAACCTTATTATAAAGTCTTTAACCGGACTAGGCTCTTAACAGGGCGAGCTTCAAAAGAGTTCAAAACAAGCTTGTGGGTATTCATCCCCACCGTGGTTTTTCCCATTTGGGTTTCCATGTGAAAAATCTATGTGTTATGTGTTATGCATTTTTCATGTGATGTTTATGAATTATTTGGTTGAAAGATTATGCACGTAGAGTTAATGGGTTATGGTATTTCTAGTATACTACATGCATATGTTTATGGGTGAAGTTGATGTCAAATATTGATCGTATTTGAAGTGTACAGACTTATCAGTTTATGGTGTCTGGTGTCTTACTGTGTTTAACTGATATTGCCATGGTTAAGTTTTGTAATGGTGATAACCAGTTGGTATTGCTTTAGCTAGATAAGTTGTTGGGAGAATTTTTGCCTGTACTAATTCACCCCCCCTCTCGGTACTTGTTGGGCTATCTATTTTTCATCATTATTCATCACACTCTTTATCTCTCTAACTATCTCTTTGATCCTTTGACCATATTGCTTGATGTTCTCACCTCTAGACATTCTCATGTTGTCAAAATTGCCTCTTAAACTCTCTTCTTTAGAAATCTTGACATGTTCATCATCGTTGTAGATATCTTCAAGTTTCCTCCATACTTGATATGCAATTTCAAGACCATTAATATCTACATATTCAACATCAGATAGGGAACTGATAATAGCTTCTAATGCCTAGTGATTTTCTTGTTGTTCTTTCTTCTGATCATCAGTCAGGGGTCTAGTAGGTGTAGTATACTTATGTTCTATATGATCCCAATACTGACTACCAAGACTCTTAATATAAATCTTCATTCTGTCACTTCATATTCTATAGTTATCTTTGTTAAACTTCGGACCTTCTTTCTTCATCGTTATCTACAAGATCTTTTCCTCAAGTTGTTAGGCTTTTAGATTAAGAGTACCTGAGAAGCTCTGATACCAATTGATGGTATGATGAAAGAATAAGTATCTGGTAGAATACTGAGAGGGGAGGGGTGGTGAATTAGTATATTGAAAAAATGATACAAAGTTCCCAAACTCAAACTCAGTCAAACAAAGTAAACATATCTCAGTCAAGATCAATATTCATAGGAATACTTGACATTAATCGGTTTAACTGCTATGACAACTTTAACAATAAACACCTTCAATCTTATAAACATAAAAAATGCTTAATCATAACTCAACATATTCATCTCTCAATGCTTATACTTAACATGCCTTATCAGAAGTTAATCAAATCAACAAATAAGATCATAGCCACAAAAGCATTCACCACTTGACACAAATGTTTATACGTGGAAAACCCAAATAGGTAAAAACCACGGTGAGATGGGACTCAGAAGGATAGCTATCTGAACTCTTTCGAAGTTCACCCTACTAGGAGCCAAACCCTGTTAGAGCTTTACAATAAGTCTTGTTAAGAACTAATTCCGGTTAGGAATCACCTGGTTAAGGGACTTACAAATATGCCTTGTTAGAAGCACAATACCATGTTAGGAGTAACCTTGCTGGAGGATTTAAGAATCCAAGCTAATGGACCACCTTGTTAGAGGATTTAATACGTAACCAATATTTTTAGAGCTTACATGGTTAAGAGATTTTACTTCTGTTGTAATTGTTAGAAAATAACAAGTTTTCTTGATCTATCTAAGTAGCACTATCTTTGCTTGATCAGATCCTTCTAAGCTTCAATTTGCCTTCACTCAAAGTGTAGATCCATTCACTAGTTGGGAAACCACACACTCAACAAGTTTTCTATCAACCTTGCCAACAACCTTTACAAACAACTTCATCGACCTTAAATACAAATCAGTTACGTTGGTAACACAACAAAAACCTAATTCTCATCATTGAGATTACAAACAAGTCGATTCAATCTTGACTGTTATAAATCATAGAAATCTCTTCACATTCTTCAAGACAATTCAAATCGCTACATGATCACCTCTCCATTGGATTTTGTAACTCATCACACGTTGTGCATTAAATGCAATCCAATTTCTCCTTCCCTAGACAATAAGCAAAAGCACCAAACTAATTTGAATTTATCCTCATACAGTGATCACACGTGTCTCCATCATTACCGCTCATCAGATATTAAACCAACAAACTTGATCAGTTAGGGTTTAACAACTGATAGGGTTTACCGGTTACATTACATAGAAAGTTTTAACCCATCACATCGGTTCACCGGTTCAACTCACAAACTTTACATACACCAGTAACAACATCTTGTACAACTCTCTTCTTATTGGTTACTAGCCAATATCAAAAACAACAATATCAGCAATAACATGAATACCTTTCACCTGTTCAATTGACATCAATAACAACATATCATTAATGCAATCTCTATGCAAAATTCCAAACAAACTCAAAATGCCACCAAACTTGTGCCCATCTTTCTCAATAGTGATTAGGTTTCTTCTACAATCATAAATAGATCCTCTATCAAACTGCCAAGGTCTTCCCAACAAGACATGACAAGCACTCATAGATACAACATCACACGAACCTCATCCCTAAAACACCCAATATTAAAATTCACCAAACAATATTCCTTTACTTCTATCTTTTGATCATCTTGTAACTAACTTAACTTGTAAGGACAAGGATGCTCAAGCCTCTTCAACCCAAGCTTCACTACCATTTCTTCAGATACCAAATTATTAGTACTTCCACTATCTATAATAACCTTGCAACACTTACCACCTAATTTGCACATGTTACTACTTATCAAGTTGCCATTAGTTTTATGTTCAAAGTTATTCTATATACTTAGTCGGTTATCTCTACCGAGATATTTAGTCAGTATGCACAGTCCAGTCAGTTATAGAAGAAAGTGGTCTCAAAACATAGTATACACTGAGCTATCTAACGAGTATCATTCCATGTCTACCGAGCAGCAAAGATGACACACCGAGTTGATATACACCAAGTGAAACGTGTTACCAGATTCATTGAACCTGGACATACATATGCAAACGTGTTACAAGATCAAGGCACATAGAACCGTTATCACATTGGAAATTGTACTTAAAGATTGTGTATGATTTTGAGGTCATCTAACCAATGAAATATTTTGCATGGTTATTCATTCAATAAAACATGTTTGTAAGATCGAAGCAATGAATGGATCACCAACATAAGAGATCTATTTATACAACATGGATTAAGATAAAAAATATACATGTAGAGTGACAAAAAGGAAGATATAGAAATATATGAAGCAAGACATGTGAAAGCACTAAGTGTTATGACTGTTACTGAGACACAGAGGTCACCGAGAAGGATTTCAGAGAATAGTCAAAGAATAGAGTAAACAAAAGGGTTTACCGAGTTACTATATGGGTTCCCAAGGTATGCTATAAGCAAGGTAATCTTATTCTGAGCACATAGAATCTGCTATAACATTTCAGATGTAAAGTTGTAGATATTTGTAATGATTTTATTTTAATATTTTGAAGTTGTAAGAGAAACCTTTAACAGGGTAAAAGACTCTAATCGAGTCTATAAATTGTAAAGCCTCTAACTAGGTGCAACATTTAGATTAAGTGTTGTAAAATCCTTTAGCAAGGTAGATCTAACAGATCTTGATACTCCTAATAGGGTAAGCTATTAGAAATAGCTAAACATGTAGCTCTAACTGAGAAACCTTTATTATTGCAGTAGTGAAGTTGTGGGTGCCATCCCCACCACAGTTTTTCTCTCTAACCAAGAGTTTCTGCGTAACCAAAATATATGTGTTATGGAGTGAATCATGTATGATTGTTATCTATTTGTTTTAGCTTTATGTTATGTTGCATCAGTTTTTGGTTTATGCATAACAGTAAAGATATTATTGAAGAAATTTTTTGAAGTACTAATTCACCCCTTCCCTCTCAGTACATTAGCTTTCCATATTGGGCCTAACAATTGGTATCAGAGCTTCAATCTTGGAAAAGGGTTTAACAGCCTAAAGAGAAAGATCTTATCAATGGAAGGATATAAACAATCTCGAAGGATTGTGTATTTGCAAGAAGAGCTGGAATCAAAAGAAAGAAGCCTATTTGCAACTACTGTGGAAATCGAGGTGACACTACCAACATGTGCCAAATCAGAAAAGGTAAGCAACCGAATGTCACTAAGTCCAATGGTTATTGTTACAATTGCAATAAATATGGTCACACATCTAATCAATGTAGGACAAAGTCTGTTAACAATTATTAGAAGGCAAAATTCAAAGGGTTTTGTAAAAACTGCAATAGATATGGACACAGTACCGAGAAGTGTTGGCTTAAGCAAAAGAACTATATGTGGTCTGCACACTGAGCAAATGCTAGAGGTTATCAAGCTCACACAAATCCTTACTGATAGTATTCTGCAGTACCATGGGATTGCAATACAAGGATATGGTGTGAATGTTGTGGAAGATATGGACATATAATTGCCAACTACTTTATAAGGTTTGGGATGAACAACTGAAGATCATGGAGAAATCCTAGTATGGCATGTTTTCATTGTCACAAAGTTGGAAACTTGGCTAGAGATTGCAGAGATCAACCTAGAAAAGACACTGAAGAAATAAAAGAAAAATTAAAGATGATTTGGAAAAAGAAGGAAATTGTGTCAAATGAAGAAAGCACCTTACCTACCGAGTTAGGTGCACCTATTCCAAATTAATCGGTAAAGGTATGAAGGGACTGCACTCTCTCAAGGTTAAATCTTAACAGTTCCTATTTTATTATGTACTTAGTTCAAAATCAGCATAGTTAAGATGTAGTAGTAAGTTTGAAATTCTATCAAGTCTTTTGGAGCACTTTACAGGAAACCTATCAAGTCGGTGAATACAAGAAACCTGTCAAGTCGGTAAATGAAGGAAGTTTGGTTACCCGGTTAAAACGAAAAAAAGGAGACTAAATCGGTTTAGTGGAACCGAGTGCATTTAATGTTTTTGACCTAACCTGCACAAAGCCCGATAAGGCATATTATGTACTTAAGGCATTTTCGTGGTCATTTTTACTTACCAAGTTTTCGAGAGAATAGAGCAAAGCGAATCTAAGGCGATCAAACCTCCTACAAAGCAAATTCAAGGTATTTACATCAATCTCAATGCATTGTTAAGTTGGTTTACTGATCTTATCAAGTTGCTATTATCTGCTAAGTGTAAAACGTCTGTCATTTGAAAATCCTCAAACCCTAAGGATCTTTTGTTAGTTTTTATCTAAAATCTACAAATGGCACCGAAGATCCAAGATCCCATCGTTGTTAAGAATGTTGAAAAGCCCTCACTAAAATACTCTTTAACTCCCAAAGTTGCATCTAACCAGATGACAAAACCACATTTTCACTCATCCTAGATAGAGTGTTGTTAGTCGAGGATGTGAGATTCTTCACCAAATGTCATGTTGAAGAACTCGATCATGTTGAAATCAAAGACACATATGATGAATTGTGCACCAATGGTAAATTGAATAGCAAGTATGAGCACATTAAGATCAAGGGATTAACTGAAGCCCTAACCTATCCCCGTGTGTTCAAACCCCAGTGGGTCAAGTTTATTCTGAGAAGAGTTCACAATGATTTCATGTGGCTAGAAGAGCAACCATCTAAGATTACCAAGGAAATCATTCATCTGATTACTGGTTACCCTATTTATGATCATGCCCGAGCTCAAAAGATGATATCACAGAAGGAATTGATCAGTTTAACCGGAGTGGAATCAGATTGCAGAGGACTGAAATTAAACAATGTCACTGATGCAGAACTAAAATTTGCCATTAGAGTAATAAGTTACTGTTTCTTCCAATCGGCAAGGGAAAACAGTGTACCCTGTGCAACAGTAGACCTAGCATACAAAATTGTGAAAAAGGGAATGAAAATTGATCTTTGTGAGGTAATACTAAAAAACCTGTTTGAGAATCTGAACACCATCAGGAAGCCAAAGAAGAACAACTCGGCTAATACACTAAAGTTTGGATCACTACTTGTATGCATGTTTTTCTATTTTGAAAAATTCTTTCCATCAGTCGGTAAAGTTGTTTGGGAACTACACCAACCAATCACCCAGTAGATCAATGACTTCATTAAGAAGCTAGGTGATAATTTTAAAGATATTATGGATGATTACTTCAGTAAGTTTCAAGAGAAAATGCATAACAGGTACCAGATTCCACCCAAGCTAGTGGAGAAATACAAAGATGTCATATGTTTTGAAGTAGACACTGATTACTGTTATGTGAACGTTGTGGAACCAAGAACTCAATCTTTGTCACCTATGGGATACAAGATTGATTTTGACATCACACAACAACAAATTGATGCATTTCTCACATTGCCAAGACATGCTACCGAGCTGAGGTATGAAACCTATGAAGAAGTGAAGGAAAAAGTAAAAATGAGCATTGTAGTACCCAAAGCTACAAGAAATTAGAGAAATTTGGAGAAGACTCTTCCTCCACACCTGTTAAAGGCACTTTAGCCATTACCAAAGAGGAATCTGAAGCCCAAGAGGCAGCTATAACACTGAGCACCGAATTGCCTAAGGGAAAAGTGTTGAAAAGAAAGAAACAAGACACATCAAAGGCCTCACCGACTCCTCCAGCAAAGTGACCTAACACTAGAGCATTTGCAGCCTCACCAAGTAAGAAAACAAAGAGTGTTACTACTCCCAAGGTAACAAAGACCTACAAGAAATCTACTCAGAGACTCATGTTGGCAAAAGAGTCTAGTGACACCGAATCTGAAGATGCTAGCAAATTTCAGATTGTCAAGAGCAAAAAGGTAAATGTACATAGTGTTGAAAATTTCTGTGCTAATTTGAAGGAATATGGTGGATTTGCAGGATTCAAATATGTTAAGTATGAATCCAGAAATAATGATGAAAAGTGACAATTTGAAGAAGCTGTCATTTGCACACTTTTCCTTTGCTTTCTCAAGAGAAGGTGAAAGACTCTTAATAGATATGTTCCTAAAGCTATAGTGTCAATAGATGTAGCCATCCACATTCAATTGGATGAACTCCTAACAAAGATAGAGACATATGGAGTAGATGCATCAGAATATTTGAGCAAGCTAAAAGACAAGGAGCTCACTGCAAAAATGATAGAAGAGGTACAAAAAGCTATAGCTATTGGCAAAGTTAAACTTGTCAAATTTATTGCTGAGTTGACTCCTCAACTCAAGCACATTCATTATTTATTTCATAAACTCTGTACATTTTCTTTATTCATTAAAGACATCAAAAATAAAACAGAAGCAATTGAGAAAGAGATCACCGATCTCTCAAATAAGTTGACCACAGAGCCCAATTCAGTTTGGAATTTCTATACAAAGTTACAACAACTCATGGCTCAAAAATTGGACCTAAGAAATGAAGAACACAAGATCAGGATGGACATAATGACACTTCAAACATTATTTCTTCCTCATCTTTCATCCATCCAAGAACAGATCAATCGAGCCACATACTTGTCTACTACACAAGAGGGAAGCACTCTAGATGGCTTAATATCATTATTGGCTGATATTCAAGCACAAAATTCTTTAATAGACAGTGTAAAGGATACCCTCTCTGTCGCTCTCACCGAAGCACGGACAAAGTATAAATCCATTTTTGACCAACTGCCACCACCAAATGGTAACTAAATTTTGATGTTTGTCAAAAAGGGGGAGTGATATAGTATTCAAAGCATCAAAGTATAGTATCAAAAAAAATGAGTGTAGTATATAGGGGGAGTATACCGAGCAGAGTAAGCAGAGTACCCAAGAGTAGTGAACAGAATAGTAAGCAAAGAACAAGTGCAACACATAGAACATTGATCACCAAGCATGCAAAATCAGGAGTTTTGTACAGTATATCGATAAGGGGAGTATATCTGGATTTACTATTTCATTGACTATTGTATATACTATCAATATAGTCAAATTTTGCAAGTATATAGATTATTGAGTTATAACTTTGAAAGTAGTTTTTGTCAAACATCTCAACTAATGTCAAAAGGGGAGATTGTTACTACTTATCAAGTTGCCATTAGTTTTATGTTCAAAGTTATTCTATATACTCTAGTCGGTTATCTCTACCAAGATATTCAGTCGGTATGCATAGTCCAGTCGGTTATAGAAGAAAGTAGTCTCAAAATGTAGTATACACCGAGCTGTCTACCAAACAGCAAAGATGACACACCAAGTTGATATACACTGAGTGAAACGTGTTACCAGATTCATTGAACCTAGACATACATATGCAAACGTGTTACAAGATCGAGGCACATAGAACCGTTATCACATTGGAAATTGTACTTAAAGATTGTGTATGATTTTGAGGTCATCTAACCAATGAAATATTTTGCATGGTTATTCATTTGATAAAACATGTTTGTAAGATCGAAGCAATGAATGGATCACCGACATAAGAGATCTATTTATACAACATGGATTAAGATCATAAATATACATGTAGAATGACAGAAAGGAAGATATAAAAATATATGAAGCAAGACATGTGAAAGCACTAAGTGTTATGACTGTTATAGAGACACAGAGGTCACCGAGAAGGATTTCACAGAACAGTCAAAGAACAAAGTAAACATAAGGGTTTACTGAGTTACTATATGGTTATCGAGGTATGCTATAAGCAAGGTAATCTTATTTTGAGCACATAGAATCTGCTATAACATTTCAGATGTAAAGTTGTAGATATTTGTAATGATTTTATTGTAATATTTTGAAGTTGTAAGAGAAACCTTTAATAGGGTAAAAGACTCTAATCAAGTCTATAAATTGTAAAACCTCTAACCAGGTGCAACATTTGGATTAAGTGTTGTAAAATCCTTTAGCAAGGTAGATCTAATAGATCTTGATACTCCTAATAGGGTAATCTATCAGAAATAGCTAAACATGTAGCTCTAACCGAGCAACCTTTATTATTGCAGTAGTGAAGTTGTGGGTGCCATCCCCACCGCAGTTTTTCTCTCTAACCAAGAGTATCTGCGTAACCAAAATATATGTGTTATGGAGTGAATCATGTATGATTGTTATCTATTTGTTTTAGCTTTATGTTATGTTGCAGCAGTTTTTGGTTTATGCATAACAGTAAAGATATTATTGAAGAAATTTTTTGAAGTACTGATTCACCCCTCCCCTCTCAGTACATTAGCTTTCCATATTGGGCCTAATAGCACACAGTCTAGAAAAGACTGTTTCTTTGAGTAGATTTGGTATCCTCACTGCTTTTCTCCATCATGACTCTTTTGAACATAAGGGATTCTCCTTGCTCCAGTGTATTGTCAGTTCCAGTAACTTCACCTTCTGGTTCCTCATTTTCCACACAATTTCTTGCCATTTCCTACTTACATTCATAAAATCTATGTCTGATTTCTCCACACTTGAAACATTTACCAAGAAATTCTCTATCGGTACTACCACAGCCTTTCCTTTGTGTTTTCTATTCTGGTTCTTTACTCCATGTAGGTTTTTAATCTTCTTCAACAATCTGCTTCTCTGTACTCATCTTCCCCTTGAATCTCTCATTCCCTACAGGGTTATTCAGTTGTCTTCTTCTCACCTTCTCCTTAGCCTTCAAAGCATATTGGTAAGCTTCTTCACCTGTAGAAACCTTCAACATACTCATCTCATCTTGAATGTTAAATGCAAGTCCATTTATGTACCTCACCACCTTTTCTATATCCATCTCTATATGTCTAGATCTAATAATCACCTTGTAGAATTCCTTAGTGTACTCTTTCACAGTCATGTTTCTTTGTTTTAGGTTCTACAACTTCTTGAACAATTCCAACTCATAGTCTCCTAGTATGAACTTGGCCTTCACTCTTGCAACCATCTGTCTCCATCGGGTGATATTCATTTCACCATTCTCCACTCCGTCTTTCTACAATTCTTTCCACCATAAGGCAACATGCCCTTTCAACTTAGTTTGTGCCAACCAGACTCTTTTGAGGTCCTTGACATCCTCAAACTCAAAGTAATCCTCCAACTCTCTGATCCAATCAATCAAATCCTCTGGGTTCAACGTTCTAGAAAATTTTAAAACTTCCACTTTATGAGCTTTACTTGCTTGTTCCACTACTCTCATGAATCTTTCCTCCCTTTCATCTTTTGGTTCTTTAGCCTCTTCTGCTTCAAGCTCTTCACCGACTTCTTCGTACTCATCCTCAGATTTAGGGTTCCTCTATAAACCAACCATTGCATTTTGGATTTCGTTCCTCACTTCATTCTTGAAGTCCTCTATCATCTGCTCTACCCTGCGGGGGTTCATCCTTCTAGGCAACATCTCCTCTTCCACTTTGGTGAACTACCTCAACTCAGTGATCTAATTATCGGTTTCAATTGTCTCTCCTTGGTGATCTATTGAACACAAGCACAACCTGTCTCCAATGAATGATTTGTCCACCCAAAGGAATGCCTCAAAGTTCGCAAACAACTCTTCCACCAATTGGTTCATAACCAACTCTAATGCCATTTGATGCAGCCATAACCTATAAAACCTTCAAAAGAGAATTGATCGTCTTATGCAGCAATAGTAAAACAATGAAAGAAACAAGAAAACATAGCAAGATCATAGAAACAGATCATATTATTGTCTTAGAACCTCTGAAAACCAATTGATTATCATCATATAGTCATCATAGAACATCCAGTAGTTAATCAATTACATGCAAACTACAAGCCAGATACAATCCAACCGGGACTTTTGGAATCAATCAGATCACTAAACATGAATCTAAATCCTTATTTTGATTTCTATTTCCTCTGTCCTACAAATGATTACATAACACCCTATATATACCCTCCGGAACATATTCGGGTCAGCCACAAAAGATTACATTTACCAATGCAGGAAAATAAGATGTGTAACTAGGTTAGCCCTAAGAATGAAAGAAATCCTTTCAGAAAATAATAACCAAGAAGTACGAATCAGCAAGAAGGTCAACCACATGCCAAAGAACATCGGACAAGACTCCAAATAGATCCACATGCCAAGAACCACTCTGGTAATGAAGGAAAGCTAACCAGTAAGCACAAGAGCTATCCTGGAACCCAGAAACAGTCAACTAGAAGCGATAACTAGCCAGAAAAGAATCCAAATGGACTAAAAATCAGGAATTAAGCACAAGAACCAACCTAGAAACCTAAAATGGGATCTGCAATGAAAAGCAAGCAACTACCAGTACGTACCAGTAGGAACACAAAAAATTGCACACTGAACTGAACAAGAACTAAACTAAAAGGAAATATTTTTGGTTAATGCAAGATTTCTCATAGACCAGGGATTCTCCTGCATCAATAAGGGAGTTGTGCCCACCTTTGTACTTGATGTCAAAGGGGGAGAGATGTAATGAGATGCAAAGATGTAATGTGCAGAGATACTGAATAAGTTTGTAGAGTTAAATGTGTTTGTTGTTGATGGATGTTTCCACCAATGACAAAGGGGGAGATTATTGCAAATGTGGTGTAGCCTGTTGGTTAATAGATTTGTCCTTCTTGAATACCTTTCAAAAATGACTCACAAATGCCCAAATTGAAAGACAAAAGAACCAACAGTTGAGTCACTTGTAATGGCAATTGCAAGTGCTCTCTTAATTTTGATATGAAGGTACAACTCCCTTCATTGGATAAAATGTATGTTTTCTGAATATTCTTTTAACTAGAAAGAAATAAAGACAAACTAACACCTACCCATAACCATGAAAGTAGAATGTGGAAAACTAATTTAAAATGAAGTGAATTAAGATAAGTAAAACACAGCTTAAATATCCACACCCACAAAAATACCCTTTTCAATAGAATCAAAATGTCTTGGACTTTGATCGAGTCTCACTCATGCCTCAAAGGACAAGGGGGATCCGAATTCCTAGGTAAAGAGCTAACAACAAATTTCTTTCCAATATACAAGTTATTTCTGAAATCAAAGGTTTAGAATTAAATGCATACACATAGTTTAATGTAAAAGAAAAGACAATGAAAGGTAATTGCAAGAGAAACAAATCTCATGGTAATCAAAAGAAAATATTGATAGATGCATAGATCAACAAAATCTTATTTATTTCATCAATGCCAAAAATGTGAGCTCACAGACTCAACACCTCTGTAAAATAAAACTATGTAGTCCATAAAACTATGGTGCCCTCTTTTTTACAGCAGAAAAAGAATTCCCCCTCTTTCTTGGTAATAAATTGCAATTAATTGTTTTTCTCCCGAAACATCTCAGTTTCTTGGTAGCTTTTTCAGTTATGTAACTGATTCTTGAAAATAGAAGAAAAGATTAAATTTTCTTTTGTAACCCCGAGTTTCTTCTTTTTGTAGTTTTTTACCATTCACTGAAATTGCTTCTCTTAAAACTGATTTAATTTTTTTTTTAAATGTTTTAAATTGCTGCACATAAATGACTGAGAAAGTTTTAATTTTTCTTGTAACCACTTTTTTTATTAAATTCACCATAGATTAATCAAGCATCTTGAGGCCATGAAAATTTGTGAGTTGTTATCATATTTAAAATTACAAATGGGTTTTTAACCATTTTTTAGCAGCTCGCCAAATCAAGGTACTTCCTTTGTAAACTGACCTTGTCAACCATATTGCTGCATTGAGAAAATATTAAAATCATACATCATGTGAGCTCATATGGTCATTGAAATTAAATCTGGGAGCATTTAAGACCAAAATATTAAGTAGGTTGTCCTCAGATTAAAATAATCTACAACTCTTTTTTGGCTGCATTTTTGGACTAGCGGATATATCTACAGAATTGGACTATCAGATTATATATTTGAACTGTTTGAACCTTTTTCCATTGGTTTGGAGGTTCAACATCGGAAAAAAAAACATAACTTTCAGTTGAAAAACTCCATTTCTCACAAAATTTTGATAGCAGAATGAACCGTTGAACCTTTGAACCGTAGGGTTCAATTAGAAGGTTCAAAATTACAGACTTAGGGAAACATAAAGAATAAATTCATGAGATTTTTCAATAATAAGGTTATGACTTGGGGAAGTGAAAACCTTTTTTTTGTAAAATTTCCAAGTTCAAAAACTGGGGTAACACAACCATAATCTGAAGGGTCATCAAAGAGAACAATCCAAATCATGCAACAAGAGTAACACAATGAAAGAAACAACAACACATGAAGAAAATGTTGATTCAAACATTTGCAACATCATAGATTCATCATAAACCATCCGACAACATCTGGTATACATGCAAGCTTACAAGCCTTGGTGCGGCCATAATCTAGAGGGTCCTTAAAGAGAACAATGCAGATCATGTAGCAAGAGTAACACAATGGAAACAACAACAAATCATAGAGAAAATGTTGATTCAAGCATCCACAACATCATAGATTCATCATAAACTAATTGACAACATCTAGTGTACATGAAGGCTAACAGGCCTAGAACAACTTGCATTCCAGATTACAATCCATCCCGACCCCAAGAGGCATCAAAATTACATCACATGAATTCATCTTAATAACATATTTCACTACCTCCCTAAGGATCAATTACAATGATATAAATAGCATCTAAAACACATCTGGGTTGGCCACAAAAGATTGCATTCTCCATAGACAGGAAACATGTAAGATAGGTCGGACCCAAAGCGTGGAGATCACCTTCACCAAAGACAATAATGAAGTGTTGACCACCAAGGAAGGCCGACCAAGGGCCTAAGAACATCGTACATGATGCTAATTAGATCCGCAAGTCAAGAAATCGTTCCATAAGATAAGAAATCTCCAACTAGTCGTTAAGCTCAAAAAATGCTCTGAAACCAAGAAACAACCAATCCAAAAGAAATAACTTGTCGGAAAAGAGTCCAAATGAATTGGAAATCTAGAACAAGGAATAAGAGCACATCTAGAAGCCAAGAATCTGATTTGCAATGGAAAATGAACAACCATCAGAGGATTTTGGAAGTAAAACAGAAACTGCAACACAGAACAAAAACAATAGAAAAGCAAATATATTTTTGGTTGATGCAAGATTTCTCAATGATTAGGGATGCTCATGCATCAAACACCTTAGGTGAAAAAAGATGTTCCATGAGAGGTAACTCATGAAGATCGAAAAGGATTCAGAATATAGATCTAATGATCATTTCTAATCCAAATGTCTTCTTTGTTTGCAAAGTTCTTCCTCCTTACCTCTTTCAGTAACTCAGTTGAATTTATTAACTTCCTTTCCTCTTCTCCCCTTTTTCCTTGCTTCATACTTTCATACTATCTCTTATTACCACCCTCTTTCTTCCATAGATTTGATCAATTCCTTCCATCAAAACTCATCTTATCTACCACCACAACTCTAACTTTACTACCATCCGGTACCAACTTGCTAACAGAACCATCTACAAGATCCTTCTTCAAATCCAAGCCATCATCTGGTATAACTTGTATATCCTTCTTTTCAGCACTGCAACTCTTCACAAGACTCAAGTTCTTCACTTCCTTCTCTTTCTCCTTCAAGGAAGCCAAAGTAAACTTATGTCCATCCTTTTCAATAGTGACCAGGTTTCTTCTACAATCATAGAGAGCTCCTCTATCATATTGCCAACGTCTACCCAACAAAACATGACAAGCACTCATAGACACAACATCACATAAGACTTCATCTTTGAAGGGTCCAATATTAAAATTCACCACGCATTGCTCTCTCATCTCTACCACATGATCATATTTTTACCAACTCACCTTGTAAGGACAAGGATGCTCAAGTCTATTCAAACCAAGCTTCTCTACCATCTCCTCTGATACCAAATTTTTAGTACTTCCAATATCCACAATAACCTTCTAGTATCCACAATAACCTTGCAACACTTACCACCTAATTTGCATACAGTTCGGAAAAGATCCTTCCTTTGTGTAGGTCCAGTTTCTTCTTTTCTTTGCTCCACTAAGACTCTTCTAAACATAAGGGATTCTCCCTACTCTGGTGCTATCTATTTCATGCTTGAAATTATTAAAATCAAGCTAATTAGGAAGTAAGAATGAATCACCAATCCTTAACTAATTAACAGATTCAAACACAAACCAATAAAATAGAATACTAATCAAGAGAATTAAATAACAAATCAAATAAAGACCCCCTCAATAGTAATGTGGCTTCCATTGTTCTTCTCTATATTGCTGATGTAGGTGGCTCTCAGATGTTGCACTGAAATTTCCTGCATAAGGTAGACAACTATTTCAAAGACTATGATTCTAGATTGAATTGAGAATAGAGGTTGAATTTATAGATTTTCAACACAAAGGAGGTGAGAAATAGAACTCAAGTGTTGATTGATAGATAACTAAGTTTGATTGATCAATGAACTCAATTGATTGGTTTGTTAACTCAGATTGATTAAAGAGTGAACTCAATTGATTAGCCAGTTGATTGGGCTAATTAGGGAGATGACTGATTAGATGAATTAGAAGACTGAACTGATTGATTAGTCAGAAAAAATTGATTTTGAGTGAAAATGGGTGATTGAAGAGTTAACTGAGTTAGCTAACTAGTTAACTGATTTGATCAATCAGTTTGATTTTCAACATGTGTTGTAGGATTTTGATTTTGAATTTGAATTTGATTTTCATTTTCAATTTAGATTTGAATTTGGATTTTTGAACGGTCAAATGCACATGAAATTAAATTGAAATTCACATTTAATGAAATGTTAATTTAGAAGAAATGAAATGAAGTGAAATTCGAATTTGGGGAAGAATGAAATGAAATTAGGTGAAATTAATTAAAATTAGAATTGGAGGATTGGAGGAATAATTGTTAGATTATTTAAATAATTTAAATGGAATTTTAAATTATTTAAACATTATAAATGAGTTTAATTAAATAATAAATATTATTTAACTAAAGAATAAGTCATAATTAATTAAATAAATAATATTTAATTATTATTTAAGAAGGGTATGATAAATGATGAATTGATTAAATAATAGCAATAGAATAATTAGAAATGTTGAATGTGATGATTAGAAGAAATAATAAGTTTAATCAAATAATTAAATAATTACTTAATTAATTAGATGAATAATCAACATGCAATTGATGAGATATTTTTAGGCGTCTACACTATCATGTTCTCATCTGTAGTTCCAATATTTGGTTCCTCTCATGATATGAAATTCCTTGCCATTCTTTTATCAGTCCTCAAGGAACACTCATAAGATCTCTATTTGATTCTCTACACTTGAAACATTTGCCCAAGAATTCCCTGCTACTACTACCATTCCCTCTTCTTTGTGTCTTTTGATCCGGTTCTTTACTCCATTTAGATCTTGATTCATCTTCAGTAGTCTGCTTCTCCATACTGCCACTCATCTACCCTCTATTCACTACATATCTCTCTCTTCCTTTAGGGTTGTTGTGTTGTCTTCTTTTCACTTTATCTTCATCCTTCAAAGCATATTGGTAAACCTCCTCCACTATAGTAATCTTCAACATACTCATCTCATCTTGAATGTTAAATCCAATTCCATTTATGTATCTAGTCACCTTCTCTCTATCCATCTCTTTATGTCCAGATTTGATCATCACCTTGTAGAATTTCTCAGTATAGTCTTTCACACTCATGTTCCTCTGCTTCAAGTTCTGCAACTTCTTAAACAATTCCAACTCATAGTCTCCCAAAATTAATTTAGCCTTCAATCTTACAACCATATGTCTCCACCGGGTGATTTTCATCTCACCATTCTCCACTCTATCTCTTTGTAACTCTTTCCACCATAAAGAAACATGTCCTTTCAACTTAATTTGTGCTAAACTAACCCTTTGTAGATCTCTAATATCCTCAAACTCAAATTATTCCTCCAATTCTCTGATCCACTCAATCAGGTCTTCTAGATTCAACGTACTTGAAAAGTTAGAAACCTCCATCTTATGAACTTTACTCACTTGTTACACCACTCTAAGGAATCTTTCTTCTCTTTCATCTTTCGGTCCTTCAGCCTCTTTGACCTCCAATTCCTCTCCAACCTCTTCATACTCATCCTCTAATTCTGGATTCCTCCACAAACTAGCCAACACGTTTCATATCTCATTCCTCATTTTATTTCTGAAATCCTCCATCATCTGCTCTACCCTTTGAGGGTTCAGCCTTCTTGGTGTCATATTCTCCTTTTCTTTGGTGCAAATGCCTTAGTTCAATGATCTGACTACAAGTTTTAATTGCCTCTCCATTGACGATCTATTGAACACACTTGTAACCTGCCTCAAATTGGTGATCTGTTCACTCAAAAGAATGCCTCAAGGTTCACAACTAGCTCTAATACCACTTGGTGTGGCTATAATCTGAAGGGTCCTCAAAGAGAATGTTCCAGATCATGCAGCAAGAGTAACACAATGGAAGAAACAACAAAACATACAAAAAATGTTGGTTCAAACATCCACAACATCATAGATTCACCATAAACTAACCGACAACATTTAGTGTACATGCAGGCTAACAGGCCTAGAACAACTTACATTCTAGATTACAATCCATATAAACCACCAAGAGGTATCTAAATTACATCACATGAATTCATCTTCATACCATATTTCTTTGCCTCCCTAAGGATAAATTACAACAATATAAATAGCATCAGGAACACATCCGGGATGACCATACAAGATCGCATTCTCCAAAGACAGGAAAATGAAATGTGTAAGATAGGTCACACCCAAAGCGTAAAGATCACCTCCACCAAAGACAATAATGTGTTAGGTCTCGGAGGAAACTGAGAGGGGGGTGAATCAGTTGTCAAATAAATTCAAACCAAAATTAACTTAACCAAAACTTAATGCTTAATGTCGGTAAACAAAACTTTATGCAGGAAGACAGTTTTATCAATTAATTGCAGTACCGGTAAAGATTAATGCATGAAATAGAAAGATAATAACATCCACAACACATAACACAAATATTTGTACGTGGAAACCCTGTAAGGAGAAAAACCATAGTGGGAAGCCTTACCCACAATCAGATGATACTATTGCAGATAGTATATGTGTACAATATGGAGTCTGCACATGCAGAAAGGCCAGTTGCCTAGAGCTCACTGCTCAATCACAAAATGAGAGTCACACTGACTACAATTGGATGGTTAAATCCAATGATAATGTACTGCTCAAAATAGCATCTTCATATGATGGATTAGGTACTGGTTAAGTTCTAATTATCTTCTAAAAAACCTTCCTTCAACCTTCAAATGATGTTTGCATGTATAGCTCTACTTATTTTTGCATATACCCTATAACAATCCTTTTTCAATCGCATATCAATCTCACAAATGAGATCTTACATTTATACCATAACCTAAGACCAATTGAATAGGTCATCTCACTAAAAGATATTACAATAAAATCAATAAGCGATGCATCATGTTGGCACAATGTATTTACAATAGTAATAAATCATCTCCATAACATGTTGTGCGGATCTGGAATAGACATGCTTGCTGGTGCATAACCTGGACCTATTTGCCGGTAACAACAAATATGCAAACCCGAATAGATCAATAACCAAATCACCAAAACCAAGTGATCAAATAATGGCTTTGACATAACCAAGTAGTCTTCAAGTCATTCCAAGTGCTGGTGTACAATATAACCTACCGGTGAACCAAATACCCGTGACTGTGTATAAGTCACTGACTTGCCGGTGAACATAACCAAAGATCTCCAAGTGCTGATAAGTTTTGATAGGTGTTGACATCAATGACAAAACTATATCAACATATCAAAATTACCAACAATCTCCCCCTTTGGAATTGATGGCAACACAAGATGGAAAAACCATCAAAGTGCCAAAATAGAAATGCCAAAAACCAAAAAAAACCAACAATCTCCCAAAGAGATCATTAACCAAAAATCAAAATACATAATGTCTCTTCCCTAGGAATAATCTCTCCAAAAGATAATGTGTTTTTCAATAATATCTCTCCCCCTTTGACATCAAATGCCAAAGCAGTACAAAACCAAATACAAAATACCAACTCATTACAACATTCCAACTACTCCCCCTAAGAAGTAGCTCTCCTCATCAAAGCCGGAATAAAATATTTTTCTGTTAATTCTGCTGGTTGATGACAAACATCAACTGTCTAAGTCTCTACCAATGGGGGTAGGACTCCAAGATGCTCTCTGAGATATTCAAAAGTCTCCTTAGGGAAAGGCTTTGTAAAAATATCTGCAATCTACTCTTTAGTATTCACATAAACCAATTTCACTTCTTTTGCTTCAACATTCTCTTTCAAAAAATTGAATTTGATAGAAACATGTTTAGTCTTTGAGTGAAATACTGGGTTCTTTGATATATAAATTGCTGCCATATTATCACAGTAAATAGTTATAGGTTCCTTGCATTTTACTTTTATGTCCTTCAACATTTGTTTAATCCATATACAATTTGTAGTTGCTACAACATATTTTGATTCTGTTGTTGATAATGAAGTACAACTCCATTTCTTGCTCAACCATGAAATTAGTCTTCTAGCAAGAAAAAATGCTCCGCTGGTGGTGCTTTTTTTGTCATCCACATCTCCTGCCCAATTAGCATCTGTGTATGCACATAAATCAAAATTTTCATCTCTAGGATATCAAAAACCAAGATTTGTAGTGCCTTGTAGGTACCGGAAAATTCTTTTTACTGTTGATTCATGATTTTCTTTAGGATTACTCTAAAATGTTGAGACAATACATGCTGCATTCATAATATCAGGTCTTGTTTGTGTCAAATACAGTAAACCTTCTATCATAGACTTGTATCTAGTCGGATTAACAGGTGTCAATTCATCCTTCAAAGATAATTTATCAGTTGTAGTCATAGATGTGCTTACCAGTTTAGGGTTTTCAATGCCAAATTTATTTAGTAAATCCTTCAAGTACTTAGATTGACATAAGAATATATCTTTATCAGTCCGTGAAATCTGCAATCCTAAAAAGAATTTTATCTCCCCAATCATAGACATTTCAAATTCTTGCTGCATTTTATTAGAAAAGTCTTTGCACAATCCATCTTCTCCTCCAAAGATTATATCATCAATAAAAACTTCAATAACCAACATGTCATCATTAGTCACTTTGTAGTATAGATTGTTGTCAGCATTACCTTTAGTTTATAAAAGCTTCAAAAGATATTTGTCCAATCTAGCATACCAAGCTCTAGGAGCTTGCTTTAGTCCATATAAAGCTTTCCTTAACCTGCAAACCATATCTTTGTCATCTGTCAAAGAAAATCCATCAGTTTGTTCAATATAAACTTCTTCTTCAAGATCTCCATTCAGAAATGTACATTTAACATCCATTTGATATACTTTATAGTTCTTGTGTGTTGCAAAAGCCAATAAAAGTCTGACTGCCTCAATTCTAGCGACCGGTGCAAAGGTTTCATTGTAATCAATCCCTTCTTTCTGTCAATATCCCTTACACACTAGTCTTGCTTTATTTCTGATTACCTTTCCATCTTCATTAAGTTTATTTCTAAAAACCCATTTAGTTCCAATTACATTTTGTCTTTAGGTTGGGGAACTAATGACCAAGTGTTATTCCTTTCAATTTGTTCCAATTCATCTTCCATAGCTTTAATCCAATATTTATCTTCACATGCTTCATTAATTGATGTAGGTTCAATTTGAGAAATAAGACATACCTCTTCATTTCTCAATCTCCCTCTAGTCATAACTCCTTGAAACTTGTTTCTAATTATCTGATCTTCAAAGTGGTTCAATCTTACATACCAGGGTGTTTTTACTTGTTATTGTTCTTCAGTAATTGTTGAATCCTTAGAAGATGCTGGTGTAACTGAATCAAAATTCTATATCAGTGTACTCATAGCAGGTTCATTTGTGATTATCTCTATTGCCAGTTCAGAGTCCATTGACCTTGAATTTACTCTAAACTGTTCATCAATCTTCACATTTGCACTCTCAACAATTTTTTGCAATCTCTTGTTAAAACATCTATATGCTTTTCTCTTAGATGAATAACCAAGAAATATTCCTTCATCACTTCTAGGATCAAATTTTCCAATATGCTCATCTCTTCTAATATAGCATTTACTTCCACATATTCTGAAACATTTAAGAGTAGGAGTATTACCAAACCATAGTTCATGAGGGATCTTACCGGTTTCACCTTTGATGTGAACTTTGTTGAATGTTTAAACTGTTGTATTGAGCACTTCTCTCCAATATATATGAGGTAGATTTTCTTCTATATCATACTTTTAGCTGCATCCAAGATATTTCCATTTTTCCTCTCAACAACTCCATTCTGCTAGGGTGTTCGAGGTGTTGATAACTGTCTTATGATCCCATTCACTTCACAGAATGTATTAAATTCCTTATATGTGAATTCACCTCCTTGATTTGATCTCAAACATTTGATTTTCTTGTCAGTTTCATTCTCTACCATCACCTTGAATAGTTTGAATTTCCCAAAAGCTTTAGATTTCTCCCTGAGAAAAGTAACCCAACACATTCTAGAATAGTCATCAATGATTAGCATAAAATACCTATCTCCTTGTATACTTCTAGTTCTTGCTAGACCACATAAATCAATATGAATTAAATCAAGAACATTGTTAGATTTCTTTGGAATACTCTTGAAAGTTGCTCTAACTTGCTTTCCAAATTGACATTCCTTACATACTGGATTGTGAGGTTTAACAATCTTAGGTAAATCTCTTACTACCTTAGTTGTATTGATTTTCACAATGCAATTAAAATTTACATGACAAAGTCTCTTATGCCATAACCAACTTTCATCAATATGATCAATTAAGCATGCTTTCTCATTGTTATTCAAATGAAAGATATTACCTCTAGTCTGATTACCAGTTGCAATTTCCAAACCAGTTCTGTATAAGATTTTGCATTTACCATTCTTGAATTGTACCTGAGATTCTTTCTCAACTAATTGACCAACACTCAAAAGATTATGCTTCAAACCTTCAACATAGTAAACATTATCAGTATTGTGCTTACCATCAAAAGATATAGTTCCTTTTCCTTTGATCATACAAGCTTTTATCATCCCCAATTCTTACTAGACCTCCATTGTAATCCCGAAAGGTTAAGAATTTACTCTTATCAACAGTCATGAGATGTGAATATCTTGAATCAATAATCCATTCATCCTTATCTTCAATTTTAGCTGTCAAGGCCTACTCTATCGATTGAACAGTAGGTGTCGGTTGATCTTCTATTATAGCAAGAAAAGCCCATCCATTGTCTACCGGATCCTCATCAGAATCATCAGTAACTCCTTCATCGACATAATAACAAGATTTGTCTCTATTTTTCTTAAACTTGTATCTCTGATAATCAGGGTTAGGCTTATATGTTCTTTTAGCTTCTTCTCTTAATCTTGCATGTCTATCAGGACACATAGAAGCCACATGACCAATCTTATTACAGTTAAAACATTTAAAAGGTGCTTTACCTTCATACTTACTTCCAACTGGACCTTTAGGCATTTTCCTTGCAAATAGTGCTTCAAGCTCTTCCAGTTCTACATTCTCCTTCCTGATATCTTCAAGTTCTCTTGCATAAAAGGCTTTCCAATCAGATTTCTTAGATGATGATGATGATGCTACAGATGATGATGATGCTTTGAAAGCTAGATCTGTCTTAGTAGTAGCAGCAGGACAAAATTCCTCAAGTTCAAAAGCTGAAAGTTTTCCAACCAAAGTGTCTCTAGATACTGATGCATTAGGCATTGTTCTTAATTCATTTATAGTAGTAACTATCATTTTATATGCCGGTGGAAAATCTCTTAAAACTTTAGAAATAATCTCATCTTCACTTAAGGTTCCTCCACACCATTGTATACCCAAAACAATTTCATTTACTCTTTCCATAAATGCAGAAATTATTTCATCTTCTTCCATTTTCAGATTTTCATACCTGAACCGGAAGCATTCAAGTTTTGCAATTTTGACTGTGGAATCTCCTTCATTCAATGTTTCCAATTTGTCCCAAATAGCTTTAGCAGTAGATCTGTCTGATAATCCCATGATTTGCTGATCTGACAATGCACTCAAAAGTGCTTCTCTTGCTTTGCAATCATTTTCCTCATCTTTAGCCAAGCTTGGTGGATTAGGTTGACCTTGAGTAGGATCAGTATAACCATTCTTTGTAACATCCCATATGTCCTTTCCAATGCAATTCAAATGTGTCTCCATCTTGGTCTTCCATATGCCATAGTTAGTTCCATCAAGTTTAGGACTGTCCTTCCTAAAATAGTTAGAAGACATTGGATCTCCTCAAGTTGTTAAACTTCTGCAAAAAGAGGACTAGGCTCTGATACCAATTGTTAGGTCCCGGAGGCAACTGAGAGGGGGGGTGAATCAGTTTTCAAATACATTCAAACCAAAATTAACTTAACCAAAACTTAATGCTTAATGCTGGTAAGCCAAACTTTATGGCAATAGATAGTTTTATCAGTTAATTGTAGTACCGGTAAAGATTAATGCATGAAATAGAAAGACAATAACATCCACAACACATAACACATATATTTGTATGTGGAAACCATGTAAGGGGAAAAACCATGGTGGGAAGCCTTACCCACAATTAGATGATACTACTACAAATAGTATATGTGTACAATATGGATTCTACACATGCAAAAAGGCCAGTTGGGTAGAGCTCACTGCTCAATCACAAAATGGGAGTCACACTGACTACAATTGGATGGTTAAATCCAATGATAATGTACTGCTCAAAATAGCATCTTCATATGTTGGATTCAATACCGGTTAAGTTTTGATTATCTTCTCAAAAACATTCCTTCAACCTTCAAATGATGTCTGTGTGTATAACTCTACTTATTTTCGCATATACCCTATAACAATCCTTTTCCAATCACATATCAATCTCACAAATGAGATCGTACATTTATACCATAACCTAAGACCAATTGAATAGGTTAGCTCACTAAAATATATTACAATAAAATCAATTACAAATAAATCAATAAGCGATGCATCATGTCGGCTCAATGTATTTACAATAGTAATAAATCATCTCCATAACGTATCGTGCTGATTTGGAATAGATATGCATGCCGATGCATAACCTGGACCTATTTGTCGGTAATAACAAATATGCAAACCCGAATAGATAAATAACCAAATCGCCAAAACCAAGTGATCAAATAATGTCTTCGACATAACCAGGTAGTCTTCAAGTCATTCCAAGTGTCGGTGTACAATATACCCTGTTAGTGAACCAAATACCGATGATTGTGCATAAGTCATTGACTTGCCAGTGAACATAACCAAAGATCTCCAAGTGCTGATAAGTGTTGACAAGTGTTGACATCAATGACAAAACCATATCAACATATCCAAAATACCAACATAACGAAGTGTGGACCACCAAGGAAGGTCATCGAAGGGCCTTGGTGTTGGCAACAACAATGAAGGAAAACTAAGAGGGGGGTGAATAATTTTTTACCAGATTAAACAATTTAAGCACAAACTCAAATTTGATCAATTGCAGAAAGAATAAAGATAAAGACAATAATAAAAATACGCACAATACCAATATTTTTGACGTGGAAAACCCGGTTAAGGGAAAAGCCATGGTGGGAACCTACCCATAATAAGATAATACTCTGCAGTAGTATGTGTAAATATTACAATGGGGAATGCACATACATTTAGGCACACTGCCTAGAGCTGACTGCTCAAAATATAATGACCCAAAAGGCTCCAACCCTAAGGGAAGGTTCACTACCTTACAATATCATTCGGACTTGTAAAGCGAAAAATCGTGATCAAACCCTAGTTGCTCTCCCCTCTTCCAACTCCAAGGAGAGAGAAGGGAGGTTCACTAGGGTTGATGGTTTTCACTTAGGGGAGAGACTTTACATTCAAAAGAGGGGTTGAAACCCACAAGATCCAATCCCACACAATGCAAGATTGGATGCTAAATGTGTTTCAAGGGTTAAGAAAGCAAGGCTACCCTCTTTTGTAAAGAATGTTGATAGAAGAATTAAGCTAGGAATGCATAGAAAGTGACGAAGATTTGCTTATAAACTGAGATAGGGATATAGGATGAAGCTGCAGACCTGGAATTAGCAGTAAAATGTCGATATGGCGCTGTCCTGCAAATTTGAGCAAAAGTTGTCAGGACGATGGCGCCTGGCGTGCACACGGTCCTCCGAAAAATCCGCGAAACGAAGGGGGATCTGTTCGTCTCTGCACAAGGATTCCAGATCTTCAATTTCAGCCGCGTACCTGCAACCTACACACAGAAAAGCGAAAACGATTGGGGGGTTAGGGATTAGGGGTTTGCCTTTAGGTCAAACCCCGGTTTTGGAATTAACCAAGAAATGAGAAATTGCTGTAAATGTAATGTAAAACAAGTACTAATACCTTGTTGTAAGGATGTTTGTATCCTTATGTGGGAAGGTATAGATGTTGTTGTTTGTTGTATTGTTGTATGTTGTATGTAGCATGTAGTATGTGATCTCCTCTTCAATGGTTGAATCCTTGTCTTGAATGCAACACTTAGCCTTGAATGGAGACTTAGAATGATCAATTGCTTGAAAGAATGCTTGAATGCTTGAATGCTTGAGTATAGTTTCCACGCTTTTTCCCTCATGTATGTATCTATCCAAATGAGAGAGGAAAATGTAGTTTATATACTTGTCATTTAGGGCTGATAGACTGATTTTCCCGACCTTAGGCTGACCAGGAAAGATAATTTTCCAATTTGCAAACATAAAGACCCGAAGTCCAAAAGAGACCGGGCCCAAAATAGGACCCAGGGACCAGAGCGCTGGGTGCCATGGTCCTGGAGGACCAGGGCGCTGGGCGCTCTGGTCCCACCTCCCGGGACAGTAGGGTGCAAAGGAGGTTCAGGCCAGGGTGCAAGAAAATGCAGTTTTTGGTGTCATAATTAGATTTCGGGGTCTCCATTCAGGTTGCGTGTTGCGTCGCCATCGTGAAGACCGAAATGCGGTCGAAATTGCAAGTGTCACAATTTTAGGATGCTACATTTAGCCCCCACTTTAGCAGGAGTATAGGCGTACGCTCATACTTCCGATAAAGTACAAGGAAACAACATTGAAATACTTTCACCACGTCAAGGAGGCAAGATACACCAAGCCCCCAGTGGACTAAGGATCTTACGACTTCGATTGACAAAGTAAAAGGGAAGATCACGAGGGAGAACCATGACTGTCAGTAGTAAGGTTCCCTCACTATGAGTCATGCAAGAAAGATATCAAAAATTTTCAAGGCAAAGCTAAATTTGTCAAGAAATTTTCAAGTATCTTGAAAAGATATGAACGGGATGTATGCCCCCCTACGTTAAAGCGATCGCACACACCTCACTGGGGGTGATTGCTTTAAGGTAGTGATACATATACGAAATGAGAAAGGAGCACGTTATCACAGGGATTTAGCCCCCAAGTGTGAGATAAGCCCAAGGATAATAGACACAAAACACAAAGTACAAGGTGACTTCGCTTTCCTCGGGGTCAGTATGCTGTATGATAATTCATGTATATCATATGTATGTATGCATAATTGTTCTTCATTCCCCAATCAAGGAAGGTCACCTAGAAGAAGGGAACACATGTGTCTTTTGAGTCAACATGAGAGAGATTGAGAGATCTCAATGCTTTGCATCGTCCTCAAGTAGACAACACTAAGGACAACAAATAGAAGAATGAGAATAACACATAGAGGAAGTAACAAAAGAGAGGGGGAGAGAATCTGCTATGCTAATGAAACTAGTCTAGCACGTCATCTACCCCCCGATCTTGCTGATCAATGTTTCGGGAAGGTAGGGAACACGCTAGAGGAGGAACATCCAACACAGCAGATGGAGCTATCACAAGATCCAAACAAGGGCCATGTTCATGTTCCGAGCCACGTTGTTCTTGTCTAGGAGCTAGGATAAGTGCTTTAGAAAATTTGTTAGATAAATGGTTATCAATATCAACAAGTTCATATTCACTATCAGAAGCAAGAGAAGTAACATGTTCATCATGAATAACATTTTCATCTATATCATCATCAAGATTTATAAAAATAGGATCTTTAACTCGTACAGGATCAAGACCATCATGCATCTTATGTTTAGGAGATTTCGGCTCAATTTCCGGCTGAGGAGAAAATGGAATAATGCTTGTTGAAGGTGTTTTTGGAGATTGCAAAGTTTGAGAAGTAGCTGCTTGAGCTCTAAGACGACGCTTTCGTCGACGTTCGCGTGCAGAATGATTTCGTCTAGTCTTAGTAGGAAGTGGAGAAGATTGAGGAGGAGGAATGTTCTCATCCTTATCACTTGGGTGTTTAGGTTGTGGTCTCTTAGGCTGGATAATAGGAGAAGAAGAAGGTCTCTTCTCTCTATAAAAAGAAGGAGGAGGGACTGCTCCATACAAAGGAGGAATATTTGGTTTAGGAAGAAGACCAAGTCCATCATGACGAGGAGGTATAGGTCTACTCTTAGAAGGTTTATTAGGCATAGACATAGTCACATCCATAGGGATGGGTTGGGAATCTTCTTGAGGAAAGACATTAGTTTTATCTTTCAAAGGAAGAACTTCCTTCTCAAGAATGATAGGAATATCAAGTTTGGGTGTTCTAGGTTCACTTAGAGATAGGATCATATCTGTTTTCCACTTTTGATAAGATTTGAAAAGATGATCACTTCGCGGAGGAAGAGATTGAAACTGTTTAGGCCAAAAGTAATCAATAGGAACGCTAGAAGTTCTTTCAGCTGGTTTAAAGAGACTATGATTGACAGTAACAACTTCACCATTATGGGGAAATTTCAAACACTTGTGAATAGGAGAAGCAATAGCTTTCATGGAAGATAGCCAAGGATAGCCAAGCTTCACACGAAATTGTTCGGAAGATGGAATAATAGCAAAGTTCACATCAAGGGATTTGTTATGGACCTCAATAGTTAATGTAATAGAACCAATTGCAGGAGAAGAAAATGCATCAAATAATTTCACAACCACATTTGTTTCATCATAGATCACTTGATTCAATTGCAAAGTAAAAAGAAATTCTTCAGTAATGACATTAACCATACAAGAAGGGTCAATAAGCACTCCACGGCAAGGTGTATTCTTGACTTTTGCAACTATATATAAAGGACCATCAGGTGCCCTGATAGTTTCACTAGAATCAAATGTGATGGAAGGTTCTTTAGGGATTTTCTGCTGCTCTACAAAGTTAATCACATTCGGAGTCATAGACACGAGATCATCAGGTGAGACAGAGGAATCAGTAGTATCAATCGCATTAGAGGTATGAGAAGGCAATGGATCAGTGAAAATCTGAAGATTTTGGTTACGAGGAGCTACAGATGTATTGCCTTTATCATTCACACCAGAAACAGAGATAGTATTATTATCAATCAAATCTTGAATTTTACCCTTTAAAGAAAAACATTTTTCAGTATCATGCCGAGGTTGACGATGAAATTGACAAAAAGATTTGTTATCAAAATAAGGTGAAGTAATCTTTGCAGGATCAATTTGCCTTATAGGAGGAAGAGTAAGCACATTTTGTTCCAATAACTTATTCATAATACTATGCAATGATTCATTCAAAGGAGTATACTTTCTTTCTTTCTTGAAAAATTTAGAAATAGGAGGCACACCTGATGCTGCATTCACATTGTTGTTGATGATGTTTTCATTGAATTTGATGGACTCTCTATTCGGTTTAAACTTCCCAAATGGTTGTTGACTACTATCACCCTTATCACTCGGAGCCATAGGATGTGATTGTTCCATTTGACTCACAGTCAGTTGATAATTGTGAAGAGTTGCGCACAACTGTTGGAAAGAAGTAAACTCAGAAAACAGGAGTTTGTCTCGAATATCTTTTTGTAAATTAGAAATGAAGATTCTTTGAATATCATTGTCAGGCACTGGAAAAGAAATTTGAGCATACAAATGCTTATATCTACCAATGAAATCAGTCACTTTTTCTTTAACACCTTGTTTACAATGCATTAAATCAATCAAAGTAACTTTAGGACTTATATTGTTTTGAAATTGTTGAATGAAAGCATTTGTAAGTTGTTCGAAAGAAGTAATAGAATAGGAAGGCAACGAGCAATACCATTGTAGGGCTTTGTCTCTTAATGTTCTAGTAAACAATTTTGCAAGCAACCTTTGGTCATAAGCAAAATCAGTACATATTGTTTGAAAGGTCTTAACATGTGTTAGAGGATCACCCTTACCATTATAAAGCTCCAAATGTGGAATTTCAACATGTTTAGGGGGAATAGCTCGAACAATATCAAGAGAAAGTGGGCTCGCAACATCAAATCTGGGCACACTAAACTTAGATTGATTCATAGAGGCAATTTGTTGCTGTAAAGAAGAGACAGTTTGTGCAAGATTGTTAATGGTCACTTCAGTCGAAGAGTTCATATTAGACGTGTTAGATTGTGATGGAGGTGTTATGTTATTGAAAGAAGGTAGAGAGTAAGGTGGTGGGACACTATGATAGTTAGTCCTAGGAGATGATTGGATAGGAGGAACACTACAAGGAGGAATGGAATGGTTAAATGAATTGCCCCCTTGCGTCATGTTCATTTGTGGTGATATAATAGGAACACTCACTGCAGGAATGAATGAAGAAGTCGGATTGAATGAAGGAAAAGGGTTAATTGAAGAAGAGGGATTTCCCCCATGACTGGTGATCATAGGAGGGATGTCTTGTGTTGAAGTAGTCATTATGTTTGATGTAAAAGTAGGTATGCTAGCAATAGAAGTCGTCAAAGGAATAGAACGATTGTCCTGAGTAGGAGGTTGTGTATAACCTAAGGTTTCGGCACAAATTTTCATAGGCATCACATTTGAATCCACAATGTGTGCAATACCACACAAAATATCAATTCCATTCTTATCACTTTGAAGCATACGTTTTAGACCCTTAATTAAAGGAAGAGCTTGACTATCAGGGTATTGTTGAGACATCCATTGTTGAAAATCGTCAAATTGGTTATCCAATTTTGAAAGTTATTCTACAGAAACCTCATGGAGAGCTTCTTAATCATTAAGAGGATTAGAGGAATTACCCATGTCCTCGTTAAAAAGACCATTCAAATTAGGTTCCATCTCCTCAGTAATTAAACCTTGGAAAGACTTAATTCTAAGGCTTCGCCTAACGGGAATAGTGTAAGTAGGACTTATTGTTGTAAAACTCATGCACTGAAGAAAGAGAGAAGATTTTGAATTTTAGAGGTAGCAAATTTCAGTAAAACCAGCCAATCTTCCAGATTTAAGCTGTTAAATGCAATCAGGACAATCTCCCGAAATTTCGAAAAAAATGTCCGGGACCGTGGCGCTCGGAGTGCACACGGTCCTCGCAACTTTTTTCCAAATTTGCAGGGATGAAAGTTATGATGATTTTACAGCTAATCTGAAAAAATTGAGTGATTTTACGATCTGTAGATAGGCCAAATTAAAATTGCAATTTCAAAATTGAACCCTACCAAGATTGTCGAAAAATGCAAAATTTGAATTTTGAAAAAGAGAGGGAAACTGAAATTTTAAATTTTATGATTTTAGAGAGAATGTTAAGAGCAATGCAAGTTTTGAATTTTGAAAGTTGACTCAATTTCACGCAAAATTCAATTCTGAAAGCGGAAATCAAAGTTGTTGTAATTAAGCACTTAATTTCAAAAGTCACAAATTGCAAAAATTTGAATGAATTACTGAAATTTCGAATGAATGATAACACACTTTTCAAATTTAGGATAGTAAGAAACACAATTTTGACACAAATTTCAATTTCAACAATTTTTGAATGATTAGAAGCCTTAATCCAAGCAATCGCTAGACCAATTTTGACTGTAATTTTGAAGGTGTTAAAATTGATAAAATCAGCCAAAATTCTGGATTTTAGCAGGAAAATACAGTAAGATCTAGCTCCCAAAATTTTGGAAAAAATGTCGGGGACGATGGCGCTCGGGGTGCACACGGTCCTCGCAACTTTTTTCCAAATTTTCAGGGATGAAAGATATTATGATTTTATTGCGGAATCCAAAGTTACAGCTGATTTGGGGATGTTTTGATCGGTGAAATTGTCGGACAAAGGTTGAATCAAGAGGGTTTCAAAAATTAGGGTTTTGACACTTAACCACTTAATTTTCAGAATTAAAGCACAAATATGAATTGATAATTTGTAATAGAAGGGCAGATTTGAAACAAGCATTAACAATTAAACATTTCACAAGCTTAATTACTAAAAAGAAAATTTAGGGTTTTTATGCAATTAACCTCTAAAATTTTGCAAAAGATCAAACATGGAAATGTAATCAAGGAATCCAATTTTTAGATCTAACTATGAATAATCAGAAAGGATGTTCACGTCGGGTTCACCAAAATCTAAAGCGAAAAATCGCGATCGAACCCTAGTTGCTCTCCCCTCTTCCAACTCCAAGGAGAGAGAAGGGAGGTTCACTAGGGTTGATGGTTTTCACTTAGGGGAGAGACTTTACATTCAAAAGAGGGGTTGAAACCCACAAGATCCAATCCCACACAATGCAAGATTGGATGCTAAATGTGTTTCAAGGGTTAAGAAAGCAAGGCTACCCTCTTTTGTAAAGAATGTTGATAGAAGAATTAAGCTAGGAATGCATAGAAAGTGACGAAGATTCGCTTATAAACTGAGATAGGGATATAGGATGAAGCTGCGGACCTGGAATTAGCAGTAAAATGTTGATACGGCGCTGTCCTGCAAATTTGAGCAAAAGTTGTCACGACGATGGCGCCCGGCGTGCACACGGTCGTTCGAAAAATCCGTGAAACGAAGGGGGATCTGTTCGTCTCTGCACAAGGATTCCAGATCTTCAATTTCAGCCGCGTACCTGCAACCTACACACAGAAAAGCGAAAACGATTGGGGGGTTAGGGATTAGGGGTTTGCCTTTAGGTCAAACCCCGGTTTTGGAATTAACCAAGAAATGAGAAATTGCTGTAAATGTAATGTAAAACAAGTACTAATACCTTGTTGTAAGGATGTTTGTATCCTTATGTGCGAAGGTATAGATGTTGTTGTTTGTTGTATTGTTGTATGTTGTATGTAGCATGTAGTATGTGATCTCCTCTTCAATGGTTGAATCCTTGTCTTGAATGCAACACTTAGCCTTGAATGGAGACTTAGAATGATCAATTGCTTGAAAGAATGCTTGAATGCTTGAATGCTTGAGTATAGTTTCCACGCTTTTTCCCTCATGTATGTATCTATCCAAATGAAAGAGAGAAATGTAGTTTATATACTTGTCATTTAGGGCTGATAGACTGATTTTCCCAACCTTAGGCCGACCAGGAAAGATAATTTTCCAATTTGCAAACATAAAGACCCGAAGTCCAAAAGAGACCGGGCCCAAAATAGGACCCAGGGACCAGGGCGCTGGGCGCCATGGTCCTGGAGGACCAGGGCGCTGGGCGCCCTCGTCCTGAAGGACCAGGGCGCTGGGCGCTCTGGTCCCACCTCCCGGGATAGCAGGGTGCAAAGGAGGTTCAGGCCAGGGTGCAAGAAAATGCAGTTTTTGGTGTCATAATTAGGTTTCGGGGTCTCCATTCAGGTTGCGTGTTGCGTCGCCATCGTGAAGACCGAAATGTGGTCGAAATTGCAAGTGTCGCAATTTTAGGACGCTACAGGACTACAATCCAGTTAAGATGAATTGAAATAATAACATCTTATAATGCTTGATGACAGTTCTGATTAAGCTCATTTGTCTGCTCTACAACAATCTCTGCTCAATACATCACACTAAAGGATAAATTATCTTATGTGCACATATACCACTCTCTGATAATGCAAACACAACAACCTTACACAAATTACATGAATCTAACACCTATTTATACAATTCATCAACCTTGACTACAAGGTTGGCCAAACCCTCAACCCTTAATTACATCACACGATACATAAATAAACCACCGAACCAGTACAATGCCATATATGACATAGCATGGACCTAAATCAAATCCTTAAACACGCATCACCACCATAAATCTCTCCAAGATCAATCGCAACACGCTACATCACTGAAAATACCACATAACATGATTAATATCATTGGACCTAAAAGATCTTCAAGAATGCACACAATGATCAATACGGACCACCAAAACAAATAGGATATGATTAGGAAACACCAACAAGAACATTAGAATCATTTGCAATAGCTGCACCAACACCACTTATTCAAATATTCATCGATCAACACACTAACACTCAAGAACACTTATCAACAACAATTTGGACTAGAAAGATAACTTGCGGAGCACCAAATCATGAACCATCTAAAATGAAGATACACATGAACATGTCAAATACTCTCTCAAATCCGCAACCAAAGATATGATTATACTGAAGCACAATAGATCAAATACCAAAACACTGAAACACAAAATGCTAAAAACTGATCTTCATACCGGAATCCACAAGTTGACGAAATCACCACATGGAATCAATAAAGAATGAAATATCTCTTGTTGATTCAGCATCCCAAATAGATAAACCAACCAGACCAACTCACTGCAATCACCAGATCACCAAACACATCAAAGCATAGGAATATGTCGACATCAATGACAACAATATATCCTAGTAGCAACAATATCCAACACTAGGAATATTGTACATGGTTCCAATTAGATCCGCAAGTCGAGAAATCACTCCACAAGAGAAGAAATCTCCAACTAGCTGTTAACCTCAAAAACTGTTCCAGAAGCAAGAAACAACCAATCCGGAAGCAATAACTTGTCGGAAAAGGGTCCAAATGAACTAGAAATCTAGAACAAGGAATAAGAACACATCTGGAAGCCAAGAATCTGATCCGCAATGGAAAATGAATAACTACTAGAGAATTTTGGAAGTAACACAGAAACTGCAACACAAAACAAAAATAACTAAAAAGAAAATATATTTTTGGTTGATGCAAGATTTCTCAACAACCAGGGACGCTCCTACATCAAAATGTGATGTTGATGGTTGTCATTGATGTCAACATATTGTTTTGAAATTGGTGACTCAGAAGATGTGTTCCAGGAATGTTTGGTACTCCAAAATATGTGCTATAGTTGATATTCAGTACTAATTATTTGTGATGATGGTGATCCATATTTCTCCTCTTACCTGATATGGCATTTATTGATTGTATTCATGAGTATCTTGATTTAATTCTTATTTTTTCTAATTTGGGTAGTTCTATTTTGGGTTTGGTTCGATCCAGAATTGGAGTTTGAGCAGTGACATTTATGTAGCATATGAGTCATGATTTGGGTCTGATATTTGTGATGGATGTAACATGTTGATTTGATCAATGAAGTGCATTGTGGTATAGTCTACTTATAATTAATTCCCTATTGAATATTGTTGGGAAGTTTTCTGGAACAGTGTGTTGTAATTGATGTCAATATATTCTACTATGTATTCTAGTGTTGCAGTTAGGTTGGATGAGTTGGTTTAGCCCATGTGTTGTAGATGAGTTGATGCAATTTAACGGGTTTTGAGATATGTATGTTTAGTTGATTCAAAAGAAGTTTCAAAGGTCCACATGTTGATTTGATCGAGTTATGAGGTGTGGTATGAGGATGTTATTCAGTTGTTTGTGTTATTAAATATTCTAGTTTGTGCTTTGTATTGCCCGAAATTGTAATATTTTTAGTTGTGGATGTGTGTCCTTAGTTCAATTGGTTCATGATTTGGAAATCCACAAGAGAATATTTCATGTTGACAGCCGGTTATGTTGATGTTTTTGAACTCCAGTAGAGAGATGACGATGATTCTTGTAATCTGAGTTGTCAAGTAGTTGTTGTAGTGCAATCCACATTGATTGTGAATGTTTCTAGATCATGTTCTATGTGTATTGACAATCCGTATTTATTATTGTGCGTTTTATTGAAGATTTTCCTTATCTGGTGATCTTCTTCGTGTTATGCGACATTCATGATGTGGTAGCTTGTTACGGCTGACTGAGGCATAATTGTTGGAGGTGTTGCATGTTTGTGGTGGTTATTTTGGTCCGAACTATGTCTTAGCCGATATTGTTTTGGTTCACATGCATTGTTATAGCATGTGTAATTATATTTTTATAATATGTAGCATGTGTTGAGTCGACCTTGAAATATAAGTTGATGACTTGTATAAATGAATGTAATAATCATTGATAGGTATCATGTTATGTGTAAATATTGTATCAATCATTCAGTAGTAGGGAAGTTGTGCAAAGAAGTGTGTTGCAGAGAAGGCTTGACAATGAGCTTAACTAGAACTGTACTCAAGCATGTTGAGATGCTATTTCATCAGTTCATGATTCTTTGGATGTAATCCAAATGCTTTTGTAGGTCAGTGAGACTTCCTGTAAGGCAATGAGCCTTCCCTAAGGGTTGTAGCCCTTTTTGGGTTTCTTGTTTGAGCAGTGAGCTCTATGTAGTGTGCCTGAATGCACGTGTATTCCCCATTGTAATATTTCACTTACTCCTAACAGGGTATTATCTCATTGTTGGTAGATTCCTACTATGATTTTTCCCTTAACCGGGTTTTCCATGTCAAAAATATTGGTGTTATGTGTGTTATTGATGTGGTGTTGTTTCATGCTTTAAACTATTAATTATCAGATTTGATTTGTGGTTTAATTTGTAGCAAGTTTTTGGGCAAACTGATTCATCCCCCCTCTCAATTTGCTCCATAGTTGCCAATATTCCCACCACCAAAATGTTTAGTGGTGACCTATTTTTGAATCTCTGTTTTGGCCGACTTAGAAGATTATGTTTATCAGAGACAATATATATAAGAATATGATCTAATTGTGTTGATGTATGGAAGATGTGCAAAACTAAAATATGAAAATCCAATTGATGTTGATGTGCAAAGTGTGTTGTTGAGAAACACCAAAAGCAATTTCGACATTGCAACTTATATATGAGTGGTGGATTCTCTTTTCTTTCTTCTTCCTTTGGCAGTGAACCTTTCTGGGTAGTGAGCCACCCTTTGTAAAAATCACCTTAACCTGTGATATATATTGAGAACTAACATTCTCCATGGTTTTTCCCTTTGGGGGTTTTCCACGTTATATCTGGTTTTCTTTGCGTGATCTATTTTGTGTATGTATTTTCATGTTAAATATATGTTCTATTTAATTATACTGGTCATTCCAGATTCATGAAAGAACTAAGAAAATATTTAAGTTGTCAATTGATTCATCCCCCCTCTCAATTGCCTAGATATTTAGCATGCTTAAGTGGTATTATAGGTCTTGTAGGTTGGAATGTCGGGTGGAACAAAATGACATTTTCAGCTTTTGGTTGTCAATGTTTCCCTGGGGTGAGAGAGGAGCAGTGAAGGAGATTGTTTTTGATAGGGGATGGACACACATTGAATGCCATGAATATCATCCTCGGTGCCAGCCTAGGTGGAGAGCATCAACATGACAAGGAGATATTTCAGGCTTTCTTTTTTTCAATTGTACAAACTTTGAGATCCATGGAGATAGGTTACTAGATTGGAAACAAATTTGTGGCCCCTGCATTCTAGATGAATTTTGCAGACCAAATCTTTGAGATTGAACTGGGCAACCTGTATAAGCCCCTTTCTTATCTCTTTGGGAGTGTGATTGAAGGTGGGGGAGATTTAGAGGATCCTACCAACATTGAACTAGAAGGTAAAGGATGCATTCCTTTGAGAATTATATGGAAGGAGTTTTAGGATGGGGCAAAGAACAACGAGTTCAGGAGATTGCACAAAATGGTCTACTCGAATGATGCTCCCTTTTATGGGAAAGGAGGTCGCAAAGTCATGAATCTGTGTAGAGGGATTGCATATTTTTGTAGGAATTTTGTATTAGGATTTAAGAGTTCTAGTTGTAGTAGTGTTCTATATTTTTCAATGTCTTTCTCTTTGGTTGCTATGTAAAAGTTTTGATATCAATATAAGGCTTCACCCCCATATAGGTAGAACATATCTAAAACAAAAAAAATAAAAAATCTAAATATACAACTTATAATACAAATTATTCTTCTAAATTTATTTATTATTCTTTCTATTTGATTTTATACATTTTTTCAATAAATTAATTTATATAATATTATATTAAAAAAACTATATATTAGTCATGCATTATATTTATAGTTTATAAAATATTATATAAAATTTAGATTTATATATAATTAAATAATAAATATATGTGTTAAAATATATTTAATATAAAAATACATATTTTTATATTAATGTTACTATATTGGTATCAAGATTCAACTATGTAAAACTATAATTGGATTTGCTATTGAAAATATCCCCTACTTATCAATATAATAATATTTTTAAAAATTTACATTATATAAAATTAAAATATACAATAATAAAAATAAATAAATTTAATATACAATTATAATATAATGTTACACTTAAACTATATATATATATATATATATATATATATATATATATAATTTTAATTTAAGTTTCAATTTATTTCCCTTATGGTTCAACTAATAGCAATGCCATGGCTTTGTTTTATGAGTGGTTTTGGTGCACCATCCCTTTCCCGTTGAAAAAGAAGCCCAAAACTCTCCCTATCACATGTCATAGCAATTGTGTGGGTTGTTTATCTACTAGCCCTAGACATGAGTGGCCAACAAGGGCTTGCACTTTCTTGTGTTGTTGCTACTTCCACCTCCTCTCATAGGTTAATGGTTATCAATACAGGTCGCACGTGGAGGGATGACTTATCACATGTCATAGCAATTGTGTGGGTTGTTTATCTACTAGCCCTAGACATGAGTGGCCAACAAGGGCTTGCACTTTCTCGTGTTGTTGCTACTTCCACCTCCTCTCATAGGTTAATGGTTATCAATATGGGTCGCATGTGGAGGGATGACTTATCGCAAAATATCTCCCTAATGTTTTTAATTATAAAAAATACAATCCATTTTTAATATAGGTGCTAGTTATATTGTTTAATGTTAAAGTTTGTTATTTTTATTAAAATACACTTTTATGGACAAGGTTTGTATTAAAATTTAAATTTGTTAACTTGAGAGTAATTAATTTTTTTTTAATTTTTCTTTAATTTGACGAGTTATTTTATTTAATAATTTTAGTTATTTAAAAAAAATATGTTGGCTTTGTTTTAATTTATATTTATATTTATAGAAGGCTAGGATAAATGATATCACCTAATAAAAATACATATACTTGGATGGCTCTGCGTTTGCATGGGTGTCGTGCTAGGGCCGATGTCCCCTAGCCTATGTCCTGTGCTCTGCTTGCTTCGTTCCGGGGGGGTTTCTCGCTTGCTGGGGGTCGGTTTTTGCTTGTTCGTGGTCAGGTTTCTAGGCTGCCGTAGGGTTTTTTTGCAACCCTTTTCTGTTTCTTCTACTCTGGGTCGCCGTTGGGGGTGTGTGGGGTTTGGAGTTGGGTTTTTCGCCCCTCTTCTTTTTCTTCTTTTGATATTTTCTCTGGGTCCATGGAGAATAGAGGATTATCCTCTTCTCAAACGATCTCTAGAGATGCGAATCCATCTCATTTGATGCATGCATGTGGAAAGGAACACATTAGTCATTCCCAATCAGGGGTAGGCATCTCTTCTTCAAAAGAGCCTTTTCACATGAAAAAGGTGAATGGTTGTTTGGAGAGATCCCAAGATTGTCTAGTTCTGGTTATTCAACTTGAGCAAATTTTGGAGGATGTTGAATATTGGTGTAATCATGCTCTCATATGCAAATTTATCGATCTTCGCCTCTCTATACATGTTTTAGAGTCTTGGGCACGTCATGTCTAGAATCCTAAAGGAGACATGGAGATACTTACGGTAGCCAATAACTATTTTCTGGTTATTTTTTCCAACCTGGCAGACAAGAACAAGGCTATTGAGGGTGGCCCTTATTTTTTCAACCAGGTGGGACTCTTTATCAAACCTTGGCATATTGGCTTTAATTCTATTGAGGAGCTTCCCTCTCATGTGCTCATGTGGGTCCGAATGCTGAGGCTTTCGTTGGAATTCTAGAGAGAATATATTCTTCACTCAATCTCAGTGCTTCTTGGTAAACCTGTGGGTTCGGCTTCACAAACTCAAGATTGAAAGGTATTTTCCTACACTCGTATATGTTTAGAAGTTGATTTAAATAATAATTTGCCAGACTCTATGGAAATTTGTTTGGGGACATCTTCTTGGATCCAACAGCTGGACTATGAGACCCTGCCATGTAAATGCATAATTTTTCATGAATATGGTCATTTATAGCGGAGATGTCCCATAAATAAATCTTCTAAACTGGCTATTTTTTATCCTCCCCACTTTTTTTGGGGGAAGATAAGGGGAAAGCCCCTATGCCTAATGGTAATGTTGATAAATATAGCTTCATTCCTGTCAAACCTCAGAATAAAGACAAAGGAAAGAAGAGAACCTGGTTGGATAGGCAAAATGATGTCACCCTAAATAGGTTTGGTTTTCTAAAGGATTTGGTCCAAGAGGAAGGAGTTCCAGTTGAAATGTCCTTGGGTGCCCAATTTCAACATGAGGTGCTGGATGGGGATTCCAAGAAAGAGGGTTGGGCCCTATCTTTGGAGAATCAACAGGATGTTCAAATGGTTATGGATTTCCCTTCCCATGTTCAGGACAACATAGATCTTAGTGGGTCATAGGTCCCTGAAGGTGCAGTGGTCATGGAATCTACTCCTCCTTCCACTATTGTGGCATCAGGTTCTATGAAGAGTAAAAAAGCCCTGCCTATTTTAGGCTTGTAGTAGAAGACCCTCAAAAAGGGTTCTTTAGATAAACCTTTAAAGAGTAGACGAAAAATGGATTAGGAAAAGGTTAAGCTTATTGGTGATACTTTGGTTGAGTTGGGGTCTATGAAGCCCATTGATTCCCACTTCTCTCAACCACATAATTGATTGTGCTCTCATGGAATGTAAGGGGGTTGAACAACATCCCTAGACAAAAGGTTGTTTGCAGATTAATTGACTCTGAGTCTCCTGATATTGTTTTTATTTAGGAAACCAAGCTTTCAGTGGATGGTTTGGCCAGTTGTGATTTATGTGTCTAGCCCTAGGGCCTTTGGCAAGGAGTGAGCTCTCATAGTAGTTCAAGGGGGGTTGCTTGCTTCTGCAACTTGAGGAAAGTTTCCCCTTTGTGGTGGTTTTCTAGCAGGTCTTCCATTTCTATGGTCACTTCTAGCTTTGAGACTGGAGAAAGATGCCTCTTCTCTAATATTTATGCTCCTACTAATCTTGTGGGTAAGTCACATATTTTGGCTCACATCGATCTTGTTCGGGCTCAAGATCCTTTTCTCCCCTGGATTTTGGCTGGAGATTTTAATGTCTTTACTAGTTTGGAGGAAAAGTGAGGCGGGTTATTCAGGCTTGATCCTTCTTGAAATTTACTCAGAGATAATATTGGGCTCTTGAATCTCATTGATGTGAAGACAATTAATTGTGTCTTTACATGGAATAATAGGAGGAGTGTTGTTGAGGCTATCTCTGAAAGGCTTGATAGATTTTTGGTTTTCTGCTATTGGGTGCATGATAGGTGGTCCACTAGTTTAGAAATTCTTGATTGGAGGGGCTCTGATTATTGGCCTATTAAGCTTTCTATTACATCTTTTAGAACCTCCAAAATCCCTCTTTCAAATTTTAAATGATGTGTCTTCTTGATCAATCGTTGAGGGATCTTATGGTTGATTGGTGGTATGAAGGGGTGCCTACCCACAAGCGGGCTATGTACACCTTTGGGAAGAGATTACAACATGTGAAATGCAAGCTGAAGAGGTGGAATAAAAAATGTTTTGGGAGTCTACATAAACACAAGATGGCATCTCAATCCAAGTTGGATGAGGTTACACATCGAATTAGGGATCAAGGAATGGCTGTGGAGCTTAGTATGGCTGAGTCCCTTTCTCTAAAGGACTTAGAAGAGTGGGAGTTGTGTGAGGAGATTTTTTGGAAACAAAAGTCTCATGTGGATTGGCTCCAAGAAGGTGATAGAAACACTACTTTTTTTCATAATTTTGTTAAGGCTCAGAGGTATGGTAACTCTATTACCTCTCTCATATCTTCAAAAGGAGTTCATCTTTCATCTAAAGAAGAAATTGCTACAGAAGGTGTCAGGTTTTTTCTAATTTGTTTACCAAAGAGGATCCTAAAGCTATGGTGGAAGAGAGAGCCATCTTGAACTATATTCCTCCTCTTGTCTCTTTTGAAATGAATGATACTCTCTTGCACCCCATTTTTTTATCTAAAATTAAGAGGGTTGTGTTTCAAATGAAAAAGGGCAAGGCTCCTGGCCTTGATGGGTTTCCTATTAAGTTTTTTAAAGAATTTTGGGAGATTATAAAGTATGATCTTCTAGATGTGGTTTAGGAATCTCATAGGAATAAAAAAATGCTCAAATCTATGAATTCTACCTTCTTGGCTCTTGTTCCTAAGAAGGAAGGGGCTAATAGCCTGGATCAGTACATGCTTATTGCTTTATGTAATGTTGTCTATAAGATAATCACTAAATTGATTGTTGAATGACTCAAACCTTTCCTCTGCACTTTGGTTTCTAAGGAGCAAGGTGGTTTGATTGATGGAAGGCAGATCCTTGACGAAGTTGTGATAGCAATGAAGGCTATTCATTTGATGGCTTCCTCTAAGGAGAAGGCTATGCTTATTAAACTTGACATGGCCAAAGCTTATGATAGGGTGAGTTGGGATTTCTTACAGAAGATCCTTTTGGCTTTTGGTTTTTGAGAAGAGTGGGTGAATTGGATTCTTAGTTGTGTGAATTCTACCTCTTTCTTAGTTATTATTAATGGGGAACCCTAAAAATTGTTTAGTGCTTCGCGGGGGCTTCGGCAAGGGGACCCTTTATCTCCCTATTTATTCATTCTCATGGCTAAAGGTCTTGGCATATTTCTCACTTCCCAAGTGAGACATGGTCTTATTTAGGGCTGGAGTTGGAGCAATTCTCTACCTCTCTACTCTCATCTTCAGTTTGTGGATGACACAAGTTTGATGGGCAGGGCTAGAATCAATGAGGCAGTGAATTTCAGGAGAGCTTTGAATATCTATTGCAAAGCCTCAAGTCAGAAAATTAGTGAAGATAAATCATTCATATATTTCTTTAATACCCCTCGGCTTATTCAGAATAGGATTGCCAGGATCCTTAGATTTCAGATGGGGTCCCTTCCTTTGTTGTACCTCAGGATTCATTTAGATTTGGGGCCTCAGTGTGGAGATTTATGACAAGGAGTTTTGGATAAATTTCGTTGCAAGGTTAATCGTTGGACTTACAGGTGGTTATCCTTTGTTGGAAGAGTGATTCTTCTGAAGACTGTGGTGCAAGCACTTCCCATTTATAGGTTTTTTGTGCAGGCTCCCCCCTCCAGCTTTGTGAGAGAGTTAGATGCTCTTTCCCATCAATTTCTTTGGTTTAGTAGTTTTCTTTCTTCTAAGTGGAGTTGACTCTGTTTGTAGACTGAGACATGCTGGGGGTCTTGGCCTCAGATCTATTGCTTTGGTTAGCAAGGCCTTGGCGGCTAAGTTGTATTAGAGGTGGTGTAATAGTCAAGATTAGGACAGGGCCAAGATTTTAACCCACAAGTATCTCCTTGGTGCTAATGATCATGAGGTGCCTCATCTTAGTTTAGTGGGCAGGGGCTCTTGTATTTGGGATACTCTTAACAAAGGTGCCCAACTTATTAAAGATGGCCTTTTCTGGATTTGTAAAAGAGGCTCTGAAGCTCGTTTTTGGAAAGACTCTTGGGATGCTCACCCTCCTATTCTATCTAGTTATCCACAACTTCAGCCTCTTTGCAACATTTTCACTGATGTTGGATGGGTTAAGGTGGAGAATTTTAAAATGGTTAGGCACATTGGATAGGTTGAGGTGACTTGTTGGAAGGATCCTCTTGAATGGCCCTTAGGTGGCTTGGATGAAGATTGTGTGGTGTTGGTTAATATCTTGGAGGGTAGGTTATGTAGTTCCCTCAAGGAGAGAGATATTTTGGCTTGGGTTCCTAAGCCAAAAGGCAAGTTTTTTGTTGCTGAAGGTTATGCTCATCTTGATAGGCAATTGCATGGTCTGATGGATGTTCCATGGTGGAAGAAGGTTTGGAATAACTAGTCTTTGCCAAAATGTAATTTTTTCTTATGGCTGGTTGCTCAGAGGAAATGCCTCACATGTGTGAACCTTCATAAGAGAGGCTTCCCGGGACCATCTATATATTATCTTTGTATGCATATTGAGGAAGACTTCTCCCACTTGTTTTTTCTATGCCCTCTCTCTAGGGAGATTTGGCACAAGTGGTGGGAGGCTTGGCAACATGCTTATTTTCATGCTACCTCCTTAATTGACTTTTGGGATAGCTTGGGAAGACCCCTAGCAAAGACCTCTTTTTTTCAAGTGGCCTGGGCTATTGGGCCAACCCTTATTATTTGGAATTTGTGGCTAGAAAGGAATTAGAGGGTCTTTTGTGATTCACATATAGGGACTTTTCAGTTGTGGCAAAAGATAGTTAATAGGCTTCAGGAGATAATCTTGGCTAAGTGCAATTTGTCTAAAAATGTTGATTTGAGTGATTATGATGAATACTAAGAGGGGGGGGGTGTGAATTAGTATGCCAAAAATCACTGTACTTAAACACTTTAATAGTCTAGCAGTAAACAGGTAAAACAATTTAGCAGACAAACTGGTTACCACACATGTAAACCAAATAGAAAATAATGCATTCACCCACAGAAGCACAAACACCATAACACAAGAGATTTTGACGTGGAACCCCAAATGGCAAAAACCACGGTGAGATGAAACTTACAAGTAACTATCTGCAGAATAGGAACCAGACCGGTTAAGGTCAGACTGGTTAAGGTCATACAATGTTCTTTACCAAAACAGATCTTGTTAGGAATCTCAATCTCTGTTAGGAGATAAGTCTTATTAAAGACTACCTTGCTAGAGGATTTTAGATCCACAAATGTGAACCACCTTGTTAGAGGATTTACAAAAGGCTTTTGGGGCCTACCTGGTTAAGGGCTTCAGACTTGTCGAAGATGTGAGTAATCAACAAGTAAGTGATCTAGAAAATAGCACAGATTGCTTGGTTAGATCCTTGATAGCTCATTCCTAATGCATTCCAGAATTACTTCGATCTTCAACACATTCACACTTTGTCTCTTCTCACAAACCTCAACTTCTCTCCTGTGTTCAAACTTACAAAAACTCTTCAACCACCTTAAACCCTAGCAACCACCTAAAACCCTAGACATGATGTCCTTATAAAGGAATCTGATTTCATGTCAGTCCAATAGGATTACAATACAATTTCCTAGGTTCAATGCATGTAGACATATTTGGTAACATGACACAAAAAGCACCGCCAAAGTGTCGGCATCGCCAAACAATCGGTGGATGGTAACTAATCATAGAGTATTACCGGTTCATACAGAATACTAGTTTAAGCAAAATACTGATTGTCGGTTAGACAAAATGAAGACTAGGAAAAATGAGTTGTGCCTCTTCATTCCTTCATATTGCTTGAGATCCTCAAACCGCTTGGGGTCTTCATACCGCTTCAAATCGGTAAACACTTTCTACAAAACGCCGATAGTTTGAAGACTTTAATACATCATACCAGTTGGAACAAATACTGGTTGAGCTTCAACTTATATATACAAAAAGTGATCTCAAATCAAGTGTGTGTCCATCAATGACAATCACAACATCAATCATCAAAAATGCCAACAATCTCCCCCTTTGGCATTGATGACAACACTTAGGAAAATTTTGACATCTAAGTGTTTTACAACAAAAATATGCCATAATCAAAATTACTCCCCCTAAGCATATACACTATCCCTTTTGTAGAAAATACAATGTATACTACTCCTTAACAGAAATAACATGAAATTATACATCAAAACATTCAAAATTTATACTTCTCCCCCTTTTCCAACAATGACAAATATATTGCAGACTAACCCCTATTGCATTAGTATTAAAATAATAAGTGTTTATGACAATAAAGAGTAAAACTTGTCAAAAACTAATTTAAAGTCCTGCAAAAATTGCTTCATGGATAGGGACCATGAGTCAAGTAGGGAGGTAGCCACCTCTTTCTCTGTCTGCATCTGGGAGACCTGTTCTTCCATGGCAGCTATCGTGCTCATCTCTTGAGTGACCGTTAGGGCATCAAGATTTAGGTAGCATTTTTGGAGAATTTGTAGTCTTGGCAGTAGGACCAGTTGAAGTTCCTGCAAATTTCGTGTCCAGTTTCTTATCTCCACCTCTAGTCTTGTAGATTGTAGTTGAAGCTGGTGAACAGTTTGTCCATATGTGGAAAAGCAATCATATGGCATCTTGAAGGTGTTAATGAATGACTGCATATCATATTGCAATTTGTCCTTCTGAGTAAGCACATCATCACAGAATAAATGAGGTTGGCAAATCTTGCTGAGTAGAAGATTGCCCTCATTCATTGCATCTCTAATGGCCTTTTGTGCCTTCTGGAGATCAGACCAGAGCTCTGTTAGCTTTTTCACTAGGGCAGTGTCAAGAGCCTTTTGATGTGCCTTCTTGGCATTTGCTTCTGTGACCTCTTCCAGGCTTTGTACCTGGTCTTCTACAACTATGCATAGGAGCTTCAATTGTGCAAGTGAGGAATTGGTATTGGGAAGATTCATACCGGGTATCAAATTGGTAAGTGTTTCCACCGCAGTTTGGATAACATCTTCCTCCTTTTTCCTCTTTAGAGAATCCAATCGCTCTTGAGCAAGCTTAATGCTCTGCAACAGCTTCGATTCATCTGCAAACTAGAGGTCAATAGGACTAGCAATTGTAGCCAGTTTAGCCTAACTAACAATTGCCATTGTAGTCTCCACCTGTGTGCTCTTTTCCGCTGCTTCCTTGTCCTTGGCTTTTTGCTAGTCTTCTTGAGCCTTCCTCTGCTCCTCTTCTTCTTTCTTTCTTTTCTCTTCTTCTTGTCTCTTCTCGTCATCTTTGCACTTCTTCTCTTATTCATCCTTCTTCTTCTCCTCTTCCTTCTTCCTCTTTTCCTCTTCCTGTTTCTTCTCTTCCTCTTTCCGCTTCTCCTCTTCTTTTCTTTTATCCTCTTCCTCTTTCTTCTTTTTCTCCTCTTTTCTCTTATCCTCTTCCTCTTTCTTCTTTTTCTCCTCTTTTCTCTTATCCGCTTCCTCTTTCCTCTTTTCCTCTTCTTTTCTCTTATCCTCTTCATCTGCTAGTTTCTTCTTTTCAGCTTCCCGTTGCTTCTTTTCTTCTTCTGCCTTCTTTTCATGTCCTATTCCTTCTGATGGTGCATCCTGAGTAACATTTTCACCATCTAAGGCATCAACGTCAATGGGGTCCATTGGTTCTGTGACCGGTTCTTCTTCACTATCATACACCTCATCCAGTTTGCCAGTTTCTGGTTCTCACTTAGCTTTTCTATTGGCTTCAGCCAATTGATGCATCTTAAGAGCTTCTTGAGCATGAGTATGTGTATCTTTGATCACTTCTTGACCCTTTCTTTCTAGTAATAGGATTCTTCTTCTTCTCGTGAAGAAGAGGCCTTTGTATTTATTCATAACTTTGAAAAGTTCTGAATTTGACACATCAGGAAAATGTTGAGCGAATATCTCCTCCCTCATTTCCTGTTCCTTTTCTATGGCAATGCACCATTTATTGTCTAAAGAATTATGCAAAGAATCCGATGTCTCAGATCTAATTTCTGAAGGCGACCGATCATATGACACACAAATACTTAATGATTTCTTGTTGAACGTCTTCCTTTTCATCATCATTGAAGTCATCAAAGCAATCAATTAAATCATTCAACACTTTTCTCCTAATATTCTTTATAGTTCTTTGACAAATTGTCAAAGGTTTGTAAGAAGAAATGTCAATATTTACCAGTGCAGATTATGTCGATTCATTCTTTGTCTTTTTCTTTGTTTGCCTAGTCTTCTTCTTAGGAAGTTCTTCTGACATAGTTTCTTCTGACTCAGGTGTATTGCTTTTTGTCTTTCGCTTCCTCTCAAAGACTTTTGCAGGTACTGCTTCCGGTTTCTTCTTAACTGGTGACCGCTTGGTCACTTTGGGACTAGCTGCAGTAACCGGTGCCGATGTTGAAGGCACTGCCTTTCCTTTCTTTTCTGAGGGTTCTTCAACTAGTGTAACCCTTTCCAAATAAGTGCCAGTTCTCTTTGCCTTAGGATCAAGGGGTGAGGTGATTAGGGTAGAAGCATACCCATCCAGCATATCATTCATTACCTCATAGCCCATAGGCTCTACTTCTTCCTGCCTAGGCTCAACAGCCTTCATTATGCATTCATCCACTTTGATGGTGAAGAAAATGTCTTCCTCATACTTTTTTACTATATCACCGGATATCCTTATCCTTTGGCTCATCTTGCATCTGAACTCATCAAAGTATTTGTTCAGTGCTTCTAGATAGCCGGTTCCAACTGCTTGTAGACTTTCCTTGATTTGTTTTGTTACCAATTGGTCGGCAGACCACTGAATATCACCTACTCCTGGAAAGTAGCCTTGAAAGTAAAAGAACAACCCAACCAGTGGTTGTTCGAACTTGAATCTCAGTGCATTGTCCTGTTTGATCGACTTAAGATTCAACATAAGTTGTCTTTGCATAAAAGTGCATAGATCAAACGATGCATCCTCCTTGATCATCCTGCAAGCAGTATTTACCGCTGCAGCAGAGACAAAATTAATTCTGCTAGCAAAGAACGTCCAGTAACCTATCACCATGTAGACATACTTGACTAGATCGTCCTTGATTGAGTTGATGGTCATACCATGAGAGTCGCTCACTGAATCAGTGAGCTTGGACATTTTAGTCTTGCTAACCTTCCTTAGGGCTGGCACTTCCCTTGTATTGCAAAAACTGGTGACGACATGAATCGCTTCCGGTGTGATATCATGCATCCGCTCGAGGTACATCTTGTCGCCGTGTACCCTGCTTAGAATAATGCGAATGTGATCATCCAAAAATTCTTCAAGAAAGTAAACTGCATTTTGGAGTTTCTTCTTTTCCAGAATGCTGAATTCCAATTTAATCTTCTTATCCTTTCCGCAGAATAGGCTTAGCTGGGAATGGATTACAAGAAACCCTAGGTCTTCGATTTTGCAGTCTATGTAATAAAAAATCCCTTCTTCTACTAAAATGCCAGCCCGTACTTGAGATAGGGCATTATATTTTGGCTTTCTCTTAATGAAGTCCATAGAATCAATAGTTGCACTAGAACTATCATGAGATGCGGAAGCCATGATAAACGAAGAATTATGAAAAATACCTTCGCAGATTGAAATTTAGGGCTTCGCAATTTGAACTTCGCTTGACACTCCTTCGATTGCAGAGACACCGCTTTGCATTCTACACTCCTCCAATAGATGTTTGCTTCAAATTCTTCTTCGGGAATTTGATAAATTCTTTGATTCGCAATGTAAATCGCTTTCCTTCGCTCTGCACTTGAAAAACTTCTTTGCTCAAAAAATGATAAGTGAGAAATGATTTCAAAATTCTTTTAAATAGGTTTTCCACCTACCATAATAAATGCTCCAATATTAGGGCGTAAACCCTAATTTGCCTTTTACTGTTTTTGGTCTTCTGCTGACTGACAGGTATCTCATACTGGCTAAGGTCTTTTACCAATTCTAACCAGGGGTTTGAAGAATTTCACCGTTTGCTCCCCCTAAGCTTTTATGATGCTTAGTTTGTCGGTTCTGTGATATCCACACTAGGTGCAGAAACCGGTTCTTCTTGCAACACTCCTAGTTTTTTTTTCCAGGTTTTGTTCATATTGACTTAAACTATTTTAATATCAATCTTTCCTTCCGAAGTGACGGGTATGTCATCCGATATGTTCTTTCTTGTTCTGCAAAATTTGGAAATGTGACCCGGTTTGTTGCAATGATAGCAGACCATTCCAGGTGCTCTCCAAGGTCCATTATTCATGTTACCATTCTTCCTCCTACATGTTGCAGCAGTGTGACCATGACAATGACAAATCAAATAGTTTGCTCTCCATCAAGTTGCCACTGCTTCCTGACTGATGATTAAAGGCATTAAACCAGTTGTGATTCCGGTTCACAAAAGGTTCCAGACCAACTCCTTGATTCCTCTGAGGATATCTTCCAGTGTTGTTCATAACAGACCTGCATTCATATGCTCTATGCCCCAACTTGTTGCATGCATAACAATTACCATTGAACTTATTGAATCTAGGTACATTTTTTATAAAGTAAGGAAAATTATTGTAGGCTTTGCTCCTACATACATTGGCAGTATGTCCTTCTTTAAGACAGTTAAAGCAAACAGGTTTAAACTTTTGCTTACCTTTATCTTTTGATGCCGGTTGTTTCTTCAATGCTCCAGCATTTTCACCAGAGGTCTCACCTTCCTCATGACTGAAGAAACCAAGTCCATCAGTATTCCTGATAGGTTTGGCCGATTCAAGCTTTTGCTCTAGCTTAACAGTAATCTTGTTGAACTTAGCAAGTATTTCCTTTGACTCAGAGAGTTCTTTGGAAATAGCAGCATTTGACTCCATCAAGTTTGCATTCTCAGAGATGGCCATGTTTAGTTCTCCTTGCATGTCTTCCTTTTCCACTTTGCTCACATGGAGTTGAGTGGTTAGGGCACTGATTTCTTGCTTCAGCTTGGAGATTTCATGATCTTTGTCTTTTACCAGATCTTCAGCTTTCCTCCAGTTCTCAAGCTCTTGGCACATTCGAATAGTCAGTCCTTCCAACTCTTTTCTCAGATTGGAATTGGATTCATTCAACTTTTCTTCTTCTTAAATTAGGACTTCCATGTCCGCTTCAATAGAAGAACTATTTTCAGATAGCTCCATCAATTTTTCAGCATGTTCTCTCCTTTTTGCCTGAGAGGCCTTATATTTGACCATAAGATCATCATAGGCTTGCTCAGACTGAGTGAGCCGATGAGTAAGTTCCCTCATAGTGTATTCCCCCATAGCTCTTTCCAAGTGGTTAGACTTATAGAAAGGTTGGCTCTGACACCAATTGATGAATACTAAGAGGAGGGGTGAATTAGTATGCCAAAAATCACTGTACTTAACAACTTTACTATTCTAGCAGTAAACCAGTAAAATAGTTTAGCAGACAAACTGGTTACCACACATGTAAACCAAATAGAAAATAATGCATTCAACCACAGAAGCACAAACACCATAACACAAGAGATTTTGACGTGGAAACCCAAATGGGAAAAACCACAGTGAGATGGAACTCACAAGGAACTATCTGCAGAATAGAAACCAGACCGGTTAAGGTCAAACTGATTAAGGTCATACAATGTTCTTTACCAGAACAGATCCTATTAGGAATCTCAATCTCTATTAGGAGATAAGTCTGATTAAAGACTACCTTACTAGAGGATTTTAGATCCATAGATGTGAACCACCTTGTTAGAGGATTTACAAAAGGATTTTGGGGCCTACCCGGTTAAGGGCTTCAGACTTGTCGAAGATGTGAGTAATCAACAAGTGAGTGATCTAGCAAATAGCACAGATTGCTTGGTTAGATCCTTGATAGCTCATTCCTAATGCATTCCAGCATTACTTCAGTCTTCAACACATTCACACTCTGCCTCTTCTCGCAGACCTCAACTTCTCTCCTATGTTCACACTTACAAAAACTCTTCAACCACCTAAAACCCTATCAACCACCTAAAACCCTAGACATGATGTCCTTATAAAGGAATTTGATTTCATGTCGGTCCAATAGGATTACAATACAATTTCCTAGGTTCAATGCATCTAGACATATTTGGTAACACGACACAAAAAGAACCACCAGAGTGTCGGCACCGCCAAACAATCGGTGGATGGTAACTCATCACAAAATGTTGGTCGGTAACTCATCACAGAGTATTACCGGTTCATACAGAATACTGGTTTAAGCAAAATACCGGTTGCTAGTTAGACAAAATGAAGACTGGAAAAAATGAGTTGTGCCGCTTTGTTCCTTCGTACCGCTTGAGATCCTCGAATCGCTTGGGGTCTTCATACTGCTTCAGATTGGCAAACACTTTCTGCAAAACACCAATAGTTTGAAGACTATAATACATCATACCAGTTGGAACAAATACCAGTTGAGCTTTAACTTATACATACAAAAAGTGATCTCAAATCAAGTGTGTGTCCATCAATGACAATCACAACATCAATCATCAAAAATGCCAACAAATTACGCTATTGTAAGGAATTTGCAATTGGAAAACATTAAAATGGACTGTGCTGCTGGAAATAGATCTCGACATGTGAAGTAGCGGATAAGTAGAGATGGAAGGTGGATTCCCCCTCTTGTGGGAATCTTAAAAATTAATACAGATGGCTCTTCCCATGGGAATCCTGGACATGCAAGTATTAGAGGTATAGGTAGAGGTGATGATGGTTGTGTAGTTTTTTTTTTCTCTATTTATATTGGGAAACACTCTTAACAATCTTATGGAGGCCCTAGCTATTAAGATTTCTATTGAGCAAGGTTGTTCTTTAGGATGGAAGAAGATTATTTGTGAGTCAGATTCTCATATTGTTGTGGACATGTTGAACAAACAAAATTTGAATGATGTGAGTTGGCAATTAGCTTCTGTGGTCAGACAAATTTTACAACTGTGTAATACATTGGAATTTGTCTCCTTTTGTCATATTCCCAGGGAGTGGAATAGAGTGGCTGATTGTTTGGCCAAGTGGGCTTCAAAGCATGTTGATGGTTGGGATTTTAGTGGAAGGGATGGTCTACCTCTTGATTATCTTGAAACTTTAGACAGGTTAATGCTAGAAGACAGGATGATGCAAGAGCACCCAGTGGTGTAGGATCAATTTCCCTTTCATGTTTGTTTCCTTTTCATTGTCATTTTTAAGGCCCTTCGAGGCTCTGGATGAGCTTGGTTTTTGGTGTAATTCCAAAGTAGTAGGCCTTTAGCCCACACGTCACCTTTTTGAGGGCTTTCTAAAAAGGTATTATCATTTGAAACCCAACGGTCGAATCTAATGCTATGGTCACTGGACTTTGCAGTGGTGGTGCTAGTGGTTCTTTTAGGTTCCTTTTAGTTTTTGTTGTTGTCTTGGTGGGCCTAAGGCCTGTTCTTTGTATTTCTGTGATTTGTGAATAAATCTTTAGCCCTTTTTTTTTCTTTTTTAAATTATATTTATATCATTATAATATGAGACTCCATAATATTTTTATAGATTGAACATAAATAAAATTAATTTTCCTTTTACTAAATAAAGACATCAATATAAAATGTAAGGTTATTTTTAATAGTTTTTGGACATTATTTACTATTTTTCTTAGTGTCCTAAATATATGTGATTATTTTCAATAATGACCTAATATTTATAAGAAAATAGAGAAAAAACAAATAACATATAATAAAATTTCATTCACTTGTTCCTATAATGGGCCTGATAGAGTTAAGTTCTATGCTATATTAATAAAAGAATACAAAGAGAACATTTTAAGACATAGATGGTTCAAACCAAAATTGATGGAACTTTGAAAGGTGATTCAATAATATCAAGAGAGGGATCTGTATAATCAAATATGAGCAAGGTAAATTAATAGCCTAAACAATGAAGAAATTGAAAGAAGTGATCAATATCAAAGTAGCAAGATCGACCTTGTAGAGGTTAAAACTTAAGGAAATTCATCAAACCAAGACAAATTCTATCTCTATCTCTATCTTTGTCTTCCTCTTTCTCTTCCCCTATCTCTCTCTCTCATCTCTATCATTCTCACTATAACTATCTCCCCATTTGTACTTCGTGCCTTACCTCTCCCTATATCTTTTTCTTCCCTCTCTATCTTTCCCACTATACCCATGTCTCTATCTCTCCCTCTTTCTATCCCTCTCTCTCCCTCTCTCCCTATCACTCGGCTCTATATATCTCTACTCCTCTACCCTCTCTCTACTTACCTTCCTTCATCTTCCTCTTATCTATTTATATATATGTCTCCCCCTCTCCATCCCTCTCTCACACACTCCCTATTTCTCCCTCCCTATCTCTATCTCCCCCCCCCCCTCTCTTTATCTCTCTTCCTCCTCTCTCTATTACTTGTCTCTATCACCTCCTTTATCTCTCACTTGTTCCCTCTCTATCTTTATATTTACATATCTCCCTCTCACTCCCTATCTTTATTTCACTGTCCCTATCTCTCTCATTGACTTCATCTCCCTTTATCTCTCCTACCATCTCTCTCTCTATATCCCTCTCCACCTCTCTCTATGTCACCTCATATATTTATCTTTCTACCTCTCCATCACTTCCTGTCTCATTGTCTCCTTCTTTATATCTCTATTTTTTCATATCCCTCTTCCTCTCTCCTTCGACCTCTCCCCCTCTATTTATTTATCTCTTTCACACCTACTTTAACTTTTCAATGTTATATCCATCTCTATATCTCTTGTTTATATCCCTATCTCTCCCTTTCTATTCATATCTCTCCCTTTCTCTCCATGTCTCCCTAACACTCCCCCTTTTTGTATATGTTTCTTCTCTCGTTTCCCTATTTCTCTCCCTCCCTCTCTTTCTATCCCACCATATTTCTCTCACTTATATACACACACACTCTTGGTGTTTCTCCCTCTATATCTCTATTTATATCAATCTTTCCCCCTCTCTACCTCTCACCCTTGCCCCCCCCCCCCCCCCCCCCTCTCTCTCTCTCTCTCTCTCTCTCTCTCTGTCTCCCTCTCCTTATCTATATCTTATTATTTCATATCCCTCTTCGTATTCACTTCCATCTCTCCTTCTCTATATATTTATCTCTTTCACACCTCCTCTATCTTTCCCAAGTTATATCCATCTCTCCAGCTCTCCCTCCATGTTTCTCTCTCATATACACACACACTTTCATTGTTTCTCCATCCCTATCCTAATCTCTATCTAAATTTTCCCCTCTCTATCTCTCTATACCTCTGTCTATTACGAGCATGTTTCTCACTCTTACCCCCTATATCTCTATCTTCCTCTTTATCTAAATTTTATCATCTCTACCTCTCTGCCTTATTCACTTCATCTCAATTGGTATAATACCACCCATGCATTACTTTGATTTTGGGATTTTCATTTTTCTCCTAAAAGCACAGGGACAAAGAGAAATAGCAGTAAATGGTAGGAGAACTAGGCCATTAACCTATATATCTTTCTATCTATACATCTATCTCCCTTTCTCTTCTCACATATCTATATATCTCTCTTTCTCTTGGCATATATCTATATTTATGCCTCTCTTTACCTCTCCAAATTTGTCTCTACCTCTTTCTCTATATCTATGGATGCATAGTTGACTTGGAGCTATCAATTTTCCATTGAGACAGTTTTTTACAAGCATAATCTGATATATGATCTATCAATTGACCTCATGCATTACATAAACATATGAAAAAAATACTTATTTTTTCCAATTGACCTTTCACACCTCTTGACATACCCATTACACACCAAAGTGCAATTGCTAGTATATAATATAAATATAAACAGAACCCAAATAATGTCATACGGCTGTGGCCGTCCTTCCTTCCGTACCCCACGTTAAAACCAAATAATATCGAAGACTTAACCCGATGTTGTCATCCCGATTCTTGCCGGATTGTGCACTGTTTTTTAATAGTAGTTTAGATAAACTTAGACTCCGGGAAAATGCTATTCGCACGGCGGCAATTCAAGTCAACTTTAGCAGCTCAATGCCTGACATTTCAGCAGCTTCTCGTAGAATTCCAATAATATGAAGAATGGACGATACAGATCTGTCTTTACTGAATATAATCTATTAAACAAAGAAATTTTGTACATTCGTGGCATCTTCTTACCAATCTTTTTTGTTTCTTTTGATGAGTAGAAAACAAGAGAAAAATCAAATATCAGATCTAAATCTACACTACAGTATGTATTGAATCAGTTCAAAGAGATAAAAATAGAATAACTGTTAGCCATTTGAAGCATGGAACAACTTGACACGAAAAGTGCTAAAATGTCGAAACCGTTGCAGAGACAATTCCTGAAAAATTAAAAAATAAAATTTAATATAAAAGAAGGGAGATGAGGACATCATGAGGCAAGTGGAAAGTTTTTCTACATTCCATTGACTTTTAATAAAAATTGGGCTCATTATTTTGATTATTCTGTGCATAAATATAGACCAACTCTTTAGGAGTTCCTCATGTTCATGACTGATTCAGCATGGCAACATTTTGGATGATTTGTTTGTCATGGGCTCTGTTTTCAACAACCAGTTTGGTGGGTGCACAGGAATCCGATTGTTCTGTGGATCAAAGTTGCAGAAACAAAGATGAAGCTCTCCACCTCAAGCTTGGGGCAATTGCCTCTATTTTGATAGGCAGTGCAATAGGCGTATGCTTGCCTATCTTGGGGAGAAGTATCAGTGCTTTGAGGCCTGATAAGGATATATTTATCATCATCAAGTCTTTTGCAGCAGGAGTTATTGTGGCAACTGGTTTTGTCCATATCCTTCCTGATGCATTTGATTCTCTGGGTAATCCTTGCTTGAAGGGAGCTGCTTGGCAAAACTTCCCGTTTGCTGGGTTTACAGCTATGATGGGTGCTGTTGTCAGTCTTATGGTGGATGCTATGGCTACTGGATATTATCAACGAGCCCACCTTAAGAAACAGCAGGCAACGGTTGGTGTTGCAGATATGTCTACTGCAAGGGTGGGGAATAGTGGGGAGATTGAACATCAGAGTCATCTTCATACTCATGGTGGTTCCCATGCATATGATTCTGCTGCCGAAGGCTCTGCTTCATCATTGCTTCGCCATCGTGTTATTTCTCAGGTAAACAAACAAAAAAAAAAAACTAACCCAAATCAAAACTATACTTGTTTCATGTGGGTTATTTGGGTTTTAGTCTTGTTGGAGTCTAAGAGATCATATATGGGGAATCTCTTTCTAATGGCTTTATAGCTTATTAGTTTGTTCAAATTCATGCCCAACACTCGTTACTCAAGTAGAGGCACATGTCCTTTAAGCTTAATCAAGTAGAGGCACATGTCCTTCGAGCTTAATGAATCGAGCGAGGGATTTGTTAGAAATAAGTCGCATCTAAATCAAATATGAGCAGATCAGTCTTATAGGAGCCAGTAGCTCAGTTGGTAGAGTATAGCATAGCAGTGAAAGGAAGGTCTTTTGATAGAGTATAGCAATGAATGGAAGGTCTTAGGTTTGAGTTCTAATTGATTTTTTTGACAAAAGTGAATTTTAATGTATGACACAATGATATTATGACTTCACCAATGCACTGTGACCTTATGGACAATCAAAACTCTACTCCACTTCAATATATGAGCTATGATCATTCCACCCTGTTTTTTTCCTAGTTTACCCTCATACATAACAAGTTAACAGATCTTACTCATAGAAGTGATGGTTTTTTTGCTTGTATCTTGTATTATTTCACTTTTAACATCACAAATCTTTGTGGGTATTGTTTCATGAACAAATCACCTTATCCCTAAGATTTTCACCTAGATTGATTTCATATTCAAGCTTTCATATAACATTATCTAATCCAAAACTTGACTGATTATGTGGAGCAGGTGTTAGAGCTTGGAATAGTGGCCCACTCTGTGATAATTGGAATATCGTTAGGGGCATCTGAGAGTCCATGCACCATACGCCCTCTAATTGCAGCTCTGACATTTCATCAGTTTTTTGAAGGAATCGGCCTTGGAGGATGCATAGTTCAGGTGAATAATTTGCTCTTCTTAACATCTTGAAAATTATATGACTGTTTCATGTTTTTATGATGGCCTAATATACTTATATGTTGATGATAATGTACAGGCGAGGTTCAAGAACAGATCTACAGCGTTAATGGCGTTCTTCTTTTCAATAACTACACCGCTGGGAATTGCAGTGGGAATCGCAATTTCATCAACTTATAATGAAAATAGTTCAACAGCTCTAATTGTTGAGGGAATGTTCGATGCAGCCTCTGCAGGAATTCTGATATATATGGCATTAGTGGATCTTCTTGCAGCAGATTTTCTTGGGCCACGAATGCAGAGCAAAGTGGGGCTTCAGTTGTGGTCATATACTTCTCTATTGTTAGGAATCGGTTCCATGTCTTTATTGGCCAAATGGGCCTAACTCAGTTGGATCCAAAACACTATGTAACAATAATAGCATTATATGCTGTCATTCATCCATCATGTTTAACAAAATTGGTGTGATGAAACCAGAAATATATGATAATTTTTTATTGGCAACCTAAGGATCCAATGACCTATTTTAATTGGCTTATATCAGCACTGCTTAAGGATTAAATTTGTTGCTTTCAATAGCTAAAAAGATGGATTTTTCTAACAGAAATTCGGGTCTCACCTGACATCCAATTGAATTCTGTGCACACAATGTCGACATGATATGAACCGTTGACCTACATTTCATATTAGTTTAATTAAAGAGTATCTATATTATTATCATAAAATATACAAAGTAATAAATTTGTACAAGCATAATTCCTGTCAAATTTCTTTGCTCCTCAGCATTAGCTAAGCAAATATTTATAGTTGAGTTTATAATGACCAAACTTCATAATTGCATTATGACCTACAAGGACTGCCTTCACCTAAAGGTTAAACTAACCTATCATTTGGTATAGGAAAGAAACAAAATTTCTTTTGCATTTATGAGATAAACATCTAATTAATTTAGATTTAATTAATAATTAAAAAATTGATAAATTGAAATGTTATTTTTGAAATTAAATATAAAAGAATAAAATATTTAATCTTAAAAATATGAAGATTTAACCTTTCATTATTGGGGTTGAATCCGTTCTTTTGAGATTATTTACTAGTTGAAAACCTTCAATAGCCTGTCGAGAAAAGGTGAGTGTTCGGGGCGATTTCAATCTTGAGGGCCGGTTCGCCTTCAACACATTGCGATTCGTGAACCTATTGCACAAGTTACAACAGATTTTCTGTGAATGTCATTTGTGAAGATTTACGACAAACTTGCTTCCAGTGCCTATCATCAAAACCGATGTGTTTGATAAAGCACCTGAACAAAACGCAGCAGAACGGTAAAGGAGTGAAGTGAATTATGTCTTAAGGTCAGCGAACCGATTTCCAGTAGCAGTGAACCATATTTCAAGGGTCAACTCGCCTACTTTCAGGTCTGCAATTCATTAGTAATCTGCAAACTCCATTGGTGGACTACAGATAAGACAAGTTGAAAAGCGAGCATTCGGGTTCGATGAGAGATCCAAAACAGTGAAGCCACATGAATAAAAAAAAGAAAGGTAATAGACCATCGCGTTTTTCTTTTGAAGTGATTGACGAAGGAGAAACAAAGCGAGTGTTTGCCATGCAGTCATGGAGGTGCTGGGGAGATGAGGCAGTGGCAGATATGCCTCCTCCCAAAGATCCTTTTGGCATGCACACAGGGCACACTCCGCAGTGGGTTTTTCATGGAGGGGAATGGGTTGATGCTCTAGTTTCGTCTACTTGCGATGGTGAGGGAATCACATCTGAGTTTCCTTTCTCTATGTATTTCAAAGGGTTTTTTCGGCAAAATGGAAATCGAGGTAAAAATTTGAGAAATTGGCAAAAGAATGGTCAAAAGGAGTTTCATCATGCTAGGGTTTTTGATAATAAGGCTCGACTTGCCCTGCCGAGAGACTCTGCTAATTCATAGCCATTAAAAAAGAGCTCGGAAGGTCAAGATCTGAATGTTGTTTTGGCCTCACAACCTGCTTTGTCCTTGGTTCCGTTAATTGATGCCTTGGATGTTACTTTAGGAAAGAAGGCACATGATCTTCGAGCTTTGGCAGTTGTTATCCAAGTTTGGGTTGACTCTCTTCCTCTGTCTAAGCTCCATTATAAAATACATGCACATTGGTATGGTACTTTATATTTCCATGTTCTCTCTACAAGTTCGTTCATTGTTATTTTTGATTCTACATCTGCTAGAGATAAGGCATTGTGTGTTCCATTTTTTTGGCTTGGAAAAAATCTGATCTTTGTAGAAACTTGGAAGCCCTTTCTCGCTTCCTCTAGGGTTGGTCCAAAACAGGTCCCCACCTGGTTTAAACTTCCTTTGTTGCCATTTGAATTTGTTGAATTTGATATTTTAACTAAGATCGGGGATTCTTTTGGCAAGTTTCTGTTGTCTCATTTGGAATTTGAGGATGGGGTAGTGGTGGTAAAAATTTGTGTTTTGATTTCACCTAAACTTTCTCCTCCGAAGTTTTGTAATATTTGGTCTCCTTTTGGTCTTTGGCGTCAAAATTTGTTAAAAGATTCTGCGAATTTTGGTTGTTCTTCAGTGACTATGGATTCTCCTCTGTTTTTTCACATGAAAACCATACAATTTGGCTCAGGTGTTATTGATTCCTCTTTTGATAGGGATGTGGAGTTGTTTGTTTGGATTAAGAACCGTTTAGATATATCTGCTGCTAATTTACCTCCCCCTAAAAAGACTACGTTCATGCCTGAAGCCTCGACAGAGGCTTCTCTGCATTCTGTTCCTCCCCTGAGGACTGGGTGTTTGAAGGGTTCTCTTTTGAATAATTCTAATGTTGCTAATGATGCTTTACCTATGGGAAAGTCTTCTGCTGAGCTTGGGAAAGTTTTAGGGTTTGAGATATAATTTCCTGAAGGGCTGAATACCTCAAAACATCCTAGGGATGTTGATATTGTCCTAGATGAGCAACTTATTGCTCAGGTGCAAGATATTGCTAATACAAATAAGGTCTCTCTCAATTTTGATCTTGCCAATAAAGTGATTTCTTCAATCTCAATTGATTTGGGTAGTCTGGAAAATGACTTGGCTGCCTTTCCCACTACAAATTCCTTTGATGTTCTTAATCTAGATAAAGTCATAGTGACATCAGATCATGGGCCATCTTCGGCTCACATTCTTCTAGATAACGTAGAGGGTCGGGTGGCTTCGGCTCTAGAGAATAGTTTTCCTCTAGACACTTCTTTGGGCATTTCTGGTCTTCCTGTAGTACAAACCCCTCTTTCTCCCACATTGTCAACTCCTGGGAAAAGAGGTCGTAAACCCAAATTTGTTAAAACTAATCTTGAAATTGATGCGGGAATTCAGTCAACTCTTCTTTCCTCTTTGGAAACTTCCAGAAAGAAGAGATCCAAAAAACCCTTTATTCCACCAGTCACAAGAGGCTTGGTGACTAAGCATAGTCTTCACAAGACATTTTTGGCAAGTAAGGTTTCTCCAGTTTCTTTGGAAATCTCGAGGGGAGCAGATGCCTCCCCTTAGGGCCAATGAGGATTTTATCCTGGAATGTTAGGGGCTTAAATGCCCCTAACAAGCGATGCTTGATTAACTCACAATTGGACTTAATGAAGTGTGATGTGTTCATGATTCAAGAAACTAAGTTAAATCTCCCTTCGGCTGATAGGTTATTCTCTTCCTGGAAAGCATGGAATTTTTGTGCTTCTCCCTCTTCAGGTGCTTCTGGGGGTCTTGCGTTTCTTTGGAAAGATTCTAGTGTTCATTTCTCATTAATTGCTTCTTCATCCAACTGGATGCTTGGTCTAGTCAAAAGTAGGATATCTAACTTAAAATTTTGGCTCTTTAATGTTTATGGGTCGTCTGGGGTTTTAGAAAAAAGAAACCTTTGGGAATTTTTGGCTTCCCTTGCTACCCCGCTGTGTAATGTTTTTCTAATTTTTGGGGGGGATTTTAATGCAATTACTAGTTTTAATGAAAAGGTTGGGGGAATCATCTCTAACAAGCATTCTATGTTAGATTTTTGCTTCTTCATTCAGTCTTTAAATTTGGTTGATTGTAAACCACTTATTGGGACATTTACATGGACCAACATGTGTAGGGACTTTTGCCAAATTGCTGAGAGATTGGATCATTTTCTGGTTTCAGAAAATTGGTTCAGTTCAGGACAAGACTTTGTTTCCTTAGTTCTCCCCTTTACTGGCTCTGATCATCTTCTGATTCAGTTTACCATTTTTGAGGACACGGCTCCTTGGAAGTTACCTTTTAAGTTTGAGCCAATGTGGTTTCGGGATCAATCTTTCTTACCTTCATTAAAGCAATGGTGGTGTTCTGCTCCATTCTTTCCTGGATCCTAGATGTTTCAGCTTGTTAAGAAGATGGGTTTCTTAAAACATAAGATTAAGGTGTGGAATGTATTTCATTTCAAGAACATTTTCGGGGAAAAGGCTAGGATTGAGGAAGAAATTGAACAAATTAATAAGACCATTATGGCTTTAGGAATGTCCTCTCTTTTGTATGATAGGCTAAAGTTGTTGAACTTTCAACTTTCTGAGACTTTGGCTAGGGAAGAATCTTATTGGAGGCAGAAGTCTAGAGATCTTTGGCTTTTCGATGGGGATAGAAATACTAAGTTTTTCCATTCCTTGACCAAGCTCAAGAGGCAGCGTAATCGAATTTCCTGCATTACTGATCTAATGGAAACATCTTGGTAGATGAGGAAGAGATTGCTTCTGAAGCTATTAGGTTCTTAAAGTCACTTCTTACAGCGGATCCAGTTGCATTAGATAATGAGATTGTGCAATCAATCCCCTCTTTAGTTTCTCAAGAAGATAATAAGAAGCTTATGGCTCCCTTTACTCTGGCTGAACTGAAAGAGATAGTCTTCTCCATGCATCCGGAGAAGGCGCTAGGTTCGGATGGGTTTACAACACTATTCTTTCAAAAGTGTTGGGAGTTTATAGGGAATGACGTATTGCTAGCCTTGGAGGAATCTAGAAGAAATAGGTCTATTCTTAGAGAGCTTAATACTACTCTTATTGCTATCATTCTGAAGGTGGATAATCCTACTTCGTTCTCAGATTTTCATCCGATTGCCTTGTGTACTACTTTATATAAAATCTTTACTAAGGCAATTTCGGTTAGGCTATCTAGGCTCCTCCCTCAGATTGTCTCCCTAGAACAGGGAGGATTTGTTCCTGGTCAGGAAACATCTGAGGGTGCGATTGTAGCTCACGAAGTTTTGCACTCCATTTCTCAACAAAAGGTTCCGGCTATGATACTTAAGCTAGACATGTTGAAGGCTTATGATCGGGTCAATTGGCAGGCTCTTAGGGTTTTTTTATATCATTTGGGCTTTTCGTGCTACTGGGTTAAGAGGGTGTTCTCTTGTATATCTTCTACTCGCTTTTCAGTTTTGGTTAATGGTTCCCCGTCAGGGTTTTTTGCTTCCTCTTGGGGACTTAGGCAAGGGGATCCTTTGTCTCCTTTTCTATTTATACGTTTGGCAGAAGCATTAAGTAGGGCCATCTCTAGTGCTACAACATCTAGTTTATGGTCAGGCATTAGAATAGATGACTTCCCTTCTTCGCAATCTCATTGCTTGTTTGCAGATGATACGCTTCTATTCGAGGCAGCCTCTCTAAGGGAGGCTCGTGTTATTAAGAAAATTATCTATGATTATGCATCTTTTTCTGGACAAAGTATTAATAATCATAAATCCAAAATCTTTTTTGTGAATGTCTCCCCTCTAGTTAAAAATAGACTCGTCTACTTTTGGAGTTTTCAAGTTGGGACCCTCCCATGTGTATACCTGGGCATTCCTTTTTTTCTAGGGTCGGATAAGGCTTCCTTTTGGAACAAAATTGTTCATTCAATATCCTTCCGAATCTCTTCTTGGAATCATAAGTGGCTGATGATGGCTGGTGAAATTATTTTAATTAAGTCAGTTTTGAATGCCATCCCCACATATTTGATGTCCGCTTTGCAGGCTCCCCCCCAAGTTATTAAGAACATTAGGGTCTCTCTTAGGACCTTTCTTTGGAATGATAACTTGGGTGATAAGCCAAGGATTCCTCTCTTGGCTTGGGACAAAATTTGTTGTCCCAAAGAGATGGGAGGTGCGGGCATTCGTAATTTAGCTGCTCAGAATAAGGCTTTGAGGGCAAAATTGGTTTGGAAGTTATATGCTGACCCTCATAGTAAATGGGTTGCCATCATGTTTGCTAAGTATTTAAGGGGTGCTTCTAGAGAGAGGATTTTTACTGTTTCATCTCTTCCAAAAGGTTCGGCTTTTTGGAATTTTTTGGTTTCATGTAGGATGGTTATTTTACCACATCTATCCTAGGTTGTCAATAATGGGAAGAAAGTCCAGTTTTGGGATGAAGTCTGGAATGGGCACTCTACCCTTTTAGCTATCCAAGACTGGTCCCCCTTGTCTAGTATTTTATTAGAATTTTGGGGGCCTTTTGTTGCCGATTATTTTGACATTGTCTCCTCTGGTCCTTGTGAGATTGCGAAATGGAAGATTATCCCTCCCTTGTTGGTTGATATTAATCTTATTCTAGCTTTTGTGGAATAACTTCACAAAAGACCCCTTGTTTTCCAAAATAAAGAGGACTCCTTGGTTTGGATTAAGAATGCTACTGGTTGTTATTCAGTTAAAGATGGTTATAATTATTTAGTTTAGACTTCTCCATCCCCTTGTTGGCCTACTAAGCTTTTTTGGCATCTGACTTGTCTTCCTAAAGCAGGTTTGTTTGCTTGGTTGGCAGTCCAAGATAAGGTTCTCACCGGAATGCGCTTGGACAGACTTGGGATTATGACTGTATTTCCTTGTGTTTTTTGTGGTCATTGTATGGAATCAATGGATCATCTTTTCTTGTTTTGTCCATTTGCTTCTGAGTGCTGGTATTGGTTATTTGGCATGCTTGGCTGGTCTTCTGCGATAGGTCCCAATCTTCTTTCGCATTTCATGACCTGGCCCTTGTTGTTTTCCTCATCGTTCTATTCATCCCTTTGGGTTGTGGCCCCATCATTGGTAATTTGGAATATTTGGCTTGAAAGAAATTCTAGAATTTTTAATCATAAAAAGGCCACTTTCTTTGAAGTAATTGGTAAAATTCAAACCTCCATCAGTGAGGTGGTTCTTTCATTCATTCATAAAAACTTAGATCATCTCAGTTCTTTCTCTCATTGGGATAATCAGGTTACTTGGAAATGGACCGCTCTTCGTCAGATGCCTTCCCATGGGGCTGTATCAGGAGGTCTATCTTCTTTGGTTAAACGAAAATTGGCCAGATGGACTCCCCCTCCATTCCCTTCATTCAAACTTCAGTTTGATGGAGCCTCAAAGGGGAATCCAGGAAAGTCTGGTATTGGAGTAGTTATTTTTTATCATTCTTCAAAAGTCATCAAAGTTGTGGGTAAATAAATTGGACATGGTACCAATAACACAGCTGAGTTTCAAGCTTTATCCTTTGGGCTTGATATCGCTCTTTCATTAAGAATTAAAGACATTGTTATTGAAGGTGATTCCATAGTCGTGTTTCAAGTGGTTGTAGCCAAGAAATGTCTATCTTGGCATCTTCAATATTTCCTAGATCACATTCTTCAGCAGTTAAAATGCTTTTCCACTTTTTCTATTTTGCATTGTTTTAGGGAGATCAATGTCATTGCAGATTTTTTAGCAAATAAGGCTGTTGTTGAGGATGTCAATTTCTTGGAGGTCTCTCCCTCGGACATTCCTGCATCTTGCATGAAGATGCTTTTTTTATAGGTGGTCCTCCTTCTTGAAATCCTACTTCACTATCTATGCTTCATTTGTATATGTAGTAAAGGTGTTGGCCTTCATGATAATTTTATGCTATTGATATCTTATGTTAGATTTCATTCATGGGGTAGGAAATTGGTTGGGTTTTCTTCTACTGGTCTAAGATGTACCTTCTCATGTCTCCTTGCTTTATGTGATGGTTACTTCCCCATATGGCTATAGAGGGGATGTTGTCCTGCCTTATGGCAACATTCCTGTTGTAGTCATATTTGGTAGTTTCTTCGCACAAAGTCTGAAGGTAGGAGAGGTATTTTTGGTTTGGATGGTGGATTTTTCTTTCTTGGTTGAGTGGTTGTCTTTGGTTATCTTGGTTGGCAGGTTGTTTTGATTTTCTTTTGTAAGTTTGGGATCTCTTTGGCTTATGACAACCATTACATATTAATTAGTACTTGTACGGCAGGGGTACTTGCATAATATCTATTTGATCCTCTGTTTTTGGTAATCTTTCTTTGTTGCGATTGGTTGCTAGTTGTTGGTTGCCTTCCCATTAGGCTTTCGTACCTTAATCACTTGTTTTTTCCTCTTCGCTTCATTTGGCATCATGATCTATCAGTGATTCAGGTAGTTGTTCTAATGATTGGGGATATTTTGCTATTCGTTGGCTTTATCAATGTGTGATCATCTTCATATTAATAGTTTTCTTTCATGATGCGATAATTATGACATGGTGATCCTGTTCTCAATTATATTGATTGTTGGTGGGCACTTATGGCTATCATTCGATTTTTGTCTTGCTTTTCACTCTAACATCATGTTCTGTTTTCTATGGAGAATTCTTGCCAAATTCGATGGATGGTGGCTTTTTCTGAGGAATTGGAAAGAGCAGTTAATGTGGATCTCTTATACTTGGTTCTCTCATGGCTCTGAGTTTTGTTTTATTCAGAGCCTTGGATTCTTGTGGTGTTTAGACAAGCTGGATTTTGGGGTGATGGCCCTGATTTTTGGTGGACATTCTTGACTCCATCTTCAGATGCTCCCTGTTAGACTGCTTCTTACAACTTCCTTTATATCTAATGCGGATGGCAATGTATTGCAATGTATCTAGGGGGTTTTGGTATGCCTATGGGCTTTTTGTAATGAGTAGATAGGCTTATGTTTTCTTGAGCAATACTGAAGGGTTTTCTTACTGGTTCTTTCCCTTCAGTGCGCTTTGAACCAGACACATGTAAAAATATATATAATCAATATAATTTTAGTGGTCTCATCCACTTTTATCAAAAAAAAAAAAAAAGTTTGTGTTATAAACTAAAATTTGATGGTGCTTCACAAATGTTCATTCACTTATGTAATTAAATATTTGTAATCAAATGATTGAGGCCTAATAGGTCAGAATTCCATCATGACATATTATAGTTCATTCTTGATTGTAAACCAATAAAGATTGCATCATTATTTTGCCATGACATTAAATTTCCCTATGTGTAATTGTGAGGTTTTTTATTCTGATCAATGGTTGGATTGGCAAGAGAATATTGAGTCTTGTCAGGTGAAGAACAACATGCTCATCTCCATCTTCTACAAATATTTATCTTTACGTTAGTATGAATCCAACTTGCAATAAATTTTTCATCTACTAAATTTTTTGATTGTGAGCTTCAGGCAAGTCTACCTTTAGAATCCTACAATTTTTTTTTAATATTGATTCATATATATTAAATTTAATAGTAGTTTATCATATATATATATATATATAACAAGTTAAATAAGAAAACTATTATGTATATATAAATAATATAAGTAATTTAATAAATTTTAAATGATTATCTTTGAAAATAAATAAATTTAATTTATGAATACAAGAGGTTATGATGAATCATTGATTTTATTTATATTTGAAAACTTGAAGGTGTAAGATGAATTCTATTGGATTAATTATATTACATACAACAACTTGAAAGATAGATCGTTAAAATTAATTTAAGTATTTAAAATAATGTTAATGAGTAATTATTGGGAATAGATAGTATACTTCAAGTAAATAATGTTAGACACATTATTTTATAATTAGTTAATTCAATTAATGATAATGATAGAATTTATGATATTAACTTCTTAGACTCTTGTTATGATTAAATCATAACTAAATAAATGCTTAATTCTTCCATAAGAAAATTAGTTTATTCTATTTATAATTATACTTTTTTCTTTTAAATGTTAGACTATATCCAAACATAATTGAGCCTAGCTTTCAAAATTAATTCTATTTGGTCTAAAGTATTTTAATTTAATTTCAAACACTTAACATCAATTTCAAACACCTGATCTTTTTTTTATTTAGTAGTAGTTAGTTTTCCCTTTAAGCAATTAGTATTAATGATTTCATTCATTTCTAAATTTTTGTTATTCTCCTTTCAAAATTGTATTTTGAGAATTTAGATTCATTAAATATTTATTTTTTCATCCAAAATAATTAGATAAATTATTCAAATACTTCAAACCATCAGGTAATTACTTTGGGGATGGGTTTTATTCTTCAAACAACTAATATCGATCTATTCATTCTAAATTGGAAGTATTTTAAGGAAAGAGATCATCCATATTTCATAAGCTTTTTTTACAGTTAAATTCTTATTAGTCATACAATGTTCACAATAGTAGTTAAATTATCATAAGTAAGCCTAGTATAATTTACTTAAAAGGATTAAAAAATTTATCATTTAAAACAAATAATATTTAAATCTCTCTCTAAGAAAATAAGTTATTATTAATATTAACTAATTCTCTTGAGTAATTTAAGCTTAGTTGAACTAATCTCAATTAGTTTATTCATTTAAAGAAAATGGTACTAGTTAAATTGAAATAAAACCTTCAAACATTTAGTAATAATTTTCAATGGTAGTAACTTATTAATATTTGGTTTCCCTTTTTAAACAATGGTATTAATTGTATCAGCACAATTCTCTGTTAGACTTGCTTTAAAGTCTTATCTCAAATAAGTAGTGTTTTTTATAGTAATTAGATTCATTTCAAGTTTTAATATTAAATAGATTTTATTTCAAAGAATTAGCACTCTACAACTATAATTTTTTCTTCAAAATATTTAGTATCTTACAAGTATTATAATTACTACTAAAGATTCATTCTTGGTGCAATTAGTATATTTCAAGTGTTTAGACTCATTTCCTTTTTGAAGCGAATAGTACTATGGGTTTTACTTTCAAGTTCTATTATTTAATTAATTTCATTACAAGTAATCAATTTAGTATACCTATAATTAGATTCATTTTCAAGTTCTATTATTAATTTATTTTTTGTTTAAATGGTACTTACAAATAATTAATGCTATTATCAAGAAAATGTGTTGGAAATTATTAGATTCCTTTTCAAGCTGATCATTATATAGTCTTCCTTTAGAAGTTGGTCATTAGATAGTCTTCCTTCTGAACAATTAAATATTTAAATTCTTTTACAAGCTTTATCATTATATTAGTTTCCTTTTTCAAGCAATTAGTACTTACAAACAATTAGAATCATATTAAAGTCTAATATTCAAATAATAAAAATAATTTTCATACTTCTTTTAGTACATAATGCTTTACTTAAGCTTTCATGGATTTATAGTTGAATTCTTAGATAGATAACTAAACAAGAGGAGATGAAACAAAAAATATGGCACCGTTTAGTATCTATAGTGCCTCTGGGTCACACTTATGGGTAATGTCATCATGTTGAACTATTGGACTTAACACCTAAACTAGTTGCAACAACTACGTCTATGAAATCGTTTCTATATATTGCTGGGAAGAAATAAGGGTCATTTGGAACTTAAAATCCAAGGGATGGGTAATCCCCCTTGGATCGATAATGTAAAAAGATAAATTCTTAATGAACTAACATCTGTTCGGTTAGACTTTAGAAAACCCCATTAGGGTTTGGTAATGTGTGATGAATTTAGAAATTATTTATCTTAAAAAAATGCCATGGATGATAATGGTTCAAGGGTGATGTAAATCATAGGAAATAGTACTTAGTTGTTTTAGGCCATAAGCAAAAGGTCACCTTGAGCCCTTTTGCTATAAGAGCTAACATCGTGGGTAGCAACTGCAGAGAAACTGTCTAAGACATTGACCCCGAAAAGGGTTGCATACCCACTAAACAGTTCACATTAAACATAGATAGAAACTAGAACTATATTTTATTTTACGCCTTAATCCCATGCCAAAATGGGTATGTAGGCAATCTAGTGGTGAAGTTGGCCCTAGTACTCAAGCATTCGAGGATGGGGATTAGGATTTGGTTAAGGATGAGTTGTTAGATTTTGAACCTCCATAATCCTTTAATTAAAAGGTCTAGATAATACTAATTCAAAAAATAAATTAATTCAATGCATAGTCAGAAGGAGTCTTGTATGGATTCGCTTGAGTTCCCGAGGCTTTAGGCCAAATTCTGAGGCAGAATTCAAGCTTATTTATATAATTATTTTCATATACTCCTAAGGACGATGGCCTTGGTGCACTCCTAGTAGGGAAGTGTTGTCCTTAGAGAGTGACTCAGGACCCTGATGGTCCCAATGAGTCTAAGTCTCTGGCCAGAGCATTTCCTATTCTTTATGAATAGATGCCTACCCCATTTGGATAGATGCATATCCCAAATTGGATAGATGAAAATCATGTCCCGTATGGATGGATGCCTAACCCATATGGTTATATTCCTCTATCGAATGGATGGATACCTATTTCATTTAGATAAAAGTACCTGAGTATGCGATTGAACCAAAGATAAATATATAAAAAAATAGTGGGAATTTGGGGTTAATTTAAGTGGGTTATTGCACCCTTGTCCTATATTTCTACCTTACTTATTCATTGGTAAAATCAAGAAAAAGAGAATCCATCTTATATCTATAGTACTACAACTAACTAAAATTATTAGGTTCTCATATATAGAACACCAACAAAAAGAATGTATCCCTTTCATCAAACTTAATATCTATATTTCCTAATTGACTCAAGATAAGATTAAAATCATTTAAATGCTCAACTATAACCTCCTCATTTCATTTTTAACATAACTAATTAACAAGACTTATTTTGTTAGATTTAATGTACAAGCTTCTCCATAGACTATATTTGAATTCTTCAAAGAGAAATTTATAAAGATCGAATTGGAGAAGCATAGTTGTATTAATCCTCAAGCCTTCTTGTCAAGATTCTTCAAATTTACATTTGATAACCCAACTTTTTTTTCTTGTGAGTCAAAGCCCTCCATCGATCTCTTACCTCTAAAAGATCATTTATTTTTTGTTTCCATTCCTTTTACATAAAGCTATTGATTTTCTTAATCTTTGAACACGAGGTGCTTGAAATGTCTTCTCTAACTATACTCAAATATGCAAAACCACTAAGAAAAATACTTTCACTAGAACCACAATAAAGACACATGTTATAAGAAAGATATCTCCTAAAATCAAGTTATAGATTTGATACCAAATCAATAGGGTGAATGACACTGAGAATATCTTGTAATTAAGCCTATAAGATTATTGTGATAATGAATAATCAAACATAAAAGTGTCAACTCTATGAACAATAGGTATATGTGGAGAAACAATCATTTAAAAAAAACTAATAACAAAGAGACTCAATCTTGTATTAATCATAATAAAATGTGTATACAAATTCAACTACTTACATTATTGATAATTATTGGAGTTGAGGAAAAATCAACTCTATAACTCCCAAAGATCACCTGCATGTAAACCTGTCACAGAAGGAGAGAATCAAAAAAGCTATGGAGACCAGAATTTAGAGATTCAGAAAAGAGGAGTCATATTGATTGTGCAACAAGAATGCAATTCAATAATTACAGTTGTTATATAAAATACAAAGAGAGAATCCTTATAAGAGGATACTCGAAACCCTAAAGGTGTGCAACCCTAAATAATTATAAGATTGCTAAGTTTAGCTTAAGCATAGAGTATAATAGACTAATAATTAAATAAATAATTATTAGCTAATAAAAGATTACTCTAACAATAATAATGTGACAACATAAATGTAACTACAATTTACAATCCTTTGTCTCATACCTCCAATATACAAAACCTGGAAACTACATACCATTGACTAATATCCAAAACTATGAGTTAATGCTACCCACAACCTAAACATCCAATGGTCCATATTCATGGTCAAGCGATTTGAAATAATAACTTCTTTACACCTCTTACACATCTACACCTATCTCGCATGTCATAAATTATAAATAAATAATAAATATTCCAAATATATAAAAAAAATAAATAATAAATAAATAAACACCCTCACATGGGCATCATGATCTTTGAAGATTATATATTATCATTTATTATTGAATACAATTTACAAATTATATCCAAAACAACATATATTCAAATATTCATTATGAAGACATGTCGACATAGGTATAGACATTGTAGCTACCAAATCCTCATGATTGGCATTTACATGGTCGGTGAAGAAGATTAGTTACTCCCCTCCTCTCACTGCAAATGATATGCCGTTTGACCCGGAATAACAAAAAAAACTAAGGTATTGGAATAATTACTATGTCGACATTTGTTTGACTTGACTTTAAAATTAATGTGGCAAACATCGAATTAATGCAAAAAAATATTATGAAACTCTTTTTGATTCATACGTACGGCTGTATTTAATTACTTTTAGTTTAAAATTTTATTAAAATTTTACGATGGTTATATCACATAAAAATGGGAGATTTTGGATAGATCATCAATATGTGTGTGTTTAGTTTACGATATGGTTTTAAAATAGAATATATTTTAACAATTGAAAAATAAATTAAAAAAAAAAAAAGATTGTGTATATGAGAGTCTAAGAGAAAGGTATAAGAATAGAAGTTATAACCATGCATATTTAGATCATGTTTTTTTATTTTTTGATATTACAAAGAATATTAATATTGTAACTCAAATGTTGGTTTCAAAACATACATGCATTTTTAGTATTGTGAGTTATATTGGTAGAGTTACAAAAAGTGGAAGAGTTAAACTTAAAAGTACATATCTAAGATCTTTATGACAACGTCTACCTAGTCCTTACGATGCACCGACATCTTATGCATACAATATATGTTATACATACATTACATGTTACACATACATATAACAACATAGCAATGCCTGCCACATCCTATGCATACAATACATGTACCCATACATTACATGTTACATATAAATATAACTGCATGCTGGTGCATCGTAAGGGCTGAGTAGACATTGCCCCTTTAGCTACCACCAAATTTCTTCTCATAAACATGAATCTAGACTTGTTAAATGATGTGCATGCACTCCAAAATTATTCAACTTGATTATAAAAAGTAAGTTTCAAGTCATAAATCCCAAAATACGAAGAACATTATTATTATTATCATTACCAAATACAAACAAAAAACAACTATTTGTGGGGAGTCATGTGGTAGACGTAACCTAAACCAATGATCTAGTTATAAAGAGTTCAAAAAGTAAACAAAGCATCACTATCACCATCATTAGAAGTTTTTCCATTTAAGTAAAAATTTAAGAAAATATCATTAGAAGTTTTTCTATTTAAGTAGAAATTTATGAAAATATTATTGTTTCTAGATTCCATACTCTTCTTTGGAATTTTTTATTTACCTATTGATTTGGATCCATCTTTTAATTTATTACTACCCCTACTAGAGCTACCTTTATCATTGATGCAAGGAATTCTTTGAGACATCATTGTTGATTTTATTGCCATCTCCTCTAAAATTAAAATAATAATGAAACTATACATCTTTAAACTTACATCACCATCATTAATTTAGCAATAATTAAATATTCCTAATTATCAAGTCGAGAGTAAAGTAACAAGATATATTATCTTCTTTTAAAATATAAACATCTACAAAAACTAGTTGGATCTTAATTAAGTTAAATAAATTTAAATTATTTATAATTAAATAACAATCTTTCACTTTCAAATAGTATAAACAACTTTTGAGATACAATTTATTAGTTATAACTTTTTCTTCATAAGTATCACTTATCACCTTCTGTAATTTGTATGCAATAGTTCATAGACATTCAAGAAAATAGAACTTAAAAGACATATCTGAATGGTTCCTTGTGCTTTGTTTTTCAAATTTAACAAATTTGCATCAAACATTTTAGATGGCTTTTTATCTTTCTCAATTTCTTTCTGTTAATCTCTTTCTCTTAGGATATCTTCCATCTTCAACTTCCACTCTTTGTAGCTAGTGTTAGAGTTATCTTGTATTAGCTAATAATTATTTATTTAATTATTAGTCTATTAAACTCTACGCTTAAGCTAAAATAATTAGGAATAACCTGAAGAGTTGATCAATCGAACCAAGGAAGCATTAGAACCAACAGGACAAACCTCCCCATATTGCTGAAAAGGGAGAGGGACAGGTACACTGAAAAGAACGGCCAACAAGAACTGCATGACAAAGAACTAGAAACATCGAAGGTGCAAAGAAAGTACATGCTGTCGTGGAAGGAGCACTCACTTGACACACATCATGAGGTGAATGTCATGGAAGGAACACTCACTGGACAACAGTAGATGGCAAACAAGGCAAACATCAACCCCCCCATGGCACTTTATAAGTAGTGCATGTACAATAAGGCACAGGAGGTGCAAGATTCCATGTAAATAATGCATGATGGCACTTTGTCTCAGTGTGTTTGCATAAATACAAGCTATAATGATAAGAAGACTGGAAATAGAAACGAGAACCAAAATAGAGACATCCTACCCAAAGAAGAGTAACTATTGATTTGAAGAACCTCCAGTGAAATAGAACATGACCAAGTAGAGAAGACTGTAATCTGCATGAGTGCCCTCAAATGGCACTACTCGAATCAGATGGCAAACAAAGGCAAACAACTGAACTCGAAGATACAAATGGCATGAGACACCAAAGCCTGAAGAGCTTATCAATTGAACCAAGGAAGCATTAGAACCAATAGGACAAACCTCCCCATAATGTTGAAAAGGGAGAGGGACAGGTACACTGAAAAGAATGGCCAACAAGAACTGCATGACAAAAAATCAGGAACAAGCAACAGCAGATGTAGGCTCTGATACCATGAAGAAGTTGAGGAAATACAACTTCAGAGATCCCAAAAACATCTGCATGCAAATACTTGTCACAAGAGAAGAATGGAAGAACATAAAGCAAAAAAGCATAAATGCTCTGAACAAGAAAATTGATTCCCTTTCTGAATGATAATTTTCTTCTTCAGAGCATTTATGTTTTTTTGCTTTATGTGCTTCCATTCTTCTCTTGTGACAAGTATTTGCATGCAGGTGTTCTTGGGATCTCTGAAGTTGTATTTCCTCAACTTCTTCATGGTATCAGAGCCTACATCTACTGTTGCTTGTTCCTGATTTTTCAGAAGAGTTTTTGGAGGAGGGTTTCAAGCTTTTTCAGAGTTTTTTTATTGGATCTAGGGTATTTGTTTTATTTTTTTATCATTTTGGGCTCAAACAGACCTAACTGTTGAGCTTACAATACCCCAAACCCCCCATTTCCATATGAAATTTGTCAATTTTTGACAAATTTGGGTTCTGAAATTTTTTCTTTGGTTTTGCCTTTTTTTGCATGAATTTCGAGAAATTCATCAAAAAAATCATTAAAAAAAATCAGAGCAATTTGGGCCAAAACAGATCTCACTATTGGCTTCCTAAGGGCGTTTCCATTCATTTTGATATATAATTCGACCTATTTCGGTGACAAGTGCATCTGGGCCATGATTTTTTCATTGACACGCTTTACGAGACACAAAATCCATATAGTTGTACCTGCAAATGCGTCAGAAAATTTTCATCAAAAAAATAAATATATATTTTATTTATTTATTTTTTTACCCTTATTATGCCCAAAAAGAGGGGTTTTTTTCTTTTGGCCATATCTTGGGCATACAGAGTCATTTTTTCGAAAACGAATAGGCATCGGAAAGCTGGTTCTGAGACGGACCTCGTCATGTTGGTAATTTTTTCCAATTTTTCTGTTTGACTATTGGTTCTAATGCTTCCTTGGTTCGATTGATCAGCTCTTCAGGCTTTGGTGTCTCATGCCATTATGTTGGAGTCATGTTAACTTCCAACTAAGACTGTTAGCGCAACTACCAAACTCTTTGTTTTTGCAGTGATTTATGGTGAGACTGCTGAGACTGTAGTTGCATTCCTGTTAGGACAGCAATGCAATAGAATTAGATCTAAACTAACGAAAGAAGGTCTTAGTTTTAACTTTGGCTTTTTTGAAATTACCCTCATCTCCTCCTTGAATTCAGCTCTTATGAGAGTTCTTTATTTGTATAAATCTGCATTTTACAATTGTAATTTGCACAATGAATTAATATAATTTCATTCTTGCAGCTCTATTTTTCTTCTCTGTTTTTTCTACAAGTTTGTCTTCTTTTCTAGCTAGATCTGTATTCTGCAATGCAACAAATTTAACATGGTATTAGAGCCTGAGAGATAGGAGGAAGGACAAATTATTTGCTGGCAAATTTCTGAAGATTGGAAGCTGACGTAACCCTCTATTCACAGGCCTTGCCATCGTCTTCTCCTTTGTGACACATCATTTTAGTGGACCTGTCTTGTTTCTCCTTTGTCATATTGTGAGGGAGATTTTATACTGTTAGTGCTAATGCTTCTTGGTTTTGTTTCAAGTTTGATTAGTTCACTGTTGGCACCTGTATTTTCAACTAGCAGCTTCTTCTTGCATGGTTGAGTAGTGTCATTGGGGTCACTCGTGCAGATTCATGTGCCACCTGCATCTTCGAATTTCAGATGTTTTGCCTTTGTTTGCCATCCGATCATTGTTTGAATAGTGACATTGAGGGTACTCATGTAGATTCTTGATCTTGATCATCATCTTGGCTTTTGAGGAGGTTCTTTATTCAGCACTATGGCAACAGTTACCATCTGATAGTTGTCCATACTTTTCTTGTATCTCGAAGGATATTCTTCTGCACTTCATATAGTTGTAATTTTGAAAGGTACTTTTTCCTCTTTCCTCTTTCCTCTTTCTTTTCCTTTCCTTTTCTCCTTAGTTGGAATTAAGGGGGGGTGTTGGAGTCATGTTAACTTCCAACTAAGGTTGTTAGCGCAACTACCAAACTTTTTGTTTTTGCAGTGATTTATGGTGAGACTGTTGAGACTACAGTTGCATGCCTGTTAGGACAGCAATGCAACAGAATTAGATCTAAGCTAACGAAAGAAGGTCTCAGTTTTAACTCTGGCTTTTCTGAAATTACCCTCATCTCCTCCTTGAATTCAGCTCTTATGAGAGTTCTTTATTTGTATAAATCTACATTTTACAATTGTAATTTGCACAATGAATTAATATAATTTCATTCTTGCAGCTCTATTTTTCTTCTCTATTTTTCTGCAACTTTGTCTTCTTTTCTAGCTAGATCTGTATTTTGCAATGCAGAAAATTTAATAGCTAGTGCCATTGAATTCTCAATGTCTAAGTGAGAGGTAGAGATCATTATTTTTTATCCTTCACATATTTGTAAAACCATAAGGAAAAACCTTTCATTTCTCCAACTTTATAGAATTGTTAGCTCTGATACCAAATGTTGATAAAGAAAAGGTTAAACTACTCTAGTAATTTTTTTTTGAGGGTATGTAAATCTACAATTCAATTGCTTGGTAATAAATACCCATAAAATATATGTGAAATCATAAAGAAAAAAGTAGAATAAAATCAACAAACCATGAAATTATAGAACATAATATTAGATTTATATGGAGAAATGCCTTGAAAAAAGACTTGAATAGATAACGAGGATAAGTACATATATGAATCTTCAATGATCATTATACAATATCATGTTAGGATCTAGTTACATCTACCTTGTCAATCCTAATATGATATTTTATACATTTCCAACATCCTGATAAAATATCTCCAAAAACTTAGGGTTTTATTAGAAATTAATTTATAATTCTTAATTCAAACTAAAGGAAGGAGGGTTCCATTGGTAGTGGAAAAGGTGGCTTCTAAAGGAAGAAACACTTAATTAAAGTTTTCCCAAGAAGCAGAGTAGTTGAGAAAGAGTAATTACCCTTGAGTTTCAAACTTGTGCATTTATTATTTCCCATATTTTGTGATTTGAAGAGCATGGAAAATGATCTCTTGAACATCTTATAATGTGTCTTTCATCATTTATTAGGTTTTTACTTGGGATAATGAATGTAAATACTATTGGGATGAATTATGATGATAATCACACTTTAGGAGACAACCAAAGGTTGGAAATGGAAGATATTTAAATTTTGTGTTTCATATTTGGTTGTGGTTATATAAATCAATGCATTGGATGGTGGAAAATATATGTACCACTAAAAAGTAAAACAACAAAGCACAATCACATAGAGAGAAAAGAGAGGGAATAAATAGGCTACATGAATAGGATAAATAGTTGGATGTGTTGATTCATAGGTTCACATGTACTACTAGATTGGAAGAAAAGAGTAGAATTGAAGAAAGATTATATTGCAATCCTACTTTTAATTTAGATAGTATATACTTGGTCTCTCTTCATGGTGTTTTTTTTTCCTTGCAAGGATTTAACTACTTAAAAATCTTGAGTCATTTGACTCAATAAAAGTGTTTACATTTTTTTTGCTTATCTAATTTAAATCTATTTAAATCTCTTCATGCTAATTATAATATTAAGAAAATTTAATGTTAGATTTTAATACAAATTTTAAATTTCTATATTATAGTATTCTAAGCCTTGTATCTCACCAATCAATGTCATAGTTTAATGTTAAATAATTAGATTGAAAAATATAATTTCCCAATGTGTTATCACATCTAGAATGGTATAATGTCTATTGAACATGTAATAAGGGTATTTGTTACCTTTAATTTAATGTTGGGCCCTTTTGGGGTACAATGGATGTTCTTTGTTGACATTATTTTTTAGATCTATGATATTGGAATCCATGACATCTAACTCTTGAATTAATTTTATATTGGGTGTTGGAAGCTTATGATTGTGGACCTTATTTTTAATTGTTTTGGTCATGTGTTTCCTTCTTTCATGCTAGTGACCTAGAGATCCTTTTTGGAAATATGTGACCATCCTCTTACATGGCATTTATGTTCCTTTACTTCATGGTCATATATAGAGAAAGAGTGTTCATGTCATGTTAATTCTTTTTTTTCCCTAGTCACATAAGAGACCATCTACTATTTGGATCATTGTATGGAGTGCTTATGGTGGGTTCATGGTTTTATCACCTCGTTGCATGAAATCACTAGAAGTTTGGTGAATGGTTATAGGTTAGTTGTGGAGTTGGTTATTTTTGTGACCTATAAGCTCCTAGAAAACCTTGTTCCTCCATCCACATGAGGGTTGTGGAGTTGGTCCTTTTTTGACTTGATCATTCTTGAACCTATTTCCTCTTCATGTTCAAGTTAACTTATGTATGTAGGTTAATAATTTTCGTATTAAAAAGGCTATATGGGTTTATAAATCCCCTATTACAAAGGTTTTGTGTAATTATATACTAACTTTTATGTTTTTGTAATGCCACTTTTCTCCCCTAGTTATTTATGTATAAAAAAAATGATAGACTGAATATTAGAGTTAATATAATTTACAATATATAATGCTATTAAAGTATATGTGAATAACCAATTTAAAATAACCAATATAAACTATAAATATAATAGTTTGACAAGAAATATAGATTAAATAATTAACATAGTAAATTGAAAAAAGCAACCACATAATTCATTCATATCACTATCATATATATATATATATATATATATATATATATATATATATATATATATATATATATATATATATATATATATATATATATATATATATATATATATATATATGGGTGAACTCACAATATTGGTTCCCATTTTTTGATCAACTTTGACACTTAGATGAACATTTTGCAAAAAACCTTCACTTTCCGACACCTATAACTTTTAAACCGTTAAGAATTTAAAGAAGATGTAAACTAGTGATTTGTAACATCTTTTTTGTAGATTCTAAATATAGTTTTTTCAAATTTTTTTGAATAAAATTTTATTGATTTTTCCATCTCCCTCAAAAGTAGGTTTTTACAGCAAACAACATTTTTTAAGAGTGATGTGCATCCCGAAACGTATAACTTTTTTTTTATAAGTGATAAAAACTTATCTCTTTTAAATTTTGGTTTGTAACATCAATACCCAGAGCATGCAGTTTGTTTGATAGTGATATGTTGAATATTTTTTATTTTATTAAGTTTTGAAGTCCGACTAATTATAATTTAGATATAGGTGTACATTTGAACATATAACTTGTTCTATATATATCAAAATTCGGTTTTATTTTCTTTGTTAGAAAGAAGACATCAATACCTAGTGCATAGATATTTTTCAAATTTTTTTAAAATTAGTTTGCTATTTTTCCCAATGCTTAGAAGTTCATGTTCGGTGAAAAACCTACATTCATAAAAAATAAAATAAAAATATATTGATGAAATTAAATATATTAAAAATTATACTATTTGGAAAGCTTATAATAAATACTAAATCCTTAAGAAAATGAAACTTCTAAATGAATTCATTCGACCCCTCAAAAGCTAATGTAAAATTGGTTTTTTATCAGCATTTGATAGATGCAAAGGAGACTTTGTTGCAAGTATGATTTAGAAGTAGAGAGGTTCTATCCAAGAAATTTTGATCTAAGAGCCTTTGATCTAACTCTCTTCAATTAATTACTTCAAATGGGACCTCTTAAAGCTTAAAATAATTATATTTTCTAAAAAATGTATGATTTCAGAAAAAAATCAACATGTACCAAAAAGTGGGAACCAGCTTTGTGAGTTCACACACACACACACACACACACACACACACACACACACACACACACACACACACACATATTCTCAATCTCTTAAAACAAATGGTTTCCAATACTTATTTGAATCAAAGCACTTAGAGTGGTAAATATCACCCTAGGAAGATTCTATTGATCTTTGCTCTTAGAGCTATGGAACACTCTAGGAGGAACAAATTATTATTAAGAACCAGCACACTTTCTTTACAAGAAAAATCCTAGCTAGGAAACTCCCAAGTGTACCTTATACCCCAAGTTGGAAATATCACAAATGCCCCTTGTCCTATCTCCATAGCCCACCGAACCACCTTCTTCTTCCTTGAGTGATCTCTATACCATTTCCTCGTCTCACTTGAATGTTTTATATAATCTTTTAAAGGGTGGTTTTTAAACCATCAACACCCTTTCACAAAGTTTTTCTTATAATAATTTTGCATAAATATTCTTTATTTTAACCTCTCTTCTAACCAAAGGATCATAATATTCTTTATTTTTATCTCCATTTTTAATTCTAAAGGGTTATTTCATAACTTTCTCTTCACTTAGGGAAAAAATCATATACTAGTTCTTGTTTCAAAATCTTGGTTCTTGTTTTAATAGGTTATTACTATTATGACCTGCTTATTTTAACTATGTGAGAAACATGGATGGTCTTTGAAATAAGAGGTTTTCATCACAAAACCATGTATATCTTGGCATCAGTTTTAGTGGTAAATTTGGTTGTGATTTTGTTCTATTAGTTTAAATGGATGATAGTCTAAAATTATTATTGGTGTAATGAGGAGACTTTAAATTCTACCCCTTGGTTGTACAGTGAGGATTCATTGATATATTTGTCTCTATTGAGGAAGGATGGTTATCTTCATGTGTTTTTAGATGTTAACATATTGGTGGCCATGGAGGGATCTTTAGTCTTTGGTCAAGGTGTTATTTATGATCCCCCCTTGATGGGATGCAATTCTCTTTGGTTTTGACTATTGATCATTTTCTTGGAGCTTCATGTTTTTATGGGTTTCATGTGAAGTTTCCATGGATCGATTGGCTGGATTCTCATGGATACTAGGAAGACTTGGATGAGGATATATATATATCTTTTACTTAGAGATATGTATTAGAATAATTACTCTTTATATGTTTCAACATAAAGATCAAGAAGCCTACACCTAGATATGGATATGAGTCCATTAAGGAGTTGACAAGATTTTCCTTTATTTAATTATTTTATTTCTTACTTTAATATGCACACTTTAAAATCTTGTATGTGATTCTTGGTCTACACAATAGATGAATGATCTAGACATGTTTCTTACCAAATTATTGACTGCATTCTTTTTATCATGTCTTATTATGTGCATTGGTTCTAAGCTTTGTTGATTATAAAAGCTTTTTAAGAAGTAGGTGCATGGTTTTATGGATTTTTTATTATTTTCCTTGTGATTTAGTCATAAGATATAGTAATATTTTTTAGGACTTTCTTAGAGAGGTATAGGAAACAATTATCTTTGTGCATATTTTCTTTAGGAAGAAAACCATATAACGAGGAATTTAAAAATTTCCAACATATTGACACATCAATGTACACTTTGACAACATTATGGTATTACTTGATTACCTATAAAAATTGTATCAAACTACTATCTCACACCTCAAGTATAGGTTAAAAAAAAGGAAAATCCATAAATAATTTGAATAAAATATTGGATGCCAAAATCATGGTATAATGAGAAACTCCATCCTCACCTTCAAAATCATATTCTAAAGATAGGAAATAGAATAAAAGACTTCACATGATCATAATCAATATATCATCAAATAATATATAACCATGAAGGCATATTTGACTCATAAATCCCTAATGAATCGCATCCTCAAGTATGGGAATCTATTATGGAGAAGACAACTCATCTAGTTCCCATATATATTATGTTCAAAATCTTCATTCATCAATCTTGATAGTACTTATAATTGGGAAATATCATCTACTAAGTCTAAAGTCAAATGTGACCACCATTATAGTGTTTGAACTCCCTTATGAATGTATGTAACATATAACATCAATATTCCTTTGAGAGTGTTAAATATAAAAAACTCTATTGTACCTTATGAATATATGTCAACTTTCTAAGAGTGTTAGAGATACATAAAATATATATAGGATTTGCAAGGTTAATGACACCTTAATCATAACAATGATCCCACTAGCCATAATTTTTTCCAATTATTGATTCACTTTCACCTTTTCATTAGAATTGAGGTGATAAGGAATTTTTTTAATATTTTTATTTCACTCTATTGATTGTATCTTAATTATTTTTACCTTCATTCCTTTCAAATTAATAATTCTCTTGGAAAAAGGTCATCATAACATTTCAATACTTTTGGCATTTATATTACCTCTTTTTCTACCAATAATAACCAATCGTTTCTATTTTAGAGGCACTCTCTTGAGATATTTATTTTTCTTTTATATTTAGGAGTTGGTATAAATATTGAGTTTTATCTAGATTATGTTCTATTATTGATTTTTCTTCTACCTCAACTTTTACAAGTTTCTAGGTGTAATGCTTGGTAAAATTTATGGTTTCACAAATTAAGATAATAAAACCACTAATCTTATCTAAGGAACCAATACATTAAAAGAGGGGTAAGTCCAATAAATCTAGCCACAATTCAATTAGGAAAAGGGCTGAAATTCTTATTAGACATACTTTTTTTGTTCGCCATCCTCTTTTGGTTGAAATTGGATTTGAATTGTAGGATTTAGGATGAAGCAATGGATAATTGAAATTATTCCTTCTAGTTCAATGATCACTTGTTTAGGTTTCCATTTGTGTTTGAGGACCATCTTTGGTATTGTTAAGTGGATTAAAGGTGACTATTCCCTCATCCTACTCCTTTCCTCAGAAATCAATAGTGTCATTGTCTAGTCGAATAACAATGGATAAGTTGGACTTCCTTTATTGGTGTCAATATTTTGAGCGCATAAGTAGTGTTGTGGCTAAAAGACGATAGGAATGCTTTGATGTGGATTGGTGGTTTATGCTTCCCTCATCCCATTATCATGTGGTTTTGTGATATTTCAAGATCATGGGTTGTATTGACCGTCATTGAGGTTTCATCCTCCCTCTCTCATTGGTTCATCATGGTGAGATTGTCCCATGGTAGTTAGTCTTTTGTTGGTGCCACCTTACTTATGAAATGGTGAGGTTGTTGTGTAGTTGTTCCTTTTCTTTGTAATATTTCTTGCAACAATTGTGTGAATGTTGCAGTGTGAGTGTGATGAGTCATTGTTGTATCTTTTGTTTTGATGTTGGTTGTTTAAAAAAAAAGGTTGTACCATCAAGTTTTTTTTTGAACCTTAGATAAGGCATTACACTCCAGTTCCATAATATTTGATTCATTGCTAGAAGTTTCACTCCAAGGAATGAGTACCCTTAGGTACCTAAAATGAATGACCATTGGAAGTAGATACAAAAAAAATTCATTTCTTGATTTGATGGTGAGGATGAAGAATCTAAGATTGTTTTCTTTGGTTAGTTAAAAGAACTATTACATAGAATAATGCATGCATCTAGCTTGAATAAGGTGTCAATCTAAAGACCCTTATAAACACCATAGATCCTCTAGTCATCTTATATCCTCCACTCAATAAAATAGCCAATACACCTACATCTTTCATCTTTCTCACTAAAAAGAGGTTTCATTCCAAGCTTACAATATGTAATACACCATCAATCCCCTTCAATCTACCATCATGGAATTGGATATTTTCCCTTACATTTTTATTTAATGTTAAAATCAAATTCATCACCCAAAATAACCATTGCATCATCATATTATTCATACTTCAAGAATTAATCCCCTACAAAAGGTCATGTGAAAAAGATGCACCAAATTCTATCAACCATACAACTTTAGATGTATTTATTTCCAAGGCTCCAAAAAGGCTTCATCATCATCCTAAGAGGATTTATCTAAATCAAAATCCAAGGAATTCTTTTTTTTCTTTTCCTCCTCACACTCTTTACAAAAAAATGACCAATTGTATCATAGTTCCAATATTTTTCTTTGAACTTTCCAAGAAACTTAGATCTCCCTAGGAATTCAGATTTTAAGTTCTTGTCCTTATTCTTTCCTTTCTCTTTTGATCTACCATGAACATCAAGTTCCTTTCTATCCATATCAAAATATTTTCTCCATGTCTCTTATAAAAGCAATAACGCGATCACTTCATCATTCTTGAAAGTTGTAGTTGATAATATGATAAAACTATAAAGATCCGGTCAATCATTGAGAGGGGGGGTGAATCAGTAATTGGAAAGTAAACAAATTTTCACCAAGCTTATTTTCAACTTAGAATCATCTCACAAAGTATACCTGTTTAAACACTTTAACAAATCTATAGTTGCATTGTTAGACCTTACCGGTTGACCTAATACTTCAGTGATATAATGCAACAGATCTAAAACTTAAATATCCTTTGGCCAAAATCTTAAACCACTTCACTAATACCAATAATAACATATTTCAAATCATTTCCAATCATTTAAATATATCTATGCAGATTTACCAATCATTCATATCAACCATACCAAAAACATATCCACAAAATCATTCACCACTTGACACAATGATTTTTCACATGGAAACCCAAATGGGAAAAAACATGGTGGGGATGAATACCCACAAGTATTTTGAACTCTTCTGAAGTTCTCCTTGTTAGGAGCCAAGCCTTGTTATAATCTTATACAATAATGTTTTGTTAGGAACAGATCTGGTTAAGGACCATCCAGTTAAGGGATTGACTACAAATACCCTATTAAAGGTAAACTCAGTGGAGAATTTCAAATCTAAGCTAATGGATCACCTAGTTAGAGGATTTCAACAATAAGCTTGTTAAAGCTTACTCGGTTAAGGGATTTTACTAGTTGTAATGGTTAGAGAACAACAAGTTCTTTGACTGATATGGAAATAGAACTTCCTTGCTGAATCATATCCTTTACTGCTCCTATCTGCCTTCACATCATTATGTAGACACACCTCTTGGTTCGACAACAATCACTTTCACATAATCAAATTTGCCAACCACTCTTTCAATCAGTCCATCGACCTTATAAATAAATACATTAGGTCGGTAACACAACACAGACCCTAAAATTCTCATAGAGATTACAAACACATCGGTTCAATTATGACTATTAGACTACATGCAATCGAATTTACATTCTTCTAGGCATCTACAACCACTCCTGGATCATCGCACTTTGAATCTTGTAACACATCACACGTTTGTCACTTCATACTATGCATTTGATCATTCCCAAGATAAATAGTTATTTTTACGTGCCAAAACCATTTTGAAACTCATCACATGAAAAATGCTTACATGGCATCTTCATCACTGATCATCATTTGGTCATAAATCATCACAATCGATTGCCAAGCTTCATCGTTCAGGGTCCTACTTCTCAACTAGATAGGGTTACCGGTTGATCTTCACTGCTTCATTATTAGATACTTTACTGCTTCATTATCGGTTGCTTTACTGCTTCATTATCAGTTGCTTTAGTACTTCATTATTGGTTGCTTTACTGCTTCATTACCAGTTGCTATTGACATCAATGACAATGTTATACTTCTTCAATGAAATCATTATGCAATGCCAACGTTCTCCCCATTTGGAATTGTTGGCAATGCAAATATCAATACCAATTGATTCTCATGATTAAGAGTAAAACATATACACAGGTATAGGAATCCTGGTTTACATTTTTTTAACATATACTATCCTTCAACTGTATCTTCATGTCTTCAGATGGTAACTGGTTCTGCAATCTGTTTTCTCTCCTTAACATATAAGGTTATCAATCATATACTTTTCTTCTCCCCCTTTGACAACAAATGCCAAAGTGAAGGTAAACCAATATGTTTCTTATCCATGCTTCACCAATCTGCAATTAGTTGCTCCCCCTGTGGAGTAGCTCCATTCTTCACCAATCCTTATTCAAGATTTTCAATAGGCTCCAGGATTGATGTATTCCATATCTGCTTAATTGAATTCATGTAGGGGTACAACCCCTAACTCACCTCTGAGATATTCAAATTTAGCCTTAGGTAGAGGCTTAGTAAAAATATCTACTAGTTGTTCTTTAGTGGAAACATGCTCCAATGATACATCTTTTCTTTGAACTTTCTCTCTCAGAAAATGATACTTCAGCTCTATATTCTTTATCCTAGCATGCAATACCGGGTTCTTAGAAATATGTATAGTACTAGTGTTATTACATAAAATTCTTACCAGTTTTGATATCTTCAGCTTAAAACCTTCCAATATGTGTTTCATCTAGATTGCTTGGGTACAATCCATGTAAGTTGTAACATACTCATCTTATGTTGTTGATTGAGAGATACAACTTTGTTTCTTGCTGCTCCAAGACACTAATCCATCTCCAAGAAAAAATGCTCCTCTGGTTGTACTTTTCTTGTCATCAACATTTCTTGCCCAATCTGCATCACTATAGAATTTTAAGTCAAAGTATCCTGCATATGGATACCATAATCATAATCTATTGTGCCTTTCAAGTATCTAGAAATTCTCTTGGTTGCAATCATGTGTGATTCCTTCGGTTTTTTCTAAAATCTAGCAACCAATCCTACTGCATGAGCAATGTATGGTCTATTGTGGACAACATATGTAGCTTACCTATCATGGATTTTTATTCCTTTTCATCAACTGGTGCAAAATCATCTTCCTTTGACAATTTATAGCCTATAACCATTGGTGTTCCAACTGGTTTACAATCTCCCATTCCAAAAGTTCTCAACACTTCCTTCACATACTTGGATTGTGTGATAAAAATTCCTTCCTTCATCAGTATTTTATCTCCTTTTGTCTTGAGATATATTTTACTATCTTCATTGGTTCTTTGAAAACCTATCTTTACTAAGTGAGAGTGCAATATTTCGTACCATGCTCTTGGTGCTTGTTTTAATTTATATAGTACCTTATGTATCTTGCACACCATATCCTTTTCTTCAGTTAATGCATAACCATCTAGTTGTTCTATGTATCTACTTCTTCTTCCAATATTCCATTTAAGAATGTTGATTTAACATCCATTTGATATACCTTAAATCCTATGTATTTTGCAAATGCAAGTAGAGTCCTTACTCCTTCAAATCTTGCTACTAGTGCAAATGTCTCACCATAATCTTCACCTTCCTCTTGTGCATATCCTTTGCATACCAGTTTGGCTTTATTCCTGACCACTACTCCATCTTCATTCAATTTGTTTCTAAATACCCACTTTGTGCCTATTACATTCTTGTTTTTCAGTCTGGGTACCAATGACCATGTATTATTTTTCTCTATCTGATCAAGTTCTTCTTCCATTGCCTTGATCCAATCTTCATTTGCAAAGGCTTCTTTTGTTGTTCTAGGTTCAATGGTGGAGATCATACAAGAGTTTTCTCTTAGCCTTCTTCTAGTTAACACACTTGCATTCTTGTCTCCAATAATTTGACCAGGGTTGTGATTGAGTCTGACATACCTTGGAATAACATGATCTTGGTTTTTTTAGGTTCTTCTTCTTCACTTTCTTCATCTTTTGTTGGACCTTCTTGTTCCAGTTGAACTGGGCATCTATGTTTAGTTCTCCAACTTTTGGCTTTACTGGTTTCAGTTCCAAAAACAGTGTGTTTGGTTCTTCTTCTTCTTCCTTCTTCTTGTTGGTTTCTTTAGATTTGTCAGTGAATTCATCTACTCGGACATTGAAACTTTCAATGATTTTCTTAGTCCGGTTGTTGTAGCACTTGCAAGGTTTTCTCTTGGTGGAGTAACCAAGAAATATGCCTTCATCACTTTTGGCATCAAACTTTCCAATAATCACTTCTTTTAATAAAATGTCTGCTACAATTTTTTTTGAAGTAACCGACATTCGGTGATCTACCATACCAGTATTCATAGGGTGTTTTGTCTTTACCTCTTTTGATCACTATCCGGTTCATTGTATAAATAGTTGTGCTGACAGCTTCTCTCCAAAATGTCTTAGCTACACCTCCTTGAATTAACATAGTCCTATCAGCTTCAACCACTGACTGGTTGTTCCTTTCTGCAATACTGTTCTGCTGTGGTGTCCTTGGTGCAGATAGCTACCTCTTGATCCTATTGTTTTCATAGTATCTAGTGAATTCCTTTGAAGTAAATTCACCACCTTGATTAGTTCTTAAATTTTTTAGCTTCCTTCCACTTTCATTCTCAACCAAGGCTCTGAATGTTTTAAATTTGCTTTTGTCTTATCTTTCAAGAATGTGACCCACATCATTCTTGAGATGTCATCGGTAAATATCATGAAGTACTGATCTCCTTGAATACTCCTAGTATTCATTGGTCCACATAGGTTAGTATGAACCAAATCTAGCAAATGTCAACTGAGAAAGATTTGCTCTTGAAGGTTGAGGTTGTCATTTTCCCTAATTGACATTCCTTGCACAAAGAATTCATTGGTTTGTCCAACTGTGGCAATCCTCTTATTGATTTTGACTTGTTGACTCTTACAATGTTATCAAAATTCACATGGGAAAACCTCTAATGCCAAATCCAACTATCTTCTACTTTTGCAATCAAACAACTATTGATTTTAGAGTTTAAGTGAAAAATATTACCTTTGGTTTGTTTTCATGTTGCAATTAGTTCACCTTTGCTTCCAAAGATCTTGCAAACTCCATTCTTGAATTCTAACCGGTAACCTTTGTCATTGAGTTGAGCAACACTCAAAAGATTATGTTTCAGACCTTCAACCTAGTAGACATAATCTGCACTACTCTTACCATTCAAGGAAATGGATCCTTTTCCCTTCACCATGCAGGGAGAGTTATTCCCAAATATGACAACACCTCCATCAAATTCGTCCAGTGTTAGGAACTTACTCTGGTCACTAGTCATGTGGTGTGAACAACCACTACCAATAATCCAATCATTTGAATTATCCAAGTGAGAGACCAATGCCCTTTGTTATGATATGTCTTCTTTGATAGAAACAAAGACAATGTCCTCATTTGTATCTTCCTCAGATTCTTCATCTATAATACCTTCATCCACTCCAATGAAACACTTTCTTTTTCCTTATCCTTTAAAATTCCTATATTTCTCTTGTTTTTCCTTGTTATCTTCATTAGGACAGTTAGCAGCAATATGTCCTATCTGGTTCCATGCAAAACATTTTAGTGGTAATTTACCTCTATACTTATCAGTACCTCTGGGTAACCGCTTGGCCAACAATGCTTTGAGTTCCATCTATGACTGTAACATACTTCTCTTCTTTTCCTTACTGGTGGGGTTGAGACTAAGGCTTTAAATGCAGGTTCTGACCTTTGAACACTTCCATCGAAACCATTTAATTTGAATGCAATCAATTTACCAATCATAGAGTCAAGAGTTACCTTTGTCTTGTCAATAGATTTGAGTTCTTAAATGGCTGCAACTCTGATAGCGTAGACTGGTAGAAAGGTTCTCAATACCTTGCTAACCACAATGGCATCCTCCACTGTACCTCCAACACTTTTGATTTCTCCAACTATCTCCTTGATTCTCTAACCTTAGTGTTGAATGTTTTCACCTTCAACCATTCTCATGTCATCAAATTTTCCTCTAAGACTCTCTTCCTTGGCTATCTTTACATGCTCATCACCACCATAGATTTCTTCCAGTTTCTTCCAAACTTCATATGCAGTCTCCAATCCATGAACATCAACATATTTTGATTCTGACAGGGTACTAATGATGGCCTCTAATGCTTGGTTTTTCTCCCGTTGCTCCTTCTTCTGATCATCTTTCAAAATTCCACTAGGCAAGTTATAATTAGAGACAACATGATCCCAATATTGACTTCCTAAACTCTTGATGTAAATCTTCATCCTATCACTCCAGATTCTGTAGTTATCTCTATTGAACATCATACCTTCTCTCTTCATCATTTTCTCTTGGACCTTTTCCTCAAGCTATTACGCTTATACTCAAGGGGACCTAGAATGCTTTGATACCAATTGATAATATGATGAAACTATAAAGATTCGATCAACCACTGAGAAGGTGGGGGGGGTGAATCCATAATTGGAAAGTAAACTAATTTTCACCAAACTTATATTCAAATTAGAATCAACTAACAAAGTACACCAGTTTAGACACTTTAACAAATCTACAACTGCACTATTAAACCTTACCGGTTGACCCAATACTTTAGTGATATAATGCAACAGATCTAAAACTTAAATATCCTTTGGTTAAAACCTTAAACCACTTCAGTAATACCAATAATAACATATTTTAGACCATTTCCAATCCTTTAAATATATCTATGCAGATTTACCAATCATTCATATCAACCATACCAAAAACATATCCACAAAATCATTCACCACTTGACAAAATGATTTTTCATGTGGAAACCCAAATGGGAAAAACCATCATGGGGATGAATACCCACAAGTATTTTGAACTCTTAGGAAGTTCGCCCTGTTAGGAGCCAAGCTTGGTTAGAAGCTTATATATAATAATGTTCTATTGGGAACAGATCTAGTTAAGGACCACCCGGTTAAGGGATTGACTACAAATACCCTATTAAAGGTAATACCCTATTAAAGGTAACTTCAGTGGATGATTTCAAATCCAAGCTAATGGATCATCTGGTTAGAGAATTTCAACAAAAATCCTGTTAAAGATTACCTGGTTAAGGGATTTTACTGTTGTAATGGCTACAAAACAAAAAGTTCTTTGACTGATATGGAAACAACACTTCCTTGATGAATTAGATCCTTTACTGCTCCTATCTACCTTCACATCATTCTGTAGACACACCTCCTATTTTGGCAACAATCACTTTCACACTTAATCAAATTTGCCAACCACTCTTTTAATCAGTCCATCGACCTTATAAAAAAATACATTAGGTCAGTAACACAACACAAACCCTAAAATTCTCATAGAGATTACAAACACATCGGTTCAATTCTGACTGTTAGATTACATGCAATCAACTTTACATTCTTCTAGGTATCTACAACCGCTCTTGGATCATCACACTTTGAATCTTGTAACACATCACACGTTTGTCACTTCATACTATGCATTTGATCATTCCCAAGATAAATGGTTATCTTTGTGTGCCAAAACCTTTTCAAAATTCATCACGTGCAAAATGCTTACGTGGCATCTTCATCACCGATCATCATAACCGATTGCCAAGCTTCATTGGTTAGGGTTCTACTTCTCAATTGGATAGGGTTACCAATTGATCTTCACTGCTTCATTACCGCTTGCTTTACTGCTTCATTACCGGTTGCTTTACTGCTTCATTACCGGTTGCTTTACTACTTCAATACCAGTTTCTATTGACATCAATGACAACACTATACTTCTTCAATGCAATCTTCATGCAATGCCAATAGTAGTGTTATTCTTGTAGTGTCCTAAAATTGTGACACTTGCAATTTCGACTGCATTTGGGTCTTCACGATGGCGACACAACACTGAACCTGAATGGAGACCCCGAAACCTATTTACGACATCAAAAACTGCATATTTCTACACCGTGGCCTGATCCTTCCTTGCACCCTGCTGTCCCGGGAGGTGGGACCATGGCGCCCAGCGCCCTGGTCCTTCAGGACCATGGTGCCCAATGCCCTGGTCCCTGGCCCTATTTTGGGTCCGGTCTCTTATGGGGCATCGGGTCTTCAAGTTTGCAATTCAGAAAAAAATGTTTCTAGGTCGGCCTAAGGTCAGAAAAATCAGTCTTCTAACCCTAATTGACAAGTATATAAACTACATTTCCCCTCTCAGAAAGGGTAGATGTTAAGTAGATGGAAAAAAGGCAGAAGCGACATTCAAACATTCAAGCATTCAAGCATTCAAGCATTCCTTCAAGCAATTGAGCATTCTAAGTCTCCATTCAAGGCTAAGTGTTGCATTCAAAACAAGGATTCAACCATTGAAGAGGAGATCACATACAACATACAACATCATTACACCTTCGCATGTAAGAATACAAACATTCTTACAACAAGGTATCAGTACTTTATTACATTACGAACATTTACATTTACAGCATTCTCATTTCCTGGTTAATTCCAAAACTGGGGTTTGACCTAAAGGCAAACCCCTAATCCCTAACCCCCCAATCATCCTCTCTTTTCTGTGTGTAGGTTGTAGGTACGCGGCTGTAATTGAAGATCTGGAATCCTTGTGCAGAGATGAACAGATCCCCCTTCGTTTCGCAGATTTTTCGAAGGACCGTGTGCACGTCGGGCGCCATCGTCCCATCAACTTTCGCTCAAATTTGCAGGACAACGTCATCTCGACATTTTACTACTAATTCCAGGTCCGCAGCTTCATCCCGTATTCCTATCTCTGTTTATAAGCGAATCTTTCTTACTTTACATGCACTCCTAGTTTAATCCTTCTATCTACATTCTTTACAAAAGAGGGTAGCCTTGCTCTCTTAACCCTTGAAATTCATTTAGAATCCAGTCTTTCATTGTGTGGGATTGGATCTTGTGGGTTTCAACCCCTCTTTTGAATGTAAAGTCTCTCCTAAGTGAAAACTATCAATCCTAGTGACCTCCTTTCTCCTTGGAGTGGGGGGGAACACCTAGGGTTTGATTTTCCACTTTACATTTTGGTGAACCTGACGTGAACATCCTAATTTTGATTATTCATGGTTAGATCTAAAAAAATTTCTTCCTTAATTACATTTCCATGTTTGATCTTTTGCAAATTTTAGAGGTTAATTGCATAAAAACCCTAAATTTTCTTTTTAGTAATTGAGCTTGTGAAATGTTTAATTTTTAATGCTTGTTTCAGATCTACCCTTCTATTACAAATTGTCAACTCATATTTGTGCTTTAATTCTAAAAATTAAGTGGTTAAGTGTCAAAACCCTAATTTTTAAAACCCTCTTGATTCAACCTTTTACCGATAATTTCACTTATCAGAACACCTCCAAATCAGCTGTAATTTTGGATTCCGCAACAAAATCATAATATCTTTTATCCCTGAAAATTTTGAAAAAAGTTGCGAGGACCGTGTGCATCCCGAGCGCCATCGTCCCCGACATTTTTTTCTGAAATTTTGGGAGCTAGATCTTACTGTATTTTTCTGCTAAAATCTAGAATCCTGGCTGATTTCATCAAGTCTAACACTTTCAAAATTAAAGTCAAAGTTGGTCTAGTGATTGCTTGGATTAAGGCTTCTAATCATTCAAAATTTGTTGAAACTAAAATTTTGTGTCAAAATTGTGTTTCGCACTGTCCTAAATCTGAAAAGTGTGTTGGCATTCATTTAAAGTTTCAGTGCTTTATTCAAATTTTTGCAATTTGTGACTTTTGAAATTAAATGTTTAATTGCAACAACTTTGATTTCTGCTTTCAAAATTGAATTTTGCATGAAATTGAGTCAACTTTTAAATTTCAAAGCTTGCATTTCTTTTAGTATTCCCTCTAAAATCATAAAATTCAAAATTTTAGTTTCCCTCTCTTTTTCAAAATTCAAATTTTGCATTTTTCAACAATCTTGGTAGGGTTCAATTTTGAGATTGCAACTTTAATTTGGCCTATCTACAGATCATAAAATCACTCAATTTTTTCAGATTAGCTTTAAAATCATCATAATTTTCATCCCTAAAAATTTCGAAAAAAGTTGCGAGGACCGTGTGCACTCCGTTCGCTACAGTCCCTGACATTTTTTTCTGAAATTTCGGGAGATTGTCATGATTGCATTTAACAGCCTAAATCTAGGAGATTGGCTGATTTTATTGAAATTTGCTACCTCTAAATTCAAAATCTTCTCTCCCTCTCTAGTGCATGAGTTTTACAACAATAAGCCCTACTTACACTATTCCTGTTAGACGAAGCCTTAGAATTAAGTCTTTCCAAGGTTTAATTACCGAGGAGATGGAACCTAATTTGAATGGCCTCTTTAACGAGGACACAGGTAATTCCTCTAATCCTCTTAATGATGAAGAACCTCTCCATGAGGTTTCTGTAGAACAACTTTCGAAATTGGATAACCAATTTGATGATTTTCAGCAATGGATGTCTCATGAATACCTCGATAGTCAAGCTCTTTCATTAATTGAGGGTCTAAAACGTATGGTTCAAAGTGATAAGAATGGAATTGATATTTTGTGTGGTATTGCACACATCATGGATTCGAATGTGATGCCTATGAAGAATTGTGCCGAAACTTTAGGTTATACACAACCTCCTACTCAAGTCAATCATTCTATTCCTTTGACAACTTCTATTGCTAGTATACCTACTTTTACATCAAACATAATGACTACTTCAATACAAGACATTCTGCCTATGATCACCAGTCATGGGGGAAATCCTTCCTCTTCAATCAACCCTCTTCCTTCATTCAATCCGACTTCTTCATTCATTCCTTCAATGAGTGTCCCTATTACATCTCCACAAATGAACATGACACAAGGGGGCAATTCATTCAACCATTCCATTCCTCCTTGTAGTGTTCCTTGTTTCCAATCATCTCCTATGACTAACCATCATAGTGTCCCGCCACCTTACTCTCAATCAATACCTTCTTTCAATAACATAATACCTCCGTCACAATCTAACATGTCTAATATGAACTCTTCAACTGAAGCAACCATTAACAATCTTGCACAAACTGTCTCTTCTTTACAGCAACAAATTGCCTCTATGAATCAATCTAAGTTTAGTGTGCCCACATTTGATGCGGTGAGCCCACTTTCTCTTGACATTGTTCAAGCTATCCCCCCTAAGCATGTTGAAATCCCGCAGTTGGAACTTTATAATGGTAAAGGTGATCCTCTAACACATGTTAAGACCTTTCAAACAGTATGTACCAATTTTGCTCATGACCAAAGGTTGCTTGCAAAACTGTTTACTAGAACATTAAGAGATAAAGCCCTACAATGGTATTGCTCGTTGCCTTCCTATTCTATTACTTCTTTCCAACAACTTGCAAATGCTTTCATTCAACAATTTCAAAACAATATAAGTCCTAAAGTTACTTTGATTGATTTAATGCATTGTAAACAAGGCGTTAAAGAAAAAGTGACTGATTTCATTGGTAGATATAAGCATTTGTGTGCTCAAATTTCTTTTCCAGTACCTGACAATGATATTCAAAGAATCTTTATTTCTAATTTACAAAAAGATATTAGAGAAAAACTTCTGTTTTCTGAGTTTACTTCTTTCCAACAGTTGTGTGCAACTCTTCACAATTATCAACTGACTGTGAGTCAAATGGAACAAGCAAATCCTATGGCTCCGAGTGATAAGGGTGATAGTAGTCAACAACCATTTGGGAAGTTTAAACCAAACAGAGGGTTCATTAATGAAAACATCGTCAACAACAATGTGAATGCAGCATCAGGTGTGCCTCCTATTTCTAAGTTTTTCAAAAAAGAGAGAAAGTTTACTCCTTTGAATGAATCATTGCATAGTATTATGAATAAGTTATTGGAACAAAATGTGCTTACTCTCCCTCCTATAAAGAAAATCGATCCTACAAAGATTAATTCACCCTATTTTGATAACAAATCTTTTTTGTCAATTTCATCGTCAACCTGGGCATGATACTGAAAAATGTTTTACGTTAAAGGGTAAAATCCAAGATTTGATTGATAATAATACTATCTCTATTTCAGGTGTGAATGATAAAGGAAACACATCTGTAGCTCTTCCTAACCAAAATCTTAAGATTTTTACTGATCCATTACCTTCTCATACCTCTAATGTGATTGAGACTAATGATTCCTCTTTCTCACCTAATGGTCTTGTGTCTATGACTCCGAATGTGATTAACTTTGTAGAGCAGCAGAAAATCCCTAAAGAACCTTCCATCACATTTGATTCCAGTGAAACTATTAGGGCACCTGATGGTCCCTTATATATAGTTGCAAAAGTCAAGAATACACCTTGCCGTGGAGTGCTTATTGATCCTTCTTGCATGGTTAATGTTATTACTGAAGAATTTCTTTTTACTTTGCAATTGAATCAAGTGATCTATGACAAAGCAAATGTGGTTGTGAAATTATTTGATGCATTTTCTTCTCCTGGAATTGGTTCTATTACATTACCCATTGAGGTCCATAACAAATCCCTTGATGTGAGCTTTGCTATTATTCCATCATCCGAACAATTTCGTGTGAAGCTAGGCTATCCTTGGCTATCTTCCATGAAAGCTATTGCTTCTCCTATTCACAAATGTTTGAAATTTCCCCATAATGGTGAAGTTGTTACTCTCAATCATAGTCTCTTTAAACCAGTTGAAAGAACTTCTAGTGTTCCTATTGATTATTTTTGGCCTAAACAATTCCAATCTCTTCCACCGCGAAGTGATCATCTTTTCAAATCTTATCAAAAGTGGAAAAAAGATATGATCCTATCTCTAAGTGAACCTCGAACACCCAAACTTGATATTCTTATCGTTCTTGAGAAGGAAGTTCTTCCTTTGAAAGATAAAACTAATGTCTTTCCTCAAGAAGATTCCCAATCCATTCCTATGGATGTGACTATGTCTATGTCTAATAAACTTTCTAAAAGTAGACCTATACCTCCTCATCATGATGGACTTGGTCTCCTTCCTAAACCAAATATTCCTCCTTTATATGGAGCAGTTCCTCCTCCTTCCTTTTATAGAGAGAAGAGACCTTCCTCTTCTCCTATTATCCAACCTAAGAGACCACAACCTAAACACCCAAGTGATAAGGATGAGAACATTCCTCCTCCTCAATCTCCTCAACTTCCTACTAAGACTAGACGAAATCGTTCTGTGTGTGAACGCCGATGAAAGCGTCGTCTTAGAGCTTAGGTAGCTGATTCCCAAACTTTGCAATCCCCAAAAACACCTTCAGCTAGTATTATTCCATTTTCTCCTCAGCCGAAAATTGAGCCAAAATCTCCTAAACATAAGATGCATGATGGTTTTGATCCTGTGCGAGTTAAAGATCCTATTTTTATAAATCTTGATGATGATATAGATGAAAATGTTATTCATGATGAAAATGTTACTTCTCTTGCTTCTGATAGTGAATATGAATTTGTTGATATTGATAACCATTTATCTAACGAATTTTCTAAAGCACTTATCCTAGCTCCTAGACAAGAACAACGTGGCTTGGAACATGAACATAGCCCTTGTTTGGATCTTGTGATAGCTCCATATGCTGTGTTGGATGTTCCTCCTCTAGCGTGTTTCCTGCCTTCCCGAAATATTGATCAGCAAGATCGGGGGGTGGATGACGTGCTAGACTAGTTCATTAGCATAATAGACTCTCTCCTCCTCTCTTTTGTTACTTCTTCTATATGTTTTATTCTCATTCTTCTATTTGTTGTCCTTAGTGTTGTCTACTTGAGGATGATGCAAAGCATTGAGATCTCTTTTGGTCTCTCTCATGTTGACTCAAAAGACACATGTGTTCCCTTCTTCTAGGTGACCTTCCTTCATTGGGGAATGAAGAACAATTATGCATACATACATATGATATACATGAATTATCATACAGCATACTGACCCCAAGGAAAGTGAAGTCACCTCGTGATTTGTGTTTTGTGTCTATTATCCTTGGGTTTATCTCACACTTGGGGGCTAAATCTTTGTGATAACGTGCTCCTTTCCTTTCTCATTTCTTATGTGTATCATACCTTAAAGAAATCACCCCCGATGAGGCGTGTGTGATCGCTTTAATGTAAGGGCACATACACCCCGTTCATATCTCTTCAAGATACTTGAGAATTTTTTTTGACAAATTTAGCTTTGCCTTGAAAATTTTTGATATCTTTCTCGCATGACTCATAGTGAGGGAACCTTACTACGGACAGTCATGGTTCTCCCTCGTGATCTTCCCTTTTACTTTGTCAATCGAAGTCGTAAGATCCTTAGTCCACTGGGGGCTTGGTGTATCTTGCCTCCTTGACATGGTGAAAGTCTTTCAATGTTGTTTCCTTGTAATTTACTAGAAGTATGGGCTTATACTCCCGCTAAAGTGGGGGCTAAATGTAGCGTCCTAAAATTGTGACACTTGCAATTTTGACTACATTTGGGTCTTCACGATGGCCACGCAACACTGAACCTGAATGGAGACCCTGAAACCTGTTTGCGACATCAAAAACTGCATATTTCTGCACCGTGGCCTGATCCTTCCTTGCAGCCTGGTGTCCCGGGAGGTGGGAGCATGGCACCTAGCGCCCTGGTCCTTGGTCCTATTTTGGGTTCGGTCTCTTATGGGGCATCAGGTCTTCAAGTTTGCAATTCGGAAAACAATGTTTCTAGGTCGGCCCAAGGTCGGAAAAATCAGTCTTCTAACCCTAATTGACAAGTATATAAACTACATTTCCCCTCTCAGAAAGGGTAGATGTTAAGTAGATGGAAAAAAGGCAGAAGCGACATTCAAACATTCAAACATTCAAGCATTCAAGCATTCCTTCAAGCAATTGAGCATTCTAAGTCTCCATTCAAGGCTAAGTGTTGCATTCAAAATAAGGATTCAACCATTGAAGAGGAGATCACATACAACATACAACATCATTACACCTTCGCATGTAAGAATACAAACATTCTTACAACAAGGTATCAGTACTTTATTACATTACGAACATTTACATTTACAGCATTCTCATTTCCTAGTTAATTCCAAAACTGGGGTTTGACCTAAAGGCAAACCCCTAATCCCTAACCCCCCAATCATCCTCTCTTTTCTGTGTGTAGGTTGCAAGTATGCGACTGTAATTGAAGATCTGGAATCCTTGTGTAGAGATGAACAGATCCCCCTTCGTTTCGCAGATTTTTCGGAGGACCGTGTGCACGTCGGGTGCCATCGTCCCATCAACTTTTGCTCAAATTTGCAGGACAGCGTCGTCTCGACATTTTACTGCTAATTCCAGGTCCGCAGCTTCATCTCGTATTCCTATCTCTATTTATAAGCGAATCTTTCTTACTTTACATGCACTCCTAGTTCAATCCTTCTATCTACATTCTTTACAAAAGAGGGTAGCCTTGCTGTCTTAACCCTTGAAACTCATTTAGAATCCAGTCTTGCATTGTGTGGGATTGGATCTTGTGGGTTTCAACCCCTCTTTTGAATGTAAAGTCTTTCCTAAGTGAAAACCGTCAATCCTAGTGACCTCCTTTCTCTTTGGAGTGGGGGGGAACACCTAGGGTTCGATTTTCCACTTTACAATTCCCAATGGCCATGACAAGGTGATCCTACAAGTCTAGTAAAGAACATAACAATGTCATGTAATGAACTTCATCCTCCATCTTTACAACAACATAATGCAACTATGAAATAAGAATGGTAAAGGCCTATTCAGGTGATCATCCATGGATCCTCCTTCCATCCTTAGAGAATAATTTAATTTCCTCCAGAGAAACTTCTTTACTAGGGATTTAGCCAAATAAATTTGTCCAAACTTTTTTGATAGTTTTGTAGTAGTCTTTTCCTTATGGATATTTAATAAAACATACTCTACCAAATATATTCTAATCAAATCCTTATATTTTTTATCTAACAACTCCTAGTTATATCGAGTCATGTTAGCAAATTTTATACTAGATATTGCGGGCCATAGATATTTATCTATGAGAATATCTTCTATTTTAAGCTTCTCACAACTCAAAATTGCCACCATTAAACTTTTCCATCTTGATCTTTTCAGATGTGCTTTCCATATTTCTTCTAAAATAAGGTGAAGAAAAATGATTCTACATTTTCTCCCATTCAAACATAGATCGGCACAAAAACCCTCTACCCAACAATGAGACAAAAAATAGCCAATCTATGATACCAATTGAAAGGAAGTCAAGTAAGAAAATACAACTCCCTTTTATATAGTGACAAAATCATATATACATTCATTTAATATAGATAACTTATACAAAAATAGAATAAGCAATAACATAGTATATATGTGAAGAAAACATTCTTAGGAGAAAAAATCCATACTGAAAAAGAAAAAAACTATATTGTATTATTATTTTTTTGATCGGTAACTATATTGTATTATTAGTAAATAGTGAAGGTTACAATATATCATAAAGCTAAGCTCATCCATGAGTCTTCTATTGTGATAAGATGTTTGGATTGATTTCAATAGAATAACAATACTTGTAAAATCTTCAAACTTGTACTCTACTCAAAATGGACAAGTGCCAAATAAATACTACTCCATAAGAGAAGATGGATGCTTATGAGCCACATGCCAAGAATCCAATGTTTGAATGTCTATCTTGATGTCTATCTTGATTCTTATTGAAATGCATAGAACTTGCATGCATGCAACAACCTTGCATGAAGTGTAATGTCATAGATGTGACCCACTTGATTAACATTTACCAATTCTAATAGATGTCTCCTCATGCAATGTGTGTACATTCATGCAAACACCTTGTACCATAGGAACCTAAATCACAAGGGGCTTGCCTATCATCAACCAATCATAATTGACCTTACATCCATCATAAATCAATCATTAGACAAGGCAATTGGAAAATCTACTATAATCAATCATTTAACAACTTACACCATGACAAATTTCCACTAATTTAGTCTTCAATGAGTTCCACCAAGTGGGATGTTTGTTCCCACATAAGTAGCTTACATGTCATACAAAATCATCTCCATCTAAGATGCCACCTCAAAAAATAGGTCCCACAAAATGACATGACATAAGTAGGCATAAAAACATTAGGATAAAACAAATAATTACACACCAAATTAAATGTTAGGACTTGCAAAGGTTGAAAAACCCTAATCCCAACACAAAATTTAAAAGCAACCTACTTCAAATTTAATCATTATACTATCAATGTGTACAAAAAGCTATGATTTTAAGTTACAATTCAAACATTATAATAAACAAATAGACAACTATTTGTCAACCACCAAAACCAACAAAATATTTTATTTCTATTGTTCTCTATTTAAAAATTTATATTACATAAAATATCTCAACTCCGAATTAAATCAATTAATTATCTCATTCTGAAAACCTCACTATAATATAAAAACAATCTATTTATTTCTTACAATATTAGAGAAGATCACAATCTAGATATATATGGTTACAATTTCTATCTCGTGTCTTTCTCTTGGGCCCTCACACTTGTCTAAATAGTGTCAGACTCATATTAAAGACCTAGATTTATCAACCACCAAAATTAACAAAATATGCGTATTTCAATTATTCTCTATTTTCAAATTTATATTACATAATATATCTCAACTCCAAATTAAATCAATTAATTATCTCATTATAAAATGTTATCATAATATTTTATAATCTATTTATTCTTAGAATATTAAAAAAGGCGAATGACCTAGATACGTATGGTTACCTTTCTCTTGGGCCCTCCTCACATATGTCTAAATAAAATCAAGTCTTACATTGAAGACTTTCGTTTGTTGTTCCACTATTATTTTTATTCAGATTGTTCTTCAGCTATTAAAATATATTTTATTTTAATTAATAATAATTATAAAACCTTATCTTAATATTTTATAATCCATTTATTCTTACAATATGCAAAAGGGCCATGACCTAGACATGTATGGTTACACTTTACATCCTTACCTTTCTCTTGGGCCCTCCTCACATATGCCCAAATAAAGTCAAGTCTTACATTGAAGACTTACACTTGATGTTCCACTTATATTTTTATTCAAGACTCTTCAACTAATAAAATATATTTTATTTTAAAAATCATATAAATTAAACGTATATATAAAAATCTCCCATTTATATTCTTCCTAAGTTTTTTATTATATTTTACAGTTAAAAAAAAAGAATATTAAAACATAGCTATACGGCCCTATGATTGCTTTGTACGACATAAAAAAGCATCCTTATATTAATAATTTTAAGCACAAATTCGATGTCTGCCACATTAATTAAAATTCAAGTCAAACAAATGTCGACATAAAAATTATTCTAACAAATAAACAAGTACAATAAATAAATAAATAAGTGGGAGTCAAAAGCATATGATTTTATTTTATGTGAATGGAGGGAAGTCGGCCGCACACAATAAAGTTTTTTCCATTCAATTAATATTCGCAAAGGGACGGAAAGAAACGGCCAAAATGTCGACATTAATATTAATAGGTTTAATTATATGTTTGATATTTTTATTGTGTCTTTTATTCTATTAATTAATATTATGTATCAAAGTTATAACTTGATTTTAGAAAGAGATGTTTTTCTCATAACGTGTATTTTTTATAGGAGTTTTTTTTTAGCGATTTTATATATTCAAATGTATCTAGGGAAGACATTGTTGGAGGTGTCTCAACCTTTGGACTGTAGATCTAGTTTCTCTAGGAGTAGGGATGAAGGGTAGACTAGATGGAACTTGTAGACCCCCGAAAATGTCTCATTGATCATGTATTAATTATTCTTCTAATTGATTAAATAATTTTATAATTATTTAATTAAGTTAATTAATCTTGTTCTTCTAAGTTCACATTTCTTCATAATCTTACTAATTATTACAGTTTCTATCTTCTCATCAATTAATCATTTAACCCTTTTTCTAAAATATTAATTAAATATTAATTATGTAATTAATTGTGATTTTAATCTTTTAATTTAAATAATCTTTATTATTTAAATAAATTCAATTTCTAAATAATTAAATAGTTTCTTTAAATTATTTAATTAGCCAATTAATTTCAAATCCCCAAATTCTAATTTCATTTAGTTCTTCTAATTTTATTTAATTCTTCTAATTTCACTTAATCTCATTAAGTCTTCCAATTCCAAATCCCCAAATTCATATTCTTCTAATTTCAAATACATGTGCATGATTTCAAAAATCAAATTGAAAATCAAAGTCAAAGTTCTAAATATATTCAAATAACAAATTGAGTTTAAAATAAATTCAATATTTGAATTAAACCTCATGCAAAGATTAAATTGAAAATCAAAGTCAAAGTGCAAGCACATGCTAAATTAATTAAATAAGTTATCTTTTCAATCTCTATTTATATCTTACACTTTTCTTTTTCTAATTAAAGCTTTCTTTGTCATCAATTAATTATCCTCCAATCATGCTTTTTCATCTTTCAATCAACTTTTTCTCAATCAGTTAACTCACTTTAACTATTCAATCTATTCAGTTCCACCTCCAAATCAATAGTTCAATTATCAATCAGCATGTGAGCTCACCCGAGTTCCACCTCTCATTCAATCCTCTCCAGAAATCTATAAATTGAGCATTCAATCTCCATTTTCAACAATCACGAAAATCATGAAAAATCATGAACTTTGAATCTTTGTGTCGTTTGTAGGTTGCCATTGCAATATTTGAGAGCTATCATACCACAAAGAAGAGAAGAACAATGGAATACATATGCAGTCATGGGATAGGGAGTCTTAATTGAATATTTTATATTCCTATTACTTTATGTTGCATTATTTAATTGGTTTATTTAAGATTATTTGATTAGATAGGGATTCGTGATTTCCCTTTGATTCTAATTGAATAATGATGAATTTTGTACATGTGACATTTTGGTGAACCCGACGTGAACAACAACTAATTAACCCTCTATGTTTTCTATGTGTTTTTGCAGGATCATACAGATTTTCAAACTTTTTGCAAGTTTTGTGCGGATTTCAAAAGCGGAATTAAACATCACGCAATCGCGTAGACATAATCACACAAAAAAATTACGCATTCGATCTGTCAGGGTCACGAATTTGTGCTGACACCTCGACACATTCGCCAAGACAAGATTACGCATTCGTAGTTAAAATTTAGGGTTTTTTTATTGTGTTTTTTTGAGTTGCAGTTCCCTATTCTGTCCAATTCATCATTCAATTTTGCAAATCTGAAGCTTTTATTTGTGTATGATGCTTTACATATATGGTATCTAATGGCTACAAAGGTGAAATTCAGGATTTTAAGTTCTAGAGCAAGAACAATGAAAAGAAGACAACAAAAGGAGTTTCATAGAGCCTTAAAGGCTGAGCTACAAGAAAAGGATCAAATCTACGAAGCTTCTTGTTATCGTTATCGACTGATTGTTCTCGGTTACATACACAAATATCATACTATTTAGGGAACCTCCTTCAGATTCTAGATATTTTGCTGATATAGGCTAATTGATGTTTTGTAGGGTTCTGGTAAAATTTATGCTTTTTGATAGGGTTTGTAAATTGTCTACTTACCTATCACGCATTCGCCTATCAGTCTCACACATTCACTTTGTCAGATTTACGCATTCATTCAATCATCATAACACAATCGCCCAAACATCATTATGCATTTGATTAAATAAAATCATGCATTCGTTTGATAAATAATTTGGCTTTTTGTTTTATGGTTTTTCTGTGTATTTTCTAGTTACTAATTTCCTGTTTATAGCGTGTGGCAAAATTTTAGAGAAGGCTTGATCATGCTAGATTATTTTGGAAACCACTAACAATTTGATTGCAGGATCCTTTAGGATTAAATCACTTTTGGATTTTGGGTTTAAAATTGACATGCATGCTTTCACACTTCAGCTTGGTGCTTAAAATAAATCTAGTTAAAATTGACATGCATGCTTTCACACTTCATATTGGTGCTTAAAACAAATCTAGTTAAAAATGACATGGGTAAGTGCACCAAGATGGTGAACAAAAAGGCGGGTATAAGTGGCCATTTTTTTTCTTCGGAAAATAGGTAAACCTGAACTTCAAAGAGCTATTTGAAGGTCATGCACTCAAAACTAAGAGTTGAGAAAAGAATAAGAATTGTAGTACTCTGAATCTAGTTTCTAAATTACTATTTAAAAAATAAATTGGATAAGATTAAGAGGGTCAAACCTTTCACGCACAAAAAACTATTCCTGATTTTTTCAGAAAAATATAACATAGTTGTTTTCGTGTGCTATACAAAATATATAGTTAGATTTAGTATTTTGAAAAACCCTTTGGTAGGATGATAGATAAGAGTGAGATCTAGAAGTTGTGTATTTTTTTGTAATTTTCCCTTGAGTATTTTATTTTTTATGATTTTTGGAAGTGATCGCATTCTAAAAATTTGGTACCTGTTCATGCGCTGGGCATAACTTGCAACAAAATAATAAAAAATGCAATTTAAAAAAAAAAGTGTATAGAATCCAGTGTAAAACAATAATATATAATTTATTTTGAATTTCGTCAAGTATATCAAAATTTATTAAAAAAATGGTAGACATATGTCTGCGAGGACTATCAAGGCACTGATAAAGAAAATTAAAGTTTACTATGCTAATGTCCAAAAATTTAAAAAAAAAATATGGTCAGAAAACTAAGAAGATGTGTGAGATTATGGTGGTAATTTTAGAGATACCCACTTGATCATCTGTAAACTTGATGATGATGAAGTCAAGAAATCATGGTGGAGGATGAAAAAATGTGTAAAGGAACAAAAAAGGGGTGAAAATGGGCTTGCAAGCCTTAGGGTCATTTTCCAACCCTCTTATCAATCCAAAAACCGCACGGGTTTTGAAGAACCAAAAGTACTATTCGAACCCGTATGGGTTATAAAGAACTAGAAATATTTTTTTTTGTTTCACAAAACCTGTACGGGTTATGAAGAACTAAAAACATTTTTTTTTGTTTCACAAAACCTGTACGGGTTTTGAAGACATAATAATGTATGCTTGTAAACTTAGCATTTACTACACATGTTTTGGACACACCTAGATAATATGTGTTTATGTATGTATATATGCATATCTATAGTTATATATACATATATTTATATAGATATATGTATATATGTTTGTATGCATGCATGTACCTCTTCTTTTCCTCTCTCTCTCTCATCTTACTTCCCCCATCATTGTCTTTGTCTATTCCACACCCTAATCATCTTCCTTGTGTTCTATCTCAACTCTCTCCTCCTCACACTTCTCTATTTTTTGATTCTCTCACCCTTTTCTCCTTCTTGTTCTCTCTCTACCTCATTTCTCTCACCCTCTCTCTCTCACACACATTATCCTATCCTATTCTCACCCTCTCCCCCTTCTCTCTCTTTCTCTCCCCTCGCTCTCCCTCTCCCTCTCCCCCTCTCCCTCCCCCTTTCTTTATCTTAAATATCTCTTTCTCTCCCTCTCCCTCTCTCCTATACTCTCTCTCTCTCTCCCTCTCCCTCTCTTTATCCTATTCTCCCCATCTCCATCCTCCCTCTCCCCCTCTCCTTTTCCCAATCTCCCTCTCTCCCTCTCCTTTCCCCAATCTCCCTCCCCCTCTCCCTCTCTCCCTCTCCTTTTCCCAATCTCCCTCTCTCTCCCTCTCTCTCTCCCCCTCTCATTTCCCCAATCCCCCTCTCTCTCCCCTCCCTCCCTCTCTCCCTCTCCCCATATCCTTTTCCCAATCTCCCTCTCTCACTCTCCTTTCCCCAATCTCCCTCCCCCTCTCCCTCTCTCCCTCTCCTTTTCCCAATCTCCCTCTCTCTCCCTCTCTCTCTCCCCCTCTCATTTTCCCAATCCCCCTCTCTCTCCCCTCCCTCCCTCCCTCCCTCCCTCTCCCTCCCTCTCTCCCTCTCCCCATATCCTTTTCCCAATCTCCCTCTCTCTCCCTCTCCCCCTCTTCTTTACCCAATCTCCCTCTCTCCCCCCCTCTCCTTCTCTCCCTGTCTCCCTCTCCTTTTCCCAATATCCCTCTCTCTCCCTCTCTCTCTCTCCCTCCCCCTCTCCTTCTCTCGCTCTCTCCATCTCCCCCTCTCCTTCTCTCCCTCTCTCCATCTCCCCCTCTCCTTTCCCAAATCTCTCCTTTTCCCAATCTCCCTCTCTCTCCCTCTCCCCCCCCTCTCATTTTCCCGATCTTTCTCTCTCCCTCTCTCCCTACCCCTCTCCTTCTCTCCCTCTCTCCCTCTCCCACTTTCCTTTTCCCAATCTCCCTCTCTCTCCCTCTCCCCCTCTCCTTTCCCCAATCTCCCTCTCTCCCTCCTCCTCTCCTTCTCTCCCTCGCCTTTTCCCAATCTCCCTCTCTCTCCCTCTCCCTCTCCCTTCCTCTCTCTCTCTCTATCCCCCTCTCCTTTTCCCTCCCTCTCCCTCCCTCTCTTCATCTCCTCCTCTCCTTTTCCCAATCTCTCTTTCTCTCCCTCTCCCCCTCTCCTTTCCCCAATCTCCCTCTCCCTCTCTCTCCCTCTCCCTCTCCCCCTCTCCTTTTCCCAATCTCGCTCTCTCCCTCTCCCTTCCTCTCTCCCTCTCCCTCCCTCTCTCCCTCTCCCCCTCTCCTTTTCCCAATCTCCCTCTCTCTCCCTCTCCCCCTCTCCTTTCCCCAATCTCCCTCTCTCCCTCCCCCTCTCTCCCTCTCCCCCTCTCCTTCTCCCTCTCTCTCCCTCTCCCCATCTCCTTTCCCCAATCTCCCTCTCTCCCTCCCCTCTCTCCCTCTCCCCCTCTCCTTCTCTCCCTCTCCCCCTCTCCTTTCCCCAACCTCTCCTTTTCCCAATCTCCCCCCCCTCTCTCCCTCTCTCTCTCTCTCTCTCTCTCTCCTTTTCCCAATCTCCCTCTCTCTCCCCTTCCTCCCTCTCTCCCTCTCCCTCCCTCTCTCCCTCTCCCACTCTCCTTTTCCCACTCTCCCTCTCTCTCCCTCTCCCCCTCTCCCTCCCCCTCTCCTCCTCTCCCTCTCTCCCTCTCCTTTTCCCAATCTCACTCTCTCCCTCTCCCTCCCTCTCTCCTTCTCCCTCCCTCTCTCCCTCTCCCCCTCATCTTTCCCCAATCTCCCTCTCTCCCTCTCTCCCTCTCCCTATCCTTCTCTCCCTCTCTCCCTCTCCTTTTCCCAATCTCCCTCTCTCTCCCTCTCCCTCTCCCTTCCTCTCCCCCTCTCCCCGTCTCTTTTTCCCTCCTTCTCCCTCCCTCTATCCCTTTCTCCCTCTCCCTCCCTCTCTCCCTCTCCCCCTCTCCTTTCCCCAATCTCCCTCTCTCCCTCCCCCTATCTTCCTCTCCCTCTCTTTCCCTCTCCCTCTCCCTTCCTCTCTCCCTCTCCCCCTCTCCTTTTTCGTCCCTCTCCCTCCCTCTCCCTCCCTCTTCCCCTCTCCCTCCCTCTCTCCCTCTCCTCCTTTCCTTTTCCTAGTTCCACATAGCCCATACAGGTTATGTAGAACTAATCCCTCCCTCTCTCCCTCTCCTCCTCTCCTTTTCCTAGTTCTACATAGCCCGTATAGGTTATGTAGAACTAAGGCCAAAACTTCTAGTTCTACATAACTCATATGGGTTATGAGAAATTGTGAACGTTGACATATAAGGTTTCCATAACCCATATGGTTTATGGGAAAATCTTTATATATTTTAGTCCCAATGGCCTAAAAACTAGCATTACAAGTTGTTTGAAGGCCCCACTGCTTTTGCACATGATTTTCTAGGATAGTAACAGTCAAGTTTTCATATTCTTTTGTCACTTTTTCTTGGAATGATTGATTTTTAAGTTATTTTATAATTGTTACTGTAGACGTATAAAAATGACCATATTCCTAAATGAATATTTTATGTTCATTTCCCCATTTAATTGAATCCAATTTAATTAAATTATCCACATTCCTCTATTTTATTAAGTAAATTACTCAATTTATTTAAATAAAATTCACTATACCCATTTAATGAATAAATCATTTTATTCAATTAAATCCCCCCTATCCACTTTTAATTAAATTCAAATTTAATTAAATAGTTATCCTAAATTGAATAAATCTAATTTATTTAATTTCCCCAAATTGCAACCAAATTGAAATAAATTACTCTATTTCAATTAAATCCTATTATCCCTCCATCCACTTGCAAAATCCTACATCTCCCACTTGCCTTCCTAAACCCCTTTCTAATCCCTTCTAGAATCTTCTAATCGCTTCTAATTAGCCTAACCCATCATTCTAAACTTTGTCACATCCCTAAGCAAAGGGGAGGTCACTTCTCAAAACCTCAAAGTTTTTGATAACCATTAAAGGCTTCAAGCCTTCAACCACTTAATTCCTCAAAGTCTTTGATAACCATTAAAGGCTTCAAGCATTCAACCACTTAATTCCCCAAAGTCTTCAATAACCATTAATGGTTAACTCAAACCCTCTTACATGGTTAAAGAATTTATTTTAACTCAACCTTCACCCAACCCAAGGGTCTCATCAAGCCTTTAATGCTTTGACCATGATTATCTCTTAATCATTTGCACAAAGGTTTATCCTTGGATTAACTCTTAATCCATTAGGTAAAGCCTAACTTAAGCTTAACCCTTATCTCTAGATAACCATAAGGTCTTCTTAGGCATTTAATGCCTCCAACCCCTTCTCTCAACCCAACCCTATGTCGACACTTGTCACCATTTCATTAGTGACAATTGCAAACATGGATCGCCAACTTTCAAACTCAACCCTTGATTAAACCATTCAATCTTGACCATCCATTGCCCTATTTTTGCTATAAATAAAGCTCTCATTTCTCCATTTTTGATCATCCTCCAAATTTGTAGTATCACACTTATGCTCAAATACATTCAAGCTCTCATATATCATTTTTATGCTCATCATTTAGCCTCTCTTTAGAATAGAAATTAGTCTAAATATGCATGTTTAGAATATTTTCTTTATCATTTAGCTCAATCATAGACTAAATATATCATGTTAGGATAGTATTCATACAAACCTTATCATCTAGTTTATTGCATTTCTAGAATCATACATAGCTTAGGATACATTTCATTCTAGAATTTATCAAAACATCCCTCATTCTTGCATTTGCCATCCCTAAACCATTTTGCTCAGTGATCTGAGAGCAAAAACATTGGTTTGAGGGACATTGTGAGATAGAGAACCATGGGACCCACCTTAGGAAGCTGAGTAATACTTCGTTACTCCATAGCTTGCACCAAGAAGTCCTGTGTGTGTGTGTGGACAAGTCTTTGACAATATTTTCACATATTGAGATTTATCAACCCACATTTCTCGCATACATTTCTGGCACCCACCATGGGGCCCGACCCTATATATCAAATCAGTTTTTGAAACTAACTACTTTTGCAGGCACGCGGGAAAAATGAATTAGCGCTTTCAGTTCACTGTTTAGCGCATCCGATTCACTGTTCAGCACGTGGAGTCCATCATCTAGCGCGTGCAGTTCATATATTAGCGCATCAAATCATTAATTTTCCTGTAGGTCTTAGCGCGAGAGAAAAATAGAGCAGCGCTTTCGACGCACAAAGTAGCGCATCCGAAAAATAGAGTAGCGCATTAAGACATTGTTTTAGCGCATCTAGGTTATATTGTAGCACGTAGAATCCTTTCTGTAGCGCATCACAAATAGAAGACAAAAATTAAAATTGTAATCGAGTTTAAAGTTAGACTTGTTGAAGTCCACAAAATCCTATGTTTTTCTAACTACTGTGATTGGTATTTTGCAGGATTTTTGACATCTTATTGCAGGGAGGAGCTTAGTGTTATTTTTAGAATTATAAATTGTTTAAATTTTACTAGCTTGTTCAAGTTAGTTAAAATTTAAAGTCTTTTTAATTCTTGCTAAAAAAAAAAATTGAACTCACCTTATTTGGGCTATAAAAAGAACCACAAAAACAATCTTTTCTTGCTTTTCCTAGGAAGACAAAATTTTCATTTTGGGCTTTAAAAGGAACAAGTAAAATTTTCATTTTTGCAAACAAAGGTGTTTAAAAAGAACTTCACCATTTTTTGGTGCATAAAAGGATTCACTTCAAATTTTTGCAAAGTAGAAGAATCACACATGTCCAAAGTCATTTGCAACTAAAGAGGGAAGATCTTCCCCTTTTGATTGATTTTTTTTGTTGACAAAATATCGAATTTACTTTGTTGACCAATTCTTTTTCATAGATCAGAAAATCATTGCCTTGAAAGGATAAAATAAACACCATGTTTTTGTGGGGCAACATCTCCATATATATTTTAGCAAATCACTGAATTAAAAGGCTAAAAAGAACCAACTTGATTGCTTTGTCTCGAAAATAGAAGGAATATGCTCTCCCCTTAACTGGGTGATAAAAAATCCAGACCACTCTTACAGCTTTCTATACTTCAAGCATTTACATCCTTTAGCAGGCCTGCCTTCTCGAGGAGTTGGAATCAACTCTTAAAGCCGTTTATGGCCGGTGTGAAGGGAACGACCTAAGTGGGGAATGACTTTGACGCCAAGAATTTCAACCCACTATAATCAAACATGAAAAGTGATGAAAGTCCTTTTCAACGGTTGCGCGCAGCAATTAACCTTCCCCCAGTATCCTCGAGATATGTAAAGCCTTTGTTCTAAAGGTTGGGAAGCCTCAAAAGGGAGTTTATCACTGACGGTCGAACGGGAAGCCTGATTATGAACCATAGAAATAGAAGCTTTGAACTGAATCAGTAACCAGACATTTATAACATCATAGTGCAAGGGTGGGGAAGAATTCGCCCCCAAGATTACTCACCATATATCTCCCAAGATAACTACTCAACTGTGAAGCGATTCACTTTGAGTTAATTTCTGGCAAAAGGTAAAAAAATGGGCGCCCTCTAGGGGGTGACACGGCTGTTTGAGCTGACGGAGTATCGAGACTAGTGGGCTATGATGTTATTTATGACCCTTGACTAAAAAGTCTTTCTGAAGTGTATTATTCGTATCCAAACCTATTAAAACATTGGGAATTTGAACACATCCTCGCAGAACATACACTTTTTGTTAGATTAGGCAAAATGGTTGTACTTTGTGTCGTGTTTGCATTTATTACTTCAGAAAATCATCCATCAAACTTGAAAAATTCACAACAAAAATTCACAAAAAAAATCAACCAAAGGAAAAATCAGGGCAATTTAGCGCATAAGAGCAACTTCTTAGCGCATGAGGTACTTCTGTTAGCGCATCCAAACATCAAGTTAGCACGTCGATTCCAAACAGTAGTGTTTTATCCCAAGTCAAATCAGTGTTGAAACATTTAGCACATCAAAAAAACATCTTAGCACATGGAAGCAACAACTTAGCGCGTGGAAACCAAAAATTAGCGCATAAAGTCCAACAGTTAGCGCATGACAAGCCCAGGATAGCGCATAGCTTTTTAACAGTTAGAAAACAATTTTTAAACAGTCCAAAACTTTAGCGCGTGTCTGGGGGCAACCTAGTGCGTGTGGTTATTATTTTAGCGCATAGAGGCATTTCAGTAGCGCATGTAGTTTCTGTTCTAGCGCGTGATAAAAAACAGAAAAATAGAGGCCAAAACCGAGAAGAATTTTAAAATTTTCAAAAACATTTTTAGAAACCTTTTTCCATCAACATCATTTTTCATCAAAATAGAGTGACAAAAACAAACCATTAAAACTATTTCTTGAGCTAAATTTGTGTCAAAATAAACGTTGTCAAAATCCTAAACGAATCGCGCGATAAAAAATGTCTTTCTTATCATAATCTGGAAACCTCATCATCAGTATCAACAAAATCCTTTACCATCTTACAGATTTTTATCTCAAAACACTTGTTTAAAATTTTCAAATTGTCAAATCAAGTTTCCATATCGGGAGGCTTTTATCCATATCATTTGACACGCTTTGTCATGAAGGGGCATCTAAACCTTCACTTTGATAGAGTAAGATTTGAAATTTTCAAAAACAAGATCAACTGAATCCAAACAAATCAAAGGAAACCATTGATCACTCATGCATGACTAATCCCCATATTCTGAGAAGAAAAAACCTTTATCGTAACATCACATTGAAGAAACAACAACCTAGTTTTTCCAAATTCATCAAGAGAAATAAATTTTTATACATCAATTGTCAACTCTTCAAATCTCATCGGGTATTCCTTTATCATGTCAAATAGTATATCCAAAACAAATCCAACGAATTTGACAAAGAACCCTTGAAAACGAGAGCCTATTGTCAAAAATCTGCTTTTAATCAAATCATAAACCACAGAGGAAAGATCAATCCAACATTCTTGCCCGACGAGTGCATCACTTATAACACATCTCGACCAGAACCACCCACCCCCGAGCAACACATCGAAGAGGATTTTGTCCCCTTCGTCATCGAAAGTTTTTACTAAAATGCCCGTTACTCGCTCTTAAAGAAACCAACAAAGCGAGACACACGCAGAATCAAGTATGAATCGAAGATTGTCAAATCCTTTTGAAGTTCCACACTTGGAAGAGCCTGAAATTTCTGAAGCACTTCTTCAGGAATGTCAGGAAAACCCTTCATTCCAAAAGCTTGTAGAAAGGCTTATGGAAAATGACAAAGAAAAGTATCTGCTCATGCTCACAAGTAAAGGCGTTAAACTTCCTGAAGATTTAGACACAAATATCTTTCAAACCGGATCTTGACAATACGCATATCAAGAACAACAAAGAGAAGAAGAAACTCACATACCTGAGCAACATATTCCAGAACAACGTATACCATAAATGCGTATACCTAAGCTCGAAACCCCAGAACAAAATATACCGTTTACCACACCTTTTCAGCTAAGAACAAATACAAGGGAAGAACTTTTTCCTCGGCAAAATAATGCACCTTTGGTTGCTCTTACTCAACAAATGCAAATGTTGCAAAGACAAATACAAGACATGCAACAAGGGACAATAGTACGGTACTCTTTAAACAAAATCTGTCCTTATCCATTTGACAGAAGATTGAACATGGTGCCTTTTCCTCCAAACTTAGATGTTCCCAAGTTTGACAAATATGATGGGAAAAGTGATCCCCGAGATCATGTTTGAGAATTTTGCACCATGAGTCTTGAATTTGCTCATGATGACACCTATCTGATGAGGTTATTCCCAAGAAGCCTGGGAGGGCAAACAATGGAATGGTTATCCAAAATTACACCACCTGTCAGATCATTTGATGAATTGGTTAACAAATTCATAACCCAATATTCCTATAACATTCAACATGCCATAACCATGCTAGATGTTTGTAACACCAAACAAAAGAACAATGAAACATTCATGATATTCCTTCAACGTTGGCGACGTATGGTGTCATGATATCCTCAAGATATTCCTGAAAAAGAGAAAATGGAAATCTTCATCAATAACTTGAATGGTGAAATGAGTTACAGACTAAAACTTCAATGCATACCATCTTTCACTAAATTGATTGAAAATGGCATTCAAGTAGAGGAAGCATGTGTCAAAAAGGGAACACTCAAATTCTACAAGGAAGGAACAAACTCATCAAACTACAATCATCAGAACAACACCAACCTTGACAAATCTCGATTTTGGACTCGAAACAAAAATGAAAGCAACAATGAATCATACGATCCCAAATCTAAGCAACCAGTGCTTGCATTATCAGGAAATTCTCAAAATACGAAAAATCCTAAAAATGCTAATCCCAATGCTAACACGTATGCACCAAACACCGATCAAGGACAACTCAACACAAACAACACCAACGATACTCAAAACAAAAATATGAATCCAGGACCTAACAACAATCCACGCAACAGCACGAACAATTTCCAAAAGCATATCTTCACACCATTGGGACAATCACTAGAATCAGCATTCAGAGAACTTTTGGCAAACAAGATTCTTTCTTTGCCTCCAATCAGCAACTATGAACCCCAAATCAAACCACCTTGGTGGAATGATTCACATTATTGTGATTTCCATCGTAACAAGGGTCATAGAACGAACGATTGCATGAGATTGAAACACATGGTACAAGATATGATTGATCGAGGTGACTTAACGGTAGATGGTCTCAAAACAAATGGTGATCATGGAGCCTTCAAAAATCCTCTCCCAAATTACAACAAAGATGGAGCCTCAACCTCGGATGATACACGCGGAGCTCGTATCAATCATATCTACAACAACACCATCAACCACATATCAACTGAAGATCATCAAGTAAATGTCATCACCATTCGAGATCGACATGATCATGAATCTATCAATGTAACAACCCGAACTCAGAAATATGTCTTGAAAGGACATACGACACCTGCAAATACCACATCCAAAATCCAATATGACTTGGTTAGCCAACTATGCAAAACTCCAGCTCAGATATCTATACTAGAATTGTTGAAACTATCACCAAAGCACAAAGACATATTGGAACAAGCGCTATTGGAAACCAATGTACCTCAAAATATGGATACAGACAAATTTCAAGCCATGGTCGCCCATATGACAGGGCCTCATAACCTCACCTTCTCAGAACATGACGATGCTTACTTAAGTCATCCGCATAATACTCCTCTCCATATTGAAGTCATTGTTTGCAAACACCAAGTAAAAAGAGCCTTAATAGATGGAGGAGCCAGACTTAATATATGTACCTTAAAGCTTATCCGTGCATTAGGCTTCTCAGAAGAATCTATTGATCCCTGCAAGAAGATTACCATAAAGGCATATGATGATGAGGAAAGGTCCTCTAAAGGAATTGTGGTATTACCCATTCAAGTAGGACTAGTGCAAAAAGATACTATATGTCAGGTCTTAGATATAGATCTCACCTACAATATTTTGTTAGGGCGACCCTGGATACATGAAATGCAAGCAGTACCTTCTACATATCACCAGTGTGTCAAATTTTCTTATGATGGACACGAAATCTCCATATCAGCTAATCACAATCCATTTCAACATTGCAACGCAATGGGGGCAGCCCAAGATAGTTTGGTTCCTCATAATAGAGAAAAGCAGAGATCTTCAACATCAGATCAACAAACAGCAAAATCCAACTCCTTATTTGGAGACTTCAAGCAGAAAATGCAAATCAAAGACCAAGGCATGGGAGAATACTCTTTGGAGCCTTTATGTTTGGCCAAATTGCCAACATCACCTAGATCGCATGGTTTGCCTACTACATCAACACATCTGGCCACTCAGCCCATCACCAAATTTGATGGTACCTTCATCCAATTGGGTACTCTAGCACATGAATCAGAAGACAAGGACGTTCTTAGCTGGTTATACAAAGATGAGGAAGAAGATAATAGAGCAGCCGCTCTGGACATTGTTCTACCAACACACCTGTATGGAAAAGGATATTTGATCATGAAGCAAATGGGATATGACAGTAAAGGACCTATTGGGAAACGCAAAGAAGGAGTCACTGAACCTATAGATCTTCCTTCACAACCTAGTAGAAACAAAGCAGGATTGGGTTCTAAGCTCACATTCCTATTGAAAAAGCCACCCAACACAACTACAAAACCTCAATGGAAAGTAAAGAAGAAGTACAAAGAAGAATCCTAGCAGGAAGCACTCTTTGAATCAGCAGAAACAATCCACAAGGCACGGGAACGTCAAGATCAGAAGTTGCATCAGGGAAAGCTTCTAAGCCATGAGAAGGCCATATCTGCAGCAGTAGCGCATATTTCACCACCAATATCTCAAGAACAAATCATGTCATCTCCAAATACCATTATTCCTCCCTGAGGAAGCACAGTCTATGAACAAATCCAGAAAGTAGAAGACGGATGTGACACAGAATCAACAAAAACTATCAAAATGGTATCTATCATCAAAGATTTGTTTTCACCATACAACATACCTATTTACAGCACTAATAGAATCTGGGATGATACCTCTGAGATAGATTCCAATGAATATGAATGGGGTACCTACTCCAATACTACTACAAATATCCTGGATGATATTGATTCTATATCCCTTTCTCAAGAAGAACATAATGCAGAAGATAGACCTCTTGAATTTGGACCACAAAATATCTATGATGCCAAGGAAAGCGAACAAAAACATTATGAACAAGTCTATGCAGAAGATAATACCATCGAAGACCTCGATGAAATCTTGGACTTCTTTAAAACCAAGAATAATCACGATGAAAACTCTGTCCTAACACTTACACTAGCAGAGCTTGATCCACCCAACGATTCCTTACCGCTTGTCTTTCCTGACCTCATCGACTGGGATGAACCTAAAACCCATGATATACCAATTTTCCTAGATGATGAATCTATTATCCATTACCTATGTACCATAAATCCAGAAACAGGCTCTACCAGTGAACAAAATAACAATGTCTGTCAATCAGGGAGTGCCAAGTCTCTCAGTCACAAAAATAAACCAAATAAAGGATCTGATGCTGAAAACCAGTCAATGGAAGCTCTAGATCACAAAAAAGTAAAAATAAAGGACGCATTTGAGGGTGAAAACCTTTTTTAAGGCACCTGATGATGGGTGACTTGACACTCTTCCTGAACACTTTCATGAGTGATCACCCATATTGATTGAGCCCACTCAATCAATCAACATTGGTACTACGGAAGCAGCCAGAAATATACACCTTGCAAAATCTCTGACAGAAGAAGAAAGATCAGCATTCATCCTTTTCTTTACAGACCAGCAAATTAACTTTGCTTGGTCATATGCCGATATGCCCGGGGTAGATCCACACTTAATCATGCATCGCTTATCCATTTCTACAGGAGTTAAACCAGTCAAGAAAAAGCTACGAAAGATGAATCCATAGGTGGCACTTATGGTCAAAACTAAACTAAAAAAATTATTAGACGTCGGATTCATCCGACCCATTGACTATGCAGAATGGATTTCCAACATCGTTCCAGTATCAAAACCAGATGGTAGTATTAGAATATGCACTGACTTCAAGGATGTCAACAAAGCTTGTCCAAAAGATGAATTTCCTCTACCCAGTATCGACATAATTGTAGATCTCACAGCAGGCCATGCAATGCTCTCACTAATGGATGGTTTCTCAGGCTATAATCAAATCAAAATAGCTCTAGAAGATCAAGATAAAACCACGTTCACTTGTCCTTGGGGAACGTACTGTTGGAATGTTATGCCTTTTGGCTTAAAGAATGCAGGGGCCACTTATCAAAGAGCAATGACAACAATATTCCATGACATGATGCACACATTTATGGAAGACTATGTGGATGATTTACTAGCTAAATCCTTCACCAGAGCCTAACATCTTGGCATCCTAACAAAGATCTTTGATTGATTGGAGAAATTCCAAGTCAGGCTCAACCCTAAGAAGTGTGTCTTCGGGGTTACATCAGGCAAGTTACTAGGCTACATAGTCTCAGCTAAAGGTATTGAAGTGGATCCAACAAAAGTACAAGCCATTATGGACATGCCACCACCAAAGAATATCAGTCAACTCAGATCTCTACAGGGATGACTTCAATCAATCAGGAGATTCATCGCTCAACTAGCAGATAAAAGTCTACCATTTAACCATTTGCTACACAAAAATGTACCATTCAGATGGGAGACTAAGTGTGCAGAATCTTTTTACCAAATCAAACAGTACCTGATGAATCCACCAGTCGCAGGAAGGCCACTTATCCTATATATCTCAACAACAGATATATCACTGGGGGCACTATTGGCACAAGAAGATCAATAAGGAAAGGAATGAGCCATATATTACATTAGTCGAACATTGAATGGCTATGAACTCAACTATACGTTCATTGAAAAGGCTTGCCTAACAGTGGTCTTCGCATCTCAGAAGTTTTGACATTATATGCTAGCACACACCATTAAGCTAGTAGCAAAAATTGATCCTCTCAAATATCTACTCAGCAAGGCAGCTCTTACAGGCCGATTGGCTAAATGGGTCATGATTCTCAGTGAATTCAACATCCAATACACAGAAAGACGAGCCATCAAAGGACAAGCAATTGTAGATCAGCTGGCTGAAGCACCGCTACCAGGAAAACAAACCATGGAGATTGAATTTCCAAACAGGGATGTTCTTGCTCTTTCTCCTAAACAATGGATCCTATACTTTGATGGATCCTATACACAACATGGTTCAGGGGCTGGCATTCTATTCATCACTCCTGAAGGACACACTATGCCAAGATCATATAGGCTTATGTTTCCATGCACAAATAATGTGGCTGAATATGAGGCATTGGTTATAGGCATCAAAATGGCCATTGAATGGAAAATCACAGAGTTAAAAGTCTATGGAGACTCACAACTAGTCGTCAATCAAATCAACAACAACTATCAGACAAAGGACGACAAGCTACTACCCTACAAGCGAATGGTGGATGACTTCAAACAGTATTTTGTGCACATCACCTTTGAACAAATACCAAGATTGAACAACAAGGCAGCTGATGCAATGGCTACTATCACTTCACTACTACAAATTCTAGAGCAACAGAGTCATTATGAGTTCCTGGTAGAGCAACTATTCTCCCTTGCCTATGACCACTCTGAATCCCAGGTTATCTATGCCTTGACTGGTTCAGATTCTCCGTTATATGGACCCATATACGACTACCTCAAGCACAATATCTTACCAATTGACCAATCCCATAACCATAAACGTAACTTTATCCGACAAGCTACCTGTTACACCCTTACCGCTGATACTTTGTATCATCGAGGTCTAGATGGTACTCTTCTTCGTTGCCTTGATCGTAATGATTCCAATTCTACTTTACATGAGCTTCATGAAGGTATTTATGGCACACATTCAAGTGGTACTACTCTTGCTAAAAGCTTCTATAGATGGGATACTATTGGCCTACAATGGAAAAAGACTCATATCACTTTGCCAAGAAATGTCCTAAATGCCAGATCCATGGCAATCTGATACATGCACCAGCATAGGAACTGCAGCCCTTTACAACATCCTGACCCTTTTGTTAGTGGGGACTAGACTTAGTTGACAAAATTCATCCTTCATCTTCAAATAGACACAAGTTCATTATAACTGCAACAGAATACTTTACCAAATGGATTGAAGCAGTTCCCATGACCACAACGACTAGGAAACAAATTGCCTCTTTTATCCTAAATTATCTAATCTGCAGATATGGTATTCCAAGTTCAATCATCACAGATAATGGACGACCTTTCAAAAACCAAGATGTACAAGAACTATGTGAAAAGTTCAAAATCCAACATCGATTTTCTACACCATACTACCCACAGGGCAATGGTCAAGTAGAAGCATCTAACAAGACAATCTTGAAAATCCTAAAGAAAACAGTGAATGATGCAGGCAAAGATTGGCATGTACAACTCAATCCAGCACTTTGGGCATATAGAACTAGCATCCGCACACCTACAGGAGCAACACCATACTCATTAGTATATGGATCAGAGGCCATTTTACCCCTAGAAGTAGAAATCCCATCTCTCAGAGTCTCTTTGAAAGGTTTAATCCCAGATGAAGAGTATTGAGTTAACCGACTGTAAGAACTTGAACTATTAGATGAAAGACACCAACATGCTTACACTCATCTCAAAGCATATCAGCAACACATGTGCAGAAGCTACAATCACAAGGTCATTCCCAGAAACTTCAAAGTTGGTGATCTAGTCCTCAAAGAAAATCAAAGAAATCAACAAGATAGAGAAAAGAAAGGAAAATTTGAACCTAATTGGTTAGGCCCCTATGTCATCATATCAGTCTATGGATCAGGTGCCTATCAGCTTACAACTTTAGAAGGAGATGTGCTCGACGAACCAACTAACAACATCCATCTGAAGAAGTACTACACTTAAGTAGCCTAGTGCACGAAAAAAAACAAAACAAAAAAAAAACAAATGGTGAAAACCTGGTAAACAAATGCTCTTGTGAAAGAACGGCTCCTCTATCTATCTATCTATATACCATTTAATCCGTATCCATAACACCACTATCGGCCATCACTCGACACTTAGCACATATCCATTTAGGACATACTTAGCGTAGTCACTATCCTAGGTTATCTATATATATCCTCTTACCACATTCCACCATGGCTTGGAAATCATTGTACATGATCATATCAAGAGACACACTCAGCTAGGGGCATTAACTTGTTCAAAAACTTGCAAATATTCAAGACATCAAAACTATTGCAAAAACTCAGAAGCATGACATCCAACAACCAAAAACCACGCTTCATCCCAAAAACAAAACAAAATAATTCACAAAAATACCAAGGATGGATGATTTTCTAAAGTACTAAATGTTGCATTATCGCATAAAAATCTTGACTATTTTTGCATTTTGAACTCTTTCAAATTTGGATTTTTTTCCTTATCTCACGAAATGCTTCAAAAGCTTAGATCATGGGGAACTTCCAATATTTTCTTAGTCTTCTGTCTGGGAGGCGATCACTTGTATTGTGTGCAAACTTGCCTCAAGACGTGATACATCAAATATCACTGAAGGCCTGATTCCACTTCATGCATACAAATGATTTAATCTTGTCTATTTATGCAATATGCACTCAGGTCATCCTGGTTCAATTATACCTTGACGCTTGTGCTATCTTGCAAAATCAAACATCATGTAAATTTTTTTCAGGTCATCATGGTTCAATTATACCATTATGCTTGTATAAATTTTCAACATATCCTAAACAAATCAATGCTCAATGATGAAACCTACAAAGAAAGCAACAAAAACATATGGTTGTACCGGGATGGCAAATGCAAAATGAGGATGCTCCAAAAACATTAGTTGCATATCATTTTACAATTAGTTGCATATCATTGTACACTTAATTGCATATCATTTTCATACATCTCATTTTCAAGATAAATCTCATAGCATAGAAAAGCATACATCCTGAATCATACATTTAAGCATTGCATCATCATAAAGTAAAGAAATAACCCACATAACATGCATCCATATAAACACATCACATGATCAAAGCAAATGGTGCCGTATATATATATATATATCAAAATGATCCAAATGTACAAAATGTATCAAAAACTATGTCCAGTACAAATAATACAATGCTAAAAAATACAACAAAGACCACGTCTCTCAAGTATGACTATCCCTTGATGGAGATGGTCTCGCTCCAGATGTCCCTACTCCTAGATCTCTAGGAGGGTCCTGTCTCGGTGGCCCCATGACACCTCGGCTCTCAGATCGCGACCTAGTATCTCAAGATCGACTAGATCTCGACTGTGCAAAGCTCTGTACTCGGTGATTCCTGGGTACTGCAGTCTCATAGTGCTGCCAATAGTACTCTGCCTCTTGAGCTCTCAATGCCATCTCTCTCAGGGTGTCTCTCATCGGACTACCCGCCGCTGCTCTCTGCATACTAGATACCAGCTCCTCCGCTTGCCCTCTTCGCTCTATCTCGGTATCTCGCTCAGTGGTCAACTACGCAATCTGTCGCTGATATATCAGCACCTATGCCTGCAACTACTGTATAGTAACCTGTAGGGTCTGAATCTACGTATCCTCAATGTGACTCGGGACCCGAACCCATAGCGGTACCTGTGCAGGGGCAACCCCTCCCACTCGGCCTATCCTCGATGCTGGAGGTGGGAGTACATCTGTCCTCCTCCTCTGCGCTGGTCGCCTAGCTTCATCCGTACCACCCACTACAGCTAATACCTCCCCTGCTCTCCCCTCTCCACCAGCTCCAATAGCCAATCCACCTCTCCCCCTGTCTATCACTGCCTATCTCACTGCTCTCTCCACACCTCTATCCCCTCTCCTCCCTCTATCTCCCCGCCTCCCTCTAGCTTCTCTCCCTCGTTCTCCTCCTCCATCATCTCCATCATCTCCATTGTCTCCCTCGTCTCCCTCCTCCTCCTCATCATCGAATGCTGGCCTCATCTCCTCAGGATCAGATATCCTAGCCACCGCCCGCACAGCAAACAATCTAGCAAACTCATCAGTCATGCCTGCATCCAGAATCTCTGGGGCATAATCCCATATCTGCCCTGCCAACCCCACAAACTCCTCCACCGCCACTACACTATCAATGGTTGGGCCCTAATTAGCTACATCCTGCCTCCGCCGTGCATATAGGCAAGCTCCCTGCGGTATACCCTGCTGGCGCCCAAACTGCCTCAAAACTTGGGTCACCACAAACCTCTCTATGACAAAAGGGGTCCTCCCAATCAGGTATTTGGTCATAAAAACAAAGGGCATCTCCAGTCCATCCTCCGCCCACACCTCGCATCCTGTATACGGTCGCCATGTGACCGTATCAATATCATCAAGTACTCTCCTCCAATGCTCTAGTTTGCCCAGCTTGTGCTGGACAACTAGACCCCTGTATCCATAGGCATATGCCGCTCCTACGGGCCTGTCTTTGTCTGCTAGTGGCCTCGCCACTGGAATGTGCTCCCAGCACCATGCCTATAATAATGTCACGCCAGTTGACAAACTGTCATAACCAAGGTATACCACCTCATGCAGGCCCCTGTATAGATGGGCCAGCATAGCTGACCCCCATGAAAACCTCTGACCTTGGGTGACCATCTCCTCTAATACCAACCCCCATCCCATCGAAAATCCCTTTGACCTGCGATAAGGACAAAGGAATCCACCAATGAACCCTGCTAGTACGGATGGCAGTGGTGCATAATCTAGGTCTAGGAACTCCTGCCACAGGATCTTATAGCCACAGACTGTATCATCATGGAAAATGCGGCGCAATGCCTCTATCCCACCCTCCTCTGACTGCTCATATGGTAGTAGTGCACCTACTATAGGAATACGCAGGATCTTGTATCAGTCCTCTGGTGTGACTGTCATCTCTCCAGTAGCAAAATGAAAGGTGTTCGTGTTGCTGTGCCACCTCTCTGCAAGTGCTATCAGTAGCCCTTAGTTCACAGTGAACCGATGCATATCCAAAAGGGAAGACAACCCACATCTCTCGATGATATTGAGGTCGGCCTGAGACAACCGCGGTATCAATGTCCACGGTCTCAAAAATCTCTCCTGCGACTGGACCACACCCAATTGCTCCTGTCAAACAAGCAAAACAAATCCAATATCAATTTCCACATCAAAACAACGATATCAAAATCAAATTCACATCAATAACATGAAACAATTTTCTCATCTACATCAAGTTCAAAATCCTATCATTTCATATCAACTTGTAAAACAACTCAAGTTCTCAAAAACCATATCAAAACTTGTAAAACAACTCAAATCTCCAAAATCACATAAACTTGTAAAACAACTCAAGTTTCCCACCTATATCAGCTTGTAAAACAACTCAAGTTTCCAACCCATATCAACTTGTAACACAAATCAGGCTTCACACATTGACCTTGAAATAGAGCACGTAAATAAATCATATTTTGATCAACACAACACATTGATATCTATACATAACTTGAAATATCGCAAATCAAAACAAGTTATATCGACACTCATATTGGACAAATCCATAAAATCATGACAGCACGACACAAAAACATTTACAAATCACCTCATCTTGCAAAATTTTTCCAGATGTGCTAAAACAGACTCCCAATGCGCTAAAAACCCCCCACGTGCTAGGCTGTCTTTCCTACATGCTACTCTATTTACCCTATGCGCTAGACTGACTCTACGCGCTAATCTTTTCCCCCCATGCGCCGCTTAACCCAAACTATGTGTTAAACTCCATAGACGTGCTAATCTATACCTCCTGGGCGCTACTTGTTTGACCCTATGCGCTAGGTTAACCCTACACGCTAAACCCCCTTACCCATGCGAACCCCTGTGACCCCTATGCGCTAGGTCTACCCTACGCGCTAACCTGCTGACCTAAAGCGCTACCCGACTATCGCTATGCGCTATTCTACATCTATGCGCTAACTTATATTTTCTATGCGCTACCCTATTTATTTCGGACGCGACCCTAATAATCGACTTGATGCACTACTTAAAACTTAGTATGCGCTAATCTATGCCTTAGACACGCTAAACTGCTAAAACCGAACTTTAAAAATCCAAAAACAACTAAAAATGACCAAATCAAAAATCAAAAGAGGGTAAAAAATGTTGACTTACTAGTGGTCCATATGCTGCAGGTCTCTGGTACCTGTGAATGCGTTCGAAATAGTGTCTATGATATGGAATAGACATTTTCTCTGCAAACCAAATTCTCTTTCTCCAAAGTCAACAATGAACAAATGAATCTAATTCAAGGCCTTTTCCCTTTTTATAGGAGGAAAATGAAATTAGGGTTAGCCAAATGGACTTGTAATATGGTCGCGGTCTCCCCTATACCATAACATTTGTAAATTATCGGGAGATGAATCAATTTGCACACATTTCACATAAACAAAATCATACACATCATACGCAACTCATCAAATTAAATAAAAAATTTTCAAAATATTGATTCATCTCCAGAGGGGGCATCACCATCAAATATCGAATTTGGGGCATCACACATCAAATCAAATCCGGGGCACGACTTGCAAATCATAAGAGTGACACAAAAATTGCATTTAATCATAAATCACAAAAACACATCATTTTCTTTGAAATAACATGTGCACACATGTCACTTCAAAGAGGGGCAAAATGTAGACATATAAAAATGACCATATTCCTAAATGAATATTTAATGTTCATTTCTCCATTTAATTAAATCCAATTTAATTAAATTATCCACATTCCTCTATTTTATTAAGTAAATTACTCAATTTATTTAAATAAAATTCACTATACCCATTTAATGAATAAATCATTTTATTCAATTAAATCCCCCCTATCCACTTTTAATTAAATTCAAATTTAATTAAATAGTTATCCTAAATTGAATAAATCTAATTTATTTAATTTCCCCAAATTGCAACCAAATTGAAATAAATTACTTTATTTCAATTAAATCCTATTATCCCTCCATCCACTTGCAAAATCCTACATCTCCCACTTGCCTTTCTAAACCCCTTTCTAATCGCTTCTAATTAGCCTAACCCATCATTCTAAACTTTGTCACATCCCTAAGCAAAGGGGAGGTCACTTCTCAAAACCTCAAAGTCTTTGATAACCATTAAAGGCTTCAAGCCTTCAACCACTTAATTCCTCAAAGTCTTTGATAACCATTAAAGGCTTCAAGCCTTCAACCACTTAATTCCCCAAAGTCTTCAATAACCATTAATGGTTAACTCAAACCCTCTTACATGGTTAAAGAATTTATTTTAACTCAACCTTCACCCAACCCAAGGGTCTCATCAAGCCTTTAATGCTTTGACCATGATTATCTCTTAATCATTTGTACAAAGGTTTATCCTTGGATTAACTCTTAATCCATTGGGTAAAACCTAACTTAAGCTTAACCCTTATCTCTAGATAACCATAAGGTCTTCTCAGGCATTTAATGCCTCCAACCCCTTCTCTCAACCCAACCCTATGTTGACACTTGTCACCATTTCATTAGTGACAATTGCAAACATGGATCCCCAACTTTCAAACTCAACCCTTGATTAAACCATTCAATCCTGACCATCCATTGCCCTATTTTTGCTATAAATAGAGCTCTCATTCCTCCATTTTTGATCATCCTCCAAATTTGTAGTATCACACTTATGCTCAAATACATTCAAGCTCTCATATATCATTGTTATGCTCGTCATTTAGCCTCTCTTTAGAATAGAAATTAGTCTAAATATGCATGTTTAGAATATTTTCTTTATCATTTAGCTCAATCATAGACTAAATATATCATGTTAGGATAGTATTCATACTAACCTTGTCATCTTATCATCTAGTTTATTGCATTTCTAGAATCATACATAGCTTAGGATACATTTCATTCTAGAATTTATCAAAACATCCCTCATTCTTGCATTTGCCATCTCTAAACCATTTTGCTCAGTGATTTGAGAGCAAAAACATTGGTTTGAGAGACATTGTGAGATAGAGAACCATGGGACCCACCTTGGGAAGCTGAGTAATACTTCGTTACTCCATAGCTTGCACCAAGAAGTCATGTGTGTGTGTGTGGACAAGTCTTTGACAATATTTTCACATATTGAGATTTATCAACCCGAATTTCCCGCATACAGTTACTTTAGATAATAACAAAATCATGATCATTTATAGTTTTTTTGCTTTGATTATGATTTATTTGTCTTGTATTTTGGTTTTTTTTGAAGTTATTTTATTATTATTACTTTAGATTATAACAAAATGATGATCATTTATTGTTTTTTTTGCTATTTGATTGTTGATTGTCATCATGATGTTATGTGTGGGACAATGGGAAAGAATAAGAGAGGAGCAAATGAACAAAGAGAGGCAACAAAGGAAAGACAAGGGGAGTGTATGAAGAGATTACATCAAGGTACGTCATCTAATGCACCTAATGAAAGTGATGAACATTTAACAATTGAAATTGATATGATTAATGTACCAAATCAAAATGATCAACATACACCAATTCAAATACATATGATGAATGCACCTAATGAATGCAATGAACATACACCCTTTGAAAATGATTAGGTGAATGCACATGTTAATGAAATTGAAGAAGATATACCATTTGAATTTGATGTGATCAATGCACATAATGAATCTAATGAAAATGAAGAGCATGCACCAATCTTAATACCTCTTAGAATAATTCGTAGAAAACCAAAGTTCATAATAGATATTGATGAAAATATTGTGAAGCCAATGCATGATAAAATTTCTGAAAGAACTTGTAGAAGAACGGTTAGAAGAATTTGGAATAACTATTTTGAAAACTTAAATCAAAGTGGAAGATGGCAATTAGTTGTTGAAATGATTAAAAATCTGAAATTTAGAGAGACAATGAAAATTTTGGGGTTAAGAACATCCAAAAATAATAGTGAAAGAACCATTGTGAGAAATCTTTTTGATGCATACCAAGCCATTGGTTCAAAATCATGCACTAAAGATGCTAATGTTACTCCTCGTGTCCTCACATCAACCATAATGGGAAAGGAAATAAAAAAATATTGTTTAATAAGCAAAACAAGCAAGTCATTAAGGATAAGTAGAATCCAATTACACTATGCCTTAGAGAGGCGAGAGAAAATCGAGGATCCTAACAATAATTCTCTTTGGGCATTCTCGGGTAGACTCCCATGCAAGGACAAGGTTGTTGTTGATGCACTAAGAACTTTAATTGAGAGACATTGGCATGACAACACAAGGGTTTCACCCAACCAAAGAGATGTTGTTAGAAGGCGAATTGTAATTAGTAATCGCGAGCCACATCCAAAACACTATTTAGATACAACTCAAACACAATTTTATGAAAGGTTTCTTCAAAGCTTTCCTCATATTAAAACTAGTCAAAGATTTTTTGAGATGACAAAACCATTTTATGTTAAGATTAATCATGCACGTACTACATGTTGTTGTAGGGTCCATGTTGAATTTTCCATGCATTATGATATTTATCGCTATATCTGTTGTACTTTGCACACTAACGATGTTTTGCAGGAATGTGGTCTACAAGCACCTCCTAAGTCACCGAGAGAATTTATTTCAAGTGTACTATGTAGACAAGATGATGGGTGCATTTATTATAAGATGATGTGTTTGAGAGGTTTTTGTCCTACATGTGGCGGTTTGCAACTGTTGCATAGATGCCTACATTTGGATAGCACACATGAAATTGGTAGGGAACTAGTTTCTATTGGAAAATATAAGTTAGTCACATATGGTGTTAAAGATGGAAAATAATTAAAGAGGTGTGAGTTAAAAGGGATATATGCACAGCTGATTTTATGAAGATGTTTCAAAAGAAACTAGTATATGAGTACATAGGTCACACACATAGAGCTAGGTGGTTAGATGAGCAATTCAAGTTGTGTAAGGACACTTTCCCCCTCGGAACTATTGTCTCTCTTGTTGATTTTGCTGAGAATTATACACTTAAGATGCAAAATGAAGTACAATCTATGTATTACCACTCTACACAAGTTACAATTTTTGTACACATAGCATTCATGCATGCACATGATAGCACCAAGGAGGATAAAAAGGTTATAAGAGAATATCACTTCTATATCAGTGATGATCGTACTCATTCCTTGAAGTTTGTGCAAGGATGCTTTACAATCTTCTATGATAGTTTAAGGGAAAGAGATATAAGATAAAACCAACACTTACTATGGTCGGACAATTGCACTGCACAATTCAAGAATGCAAGGACATTCTACTGGTTGACTAGGATGCATGTGACAAGTGGTGTGCAACATTTTTGGAATTTCATTGAGGTGGGGAATGGAAAGGGAGAGCATGATGGTGTGGGAGCATGTGTGAAAAGAGCTCTTACCAGAGAGGAATTGAAGTATAAAGGTGGTGCAATGTTAATAGATGCAAAAACAATTGTGCAATGGTGTAGCTTTACGATGGGACCAAGTAATGCAGATAAGTCTATGGTTTCTAGATATTTTTGCTTAATAAGTGAATCTAACATTGAAAACTATCTAGATTGTTGTACACTTACTGGATCAAGTGACATGCATTCATTTAGAAGTTCAAATGCAACATCACTAGTTATTTATACTAGACATATTGCATGCTTTTTCTCTTCGTGTATGCATTTTTTGTGGGATGAATGTGAATCAAAAGAGTGGGTTGACCAATGGTCTTGTAGACCTTTGCAAACCCTAGATACATATCAACTTCCTAGAGCACTACAAATGAATTGGATTGAAGAATCAGTGGATTTTGACCATGTATCAGACATAGTTGAACTAGGTAAAGGGTTACAATTTGCTACAATTTTAAGCTTAATTTATTAGTATTAACTTATGTTGATTTTGGTATTAACTTATATCCTTCTATTACATGTAGGTCATGTATATGTTGTTATTGTAGATGAGAAGAATGAAGAAGGAACAAATTACTTTTTGTGTCATTGTATTGAGGCCAAAAAGAAATTGACTTCTATAGTGGTTGATGGAGAGGGTATTGAGTACCCAATAGGATCTGTTGTTGTGACAGGGACATGGCTTAGAAGGTATCATTGTTGTGTCGAGTTGTATTGAGACCTCTTAAACTCATTTATTTAGTAGTAGTTATATTGATTTTGGCATTATCCTTCTATAAAATGTAGGTACCCTATCAAAAATTCTAATGCCTGGTTGTTTGAGGACTTTGAGACAGACATATTTTTCATTACTCAAACCTTCTTGTTGCAACAAATATTCATTTGATTAAATATCGTGGTAGACCTCTTAACAAGGATTTGTGGAAAGTTAGTGAATCATATTACGAGGCAATACTTGAGACACTAAGGGTTAGAGCTGATCCAGAAGGTGTTAGGATTCCCAAAGATACTGAGAGGGGGGGGGGGTGAATCAGTATCTAACCGATAATAGAATTTACTTGAATTATAACATGAAAAACACTTCAAAACTGTGTACCGATAAACTAAAAATAATGCAGTAAAGAAGAACAATAAACACAACATAAGAGACATGCCATAACACAATATTTTAACGAGGAAACCCGGTGTGGGAAAAACCTCGGTGGGATTTGTAACCCACAATATTCGCTTACTAGCCAATAAGGGAATATTACTATTTACAATAGGGACCTGCACAAAGTTCCTAGAGCTCACTGCTCAGTTACAAAGAAGTCACATTGACTTATAAAATTGGATTATACAAATCTAATGTCTTGTACTGCTTCAGATCAACATCTACTATGCCAGATTCAGTACCGGTTTAAGCTCTGCAATATACATAAACCCTTATCCCAATAATTTGCATATTAGGTATGCTATTATCTTTTCATATCTTTCTCTCTTAAATGATCTATAATGATCTCATACTTATTTGAGTCATGTTACAATTCGCCAAGTCGGTTTACAAAAGATTTTACAATTAATTACAAAAATATATATACACAAAATTCCTGTCGGCCAGGGTGCCGGTAATCTTCCTTTTGGTGTCGGTGATCTATATGTCGGTGCTAGTGCCATATGATTGTAAGGTTGCCATCAATGACAATACCTTAAATCACCTACAATTTCTCATTGGAGTGTGTATTTGCCAAAAATCTCCCCCTTTGGCATTGATGGCAACACTCATGAGAAAAAATTAAAAAAGTGTCCAAAATGATGTCCAAAAAGAATCTCCCAAAATATCTTACCAAAACTGTGTTGTCAAAAATGTATGCTCCCCCTAAACTAATGATGTCTTTTTCTGATCATTTTTTCTCATCTCACTACTCCCCCTTTGACATCAATGACAAAGGTTGTCATTCGGTGTTAGTGGAGTGTGTTTCCTACCTGGATCCTTGTATCCGGTGGGTTACAATCTGAAAGAGTTCAACTATAACCAAATTTAGACTCTCAGTGAACTTTTTACTGTCTTTCAGTGTAGCCTTTGTCCTCTAAATAGTACCGGTGAGGTGATGCATTTGTTCCTTTGGTGTCTTTAGTCCTTGAAAAAGCACCTTAGAGATCTCTTTTCTCAAAGAGATGAGGTAGTCCAATTTGGGGCTGAGTTTGTAATTAAGGTCTTTTGCCTTGCCTTTTATTTTATCTTTCTCTTTTTCAAATTTCTCAAGTTTTTCATCTAGATTGTATATCTTCTTCTATGTAACTGATAATGGTTTAGATGAACCGATGAGGTTATCAGCTATATTGTCGATCTCCTTTTGTACCTTACTTATTTCTTTGTCTATATCTATTGTCAGAACATTTGTCTTACATGTATCTTTGTAGAGTTCCTTAAACTCCATTATTGTTTTGTTTAGTGCCGGTAAAAGAGTCCCAATGTGTCCCATGCACTTCTTTATTATTTCATCAAAGAATTTATCTTTCTCTTTATTCATTTTCTCCTTAAATGTATCCTCATTTATTTGATCAACTATCAAAATGTTGTCGGTGATGAACTTAGACAATGTGTCTAGTTGACCTAGAGAATATTTATTATCCATAATGCACTTGGGTGCTATCAATTTAAGAATGAGAATTGTATCATCAATAGCCTTATAGGCTTGTGAATTACACTCTGTGATTTTCTTTATTGAGTCTAGTAAGACCTCTGTTACATTTGTAGGTCAGAATTCTGCTATAGAAGTATCAGATATCTGTCCAACTATTTTTTAAAGTTCCATGCTGCTAGTTGTAGTGATAACCTTGCTTTCCTCTTTCTCAGGAGGATCTATTTGGGTATGTATTTATATTTGTAAAGGTTTTAGTTTTTCAATTTTTATCGGTGGCACTGTCTCAGTTTGAACCTGTACATCAACGTGTTTCTGTTCCAGTGTCTCAGATGGTTTCTTTGAGCTCTCAACTGCTAGTTTCTCAGATTTAGCCTCTGAATGTACTTTTGGTTTTGGTGTATTTACCTCTGCACTATTCATTTCTGGTTTCTCTGATTGTTTCTCAGTAGAGTCTTGTACCAGTTTCTTTGTCTTTGTGCTAACATTGATTTCCACATCTGCAGCCGGTGGCTCAGTAGCCACATCTTTCTTCTTATCCTTAGTGGTTTCTTTATCTACCACAATATTCACCTCTTGTGTATCAATATTCATGGTATACATGATTTCAGACTTAGGACTTGTATCCTCTAGAGGAGTCTCCATACTCTCAGTAGTAGGTTGATTATCAATAGTATGTGCCGATGGAGTATCAGAAAGAGGTGGGGGTAAGTTGTCTGTTATTTTTAGGTTAGGAAGTCCACCTTGATGAATACTAAGAGGGGGGGTGAATTAGTATGCAAAAATCAATGAACTTAAACACTTTGCCAGACTAATAGTAAACCGCTAAAACAGTTTAGCAGACAAACCAGTTAGCACACATGCAAACCAAATAGAAAATAATACATTCACCCACAAAAGCATAAACACCATAACACAAGAGATTTTGACATGGAAACCCAAATGGGAAAAACCACGGTGAGATGGAACTCACAAGTAACTATCTGCAGAATAGGAACTAGACCGGTTGAGGTCATACAATGTTCTTTACCAGAATAGATCCTGTTAGGAACCTCAATCTTTGTTAGGAGATAAGTCTAATTAAAGACTACCTTGCTAGAGGATTTTAGATCCACAGATGTGAACCACCTTGTTAGAGGATTTACAAAAGGCTTTTGGGCCTACCCGATTAAGGGCTTTAGACTTGTCGAAGATGTGAGTAATCAACAAGTAAGTGATCTAGCTAATAGCATAGGTTGCTTGGTTAGATCCTTGATAGCTCATTCCTAATGCATTCCAGCATTAATTCAGTCTTCTACACATTCATACTCTCTCTAACTCATCAACCACCTTAAACCCTAGCAACAACCTAAAACCCTAGACATGATATCCTTTTAAAGGAATTTGATTTCATGTCGGTCCAATAGGATTACAATACAATTTCCTAGGTTCAATGCATCTAGACATATTCTATAACATGACACAAACAGCACCGTTGAAGTGTCGGCATCGTCAAAAAATCGGTGGATGGTAACTCATCACAAAATGTCAGTTGGTAACTCATCAGAGAGTATTACCGGTTCATACAAAATACCGATTGCCAGTTTGACAAAAATGAAGATTGGGAAATGTGTATTCTACCACTTTGTTCCTTCGTACTGCTTGAGATCCTCAAACCACTTGGGGTCTTCATACTGCTTCAGATCGGTAAACACTTTCTGCAGAACACTGATAGTCTAAGGACTATAATGCATCATACTGGTTGGAACAAATATCGGTTGAGCTTTAACTTATTCATACAAAAGTGACCTCAATGCAAGTGTGTGTCCATCAATGACAATCACAACATAATCATCAAAGATGCCAACAATCTCCCCCTTTGGCATTGATGGCAACACTTAGGAAATTTTGACATCTAAGTGTTTTACAACAAAAATATGCCATAATCAAAATTACTCCCCCTAAGCATATACACTATCCCTTTTGCAGAAAATACAATGTATACTACTTCTTAATAGAAATAACATGAAAGTATACATCAAAACATTCAAAATTTATACTTCTCCCCCTTTGCCAACAATGACAACAAAATATTACAGACCAACCCCTATTTCATTACTATTAAAAGAATAAGAGTTTATGACAATAAAGAATAAAACTTGTCAAAAACTGATTTGAAGTCCTGCAAAAATTGTTTCATAGATAAGGACCAGGACTCAAGTAGGGAGGTAGCCACTTCTTTCTCTGTCTACATTTGGGAGACCTTCTCTTCCATGGTGTCAATTGTGCTCATCTCTTGAGTCACCATTAAGGAATCTAGATTGAGATAACATTTCTGAAGGATCTGCAGGCGCGAGAGTAGAACCAGTTGGAGTTCCTGCAAATCTTGAGTCCGGTTGCTGATTTCCAACTCTATTTTGGCAGACTGGATATGAAACCAGTGAACGGTTTGCCCATAAGCTATAAAAGAGTCATACAACAGCTTGAAGGTGCTCATATATAGCTGCAAGTTAGTTTGTAGCTTTTTCTTTTGTACAAGCACATCATTACAGAAGAGATGGGGTTGGCAAATCTTACTCAATAGTAGATTCCCCTCATCCAGAGCATTCCTTATGTCTTTTTGACCTTTTTGCAAATCGGACCGGACCTCATTTAGCTTCTTCACCAGGGCAATGTTGAGAGCTTTTTGATGCTCTTTCTTGGTGTTTGCCTCTACTACCTCTTCTAGGATCTGCACCTGATCATCCACTACGGTGCATAGGAGCTTTAATTGTGCCAATGATGAATCAATATTGGGGAGGTTTGTGTTAGGTAACAAACCGGTAAGAGTGTCCACCGCAGCTTGGATCACATCTTGCTCCTTCTTCCTCCTTAATAGTTCAAGGCATTCTTGAGCAACCTTAATTCTCTGTAGTAGCTCCATTTCATTTGCAGCTTGGAGGTCAATAGGACTGGTGAGGTTAGCCAGTTTGGCTTGACTGCTAGTTGCCTTTGGTGTCTCCATCTGAGTGTTTTTTGCCACTTCTTCTTTCTCTGTAGCTCTTAATTTTTATTCTTCTGTCTTTTTCTTTTCCTCTTCTTTCCTTTGCTAATCTTCTTCTTCATCCTTTTTCTTCAGCTCCTCTTCCTGTTGCTTCTTCTCCTCTTCCTTTTTATTTTCTTCATCTTTTTGCTTCTTTTCTTCTTCTCCTCTTCCTTCTTCCTCTTCTCCTCTTCATCCTTCTTCTTCACCTCTTCTTTCTTTCTCTTCTCTTCTTCATCCTTCTTCTCTTCTTCATCCTTCTTCTTCTTCTCCTCTTCATCCTTCTTCTTCTTCTCCTCTTAATCCTTCTTCTTCTTCTCCTCTTCATCCTTCTTTTTCTCCTTCTCCACTTCCTTTCTCTTCTCCTCTTCTTTTTCGCTTGCTTCTTTGCTTCCTTTTGCTTTTCTACCTATTCTTCCTGCTTCTCCTATCCTATTGCTTTTGATGGTGTACCTTGAGCAACATCCTCTACATCCAAAGCATCGACATCAATAGTGTCTATGGGTTCAGTAACCGGGTTTCCTTCATTATCAAACACTTCATCCGGTTTTGTTATTTTCGGTTCTTTCTCAGCCTTCTTGTTGGCTTCAGTCACTTGATGCATCTTAAGAGCTTCTAGAGAAAGAGTATGTGTATTCTTGATCACTTCCTGACCCTTTCCTTCTAGTAATAGGAGTCTTCTTCTTCTCATGAAGAAGAGGCCTTTGTATTTATTCATAACTTCAAACAATTCTGAATTAGATACATCAAGAAAATGTTGAGCAAAAATTTTCTCTCATCTCCTGTTCCTTTTCTATGGCAATGCACCATTTATTGTCTAAGGAATTATACAAAGAATTTGGTGTCTCAGATCTAATTTCTGAAAGCGACCGATCATTAACACATAAATACTTAATGATTTCTTGTTCAACTGCTTCCTTTTCATCATCATTGAAATCATCAAAACAATCAATCAAATCATTCAACACTTTTTTCCTAATATTTTTAATAGTTCTTTGACAATGTGTCAAAGGTTTGTAGGAAGAAATGTCAAGATTTATCGGTGCCAATGATGCCAGTTCATTCTTTGTCTTTTTCTTTGCTTGTCTTGTCTTCTTGGGTTTTTCCTCAGACATAGTTTCTTTTGAGTCCGGTGAGTTATTCCTTGTCTTCCTCTTCCTCTCGAAGACTTTGGCAGGTGCCACTTCTAGTTTCTTCTTTGCAGGTGACCACTTGGTCACTTTGGGACTGGCTGCAGTAACCGGTGCCGATGTCAAAGGCACTGCCTTTCCTTTCTTTTTAGGAGGTTCTACAACTGGTGCAACCCTTTCCAGATAGGTGTCGGTTCTCTTTGCCTTGGGATCTAGGGGTGAGGTGATTAGGGTAGAAGCATACCTATCCAACATATCATACATCACCTCATAGCCCATAGGCTCTACTTCTTCATGTCTAGGCTCAAAAGCCTCCATTATGCATTCATCCACTTTGATGATAAAGCAGATGTCCTCTTCATATTTCTTGACAATATCACTGGATATCCTCATCCTTAGGCTCATCTTGCTTCTGAACTCATCAAAGTACTTGTTTAGAACATCAAGGTAACTAGTTCCAACTACTTGCAGGCTCTCTTTGATCTGCTTGATAACCAGTTGGTCGGTAGACCACTAAATATCTCTAGCTCCTGGGAAATAACCTTGGAAGTAGAAGAATAACCCTACCAGTAGTTGTCCAAACTTGAATCTTAGTGCATTATCCTATTTGACTGACTTAAGATTCAACATGAGTTGTCTTTGCATACAAGTGCATAGATCAAACGATGCATCTTCTTTGATCATCCGGTAAGCAGTATTTACCACTGCAGTAGATGCAGAGTTAATTCTATTGGCAGAGAACGTCTGGTAGCCTATCACCATGTAGGCATACTTGCCCAGATCATCCTTGATTGAATTGACGGTCATGCCATGTGAGTCTCTCACTGAACTGGTGAGCTTGGACATTTCAGTCTTGCTGACCTTCCTTAGGGTTGACACTTCCCCTATATTGTAGAAACTGGTGACGACCTAAATAGCTTGCGGTGTGATGTTGTGTGTTCTTTCAAGATACATCTTGTCACCATGAACTCTACTCAGAATGATCCGAATGTGGTCATCTGTGAAATCCTCTAGGAAGTAAACCGCATTGTGAAGCTTTTTCTTCTCCAAGATGCTATACTTCGGTTTGATCTTTTTATCCTTCCCATAGAATAGACCTAGTTGAGAATGGATCACAAGAGACCCTAGGTCTTTGATCTTGTAGTCTATGTAATCTGAAATCCCTTCTTCTACTATAACCCCAGTCGGTACTTGAGACAAGGCATTATATTTTGATTTTCTTTGTATGAAATCCATAGAATTGACAGTTGCACTAGAACTATCATGAGATGTGGAAGCCATGAAAAAATAGAAAACTCGAGAAGTACCTTTTAGAAATTGGGAATTTATGGCTTACAAATTCCACTTCGCCTTCCACTTCGTCGGTTGCTGAATCACCACTTTGAGTTCTTCTTTTGACCATTTGAAATTTGCTTTTGAATCTTCTTCAGGGTTTTGAGATTTCTTTGAATCACAACACAAATCACTTTTTCTTAGCTCTGCACTTGAAAAACTTCTTCGCTCGAAAAATGATAGTGAGAAATGATTTGAAAATTCCTTTTAAACATATTCCTCACCTACCGTAATAAATGCTCCACCATTAGGGTGTAAAGCCTAATTTTCCTGTTACCATTTCCAGTCTTCTGCCAAATGATAGGTATCACATATTGGTTAAGGTCTTTTACCAGTGTAAACTAGGGGTTCGTAGTGTTTCACCGTTTTCTCCCCCTAAGATTTTCTTATGCTTAGTTTGCCGGTTCTGATATTTCCACACTAGGTGTAGAAACTGGTTCTTCTTGCAACACTGCTAGTTTCTTCTTGCAGGTTTTGTTCTTCAATGTCAATCTTTCCTTCCGGAGTGACCAGTATGTCATCCGATATGTTCTTTCTTGATCTGCAGAATCTAGCAATGTGACTTGGTTTGTTGCAATGATAGCAGACCATTCCAAGTGCTCTCCAAGGTCCATTATTCATGTTACCATTCTTCCTCCTGCATGTTGCAGCAGTGTGACCATGATCATGACAAAGCAAATAGTTTTCTCTCCATCCAGTTGCCGCTTGATAGTCACCACTTCTTGATTGATGATTGAAGGCATTAAACTGGTTGTGATTCCGATTCACAAAAGGTTTAGGACCAACTCCTTGAGTCCTCTGAGGATATATTCTAGTGTTGTTCATAATAGACTTGCATTCAGATGCTCTATGCCCAAACTTGTTGCATGCATAACAGTTACCATTGAATCTATAGGATCTAGGCTCATCATTTAGAAAATAAGGAAAATTATTGTAAGCCTTACTCCTACACACATTGGCAATATGTTCTTTAAGACAGTTAAATAAAACAGGTTTAAACTTTTGCTTACCTTTGTCCTTTGATGTCGGTTGTTTCTTTGATGCTCCAACATTTGTACCAGAGGTTTCACCTTCCTCATGACTGGAATAACCAAGTCCATCAATATTCTTGACAGGTTTGGCAGATTCAAGCTTTTGCTCTAGCTTAACAGTACTCTTGTTGAACTTAGCAAGTGTTTCCTTTGGCTCAGAGAGTTCTTTGGAAATAGCAGCATTTGTTTCCATCAGGTTTTCATTCTCAGAGATGGTAATGTTCAGTTCTCCTTGCATGTCTTCCTTTTCCACTTTTCTCGCATGGAGTTGAGCAATTAGGGCACTAATCTCTTGCTTCAACTTGGAGTTTTCATGATCTTTGTCTTTGACTAGAACTTCAGCTTTCCTCCGGTTCTCAAGCTCTTGACACATTTGAATAATTAGTCCTTCCAACTCTTTTCTCAAGTTGGAATTGGATTCATTCAGCTTTTCTACTTCTTATATCAGGGCTTCCATATCCACTTCATTAGAAGAACTATTTTCAGATAGCTCCATCAACTTTTCAGCATGTTCTCTCCTTTTTGCTTGAGATGCCTTATATTTGACCATAAGATCATCATAGGCTTGCTCAGACTAAGTGAGCCAATGAGTAAGTTGCCTCAATGTGTATTCCCCCATATCTCTTTCCAAGTGGCTAAACTTATAGAAAGGTAGGCTCTGATACCAATTGATGAATACTAAGAGGGGGGGTGAATTAGTATGCCAAAAATCAATGTACTTAAACACTTTGCTAGACTAACAGTAAACCTGTAAAATAGTTTAGCAGACAAACCAGTTAGCACACATGCAAACCAAATAGAAAATAATGCATTCACCCACAAAAGCACAAACACCATAACACAAGAGATTTTGACGTGGAAACCCAAATGGGAAAAACCACGGTGAGATGGAACTCACAAGTAACTATCTGCAGAATAGGAACCAAACCAGTTAAGGTTAGACTGGTTAAGGTCATACAATGTTCTTTACCAGAACATATCCTGTTAGGAATCTCAATCTCTGTTAGGAGATAAGTTTGATTAAAGACTACCTTGCTAGAGGATTTTTGATCCACAGATGTGAACCACCTTGTTAGAGGATTTACAAAAGGATTTTGGGCCTACCTAGTTAAGGGCTTCAGACTTGTCAAAGATGTGAGTAATCAACAAGTAAGTGATCTAGCTAATAGCACAGATTGCTTGGTTAGATCCTTGATAGCTCGTTCCTAATGCATTCCAGCATTACTTCAGTCTTCTACACATTCATACTCTCTCTACCTCATCAACCACCTTAAACCCTAGCAACAACCTAAAACCCTAGACATGATGTCCTTTTAAAGGAATCTGATTTCATGTCGGTCTAATAGGATTACAATACAATTTCCTAGGTTCAATGCATCTAGACATATTCTGTAACATGACACAAAAAGCACCGTTGAAGTGTCGGCACCATCACAAAATGTTGGTTGGTAACTCATCACAGAGTATTACTGGTTCATACAAAATATCGATTGTCGGTTTGACAAAAATGAAGACGAGGAAATGTGTGTTCTGCCGCTTCGTACTGCTTGAGATCCTCGAACCGCTTGGGGTCTTCATACCACTTCAGATCAATAAACACTTTCTGGACTATAATGCATCATATCGGTTGGAACAAATATTGGTTGAGCTTTAAATTATTCATACAAAAGTGACCTCAATGCAAGTGTGTGTCCATCAATGACAATCACAACATAATCATCAAAGATGCCAACACACCTACCTTACCTTTCCCCTTATCCTTGTCCTTTTGATATACTCTGATAGTCTTGGGTCTTTTGAGTTCTTTTTGTTTTTATTTTTCAACAAAGAATATGTCCCATTTGTCCACAATCTCTTCTAAAATTTCATTCATTCTCCCTACCATCAGTGCTACATGCCAGTGAGCAGTTGAAACTACAGTTTGGTTGGCCTCACTGATTAATTGATCAATTTCTTCTGGCGAGTTCACTGGGTGAACTGCAAGTAATTTCTCAATTTTTATTTTCTTATCCAGCTCAATAATAGCTACCCTTCTATCTTCAAGTCTTTTGTAGAGATCAGTGGGTATCTCATCAACAATTTCCATCAAAAATTTCTTGTAAATATCCAAGTGTAAAATTACACTATTTTCTATGCTCTCTCTGTCATCAGCTAAAAGTTTATTGTATAGTTTTCTAATATTCTTCAACTTTCCATCCTCTGTTATTTCACTAAGGAGCTTATCTAGTGGAGCAATGTCTTGTTTTACCTTTTTCTTCTTCGGAGTCAACTTCCTTGCTGGAAGCCTCACTGCTTGTTGCTTTTGTCTAGTTCTCCTAGGTGTAGGTGAGGGTACCAGTGAGGGTTTTCTTTTCCTTTCCACCCTTTTGAATACCACCGATATATCACTCTCAGAAGAAGTTCCAACCGATGAAAGATGAGCTTCTAGTTGAAGTCCTTCCAGCTCACTTTCCTTGATACCAGTTTGTTTCAAAACATCTTCCTTAATTGCCTTTGCCTGTTGGGTTCCTTTCTTCACAGTTTGTTCAACTTTCTTAACCCTTTTCCTTGATTGGATTCCACTTTCAATTGTTTCTGCATTTCCAAAAACTTTCTCAGTGGGTTCCTTTGGTGCTTCAAGGAGGGCTTTTGCATAAGTTTCTATGATGTTGTCATCAGTTTCATAACCCATTTCGGTTACCTAGATAGTCCTAGGGACAACTGCCTCCGTCCATATTTCATCTTTCTTTATTACAAAACATATTTCTTTTTGATATTTATCTACAATTGCCCGTGACAGTCTTGTTCTAGTCTTCATTTGAGCTTTCAGTGCTTGAAAATGTTCATTTATGTTTTTCTTCCTGTTATCTCCCATGTTGTTTAATGTGTCCAAAAGTTGCTTCCCTATCGGTATGTCAAAACCAAAATCTCTCCTACCAATACCGAGTACTTGTTTAGTAATGTACAATATTAAACATATAAGAAAATTTCCAAATCTAAAGGTTCCTTTCTTATCTCCCTTTATCTTCTTTAGATTGTCAATCAATTCATCTTTGAGCCATTCACACACATCTATTCTAGCATTGTTGTTAACCATATCATATGCACTTTTGATACATAGGCTTGATATTGAGTTTAACCTATTTGCATGTGTAACTTTGTAGCCTAAAATCATATTGACAAATCTGAAATTGATATCCTTCACATCATTTACCCTTAGAGACCTTTTGTCAAATGTTGGGCCGGTTAGGTCCATTATTGTGTCATTAGAGACCTTTTTAGTTTTGTCAGGTTTGCTACCGGTGGAAGGTAACCCTACTACTGCCTTTACTGCTTCTTTGGTGATCTTATGGATTGAATCCAACCAAAATAATTCCCCATGAACTCTGCTTAGCATAATCCTTATAATATCCTTGGAAAAATATGGGACACTAAGGATTTGTATAAAACCTAGGGTTTCCACTATCTTATGTTTAGGTTTGATATTTCCAGATTCATCACAAATCACAGTCTGATACATGTTCTTGATTTCATCATCACCTAATTCTTCTATATGACAATGTATGTATATCCTAGGGTCTTTAGCATATACTACTCCCTTAGGTATTTTTGAAAATGCACCTATAGTATCATCTTTATTCGCTATTTTGGGAACAAGCTTAAATGTGGGTCTAGGGTGCTTGATAATTTCAACCACAGTAGGGTTTGCAATAAATTCAGGAGTGGATGAGGAAGCCATAGTATAAATACCTCAATCTGACTTAGGGATGAGTGTTTGGATAAAATGCTTCACTTCTTCGCTAAGGATGCCTTTGCTCAGGAATTTTCATGCTCTTGAAGATTTGAATGTTCGATGAATGAAAAAGGAGCCAAAACACTTGCTTTATAATGTTTGTTTCTCCAACTACTACATTTAATGCTTGTCGGTTAAGTCACAACTTAACTTATCTGCCGGTAAAGAAGTAATTCAACTTGTCACCATCAATTGAGGATATAATAGCATGTTTTTCAATTTGTTGCTAAATCCTCAAAGGATTTTCCTTTAGTTAGATGAAGAGTCTCCTACCGGTGGGGTGATACTCTATTCTACCAATGGAGGAGTATTCCCATCAACATTATGATATGACTTTCTGATCAATTGCTTTGAGAATTCTTGCTTTACCTCTTCAACCTTTTCTTTACCTTTCAAACTAGGACCTTTGTTATTTTCCAATGAAGTCTTGCTTCTACAAAATTTTGCAATATGTCCAATTTTGTTGCAAGCATAACAAGTCACATTATTTTTCTGAATAGCTTTCCCATATCCTATGTTGGTATGTGTTCTGCATTGATTAGATAAGTGTCCAAATCTTCCACAAACATAACATCTTACATTTATTCTACAATTTTCTGAATATGACCAACTTTGTTGCATTTAGAACATTGACCGGTGGGTGTATTAGTATTCAGATAATTTCTAGATCTACATTGATTTTCTCTATGACCATACTTGTTACAGTTAAAGCATTTCCCATTGAATTTGTAAGCATTAGGTTGTCTTACCGATTTACTATGATCATGATTGTTTGCAGTACTGGAGCTTTCACCAATTTCAAAGCCAAGGCCATTTGTATCACCATTAGATTTCTGATTCTACAACATGTCAACAAGTTCTTCTGAACTTTTCTTGAATTTCTCCTTGTGTTGATTTGCAGTAGCCAATTCACTTTCCAAGATTCCTTTCTGTCTCATAAGTTCATTTGTGTCATTTTGTGTATGCATCAAATTTGTCTTCAACATATCATTTTCATGACTAAGTCTTGTGTTTTCATTTCCAGCATCATTTAGTCTTCTAACCAAATCATCTTCATTCTTCTTTCTATCTTCAATTTCATTACAAAATCTCATAGTCATATCTTGCATCTAATTCTTCATTGTACTATTATCTTGTCTCAACTTGTTTACCAGATCATTAAGAGTTTCCTTTTCATCTTCATCTTTATGCATCTTTTCACAAAGTTCTCTTCTTTTGTTCCTTGCTGTAGTGAAATTTTCTTGAAGTCCTTGAATAATATCCTGTGCAGCCTTCAAATCATCCTCAAGTTTGATATTCTTTACTTTTTCTACATCATAGTCTAAAAGAGATATTTCCAATTGCTTTCTTAAGTTTTCCATCTCTACCGATGTCAAGATATTCCTCAAGCTATTAGGCTTTTGAAAATAGAGGACCAAGCTCTGATACCAATTGTTAGGATTCCCAAAGACACTGAGAAGGGGGGGGGGGGGTGAATAGTATCTAACCGATAATAGAATTTACTTGAATTATAACATGAAAAGCACTTCAAAACTATGTACCGGCAAACTAAAAATAATGCAGTAAAGAAGAACAATAACCACAACATAAGAGACACACCATAACACAATATTTTAATGAGGAAACCCGGTGTGGGAGAAACCTTGGTGGGATTTGTAACCCACAATATTCACTTACTGGCCAATAAGGGAATATTATTGTTTACAATAGGGGCCTACACATGTAGGAAGGCCAAGTGCCTAGAGCTGACTGCTCAGTTACAAAGAAGTCACATTGACTTACAAAATTGGATTATACAAATCCAATGTCTTGTACTGCTTCAGATCATCATCTACTATGCTAGATTCAGTACTGGTTTAAGCTCTGCAATAAACATAAACCCTTATCCCAATAATTCACATATTAGGTCTGCTATTATCTTTTCATATCTCACTCTCTTAAATGATCTATAATGATCTCATACTTATATGAGTCATGTTACAATTCGCCAAGTCAGCTTACAAAAGATTTTACAATTAATTACAAAAATATATATACACAAAATTCTTGTCGACCAAGGTGTCAGTAATCTTCCTTTTGGTGTCAGTGATCTGTATGCCGGTGTAGAGTCTGCTAGTGCCGGTGCCATATGATTGTAAGGTTGCCATCAATGACAATACCTTAAATCACCTACAATTTCTCATTGGAGTGTGTATTTGCCAATAGAAGGTTCACTTGATTGATTTTGGGCCATCTAGAAGAATAATTTTACAATATGGTATAATAATTTTGACAATTTTGTATATATCTTTTGTGAAACGTTGTAACTTCTCTTTTCTGGATGTTCTCTACATGCATATGAGTTGTAATATGCATATGAGCTATAATGTGCATATGTAGATGCCAAATTTTGTATATAAAAACATCAATGAGTTATAATGTGCATATCTAGATGCTAAATTTTGTATAAAAAAACAACAATGAGTTGTAATGTGCATATCTAGATGCTAAGTTTTGTATAAAAAAACAATGAGCTGTAATTTGCATATTTAGATGCAAAATTTTGCAAATATAAACAATAATGATCTTGATCATTTATATGAGATGCCAAATTTTATATATGAAAGTGTCCATGGGGCTGATTTGCAAATTTTGAGAGCCCAAATTTGTACCATTTGATTATAAATACATTTGTAATAAACTTGTACCATTTGATTATAAATAACCGAGTCTGATTCTGACATATGTTAAATAGATTGCAAATGGGTATTTGAATATGCAATTTTTTTTTCAAATGTTTTGGGAAAGTGTTGAGTTATTATTGAATTACCCGATTTGAAGGGCTAGTAGGAATAGTCCAAATCCGAGATAGGATTTTGGTAGGCAGTGACAACATGACCCCATAGGTTCCAAAGGATCATCCATAAGTGCCACAGTCTCTGAGTTATGCTATGTCAAAGTTTGACCGTTTTTCCCCTTTGTGCACTCATGGGAAAACGTAGCTATGAGGTGGCTCGTAACGATCAAATGTCTTGGGGAGTGAGACAAGGGCACACCTAGCATAAACCCAACCACCCCAACACGCTTGTATTGATGATTCGTTCGAGTTTTGATGCGACAGAAAAAATCTCACCATGAGAAAATGAAATTGAGTTGCTCAAAACTGAGATAGGATTTTGTAGGCAACGACAAAATGACCACATAAGTTCAAACAGATCATCCATAAGTGTCATGGTCTCCAAGTTATGCTACATCAAAGTTTGACCATTTTTTCCGCTTTGAGCGCTCAAGGAAAAACGTCGCTATGAGGTGGCTCGTAATGATCAGACGTCTTGGGGAGAAAGAAAAGGGCACACCTAGCATAAAATGGGCCACTCAGATGTGCTTGCACTGATGGTTCATTCCCATGACAAGAAGAACGAAAGATGCACTATTTTGCCACCTCTCATTGATAGTTTTTGATGTGACAAAAAAAGTCTCACCATAAAAAAATAGAATTGAGTTGCTCGAAACTGAGATAGGATTTTGTAGGAAGAAACAACATGACCCCATAGGTTCAAACGGATCATCCATAAGTGTCATGGTCTTCGAGTTACGCTACGTCAAAGTTTGACTATTTTTTCCGCTTTGAGCACTCAAGGGAAAACATTGCTATGAGGTGGCTCGTAACGATCGAACATCTTGGGGAGAAAGACAAGGGCACACCTAGCATAAATCCAACCACCTAGATGTGCTCATGCTGATGGATCATTCCCATGACAAGCAGAATGAAAGATGCACTATTTTGCCACCTCTCATAGACGGTTTTTGACAGTTTTTGATGCGACAGAAAAAATCTCACCACAAGAAAATGGAATCAAGTTGCCCAAAACTGAGAGATTTTTTTAGGCAGCGACAACATGACCCCATATGTTCAAACGAAAGATCCATAAGTGCCATGGTCTCGGAGTTACACTATGTCAAAGTTTGACCATTTTTTCCACTTTGAGTGCTCAAGGGAAAACATCGCTACGAGGTGGCTTGTAACAATAAGACATCTTTGGGAGTGAGAGAAGGGCACAAATAGCATAAAACTAGCCACCCAAATTTTCTCACGCTGATGGTTCATTCCCACGACAAGAAGAACAAAAGATGCACTATTTTGCCACCTCTCACTGACAATTTTTGACAGTTTTTGATGCGACAGAAAAAAATATCACCACAAGAAAATGGAATTGAGTTTCCCAAAACCGAGAGAGGATTTTTTAGATAGAGACAACATGACCCCATAGGTTCAAATGGATTGTCCATAAGTGCCATGGTATCCGAGTTGCGTTACGTCAAAGTTTGATCATTTTTTCCGCTTTGAGTGGTTAAGGGAAAACGTTGCTACGAGGTGGCTCGAAATGATCAGACATATTGGGGAGTGAAAGAAGGGAACACCTAGCATAAACCTGGCCACCTAGATGCACTCGCACTGACAATTCATTCCCATGACAAGTAGAACGAAAGATGCACTATTTTGCTACCTCTCACTGACAGTTTTTGATGCAACAGAAAAAATTTCACCATAAGGAAACCGAATCGAGTTGCCAAAAATTGAGATAGGATTTTTTAGGTAGCAACAACATGACCCCATAGGTTCAAATGGATCATCTATAAGTTCCACGGTCTCCGAGTTACAGGACATCAAAGTTTGATCATTTTTTCCCTTTTGAGCACTCAAGGGAAAACATCGCTATGAGGTGGCTCATAATGATCAGATGTCTTGGGGAGTGAGATAAGGGCACGCATAGCATAAACCCAACCACCAAGAAGTGCTTGCACAGGCAGTTTGTTCCCACGACAAGAAAAATGAAAGATGCATTATTTTGCCACCTCTCACTGACAGTTTTTGACAGTTTTTGATGTGACAAAAAAAATCTCACCACAAGAAAACAGAATCGAGTTGCCCAAAACCGAGATAATATTTTTTAGGAAGAAACAATATGACCCCATAGGTTCAAAAGGATCATCCATAAGTGCCACGGTCTCCGAGTTACGGGACGTCAAAGTTTGATCATTTTTTCCACTTTGAGCACTCAAGGGAAAACGTCGCTATGAGGTGGCTCGTAACGATTAGACATCTTGGGGAGTGAGACAAGGGCACACCTAGTGTAAACCTGACCACTCAAACATGCTCATGCTGACGGTTCATTCCCATGGCAAGCAGAACAAAAGATGCACTATTTTGCCACCTCTCACTAGCAGTTTGTGACGATTTTTGATACGACAGAAAAAATCTCACCACAAGAAAATGGAATCAAGTTGCTCAAAACTGAGAGAGGATCTTTTAGGCAGTGAAAACATGACCCCATTGGTTCACATGAATCATCCATAAGTGCTTCAACTCTTCTTTTATAGGTGATTTGGATGAATAGGTGTGTCTCTTACCCTAAGGCCGACCTGTTATGGAATAAAATTTAAATGAAAACCTTACCTAAGCCGAATCATCCTTAGATAAATTTCAAATATTCTTTGTGTGCCCAAATCTTGTCTTAATTGGTTCTTGAAATGATGAACTTCACTCCATAAGCATGTGTTTATGAAATAATAACTTCACTCCAATCTCTTCATGCACGAAGGACTCAAAGAAAATTTACTCAATCAAAATACATAATATCAACATTACTGGTATTAGTACTTGGGTATACACAATATGAGAAATAGATATTATAAAAGTATACACCATATGAGTTACAAGTAATGAACAAATTGGATCACATTTCAAGACATATACACAACTAACAAATTTGATCATATTTTAGTAGAAAATAACTAAGTTTCGGGAATATCATGTTTCATATATATCAATGAACAAATTGGATCGAATATCAAGTTTCATATATATCAAAATGAACAATAATCATGTACATATATAAAAAAATGGCATAGATGCCAAATCAATAATAGTTACAAAAATGTGGCATGTGCCATGTCTATCAAAGTTGATATATACATATACAAATGTCGAATATATAAAAAATTGGTCCTTCAATGACCACAACTATAACTATATGTCTTTATTGGTATCTATGATTGTGGCGGATCATCAAAATCGAGCCTCTTCGAAGTAGTAGGTGGCTCTGCAAGTGGTTGCACAAGAATAATTCAAATATTGAATCAGATATATTTTCTCAATATAACATCAAAATAACTAAATGCTGAACTCTAAATTATTTGAAGTTTAATTGTTGATTACCTCATCTCTGTCTTCTATAATTCGGTGAGGTTGAGGATTCGTGGGATGTCCTAAAGGAGGCTGTAACTGGTAAAACAACATTAATACATGTTAATGACATATATGTCAAATAACACATAATAACTAAAAATGAATAGACTAAAAATCTAAAGCATACCGAAGCCTTAGATGGATGTGCTATGGTCGTAGGAGGCAAAGTCATAGATGAATCAGTTACGACCATTTCCTATATCTATGGTAGGTGATCCAAAAGGAGTTAACTAAACGATTTCAACTCCATTGTACACTTAGTGAAGAGGAGTTGATCTAACACAGACATACCTTTTGCCTTGGTCATGTTGGATCCCATAATATACGTGTAGGACTTCTGCTGAAATGGAATGGTAGAATAATAGTAGGAAGTTTGGAAGGGGCCTATAATAGTTTAAAGACAATCATATAAGTTAGTAACCCAAAGTTGTTGACAAACTAGATAAAACAAATATTTTTACATATGTAGAAAAAATGCACACCAAAGCCTCGTATAGTTCTCTTGTAACCTTAGGAGGCCTAGTCAAATCTGATGCAATTATTACCATTTCCTGTATGAAAAATGATAACATATGATATAGACATAAAATGATTTAGTTATTTCAAACAAGCAAGAATGCGATCCAAAGTGAATATGAAGATATCACCTATTCCCTTTGTTGAACCTCATCGAAATCAGGTGCATTCATTAATTCCATAAACCCCATGTGTTTCTGTATATAGAAAAAATAAATTAAGTGCATTTATCAATATCTACATATACATGTTTAATCATAATACATTTCAACAATTTAATTTAAATTGTAGTGAATTACCTTCTATCGTTTGGGTGTCCAAGAGGATATCTTTTTCTACCTTAGAGTGCTAGAGGATGGCTTTCTCACATGAGATATCCTTGAGGTAGGTGGGGTAAACTAATGGAAAAAAAATTAACATAAGGGAAAAGAGAATGTATTTAATATATCACTTAAGTCAAAAATATATAAATCTAAATGGTACCGCATAGCTATCTTGGCCAAAGTCATTGGCTGAAAGCGTGATATCATCAAGTTGGGACATCTTAGCCACTGATAAGCCCTACAAAATATCAAGTAATGATACATATAATTAACAAAATATATTTTGAATCCAATGTATTATTATATTTTTAACAAATTTACAAATCTTTACCTCTGGTGGCAAAACTACTCGTGACCGTGGAGTCGAGTGAATAGTATGTGGTGTACTCCTACCACCTGTTGCACCCTGCAATGCATTTTATTTATGTCACTTTAAATTGTTCTAAAAATAAAAATTCATTTCTTTTTATAAGATTTAGTCACTTAATTGATAACATGTGATAAACAAAATTAAACACACCTGTGTCTGATAGAGAGGGTATAACATATTGAGCAGTTCGTCGGTGAGGGCCGCATCCTCTATAGTGGAAGCATGGCATCTACTCCCACAACATGTACATGAATGAGATATCCCACCATCCTCATTTGTGTCAGTATATACACCAGAACATACACCCTGGTAGGTGGGGCACATATGGGTATGTGCACCAAGTTGTGGTACCAAAAAGGTGCCACTTTTTATCTTTTCATAAAAATGTGTCATTGACATGAAAAGGTCATCCAAACCTTTGGGTTGGATGCCCAAGGAAAATCCAACCCAAAGGGTTGGTATTTTCCAATGCAAACTATTTGGTGAGCACCAAATATAGCACTTGCCAAATTCAAAATTTTGAATTTTCACATTTGGCGTACGCCAAATTTGGTGCTCTCCAAATGTGAAAAGTCAATTTTTTGCATTTGGCGCATGCCAAATGCTCTGCATTATCCAATTTTTTTTTTTGGGAATTCATCTTGGGCACAAGTTATACCCACTCGGCAGAAGAATATATACATGAAATATAACATTTAAGTATAAGCCACATTTCAATATGTCTTTTTCATTTCTTATACTTTAAGTTATACTTCATATATATATTGGCAGGATGTTTGAGAGTGGTTTCAGCTCTATAGGAGTTATAATGTAGATTCTAGTTTTTAGAGGATCATATAAAATTTCAGACTTAGTCAAATTTCAATAATCAACATGCTCCTATTAGCATTTTTTATCTCTATATCTCTCTCCCACTCTTATCTCTCTCACTTCTCTCTCTGCTCTCTAGGTATATCCCACCCTCTCTACCTTTCATTGCTTAATCACATTTCTATCCTTGACTCCTTCCCTTTCTCTTCTTCTATGTCATTCTCTTAATATTATTTTCCCCTCCCTATCCATTCTCTTGGTTTATGCCTATCCCTTCTATCCTCTCTCTCCCCATATCTAGGTCTCACCCTCCCTCCCTCCTTATATTATTACCCACCTCTCTCTCCTCCTTTAGGTTTCTCACCTATCTAATTCCCTCTAGTTCTCTACTTCTATCTCCACCTTTCTCTCCCTCCCCCTTACCCCTATCCATTTATTAACTCTCTCTCTCTCTCTCTCTCTCTCTCTCTCTCTCTCTCTCTCTCTCTCTCTCTCTCTCTCTCTCTCTCTCTCTCTCTCTCCCCTTTTTCCCTATGTCTTTGACTCCCTCCATGTCTACCTCTCCATCCATTCCTTCTTACTCATCTCTTTGCTCTTTTATCTATTCCCTCTCTCCATTGTCTAGGTCATCACCTCTCCCTCCTACTTTCACTCCCTCCCTCTCAAAAATTTCTAGGTTTCTCCCTCATTCTCTCTCCACCTCTCCACCTCTATATCTCTACATCTGTGTCTCATTAGGCACCTATCTCTATGCCCCTCCATCTATCTCTCCCCTCTCTCTCCCATATAGGTATTTAACCTCTCTCACCCTCTACGTATCTCATCTCTTTATCTATCCCCTCTCTAGTTCTCTCCCTTCCTCTCCACCTCTCTCTCTCCATCGTATCTTACCCATCTCCCTTTATGAACTCTCTCCTTCGCTTATCTCTCTCATCACCTCTTTATCTCCCATAAACTCTATACCTATTACTCTCCCTTTCTTCTCTTTATGTTTTCTCTCTCTTTCCCCTCTCTAGGCCTCTCCTATACTCTCTCCCTCTCTCTCACCTTCCCTCCCTCCATCTCTCTTCTCCTCCTATTTCTTCTCTACACTCTCTCTTTGTTCTCTTCACCACTACCTACCCCTCCCAACCTCTCTCTCCATACATATTTTTCTCCTTCCCTCCATCTTTACCTCTCTACCACTCCTTCTTTGCATCATTACCCACCTCTATCTTTCCACCCTTGGTCTCTCACCTCTCTCTTCCTAGCCTCTAGATCACTCACCTCTATATCTCTCTCATCTCTAATTCTTTTCACTCCACCTACTTACCCCTCTTTCTCTCTTTGTGAACTTATATATCTTATTTTCTTCTCTTTCTCTCCCTTACCTATCTACCTCTTCCCTCTCTCTTTCTCAATCACTCCCTACCCATCTCTCCCTCTCTTCTTAGCTCTCTCTTTCTCTTTATTCTTCCCTCTCTCCTCTTCTCTCTCCCTCCCCTTAGGATCCCATATGACCCCTAATGACACCATATGACCCCTTAGGACACCATATAACCCTTTAATATACCATATGACCCCTTAAGACACCATATGACCCCTTAAGACACCATTTGACCCCTTTTAACCTTCTAGTACATGACATGACCACTTAAGACACCATATGACCCCTTAGGACAATATGATGTCTTAAGGGGTCATATGAAGGGTGGAAAGATAAAGGTGAGGGAGATAGAGGGGGAGAGAGAGGTGGGTAATGATACAAAGAAGGAGTAGTAGAGAGGTGAAGATGGAGGGAAGGAGAAACATAAGGATGGAGAGAGAAGTTGGGAGGGAGAGGTAGTGATAAAGAGAACAAATAGAGATGGAGGGAGGTAAGGATAGATATGGTGATAAGGAAGGAAGGTGAGAGAGAGAAAGAGAGATTACATAGGAGAGACCTAGAGAGGGGAGAGAGAGGAGAAAGAGAGAGAAGAGAGGGAGTCATATGGTGTTCTAACACATGTGTGGCCCTTTAGAACCCCAAATGACCCCTAACAACACCATATGACCCCTTAGGACACCATATGACCTCTAATGACACAATATGACCCCTTAGGACACTATATGACCCTCAGGTCACCATATGACTCCTTAGGACCCCACATGACCCCTCAGGACACCATATGACCCCTTAGGACACCATATGACCCCCTAAGACACCATATAACCCATTTTAATATCCTAGTACATGACATGACCCCTTAGGACACTATATGACCCCTTAGGACAAAATGACCCCTTAGGACACCATATGATCCCTAACAAAACCATATGACTCCTTTGACACCATTTGAACCCTAACGACACCATATTATGTCTTGAGGGGTCATATGGTGTCACAAATGGCCATGTCATGTACTAGGATGTTAAAAGGGGTCATATGGTGTCCTAGGGGGTCATAGAACACTATATGACCCCTCAGGACACCATATGACCTCTTAGGACACCATATGGTGTCATTAGGGGTCATATGGTGTCCTAAGGGGTCATATGGTGTCGTTAGGGGTCATATGGTATCCTAAGGTGTCACATGGTATTCTATGACCCATTAGGATGCCATATGACCCCTTAGGACACCATATAACCCCCAACAACACCATATGGTGTCATTAGGGGTCATATGGTGTCTTAAGAGCTCATATGGTGTCATAAGGGGTCATATGGTGTCATAAGGGGTCATATGGTGTTATATGACCCCTTAAGACACCATATGACCCCTAAGAGCACCATATGGTGTCTTGAGGGGTCATATGATGTTGTTAGGGGTCATATTGTGTCCTAAGGGGTCATATGGTGTCTGAAGGGGTCATATGGTGTCCTTAGGGGTTATATGGTGTTCTATGACCCCTTGAGACACTATATGATCCCTTAGAACATGTCATATGGTGTCATAAGGGGTCATATAGTGTCCTAAGGGGTCATATGATATTCATGAACCCTTAGGACACCATATGACCCCTAATGTCACCATATTATGTCCTAAGGGGTTATATGGCACTCTATGACCCCTTAGGACACCATATGACCCCATACAACACCATATAATCCCTAAAGACACTATATGGTGTCTTAAGGGGTCATATGGTGTTCTATGACCCTTGGGATACCATATGACCCCTAATGACAACATATGGTGTCCTAAGTGGTCATATGGTGTTCTATGATCTCTTGGGATTCCATATGAGCCCACAGAATACCATATGACCCCTAAAAACACCATATGGTATCCTAAGGGGTCATATGGTGTTCTATGTCCCCTTAGGACACCATATGACCCCATACGACACCATATGACCCCTCATGACACCATATGGTGTTGTAAGGGGTCATAGAACACCATATGACTCTTTAGGACACCATATGACCCCTAATAACATTAGATGACCCCTTAGGACACCATATGGTGTCGTTAGGGGTCATATGGTGTCTTGAGGGGTCATAGAACACCACATGACCCCTTAGGACACCATATAGTGTCCTAAGGGGTCAGATGGTGTCCTAAGGGGTCATAGAACATCATATAACCCCTTAGGACACCGTACGATCCTTTAAGACACCATATGACCCTTAACAACACCATATGGTCATATGGTGTCCTAATGGGTCATAAAATACCATATGGTGTCCTAATGGGTCATAGAATACCATATGACCCCTTAGGACACCATATGACCCCTAACAACACCATATGACATGTCCTAAGGGGTCATAAAACACCATATGACCCCTAAGGACACCATATGACCCCTTAGGACACCATATTGTGTCGTTAGGGGTCATATGGTGTCCTAAGGGGTCATAGAACATCATATGACCCCTTAGGACACAATATGACCCCTAATGACACCATATGACCCCTAACGACACCATATGACCCCTTAGGACACTATATGGTGGTCTTAGGGGTCATATGCTGTCCTAAGGGGTCATAGAACACCATATGACCCCTTATGACACCATATGAGCCCTTAGGACACCATATGACCCCTAATGACACCATATGGTGTCCTTAGGGGTCATATGGTATCCTAAGGTCTTATATGGCATCCTAATGGGTTATAAAATACCATATGACTGCTCAGGACACCATATGACCCCTAATGACACCATATGACCCCTTAGGACACCATATGACCCCTTATGACACTATATGGTGTCCTAAGGGGTCATATGGTGTCCTAAGGGGTCATATGGTGTTCTATGACCCCCTAGGATAGCATATGACCCATTTTAACATCCTAGTACATGACATGACCACTTGTGACACCATATGACCCCTCAAGACACAATATAGTGTCGTTAGGGGTCATATGGTGTGCTAAAGGGTCATATGGTGTCATTAGGGATCATATAATGTCTTAAGGGGTCATATGATATTCTATGACCCCTAACGACACCATATTACCCCTTAGGACACCATATTACCCCTAACAACACCATATGGTTTCATTAGGGGTAATATGGTGTCCTAAGGGGTAATATGGTGTCGTTAGGGGTCATATGATGTTCTATGACCCCTTAGGACATCATATGACCCCTAATAACACCATATGGTGTCCTAAGGGGTCATGTGATGTCGTTAGGGGTAATATGGTCTCCTAAGGAGTCATATGGTGTTCTATGATCCCTTAGGAGACCATATGGTGTCATGAGGGGTTATATGGTGTTGTAAGGGGTCATATGGTGTCCTAAGGGGATATAGATCACCATATGACCCCTTAGGACACCATATGGTGTTTTTTAGGGGTCATATGGTGTCCCGAGGGCTCATATAGTGTCCCAAGGGGTCATATAACACTATATGACCCCTTAGGACACCACATGTTGTCATTAGGGGTCATATGGTGTCCTAAGGGGTCATAGAACACCATATGACCCCTTAGGACACCATATGTTATCTTTATGTATTATATGGTGTTGTATGGGGTCATATGGTGTCCTAAGCATCATATAACACCATATGATCCCTTAGGACACCATATGGTGATGTTAGGGGTCATATGGTATCCTAAGGGGTCATAGAACACCATATGACCCCTTAGGACACCATTTGGTGTTTTTAGGGGTCATATGGTGTCCTAAGGGGTTATAAAACACCATTTGACCCCATAGGACACCATATAACCTCTAACGACACCATATGACCCCTTAGGACACCATATATTGTCATTAGGGGTTATATGGTGTTATGTGGGGTCATATGGTGTCCTAAGGGGTCATAGAACACCATATGACCTCTTAGGACATCATATGACCCCTTAGGAAACCAATGACCCCTTTGTACACCATATGGTATTGTTAGGGGTCATATGGTATTCTAAGGGGTCATAAAACACCATATGCCCATTTAAGACACCATATAATCCATGAGGACATCATACAGTATCATTATGGGTTGTATTATGTCCTAAGGGGTCATATGGTGTGCCCTTAGGGCACCATATGACTCCTTAGGTGTTGTTAGGGGTCATATTATGTCCTAAGGGGTCATATAGTGTCTTGTGACCCCTTAAGACACGACTTGGTGTCATTATGGGTCGTATGGTATCCTAAGGGGTTATATAGTATCCTATGAACCCTTAGGACACCATATGACCACTTAGGAAACCATATGGTGTTGTTATGGGTTGTATGGTGTGCTAAGGGGTCATATGGTACTCTATGACCCCTTAGGACACCATATAGTGCCATTATAAGTTGTTTGGTGTGATAAATGGTCATATGGTGTCCTATGACCCCATAAGGGGTTGTTAAGGGTCATAGTGTCCTAAGGGGTCATATTGTGTCCTATGATCCCTTAGGACACCATATGACCCCTTAGGATACAATATGGTGTCATTATGGGTTGTATGGTGTCCTAAGGGGTCATATGGTGTCCTACAACCCCTTAGGACACCATATGACCCCTGAGGACACAATATGGTGTTGTTATGGGTCATATGGTTTCCTAGGGGGTCATATGGTGTCCTATGACCCATTAGAACACCATATGACCCCTTAGGTGTTATTAGGGATCATATTGTGTCCTAATAGGTTATATGGTGTGTTATGACCCCTTAGGACACCTTATGTTGTTATTATGGGTTGTATGGTGTCCTAAGGGGTCATATGGTGTCTTAAGGGATCATAGGATTCCATAGGACCATACTTACACCATATGGTGTACTAGGGGGTCATATAGCTTCCTAAGGGCTCATATGACACCATACAAACCATACCGACACCATATGGTGTACTAAGGGGTCATATGGTGTCCTAAGGAGTCATAGGACACCATATGACCCCTTAGGACACAATATGACCCCTAACAACACCTAAGGGGTCATATGGTGTCCTATGACCCATTACGACACCATATGGTGTCTTTATGGGTTGTATGGTGTCCTAAGGGGTCATATGGTGTCTCAACCACTTACGACACCATATAGTGTCGTTATGGGTCATATGGTAACCTAAGAGGTCATATGGTGTCTTATGACCCCTTAGGTGTTGTTAGGGGTCATATTGTGTCCTAAGGGGTCATATGGTGTCCTATGACCCCTTAGGACACCATATGGTGTCGTTATGGGTCGTATGGTGTCCTAAGGGGTCATATGGTGTCCTATGACCCCTTAGGACACCATATGACCCATTACATGTCGTTAGGGATCATAATATATGGGGAAAGAGAGATGAGAGACCTCGATGAAAAGAGAGAGGATTGAGACAGATAGAGGGGATGAGAGAGAGGTGAGTAATGATACTTGATGTAGAGGTAGATGGGTGGACAAGAAGGAAGTGAGAAACCTAGAGAGAGGAGAGAGAAAGTTGATGACATAGAATGTAGAGAGAGAATACAAGAGGAAGAGAGAATAAAAAAGGTGGGGGAGTGAGATATATGTGGGGGTATGTATCGATGGGGAGATAGAGAGGGAGAGGGGAAGAAAGGAAAAGAGATAACTAGAGAGGGGAGGGAGGGAGAAGATAAGAGATAGAAGAAAAAAGAGAGGAGTAAGAGGGGACAAATGGAGAGGAAGACATGAAGTGAGAGACCTTTGGAAGGAAGAGATAAAGAGGTTAGGGGAGGAAGAGAAGAGAAAGGAGTTCATAAAGGGATAGGGTTAAGGAGGAGGGAGAGAGAGATGGAGAGGTAGAAATGGAGGGAGTGATAGACCTAGAGAATGAGGAGATGGATCTACGTTTGGAGACAGAAGAGAGGGAGAGAGTTCATAAATAGAGTGCGGCAAGGGAAAGGGAGAGAAAGGTGGAGAGGGAGGGAGAGAACTAGATGGTGGACAATTATATAAGTGAGAAAAATAGAGGGGGAGAGAGAGATGGGTAATAATATATGGAGGGAGAGGTAGTGAGGTGAATAGGGAGGGAAGGAGAGCCCTAGATATGGGGAGAGAGAGGATAGAAGGGATCGGTAGTGAACAAGAGAAATGAGTGGGAGGGGAGATAAATAACAAGAGAGTGAGAGAGAAGAGAGAGGAAGGGAGTCAATGATATAAATTAGGGTACAAGGAAGAGATTAAAGGTAGAGAGGGTGGGATATACCTAGAAGGGAGAGAGAAGTGAGAGTGACAAGAGAGGGAGAGAGATAGGTGTAGAGTTTAGGGAACATAATGATAGTGAGATATAGATCTAAAGAATGCTAATTGGAGCATGTTGATTACTGAAATTTGACTAAGTATGAAATTCAATATGATCCTATAAAAAATAGAATCTACATTATAACTCCTATAGAGTTGAAACCACTCTCAAACATCCTGCTAATATATACATGAAATATAACTTAAAGTGACTTATACTTAAATGTTATATTTCATGTATATATTCTCCTCTCAGGATGGGTATAACTTGTGCCCAAGTTGAAAAATTTGCATTACAAAACCTTCAAATTGGACAATGCAGGACATTTGGCATGCACCAAATTCGGCGATAGCCAAATGAAAAAAGTTGACTTTTCTCATTTGGCACACGCCAAATTTGGCGCGCACCAAATGGGAAAAGTCAAATTTTTTCATTTGGCGAGCGCCAAATAGGGTGAGCGCCATATTTGGCACTCACCAAATTGCTTGTATTGGAAACCACCAACCCTTTGGGTTGGATTGTACTTGGGCATCCAACCCAAAGGTTTGGATGACCATTTCAAGCCTGAGACGTGCTTTTAATAGAAGATTAGAAAAAATTCACATATTTTTGGCCGTGCTCTCCATTAGGTTTACAAGTGTTTCAATAAAACTAAAAAAAAACACCATAGAGACCTTGATCTCTCTCTTAGCTATCCAAGCATGTAATTCTTTTCAAATTTTGATTTCATTAATGCTTTCATCTATAATTTCTTTTGTTAGTGTGTCCATTTTTTGTCAAAAACCAACATGCACTATTTTGGGTATAGTTTTTTACACGTTCATCAGATTTTGAAGAAACTTACATTTTTAGAAACTAGACTCCATTATACACAATTTAAAAAAAAAAAGTTTTGATTTTTGATTAGTTATCAATGATTTTAGGGGAGAGCATGCTCAAATTTCTGTTTTTTAGGATGTGTCCACTTCAAAAATTAGTAAAAAATCATATACTCATTAAAATATTAGCCGAAAAATCTGGCATAAACTACAATGTGTTAGTTAATTTCTCATTGAAGCGATTTTAAAAATTCAAAAAAAAAGTTAGCATTTTAGGGGGGCCACAACATATGCTATGTTATGTTTTTTGCATAAAAATAGGACCACTTTTTTTGGCCCCCCTTTTTGAAGCCCTTAATCTCCACCATTTAAAAAAAAAATAGTAGTTTAGAAAGTAGACTCGAAGCACTCCGACTCTTGTTCTTGTTGCATCTTCAAATTTGGAGTGTAACTATCTTCAATTTGTCATTGAAGTTTAGATTTTGTTGATTTTAGAAAAAAGTGGCATCTTAAGACCCCCTTTTGGTACCACAACTTGGTGCACATACCCATATGCTGAATGGGATGGCTCATGCCAAATGATGCATGAGGTGTTGTTGATGAAGGAGGTGTCACTGAGGAAGGAGGTGTTGCTGATGAAGGAGGTTTCGCTAATGAAGGAGGTGCTGCAGGTGCTGGTACATCCTCTACTTCGACCAGCTATGTACCATGCTGAACAATGACATCAGTCAATGATGCAGCTGCCTGAAGAGTCTATAATTCCATAGACTCCTTCAAGGATATAGGGACAGTGACATGAACAATGGGTTTAGCAGTTGTATGCCTCCTATGTTGTGGATCTACTACCCTATGGGCCCCAGGTCTATCCTATGCAGAGCCTCTCCCTTTACCCCGAAATTGTCAGATGTCAAAATAATTCGACTTCTTGCTGAGGATAAATGCACAGTACAACTTTCTCAAAAAATAGAGGCACCTCCCAATTATTACAAGGTGGTTGGTCAAAGACCATATACCACCTATCCCAAAAAGCTTCTTTCAAACTAGCATGAACACACCAATGTATAAGAAACCGAGTCGTATTTAGTTCTAGGTTGTTACTGGTAACAGGATTGGTGAAAAGAGCACATATGTTAGCTTTAACTATGCCCTTTTTCTTCACTTTATCATATGACAACCCATCTGCATAAAATGTTCGACATCTATCCCTCCATGAACCCCATTTCGTAACCTCCCTAGATACCTCATTTGCACTATTAGCCATTGTTTCTAGTGTTCTAGCAAGGGTTGAGTGGTGCTCAAGCCTAGAGGTCCTCAACCTATTCACCAATATAGAAATTTGGGCACTATTTTGTGTAAGGCAATTGATGAGATCCTCTTGTGTGGCATCTACATGATGTAATGGAGGACATGGAGGGTTTTAGGGTGGTAGTGGTTGTTGAGGAGCAACATTTTCAGGATTTTGAGGGTTTTCTTGTTGTTCTTGTGTAATGTTAACATGGTTTTCTTGTGTTGCTTGTGCAGGAGGAGGTCTTTGTTGTCTATTTCATTTTTGGGGATTGCTTGAAGAATCTGACATCAAATTAATAAAAACAAAGCTTAAATTAATTAAAAAACCCTAATTTAATTAAAATGCAAAGAAAAATAATCAAACAAATCAAATCTTACATGTTCGACGGGGTGCCAATGTTGAAAATTGCTCTCGATGATGGGAAAATAAAAAATAGTTGCAAACCTATGCGGGTTCGATGCTTTTTTGGCTTCTCCTTGTTGTTGTTCCATGGGTTTTGGCATTGAAAATGGCCAAAACCCATGGCCTACACAAAAGAAATATGTTTCTCAAAACCCGTGCGGGTTTTGAGAAACTTAAATTTTTTTATTTAAAAAAAATGTTCCTCAAAACTCGTACGGGTTTTGAGAAACTTAAATTTTTTTATTTAAAAAAAATGTTCCTCAAAACTCGTACGGGTTTTGAGGAACTTCTGGTTTTTTTAATTGTTTTTTCTCTAGGCTTGGTGTTACCAAGCCTAGCACATTTTTTAAAATTTATAACCTGCACGGGTTATGAAAAATTTTGTTTTTTTTGGCACGTGGCCACTTTTCTGTTCACCATCTTGGCGCACTTACCCACATTCATGCTCTCACATTTCGTATTGGTGCTTAAAACAAATCTGGTTAAAATTGACATGCATGATCTCAAAATTGTATTGGTGCTTAAAACAAATCTGGTTAAAATTGACATGGATTCTCTCAGACTTCAACTTGGCACTTAAAATTAATCTTGGGTTTAAAATTGACATGCATGATATCACACTTTACTTTGGTGTTTTAAAATAGACATGTACATGTGGATCTAACACCTCAGTTTGGGCTTTAAAATTGACGTGAATCTAGCTTATGAATAGAATAAATAACACATTGCTATATCTTAAGTAAGGAATCTTGAGCACTTGCTCTCTATTTGGAGTGGTCCTACTGTTAACACACACTATCCTCTTCCCTGGCTATTGTGGACCTGAGTGCAAGAGAAAAGTGTTAACAACACTCAATTTTTCCTTTTAGTAGTGAGGGGTATCTTTGACTAGGGATTTCATCACCCCATAGAGGTACTTTGAATTGGGATGTGTTAGGGATATCATATCTCCCAGTGTACTCTCAAGTGGGTTTTTTTAGCCACTATATAAACATATTGGTCAAGCGGCTAGAGTGTTGAGTGAATTCGATGTATGTGGGGGCCTTCCCTGCACCGATAAAATTAACTAAAGCCTTAAGTGGATTGCTCTAGGAGTCCTTCATTAGATCATGACCCCTCAAAACTTACAATAAGAACCAACTTAGTAGCCCAAATCCCACATTCATTGATTCCGGGAGTGTAGATTGTACCTCATAGATACCCTTCATGTACCTTGCATTATGAGATATAAATCCCTTGGTGATATGATCTTCAGATCTTTGGGATAAGAGAGACTGGCATGCCTGAGAAGTGTGTGTCGTGGAGTGAAGTCAGTGCTACCTGACTCTCTAGCTATTCATCTTGTTTCGATATTTTATTGTAAAGGCCTCTTTGAATGTTTTTCACTTTCCAGCCTAAGATTGTCTTCTATGTTTTTATGTGTATCATTGTGCTAGACTAGTATTGAGTCAGTATTTGGTCTATTTCAGGCTCTACCTTGTGTATCTCCGAATTCTTAGAGTTATTTAGAACACAGTTCATCTAGCTATACTTATCTTAAGATAGTGTTCTTAGAATTGAAAAATAGACTTGTCGTACAAACAAAGTTATTTGAAACATAGTCTACCTTGAAACATTTGACAATCCAACAAAGTCTAAAATTTTTGCATACTTGTGACCATAGGTGTTCTTAGGGTCCTTAGTCCTTGCATACTCCTCATTATCATCCTCCTTATAGTCCTCATTTACATCCCTATAATTTGTATAAGTCCTTGCATAGTCCTCATTATCGCCCTCATTATAGTCCTCATTTATGTTCTTAGGTTTTCCATAAGTCCTTGCATCGTCCTCATAAAGTTCCCATATACGTCATCGTAATATTTGCATAAGTCCTTGCATAATGTTTACATAGTTCATAGAAATTCCTTATTTGTGTCATCCTAGTTCATTCTAGTATCGTCATAGTCTTCATTTTAGTCCTTTTCTAGACTCCATATACGTCTATCTTAGTCCATCATCATTTGCATCCTAGAAATTTATAGCATGTGTCCTAATGGGTCTACTAAGTGATGGTTTTTTCCCCTTCAAGCAACCTAATCTAGTGCCAAATGATGGTCAACAAGAAATCATTAACAACATAGATAATTTGGCTTGGCAATTAAAGACAAGTGCACCTTAGTACATAGGAGTCGAGTTTGAGCTAGATAGAGAGTATAAGATTTCCCATAGAATTGATAGAGAAATTGCGACAGAACTCCTTAGACAAGAACTTGAAAAAGTCGTGTTACAAAAATCTCAAAGTACTCAACAAGTTTCGCATCCTAATCCCCAATAGAGAGTTAGGTTTAGTGTTTCATACCTCACTTTTTGGTCTAGATTCTTGCATTCATACTCAAGGTCTTTCATCCTCTTTCATTAGGTCCTAAGTCTTCTCATATAGAAGTCTTAAATGCCCGTTGCAAGATCACAAAAGGAATAAAGTAAAATGGACTGAAACAATGACCTGCCAGTTAACCCTACTTGGAACATGAACTGTCAAGCAGTCAAAATTGTCAAGATTTAAGTCCTTATGGTATACCCACAATACACAAGATACAACAAAATTTAACACGTGAGGAAATTGAGTCAGCTCAACAGGACCCACATGTCCTTATGATTCTAAATACCCAACAATGATAGAGATCGATATCTTTCTTTGTTATTATAGAATGGTGCCAAGTTACCTCAAGGTTTTGATGTCACAACGATCTTACCACCAGGAATTACCTTAGGTCCAAATAGTAGTCAAGTACTAATTGTAACACAAACACAAGCTATGACTTCAAGTTCCTCCCAAAATGCATCAACATCATCAACTCAAGCAACTTTGGTGACAAATACAAGTTCTCAAGCAAGTGCATCCTCCTCAACAATGAATGTTAGTGCACAAACATAGGCTACCATAGCTTCTCAAACTACACCAGTAATGTCAAGTGCTTCGACACCAAATCAAACACAAGCCTCACATGTTTCTCATATGGCAAGTGTGACTCAACCTCCGATTTCCTACTCAATAGCTTCTACATACAATCATCAAGTTATAAACCCAGCTCCCACAAATACAATGAGTGCCACCTGTATACACATAAAAATGGCTATGAGCAATTAAATACATATTTTTTATATTTATTTAATGTTTATTCTTCTATTAAATAGTTAATTTGAAAAGATAAATTTATTTAATTCATTTCGTTTCTTTCTATTAATTAATTTAATTGAAATATTTTATTAATTAATTCATCTATCCAATTCCTCTAATTAATTAAATATCTAATATTTATATATTCTTCTGATCAATTAATTGAATATTTAAATATTTAATTATTTCCTCCAATCATTTGAATATCTAATATCTAATGATTATTCTTCTATCCTATACTCTCAAATATTAAATAATTTCTAAATTAGCTAATCCCTTATCCAACTCACCTTCCATCTCTGCTTCATCTTCCCTTTGCCAACTCATCAATCACGTGGCTAAAGATATTAATATTTCTTAAATATTAATTCATCATTTATCTCCAACCTCCAAATTTAATGAAATATTGTGTACGTACACATATTTATTAATTTTTCTTCTATTTTCTTTAATGTTTATTCTTCTATTAAATAATTAATTTGAAAAGATTAATTTATTTAATTCATTTCCTATCTTTCTATTAATTAATTTAATTGAGATATTCTATTAATTAATTCATCTATCCTATTCCTCTAATTAATTAAATATTAAATATTTAATTATTCTTCTAATTAGTTAATTAAACATCTAAATATTTAATTATTTCCTCCAATCATTTGGATATCTAATATCTAATGTTTATTCTTCTATCCTATAGTCTCAAATATTAAATAATTCTTAATTATTTAAACTCTTTTCCGACTCACCTTCCATCTCCACTTCATCTTCCCTTTGCCAACTCATTAATCATGTGGCTAAAGATATTAATATTTCTTAAATATTAATTCATCATTTATCTTCAACTTCCAAATTTAATGAAATATTGTGTACATACACATATTTCTTAAATTTTCTTCTATATTCCCTCCAACATCCCTACATCTTTGGAAGGACTTGAGTCAACTTGTCCTCTCATGCCTAAATCTTCTCCAACCATCCCTAGATTCCCTGAGTCAGCAACCCAGTCAAGGTGAGATGAGTGACACTTGTCTTCTCTTTCCCCCTTTCTCTTAACCTTCACCTTTGCTCACAACCATCTAAATCTGTAGATTTGATCATGATCATTGATCCAGGCCACATCATATTATCCTCTCAAAGTCTATAAAATTAGGAGATTGCGTTGAGAAAGAGTTAGTCTTCAAGTGAGTTTTCAAGCTCATCATTTGTGAAAATGATGGCAACACTGAAAAACTCTCCAAAAACTACAACCAATCCGACCATGTGAATTTTGTACACTCAATTGACTCCCCCTAAGGATAAGAATCATTTTTCACTACTCTCCCCAACTCTCTCCAATCTCTCTCCCCCTTTGACATCAATGGCAAAGGGTAGGAATCTGCCAAAATTTAAGTACAAAAGAATACAATAATTTACATGAAATTAAAAATATCTGGATAGGTGACCTTCAAGGATTGCAAGTACCCATTCTATCCTATTAGGAAACAATATAAAACATTGATTAGAGCACTAAACATGTATGCATGAAATTCAGTGCCATTGAGATCAGATGACACCGATTTACCTAAAGCGTTGATTGCATCCTGCTAAGCTCCAAGTAAGGTGTCCATGAAGAGAATGATCAAACTTCTTAGTTCCCCTACTCTAGTTAACATTTTATCTTTTTCCTTATTCAAGCCCTTTACTTTGTTCGTAAAATCCATTATTTGGGCTTCTAGGGAACTAGGGAAGACTGAATGAGGGACAAATGAATGACCAATACTTGTTAGCTTCCCTTCAAGATCTCTTTTTTGCTTATCAATATCTACAATAAACTTGGGCAAAAGTAGACATCATTTGAATGTTTTTCTACCTTCATCTAATGCATCCACTACACTCTTCACTGTAGTCTTCAAAACTTCCCTATCAGCTTCAATTATCTTCAAATAGGTTTGAATCCTCATCTCATTGAACTTATTTAAAACTTTTATATCTGTTTCTTTCTCTAATAATACAAAATCAGATTCAACTTTATTCAACATACCCTTAAGCTTACTACATGGTGAGTCATTGGTAATCTGCTTAAGGTTAGGCAAAAAAAATTCCAAAACTACAATGGCCAAGGATATTACCTCTTTCTCTTTAGATTCGGACTTGATCTATGCAAGATTGACCAACTTTAATGATTGAAGAGGGGATAGGGTGCTTAAGTCTACCAGATGATGAGAAAGATCATCCTCAACTGCAATTTTCTTTCCTTTCTTAGGGATAGTGGCTTTTGTCATGGTTGTCGAAGGCTCAACAATTTCTTCTTCACCCTTCTCCTTCATAGTTGCTTCATTTTTATTACCCTTTCCAGCTTTACCTAACTCCTCTGCTATCATTTCTTCTATACTATCAACATATGGAGGATCCTAAGTATCATCACTAGAGTTATCTATTGCTTGATTGTTAGAGGCATCAACTAGAGCTTCTTGTCCAACCAGATCAATTTGTATAGTTGGCTGATCCTATGGAACTTCTATCTGTACATAGATCTCTAGAGTAGAAGGGTCTTTTCTTCAATGTTCTTTCGGTTGGGAGTCAACCTTCTCTGGAATAACTTGATAATTATTTTCTTTCAATTTTTTTCTCAAAATACCTTCAGTTTCTTTCACTGCTTCATTTACCCTTCCGATCATTATTTTATTCACTCCATGCTTGCTTCAAAAGTTTTCCTTTGCAAGTCCTAAAATCTTAGGTATTTCTTCTATAGTTATTTTCGGACACAACTATACTAATGTAAATTATTTCAACCTCTCATCCTCTATATTGGTCTTGTGTTGTTGGACATCCAAGATATCATACAAGCTCTTAGGGATGATAGATGATAATTAAATCAAGACCTTACTAAATTTATCCATATATTCTACAATTGCCTCTTCAACAGCTCGTTGATCTTCATCCTCAAAATTCTCATAATATACATAATTTTTTTTTAAATTACCAGCTTTGAAAATCTCATCAATTAACTATTGCAAAGTCATGGGAGGCACAATTTCAAATGTACCTTCTATCTTACTGGACTTAAGAGCTTGATCTATCTCAGATTTCTTCTTGCTGCTGGCTCTAGCCTTTCTAGATGGCTCTCCTTATGAAAAAGATTTCTTGGTTGGAGGAGCATCACCAGATGTAGGCTTCCAAACTACCCTTGCATAGGTGGCAGTCTTGTTTACTTTCCTCACCTCTTCATCCAATTTTGTTCCTCTTTTATTGCAGTATATTATCTTGTGGACATCTCCTTCCTTTTCTCTATTCCACCAGAAGATGCTACTAGTTTAGGCATAGGTGGAGATACCAATTTCTGCACACTAGGGGAAGGTGCAGATTTGCTAGGCTTGGCTTTGGTCTTCTTGGGAAGATTCAGTTTATCTTGTGGCTTCACCACATGTTCCTCCTTCAAAATTTTCTTCTCTCTTGCCTTTAGCACTGTTTCTCTAGTAACACCCATCTATTCAGCCAGTTCCTCTACCTCCTTTATCACTTTCCTCTTCCTACTGGCCTCAGCGAATTTCATATGCAAGCTTAGGTCCTTTTCCTAAAAAGTTCCAAATCTCTACTTCTTCTAATCTACCGGTTTGCTCAATAGATGTTGTGCATATGCATCAAGCATAATAGATTCAACCTCATACCCCATGGGCATGATCCCAACTATTCTCGACTGAACAACCTCTATAAGGCATTGATCCTAATCAACCATAAAATAAATGGTCTTCTCATATTTCTCTACTATCTCTTTCGGTAGTCTTTCTTTGGCTTTCATAGAGGCTTGGAAGTTCTTGAAATATCCCCATAAGGTAGATATTCTCATTGTGTTGCACCTATACCCAACAAGCCTTCCTTAATTTGCATTGTCATAGGTTTGTCACAAGCCCATTGGAATTTTCTAATACTGGGGATCTCATTCAAGAAATATAGTGCTAAATAGACAATAAGGGATCCAAACTTGAAGGTATGTTTCTTGTCTTTCTTTATTTTCTTCAAGTTGCTCAACAATTCATTTAAAAGTACTGAACAAAGATCACACCTTTTATCCTCCTTAAGTATTTGATATACAGGGAATATTGTTGTATCGAAGACTAAATTATGTCTGCTGGATTGATATACTTTGTAGCCCACCACCATTGAGGAAATTTTCACATCAAGCTCAACTATATCACTGATTGTCATTGAATATTAATCATATTGAGAATCGGTAACAACTACCACAGTGGTATTCTACACTTTCCTCAGGCTAGGAATCTCACCAGTTGCACTCAAGCATGTGACCACCTGAATGACCTTCTTTGTGATCTTATGTGGTCTATCTAGCCATATGAACTCATTACAAACCCTGCTGAGAATGTACCGAACCCATTCTGCTTCATCAAATACCATGAAATGGATGAACCATGCAAAACCCTTATCGTGAAGAATCTTGTATTCTAGCTTCAGGTTTCAAAGACCATTTGCCATATGCTTGTTATAGAGTGAGAGCATATCTACGTTTCAAATTTCTTCAATGTCTAGTGAATGTATGCCATTATATCTTCATTCTGAAGAACGTGATATGAAACTTGTTAGGGCTTCCAAAATTTGTAAAATTTTGAGGTCCCAAGCTAAGAAAATTCACTTGTAGCATTTAGAATAGCAAGTGCAATTTCCAAAGGTTCAATAGGTGCACATTTGCAAAAAATCCTGAGTAGCCTACTTTGTAAGCTTATAGCTTGCATCCTATTGATTTTCACGAGGAAATTATTATTCCCCTGTGTTCCCTATAAATTTGTGTACTCATCTGCCCATTTTCAGATTCCCAAGTCTTAATTTTACTTATTTGCCAGGGTCAAATCTTTTGCAAATTGTTAATTTCTGCACTTTGCATAGTGAAATGTGTTTTGAGAGAGCTCACTTTGAGAATTTATATCATGCTTCTAGATGATCATCTTATCAAATCAATTGGTTCATGTGATTCCTTGTTTTTAAATGAGTGTGTATGCCAAGTTTTAGTTCTTCATGATATCATTTGTTGTCTTTTCAAAATTGGTTTGAAACTGGGTTTGAAGAGGTTCCTGGTGGGTTTTAATGCAGAAACAACTAAGTAGTGAACTTTAGTGATTAAAATCTCACAACATAGTAAGAGTCAAAATAATCTACTTCACCCAGTGTTTCTCAGTATATCAGACAATATGTTGATAACTCAATGATGATCGGATAGTACCAAACCGGTACTAAGAGGGGGGGGGGGTGAATCAGTATAGGCAAAAACACAATCCTAAATCAGTTTGTCAGCTAACACTGTGCTTCAATAGTAACACCGATCTTAAATAGAGTACAACCGACAAAACCCTGAATAACTAAGACAAGCATAAACCAGTTGACACTTATCTTTTCAAACATTCTAATACTTCATTTCCATTTCACCCTAGTGCATGAACATGCAATCTATCATCAAAAGATATATAAGAAGCTAGATCAACATGATTTACCTTCAGACACAAATCACTCAAACCATCACAAGAATATCACCACACATAACACACATATTTTTCACGTGGAAACCCAACTGGGAAAAACCACGGTGGGGATGGATACCCACAAGCTATTTTGAACTCTTTAGAAGTCCGCTCTATTAGGAGCATTATTCGGTTAAAGACTGATACAATAGGCCATGTTAGGAACCGATCCTATTAAGGATCACCCGGTTAAGGGATGGCTAGAATACCCGATTAAGGGTTAAACCCTATTAAAGGCTACCTTGTTAGAGGATTTCAAGAACTCAATGGTTTAGAGTCACCCTATTAAAGGATTTACAACAAGCCGATTAAAGCTACCGTGTTAAGGGATTTCCCATCTATTGAGGTGGTTAGAGATCAATAAGTATTACAATGATATGGTAACAACACTTAATGCCAATGCAGATCTGCTTTAGCTCCTCTTCACCTTCTGCACTTACACTCTGTAGGTATCACTTCTCTCCTCTAGTCTGGCAAGAATCATGTATCTCTTCTCTTGGATACACACATACAAATTTTGCCAACAACCTCAGAAAGAAACACAACATCGACCTTATAGGGAACAGATAGGTCGGTAGCATAACCCCTAAACCCTAAACCTGTTAGGTTAAGAAATTCAAAATGGTTCAATCTTGACCATTGAGCATATTGCATTAAATGCAACAATCTTGATCCAATCTCAAGACATTCTCCATCATTTGTTTTCCACCAATTTCATGGCGAGTGATAACCCATCACGCGTTATCACTGTTTACAGACTTCACACATTCTCGAGGTAGATAGGAACAATCTCCTTCATGCAAGATCCTTCACGCACCCAAGGCTGACATGGCAACATGATCTATTCTTCATTACCATGCTAACTCATCACACAAAGTCACCGGTTGAGCCACACAAGCTTGAAGCACTTCAATTGGAAACCCTGAAGTTGAGAATACCAATCGGTAGTCATAAAAAGCTTCCATGTGCTGGTTCCCATAACCATATGTCGGTTCACCTTGAACAAACACACCGCTTCACTTTGGCACAAATGCTGGTTCACAGTGTTATACCAGTTCTCTTCACTTCATCATATTGACATCAATGATAACACACAATGTCATTATGTCCTCATACCGGTTCACATAATGCCAACAATCTCCCCCTTTGGCATTGATGGAAATATACAAAGATATCTCTCTGCTTCACATCTTCTCCCCTGATTTCTGCAGATATCTTCTCCACTTCTCTTCTTCTCCCCCTTTGACAAAAATGCCAAAGTGGAGGCACAAGCTTCCCTATTCCATTATGCTGCTCCCCTCAGGAGTAGCATCCTTCAACACATCAATCCAAAATAAATTTGACTATGCAATACGTGACTGATGTGGAGCATATACCTTTAGTTCACCTCCTGAAGGGGTAGCACACCTAATTCACCTCTTAAGTACATAAATGTAGCCTTTGGGAGAGGCTTGGTGAATATGTCTGCTAACTGCTCCTTACTAGAGACATGTTCCATTGCAATCTCTTTATTATGAATCTTTTTCCTCAATAAATGATACTTAAGCTCAAAGTTCTTGGTTCTTGAGTGTAAAACTGGATTCTTGGAGATGTTAATTACACTAGTATTATCACAAAATATACTTACTGGTTTAGGTACAAGAACTTTGAAGCCATTTAATACATGCTTCATCCAAATTGTCTGAGTGCAGTTCATGAAAGCTACAACATACTCTGCTTCCGTTGTAGGCTGAGAGATACAACTCTTCTTCTTACTCATCCATGAGACCAATCTACCACCAAGAAAGAATGCACCACCGGTTGTGCTCTTCCGATCATCTATATTACCAACCCAATCAGCATCTGTGAACACTTTCAGGTTAAAATCATTATTGTATGGATACCATGACCCATAGTCAATATTTCCCTTCAGATACCTAAGAATTCGCTTGATTGCAACCAAGTGGGATTCTCTTGGGCTTTTCTAGAACCTTGCAGTAATGTCAACTGCATGTGCAATATCTGGTCTGCTATGCACTACATAATGCAACTTACTAATCATTGATCAGTATTCCTTCTCATCAACCAATGCTGAGTCATCCTCTTTGGATAATTTACAACCAGTCACCATCTGTGTACCAACCGGTTTGCTATCTTCCATGCCAAAGGTTTTCAACACCTCTTTGACATACTTGGACTGAGTGATAAAGATTCCATCTTTCATCTGCTGGATCTGTAGTCCAATGAAGAACTTAATCTCCCCTATGAGTGACATCTCAAACTCTTTCTTCATCTCATCTGCAAACTCATGACTCATCTTGTCATTTCCACCAAAGATAATGTCATCAAATAATACCTCATAGATCAGGATCTGATCTCCTTTAGACTTCAAGTAGATATTTCTATCTTCACTTATTCTCTCAAATCCAATCTTCACAAGATGGGAGTGCAGGTGTTCATACCATGCTCTAGGTGCCTACTTTAGACCATATAAGGCTTTATGTAGCCTACACACCATGTCACTATCTTCAGATAGGGTAAACCCATCTGGTTGCTCTATACACACCTCCTCTTCAAGTACACCATTTAGGAATGCATATTTTACATCCATTTGATATACTTTGAATCCTTTAAAAGCTGCATATGCAAGAAGCATACAAACTCCTTCCAATCTGGCTATAGGAGCAAAGGTTTCTCCATAGTCTTCTCCTTCTTCTTGGGCATATCCTTTGCACACTAGTCTAGCTTTGTTTCTAATTACTGTGCCATCCTTATTCAACTTATTTTTGAAAACCCATTTGGTACCAATGACATTTTTATGCTCCGGTCTGGGTACCAAAGACCATGTACCATTTCTCTCTATCTGGTCAAGTTCCTCTTCCATTGCCTTAATCCAGTCTTCATCTTTATGTGCCTCTTTGAATGATTTAGGCTTAAACTCAGAGATCATACATGAGTTTTCTCTGACCTTTCTTCTTGTAAGGATTCCTACATCCTTATCTCCTATGATCTGCTTAGGATCATGATTCAACTTGACATACCAAGGAATGGTCTTGATAGATTCCTCTTGCTTTTCTTCTTCATCCTCATCTCCATTAGTATCAGTATCAACATCTACATCTACCAGTGTAGGAACACTATTACTGGTACTCAGTTGACTGACAACCGGTTCGCAGAAGGTTACAACCGGTTCATTTACCGCTTGCTCACTGTCAGTTTCCTTAGTTTTCTCAGAGGTTTCATCAACTCTTACATTGATGCTTTCCATAATTCTCTGAGTCCTATTATTGAAACACTTGAGAGCTTTTCTCTTGGTGGAATACCCTAGGAATATTCCCTCATCACATTTCACATCAAATTTGCTTTGGTGTTTGCTCCTCTTGATGTAACATTTGCTACCAAACACTCTAAAGTTGCTAACCATAGGTATCTTACTGGTCCAATACTCATAAGGAGTTTTATCCTTATCTTTCTTGATGAGTACCTAGCTCATTATGCAAGCTCCAATGCTCACTTCTTCTCTCCAAAAGGTGTGGGCTACCTTTCCTTGAATCAACATAGTTCTAGCTACTTCAACCACAGTTTGGTTATTCCTCTCTGCTAGGCCATTCTTATGTGGAGTCTGGGGGATAGACAGTTGTCTCTTGATGCCATGTTCTTCACAGTACTTGTTGAATTCACCGGAAGTGAATTCCCCTCCTTGATCAGTTCTTAGGCACTTGATTCTTTTACCGCTTTCCTTCTCTACTAATGCTCTGAAAGCTTTGAACTTTACAAAAGCTTCAGACTTATCTTTCAAGAATGTGACCCACATCATTCTTGAGCAGTCATTAGTGAGAATCATGAAGCACCTATCACCCTACACACTCCTAGTTTTCATAGGACCACACAAATCAATATGCACAAGATCAAGCAAATTGTCAGTAGTGAAAGGTTTACCTTTAAAGGTTGAGGAAGACATTTTCCCCAATTGACACTCTCTACACAAGGTATTATCCGGTTTGCTTAGCACTGGCAACCCTCTAACTGCCTTGATCTTACTAGCCTTCACAATGTTATCAAAGTTTACATGACAGAGTCTCCTATACCATATCCAGCTATCATCAAATTTAGCCATAAGACATGTACTTATATTTGCATTCAGCTGAAATAGGTTATCTTTGGTCTGCATGCCAGTGGCCACCAATTCACCATTCTTTCCTTTGATTCTGTAAACTCCATTCTTGAATTCTAGAGTGAGACCACTATCATTGAGCTGGGCAACACTTAGAAGGTTGTATCTGAGACCATCAACCCAATACACATTGTTAGCACTACTCTTTCCATTCAGAGAGATGGACCCTCTGCCTTTGACCATACATGGTGCATCATTACCAAAGCAAACAACACCACCATCATACTCTTCCAAGGATAGAAACTTGCTCCGGTCACCAGTCATATGGTGAGAACAACTACTGTCAATAATCCACTCAGTGGAATTATCAAATTAGGAGACAAGAGCCTTCTTGTCTGACACATCTTCCTTGACATCAACAAACACAATATCTTCATTTTCTTCATCTTCTGATTCCTCATCTGTGACACCTTCATCAACTACCACAAAATAGCTTCTCCAGTTTCCTCCTTTGAATTTCTTAAACCTTTCTGGTTTGTCCTTGTTGTCACCATTAGGATAGTTTACAACAATATGTCCTATCCAGTTACAAGAAAAGCATTTCAAAGGGAGCTTACCTCTATATTTTCCGGTTCCTTTAGGAAGTTTCCTGGCAAGAAGAGCTTCAAATGCCATCAGAATCTCCTCATCATCCATTTCTCTGCTCTATCTTGGTTCACTACTAGTGCTAGCTTCTTTTCCTTTTCTGGATGGTACAATAGAAGCTTTAAAAGCTGATTCAGTCTTTTGAACATTGCCATCAAAACTATTTAGCTCATAGGCTGTCAACTTTGCAATGATGGAGTCTAGGGATACCTTAGTCTTGTCTATTGATCTCAACTCCTGAATAGCAGCAACCCTTATTGCATAGACTGGTAATAAGGATCTCAGGACTTTGCTTACCATAGTGGAATCTTCCATTTTACCACCTACACTCTTGATATCTCCAACAATGGTTTTGATTATTATTCCATATTGTTGAATGGTCTCACCTTCAACCATCCGTATGTCTTCAAACTTCCCTCTAAGGCTTTCTTCCTTAGCTTGTTTTACATGCTCATCACCACCATATATATTTTCAAGAGTATCCCATACCTCTTTGGGATTTACCTTATCTTGGACATCAATAAACTCAATGTCAGATAAACTACTAATTAGGGCTTCCATGACTTGCCCATTCTCCTGCATCTCTCTCTTTCGGTCATCGGTGAGAGTACCAATAGGAGCAACATAGGCATTCTCAACATAACTCCAGTGTTGAGCACCCATGCTTCTGATGTATATCTTCATTCTGTCTTTCCATATACTGAAATTTTCTCTGTTGAACTTTGGACCTTCCCTCTTCATCATTAGACTGGGATCTTTACCTCAAGTGGTTAAGCTTATAACACAGAGGACCTGGAGGATGCTCTGATACCAATTGATAACTCAATGATGATTGGATAGTACCAAACCAGTACTGAGAGGGGGGGTGAATCAGTATAGGCAAAAACACAATCCTAAATCGGTTTGTCAGTAGACACTGTGCTTTGACAGTCAAATAGTAACACCAATCTTAAACATAGTACAATCGACAAAACCCAGAATAACTGAGACAAGCATAAACTGGTTGACACTTATCTTTTCAAACATTCTAGTACTTCATTTCCATTTCACCCTAGTGCATGAACAGGTAATCTATCATCAAAATATATATAAGTAGCTAGATCAACATGATTTACCTTTAGACATAAATCACTCAAACCATCACAAGAATATCACCACACATAACACATAGATTTTTCATGTGGAAACCCAACTGGGAAAAACCATGGTGTGGATGAATACCCACAAGCTATTTTGAACTCTTTAGAAGTTTGCACTATTAGGAGCCTTGTCCGGTTAAAGACTGATACAATAGGTCCTATTAGGAACCAATCCTGTTAAGGATCACCCAGTTAAGGGATGGCTAGAATACCCAGTTAAGGGTTAAACCCTGTTAAAGGTTACCTTGTTAGAGGATTTCAAGAATGCAATGGTTTTGAGTCACCCTGTTAAAGGATTTACAACAAGCCGGTTAAAGCTACCCTGTTAAGGGATTTACCAACTGTTGAGGTGGTTAGAGATGAATAGGTATTACAATGATCTGGTAACAACATTCAATGCCAATGCAGATCCACTTTAGCTCCTCTTCACCTTCTGTACTTACACTATGTAGGTATCACTTCTCTCCTCTAGTCTGGCAAGAATCATGTATCTCTTCCCTTGGATACACACACACAACTTTTGACAACAACCTTAGAAAGAAACACAACATCAACCTTATAGGGAATAGATAGGTCAGTAGCATAATCCCTAAACCCTAAACCTGTTAGGTTAAGAAATTCAAAATGGTTCAATCCTGATCGTTGAGCATATTGCATTAAATGCAACAATCTTGATCCAATCTCAAGACATTCTCCATTGTTTGTTTTCCACTAATTTTGTGGTGGCTGATAACCCATCACGCATTATCACCATTTACAAACTTCGCACATTCTCGAGGTAGATGGGAACAATCTCCTTCATGCAAGATCCTTCACGCACCCAAGGCTGACGTGGCAACACAATCTGTTCTTCGTTACCATGCTAACTCATCACACAAAGTCACCGGTTGAGCCACACAGGCTTGAAGCACTTCAACCGAAAACCCTGAAGTTGAGACTACCAACCAGTAGTCATACAAAGCTTCCTTGTGCCGGTTCCCATAGCCATATGCCAGTTCACCTTGAACAAACACACTACTTCACTTTGGTACAAATGCCGGTTCACAGTGTTATACCGATTCTCTTCTCTTCATCATATTGACATCAATGACAACACACAATGTCATTATGTCCTCATACCGGTTCACATAATGCCAACATATGCTTGTCAGATAGCATGGTGTTAAGTGGCCATTTAAGCAGTTTTTGAAGGCAGTTTTTGGGGGTCTAGAGGTGGTTTTGATCAATTTTGCAAAGTATTAAAAATTAGTTTCTATTGATTAAATTTTGCATGTATTTTCTCCAGATGAATGCATAATTGGTTTTGTATCAATTCAAGGGCTCAATTGTTTGAATTAGTTATTTTAAGTCGGGCCCACAAGGGACCCGACTTGCTGCATCAAACAATGAAGTTATATTTGAAGGGTCGGTGGTAATATTTTATTATTTTTATCATCATTATGATTTAAATAATAATACATATGAGGTAAATGGGGAAATGGATTCACTTATTTCAAGAAATTATTTAATAATGTTTTGAAATAACATTATTAAACATATTATTTTTCAGTCAAAGTATCATTTAAATCATTTTATAATGATTCTCAATGAAGAAGGTGTATAGAATATGGTGGGCCCCAAGAGTGAATAATAAAATTAATCAAAGTGTAATGCCTGATGTAAATGATAAATTTTTTAAAGGAAAATTAAATATTTTCCTTTCTTTTATTGTGGAGTTAATTTTTTTCATCTTTATTGAATCTTGGCTTTCTCGCGATGTCACGATGGGAAGAAAGGAAGCTTGTGGGGCATTGTGGCATTTCGAGGAGAAGGATGATGCCCTAATTTGTGAATACAACAATGCATTAGGGTTTCGATACAAAATACAAAAGCATTGGTGAAACATGTGAACCGTTCCAAGGCCCTCGAAAAAATGTGATCTCAATGTGCATCATAATTGTAGGTTTTGCATGAGATGAGTTTGGGGAAGGATATCGACATCAAACAAATCAAATACAATAGAGAAGTTTTGCCAATACTGTAGATGCAATGCCCAACAAATGTGTGTGCAGAAATGAGGAGACATTGACACAACATGTGAACTTTTTGATGCCTCAAAAGGATCATGGTTTAAATGTAATTATTGCACATAGCATATACATAGGCTATTTGTATTAAATACGGTTATTGAAGCATTTCGATAAAATGCATTGGCAGATATAGATCCATCTTTACATCTCTTCTAGGCATCTTTCTTATCTGCACCATCATGGGCGTTTAGGAACATAGCACGGGTATCCATCAAGGTATAGTGGATCAACTATAAAGTCCTAGACTAGGTTGCAATAATTTTGGTAAATGCAAAGGGGAATGGTGGATGTAGCAGACAAATTCTATCAAACATAGCTGGATATAAATGTAAAATATGGGAAGCTTAGATATAGCATGCTGTTAGTTTGCTAGTAGTACCCCAATGAAATAAACCTCAAAAGTGTCATGAGTGCAGGTTATATATAAGATGGATTTGATGAAGCTAATATAGAAACCTCCAAGCAAATTTTGTAAGCAAGCATACTACTCAATGCAGTAGTCTCTTCTCAATATCCTCATGCATGTGCTATTATGGGAGATTCAAATGAAGGGCATGTGTATTCATAAAAGAAAGATGAGGGATTTTGTAGGATGTCATAGTTACAAATGTACGGATAGTGATGGTCTTGAAAAGCACTGAGAGGGGGGAGGGGGTGAATCAGTGACACAAAAATTAGCACAACTTTAAACACTAACTGGTAGATGAACTTAACTAAGAATTTGAACAAAATACATTCTATACAAAATGAAATAACAACATCTTCATAAAGTAGAACATCCACCATAACACAAGTGTTTATACGTGGAAAACCCAAATAGGTAAAAACCACGGTGAGATGGAACTCAAAAGTTAACTATCTGCAGTAATAGAAAACTAACTAGTTAAGGTCTTACAAAGTGCTCTGCTAGGAGTGAATCTTGTTAGAGATCCCAAGCTTGATTAGAAGCTTATACCCTGTTAAGAGTACTACCCTATTAAGAGTAACCTTGCTCGAGGATTTTAGAAACCAAACTAGTGGATCACCTTGTTAGAGGATTTTTACAATGAATCTTGTTAGAGCTTACCCATTAGGGGATTTGATTCTGTTGTAATGATTAGAAAACAACAAAAAAGATTTGATCTGTTATGAGTAGCACGAGAATTTCTTGATCAGATCATTCTAAGTACATTCAACACTACTCTTCATCTTAACACTTATCGCTCTCCAACAAAATATTTCACTCTAGATGCATATCAGTATTCACATACCATCATTCTCTATATCTTTTGAAATGATTCCCTAAGATGTATTTAAATAGACATACAAATCTTATGTCGGCCATATGAATACAATTTCCTAGGTGTAGTGTATCTAGACATGTAAACATAACTCATCACAAAAATGACTGCCAAGAAAATGGTGTTGGTAACTCATCACAAAGTCAGATACTGGTTAGAACAGTCAAAACTGGTTGGAGCACAATATATGAACTTGTAGCATCCTAAAATTGCGACACTTACAATTTCGACTGCATTTCGGTCTTCATGATGGCGACGCAACACGAAACCTGAATGGAGACCCTGAAACTCGTCCGCGACATCAAAAACTGCATTTTCTTGCACCCTGGCCTGATCCTCCTTTGCACCCTGTTGTCCCGGGAGGTGGGACCAGAGCACCCAGCGCCCTGGTCCCCCAGGACCATGGCGCCCAGCGCCTTGGTCCCTGGCCCTATTTTGGGCCCGGTCTCCTATGGGGCTTCGGGTCTTTTTGTTTGCAAATTGGAAAATAACATTTCCTGGTCGGCCCAAGGTTGGGAAAATCAATCTATCAGCCTTAATTGACAAGTATATTAACTACATCTTCCTCTTTCATTTGGATAGATGGAAAAATAGGCGTGGAAACGATACTCAAGCATTCAAGCATTCAAGCATTCCTTCAAGCAATTGATCATTCTAAGTCTCCATTCAAGGCTAAGTGTTGCATTCAAGACAAGGATTCAACCATTGAAGAGGAGATCACTTACTACATACAACGTACAACATACAACATCTATACCTTCGCATATAAGGATGCAAACATCATTACAACAAGGTACTAGTACTTGTTTGACATTACAATCATTTACATTTACAGCAATTTCTCATTTCTTGGTTAATTCCAAAACTGGGGTTTGACCTAAGGGCAAACCCCTAATCCCTAACCCCCCAATCGTCTTCACTTTTCTGTGTGTAGGTTGCAGGTACGCAGCTGAAATTGAAGATCTGGAATCCTTGTGCAGAGACGAACAGATCCCCCTTCGTTTCGCGGATTTTTCGGAGGACCGTGTGCACGCCGGGCGCCATCGTCCCGTCAACTTTCGCTCAAATTTGCAGGACAGCGCCGTATCGACATTTTACTGCTAATTCCAGGTCCGCAGCTTCATCCTATATTCCTATCTCTGTTTATAAGCGAATCTTTCTCACTTTTTATGCATTCCTAGCTTAATTCTTCTATCAACATTCTTTACAAAAGAGGGTAGCCTTGCTGTCTTAACCCTTGAAACTCATTTAGAATCCAATCTTTCATTGTGTGGGATTGGATCTTGTGGGTTTCAACCCCTCTTTTGAATGTAAAGTCTTTCCCAAGTGAAAACTGCCAACCCTAGTGACCTCCCTTCTCTCTCCTCGGAGTTGGAAGAGGGGAGAGCAACTAGGGTTCGATTTTTCTGCTTTACATTTTGGTGAACCCGACGTGAAAATCCTTTCTGATTATTCATAACTAGATCTGAAAATTGGATTCCTTAATTACATTTCCATGTTTGATCTTTTGCAAATTTTAGAGGTTAATTGCATAAAAACCCTAAATTTTCTTTTTAATAATTAAGCTTGTGAAATGTGTAATTGTTAATGCTTGTTTTAGATCTACCCTTCTATTGCAAATTATCAATTCATATTTGTGCTTTAATTTTGAAAATTAAGTGGTTAATTGTCAAAACCCTAATTTTTAAAACCCTCTTGATTCAACCTTTGTCCGACAATTTCACTGATCAAAACATCTCCAAATCGGTTGTAACTTTGGATTCCGCAACAAAATCATAAAATCTTTCATCCCTGCAAATTTCAAAAAAAGTTGCGAGGACTGTGTGCACTTCGAGCGCCATCGTCCCCGACATTTTTTCCAAAATTTCGGGAGCTAGATCTTACTGTATTTTTCTGCTAAAATCCAGAATTTTGGCTGATTTTATCAATTCTAACACTTTAAAAATTACAGTCAAAGTTGGTCTAGTGATTGCTTGGATTAAGGCTCCTAATCATTCAAAAATTGGTGAAACTGAAATTCATGTCAAAATTGTGTTTCTTACTGTCCTAAATCTGAAAAGTGTCTTGGCATTCATTCGAAATTTCAGTGCTTTATTCAAATTCTTGCAATTTGTGACTTTTGAAATTAAGTGCTTAATTACAACAACTTTCATTTCCGCTTTCAAAATTGAATTTTGCGTGAAATTGAGTCAATTTTTAAATTTCAAAACTTGCATTGCTTTTTGGTATTCCCTCTAAAATCATAAAATTCAAAATTTCAGTTTCCCTCTCTTTTTCAAAATTCAAATTTTGCATTTTTCGACAATCTTGGTAGGGTTCAATTTTGAGATTGCAACTTTAATTTGGCCTATCTACAGATCGTAAAATCACTTAATTTTTTCAAATTAGCTCTAAAATCATCATACCTTTCATCCCTGCAAATTTTGAAAAAAGTTGCGAGGACCGTGTGCACTCCGAGCGCCATGGTCCCTGACATTTTTTCCGAAATTTTGGGAGATTGTTATGACTGCATTTAACAGCCTAAATCTAAGAGATTGGCTGATTTTATTGAAATTTGCTACCTCTAAATTCAAAATCTTCTCTCCCTCTCTAGTGCATGAGTTTTACAACAATAAGCCCTACTTACACTATTCCCGTTAGACGAAGCTGTAGAATTAAGTCTTTCCAAGGTTTAATTACTGAGGAGATGGAACCTAATTTGAATAGCCTTTTTAATGAGGACACGGGTAATTCCTCTAATCCTCCTAATGATGAAGAAGCTCTCCATGAGGTTCCTGTAGAACAACTTTCAAAATTGGATAACCAATTTGATGATTTTTGACAATGGATGTCTCAAGAATACCCCGATAGTCAAGCTCTTCCTTTAATTGAGGGTCTAAAACGTATGCTTCAAAGTGATAAGAATGGAATTGATATTTTGCATGGTATTGCACACATTGTGGATTCGAATGTGATGCCTATGAAGAGTTGTATTGAAAATTTGGGTTATACACAACCTCCCACTCAAGTCAATCATTCTGTTCCTCTGACAACTTCTATTGCTAGCATACCTACCTTTACATCAAACATAATGACTACTTCTATACAAGACATTCCCCCTGTGATCACTAGTCATGGGGGCAATCCCTCTTTTTCAATTAACCCTCTTCCTTCCTTCAATCCAACTTCTTCATTCATTCCTTCAATGAGTGTTCCTATTACATCTCCACAAATGAACATGACGCAAGGGGGCAATTCATTCATCCATTCCATTCCTCCTTGTAGTGTTCCTCCTGTCCAATCATCTCCTATGACTAACTATCATAGTGTCCCACCACCTTACTCTTTGCCTTCTTTCAATAACATAACACCTCCATCACAATCTAACACATCTAATATAAATTCTTCGACTGAAGCGACCATTAACAATCTTGCACAAACTGTCTCTTCTTTACAGCAACAAATTGCCTCTATGAATCAATCTAAGTTTAGTATGCCCACATTTGATGTTGCGAGCCCACTTTCTCTTGACATTGTTCGAGCTATTCCCCCTAAACATGTTGAAATCCCGCATTTGGAGCTTTATAATGGTAAAGGTGATCCTCTAACACATGTTAAGACTTTTCAAACAATATGCACCGATTTTGCTTATGACCAAAGGTTGCTTGCAAAACTGTTTACTAGAACATTAAGAGACAAAGCCCTACAATGGTATTGCTCGTTGCCTTCTTATTCTATTACTTCTTTCGAACAACTTGCAAATGCTTTTATTCAACAATTTCAAAACAATATAAGTCCTAAAGTTACTTTGATTGATTTAATGCATTGTAAACAAGGTGTTAAAGAAAAAGTGACTGATTTCATTGGTAGATATAAGCATTTGTATGCTCAAATTTCTTTTCCAGTGCCTGACAATGATATTCAAAGAATCTTTATTTCTAACTTACAAAAAGATATTCGAGACAAACTTCTATTTTCTGAGTTTACTTCTTTCCAAAAGTTGTGTGCAACTCTTCACAATTATCAACTGACTATGAGTCAAATGGAACAATCACATCCTATGGCTCCGAGTGATAAGGGTGATAGTAGTCAACAACCATTTGGAAAGTTTAAACCGAATAGAGATTCCATCAAATTCAATGAAAACATCAACAACAACAATGTGAATGCAGCATCAGGTGTGCCTTCTATTTCTAAGTTTTTCAAGAAAGAAAGAAAGTTTACTCCTTTGAATGAATCATTGCATAGTATTATGAATAAGTTATTGGAACAAAATGTGCTCACTCTTCCTCCTATAAGGCAAATTGATCCTGCAAAGATTAATTCACCTTATTTTGATAACAAATCTTTTTGTTAATTTCATCGTCAGCCTGGGCATGATACTAAAAAATGTTTTGCTTTGAAGGGTAAAATTCAAGATTTGATTGATAATAATACTATCTCTGTTTCTAGAGTGAATGATAAAGACCACACATCTGTAGCTCCTCCTAACCAAAATCTTCAGATTTTTACTGATCCATTACCTTCTCATACCTCTAATGTGATTGAGACTAATGATTCCTCTCTCTCATCTGATGGTCTTGTGTCTATGACTCCGAATGTGATTAACTTTGTAGAGTAGCAAGAAAACCCTAAAGAACCTTCCATCACATTTGATTCTAGTGAAACTATCAGGGCACCTGATGGTCCTTTATACATAGTTGCAAAAGTCAAGAATACACCTTGCCGTGGAGTGCTTATTGATCCTTCGTGCACGGTTAATGTTATTATTGAAGAATTTCTTTTTACTTTGCAATTGAATCAAGTGATCTATGACAAAACAAATGTGGTTGTGAAATTATTTGATGCATTTTCTTCTCCTGCAATTGGTTCTATTACATTACCTATTGAAGTCCATAACAAATCCCTCGATGTGAACTTTGCTATTATTCCTTCATCCGAACAATTTCGTGTGAAGCTTGGCTATCCTTGGCTATCTTCCATGAAAGCTATTGCTTCTCCTATTCACAAATGTTTGAAATTTCCCCATAATGGTGAAGTTGTTACTGTCAATCATAGTCTCTTTAAACCAGCTGAAAGAACTTCTAGCATTCCTATTGATTATTTTTGGCCTAAACAATTCCAATCTCTTCCACCGCGAAGTGATCATCTGTTCAAATCTTATCAAAAGTGGAAAATAGATATGATCCTATCTCTAAGTGAATCTAGAACACCCAAACTTGATATTCCTATCATTCTTGAGAAGGAAGTTCTTCCTTTGAAAGATAAAACTAATGTCTTTCCTCAAGAAGATTCCCAACCCATCCCTATGGATGTGACTATGTCTATGCCTAACAAACTTTCTAAGGGTAGACCTATACCTCCTCGTCATGATGGACTTGGTCTCCTTCCTAAACCAAATATTCCTCCTTTATATGGAGCAGCTCCTCCTCCTTCCTTTTATAGAGAAAAGAGACCTTCTTCTTCTCCTATTTTCCAACCTAAGAGACCACAACCTAAACACCCAAGTGATAAGGATGAGAACATTCCTCCTCCTCAATCTTCTCCACTTTCTACTAAGACTAGACGAAATCGTTCTGCGCGTGAACGCCGACGAAAGCGTCGTCTTAGAGCTCAGGCAGCTGCTTCTCAAACTTTGCAATCTCCAAAAACACCTTCAACAAGCATTATTCCATTTTCTCCTCAACTAGAAATTGAGCCAAAATCTCCTAAACATAAGATGCATGATGGTCTTGATCCTGTGCGAGTTAAAGATCCTATTTTTATAAATCTTGATGATGATATAGATGAAAATGTTACTTCTCTTGCTTCTGATAGTGAATATGAACTTGTTGATATTGATAACCATTTATCTAATGAATTTTCTAAAGCACTTATCCTAGCTCCTAGACAAGAACAACGTGGCTTGGAACATGAACATAGCCCTTGTTTGGATCTTGTGATAGCTCCATCTGCTGTGTTGGATGTTCCTCCTCTAGCGTGTTCCCTACCTTCCCGAAACATTGATCAGCAAGATCGGGGGGTAGATGACGTGCTAGACTAGTTTCATTAGCATAGCAGATTCTCTCCTCCTCTCTTTTGTTACTTCTTCTATGTGTTATTCTCATTCTTCTATTTGTTGTCCTTAGTGTTGTCTACTTGAGGACGATGCAAAGCATTGAGATCTCTTTTGGTCTCTCTCATGTTGACTCAAAAGACACATGTGTTCCCTTCTTCTAGGTGACCTTCCTTGATTGGGAAATGAAGAACAATTATGCATACATACATATGATATACATGAATTATCATACAGCATACTGACCCCAAGGAAAGTGAAGTCACCTCGTGCTTTGTGTTTTGTGTCTATTATCCTTGGGTTTATCTCACACTTGGGGGCTAAATCTTTGTGATAATGTGCTCCTTTCCTTTCTCATTTCTTAAATGTATCACTACCTTAAAGCAATCACCCCCATTGAGGCATGTGCGATCGCTTTAACATAGGGGGGCATACACCCCGTCTATCCCTTCAGGATACTTGAAAATTTCTTGACGAACTTAGCTTTGCCTTGAAAATTTTTGGTATTTCTCTCGCATGACTCATAGTGAGGGAACCTTACTACTGACAGTCATGGTTCTCCCTCGTGATTTTCCCTTTTACTTTGTCAATCGAAGTCGTAAGATCGTTAGTCCACTGGGGGCTTGGTGTGTCTTGCCTCCTTGACGTGGTGAAAGTCTTTCAATGTTGTTTCCTTGTACTTTACTGGAAGTATGGGCGTACGCCTATACTCCCGCTAAAGTGGGGGCTAAATGTAGCGTCCTAAAATTGTGACACTTGCAATTTCGACTACATTTCGGTCTTCATGATGGCAACGCAACACGAAACCTGAATGGAGACCCTGAAACTCGTCCGTGACATCAAAAACTGCATTTTCTTGCACCCTGGCTTGATCCTCCTTTGCACCCTGCTGTCCTGGGAGGTGGGACCAGAGCACCCAATGCCCTGGTCCCCCAGGACCATGGTGCCCAGCGCCCTGGTCCCTGGCCCTATTTTGGGCCCAGTCTCTTATGGGGCTTCGGGTCTTTTTGTTTGCAAATTGGAAAATAACATTTCCTGGTCGGCCCAAGGTCGGGAAAATCAGTCTATCAGCCTTAATTGACAAGTATATAAACTACATCTTCCTCTCTTATTTGGATAGATGGAAAAACAGGCGTGGAAACGATACTCAAGCATTCAAGCATTCAAGCATTGCTTCAAGCAATTGATCATTCTAAGTCTCCATTCAAGGCTAAGTGTTGCATTCAAGACAAGGATTCAACCATTGAAGAGGAGATCACTTACTACATACAACGTACAACATACAACATCTATACCTTCGCATATAAGGATGCAAACATCATTACAACAAGGTACTAGTACTTGTTTGACATTACAATCATTTACATTTACAGCAATTTCTCATTTCTTGGTTAATTCCAAAACTGGGGTTTGACCTAAGGGAAAACCCCTAATCCCTAACCCCCCAATTGTCTTCACTTTTCTGTGTGTAGGTTGTAGGTACGCAGCTGAAATTGAAGATCTGGAATCCTTGTGCAGAGACGAACAGATCCCCCTTCGTTTCGCGGATTTTTCGGAGGACCGTGTGCACGCCGGGCGCCATCGTCCCGTCAACTTTCACTTAAATTTGCAGGACAGCGCCGTATCGACATTTTACTGCTAATTCCAGGTCCGCAGCTTCATCCTATATTCCTATCTCTGTTTATAAGCGAATCTTTCTCACTTTTTATGCATTCCTAGCTTAATTCTTCTATCAACATTCTTTACAAAAGAGGGTAGCCTTGCTGTCTTAACCCTTGAAACTCATTTAGAATCCAATCTTTCATTGTGTGGGATTGGATCTTGTGGGTTTCAACCCCTCTTTTGAATGTAAAGTCTTTCCCAAGTGAAAACTGCCAACCCTAGTGACCTCCCTTCTCTCTCCTCGGAGTTGGAAGAGGGGAGAGCAACTAGGGTTTGATTTTTCCGCTTTACAGAACTGTTGTTCTATAATCTTCCACTTGATCTCCATCTTCATTTTGATCTTCATTTTGATGTTGACTAAATGTAACCATAGGTTATATCTTAGGCATATACCAGTTCACATAGAGTACCGATTATAGATCAACCTTAAACATATCGGTTAACAGTGTAAATCAATGAAGTTACACTGGTAGTCAATGTAATCATATGTGTGTGTGAGATTGTATCATTAATGACAAGAAGTGATGAATACATGATAATCATCATCAAGCCAAAAATATCCCCCTTTGGCATTGATGGCAACACTTAGAAAAAAATAGTAATACAACACCACTAAGTGTGCATACACAACATATTTACATATGTACTCATATTCTCCTGTAATGCAATACTCCCCCTTAATGCATGCATAAATAAATTTTTTTCAAAAAACACACATACATATTATTACTCCCCCTTTGACAACAATGCCAAAATGATAAAGTAAAATATATACATATATATAGAAAATTTGTATCAAAGTGTTCATCATATATTACAATTTTAAACAAGTTCATGCATTGGCTATTCTCATGAAAATATTATTGAAATTTTGCTTCATCTGGGATAGAGCATTCTCCCATGATTCTAGTATGTTATCTATATATTCAGAGGTAGACAACAACTGAGAATAGAATTCTTCCATTGAGTTGAGAGTGCAGGTTTCAGGAGTAGCAAGAATAGCTTCTGCACTAGAGTAGGCTCGCTGAAGAATGTCAACCTATGAGGTGAGCTGACTCTTGAGATCTCTTAGAGATCGGAGTCTCTTAGCTCTCTCATTATCATTCCTACTCAGTTTGTCATGAAAATCATCTATAGACCGGTTAAAGGCATGAATGGAGTCTTGGAGTGGGACATATGCCTTGCATAACTTTTCTATTTCCTGCTCAGTTTCAACTTGATTCTTAGAAATATCAGAATAAAAGAAAGTAACATTGGAGGTAGAGGCAAGATACTTTCCTCTAGATTCAATAGCTTTCTTTAATTGACTTCCATTATGAGATAAAGCCATTTTTCTATTTTCAATGTGCTTAGCCAGTTTATCTCCATATACCTTCTTGTGGCTCTTCTCAGCATATATTTGAGAAACATCTTCAACCAATTTGATTTGATCAAATGCATCTGCAACTAACTGACCAATTTTGCTGATAGGAGTGGGAAGATGTGCAATAGATGTTTCTGGTAGTAAACCTGACAAAATTTCTACTGCATTCTAGATTGTTTGTGCTTCAATCCTCTGCTCTTTGAGTCTCTTCTTGTGTGCATGAGATTGCATAACATTAGAAATCTTCATCATTTTTGATGCACTCAAGGTGTTCATGTCAATAGGTCTTGAGATACTTAAAGAATCTTCATCATCATCATCAACTAGTTCTTGCTTTTTTGGTTCAGGGGGTATATTCTTAATGATGGCTCTTTCTATGTTTTTCTCTATTGTATGTTCAACTTGCTGAGTAATATCTTCCTTAGTAAACTCCTTTTGAGTAGTTTCAATGACCGATGGAGATTGGGGTTTCTCCAGTTGTTCTTTTGCTAGTTCATTGCCCATTGTCAGTTGAATGACCGGTTGATCAACTGATGTAACCTACATTTCTGTGATTGTAGGAGGATCCATATCTGGTGCAGTGATGTCTCCAGATAGGTCTATTGTGTCCTAAATATCTTCACCAACAATAATAATGGAATAATCCTTCTTCTTGGTTGGATAGAATATGTCATCTTGAACAATTTCTTCTTCATCCATTTCCAATCGAGGAGCAACATCTCTAGTTTCATCCTTATTGGGAGAGTGGATGTTATCTTCCCTTTGTTTGATTACACAAGATAGTTGGTGAGTCTCTGTTGGCAAATGTACACTCCAATGAGAAATTATAGGTGATTGAAGGTTTTGTCATTGATGGTAACCTTGCAATCATATGATACTGGCAAGACAATATACCAAAACACAGAACACCGACAAAGGAAGGATACCAACACCATGGCCGACAAGAATTTTGTTTATAATGTATTTTGTAATTAATTGTAAAATCATTGTAAGCCGACATGGCAAGTTGTAATATGACTCATATATGTATGAGATCATTGTAGAACATTTTGTAATGATATGATAGGCTAAATAAGGCAGACCTAATATGCGAATTATAGGTTAAGGGTTTATGTATGAAGTAGAGCTAAAATCAGTACTGGATTTGGCATAGCAGATGCTAATTTGAAGTAGTACAAGAAATTGGATTTGTATAATCCATTTTGTAAGTCAGTGTGCCTTCTTATTTTGTAATTGAGTAGTGAGCTCTAGGCACTTGGCCTTCCTGCATGTGTAGGCCCCTTTTGTAAGAGTAATATTCACTTATTAGCGAGTAAGCGAATATTGTGGGTCACAAATCCCACTGAGGTTTTTCCCACACCAGGTTTCCTCGTTAAACTACTGTGTTATGGTGTGATTTTCATGTGGTTGTTGTTATTCTTGTTTACTGCATTATTCTTGGTTTACCGGTATACAGTATTGATATGCTTTACATGTTTTAAATCAAGTTCAAATACCAGTTAGATACTGATTCACCCCCCTCTCAGTATCTTTGGGAATCCTAACAATTGGTATCAGAGCCTGGTCCTCTATTTTTAGAAGCCTTACAACTAGAGGAAGATCTTGACACTGGTAGAGATGGATAACTTGAAAAAATAATTGGAAATAGCTCTTTCAGACTATGATGCAAAAAAGGTGAAGAATATATAACTTGAAGATGATTTGAAGGCTGCTCAGGATATCATTCAAGCACTTCAAGAGAATTACACAATAGAAAGGAATAAAAGAAGGGAACTTTGTGAAAAGATGCGGAATGAGAATAATGAAAAGGAAACTCTTAATGATCTGGTAAACAAACTGAGACAAGAAAGCAATACTAAAAAGAATGAAATGCAAGATATGACTATGAGATTTGCAAAGAAATTGAAGATAGGAAGAAAAATGAAGAAGATCTGACTAGAAGATTGAATGATGCTGCAAATGAAAACACAAGACTTAGTTATTAAAATGATATGTTGAAGATAGATTTGATGCATACACAAAATGACTCAAATGAACTTATGAGACAGAAAGGAATCTTGGAAAGAGAACTGGCTACTACAAATCAGCACAAGGAAAAATTCAAGAAAAGCTTAGAAGAACTTGGTGACATGCTGAAGAATTAGAAACCTAATGGTGACACTATTGGCCTTGGCTTTGAAGTTGGTGAAAGCTTCGGTACTGAAAACACACATGATCATAGCAAACCAGTAAGGCAACCAAATGCTTATAAATTTAATGGCAAATGCTTTAACTGTAAAAAGTATGGTCATAGAGCAAATCAATATAGATCTAGAAATTATCAGAACACCAATACACCCACCGGTCAATGTTCTAAATGCAACAAAGTTGGTCATAATTCAGAGAATTGCAAAATGAATGTAAGATGTTATGTTTGTGGGAGATTCGGACACTTATCTAATCAATGCAGAACACAAATCGGCATAGAATATGGGAAAGCTATTCAAAAAAATAATGTGACTTGTTATGCTTGTAACAAGATTGGACATATTGCAAAATTCTGTAGAAGTAAGGCACCACCGACAAATAATAATGGTGCTAGTTTGAAAGGTAAAGAAAAGGTTGAAGAGGTAAAACAAGAATTCTCAAAACAATTAATCAGAAAGTCAAAACAGAATGTTGATGGGAATACTCCTCCATTGGCTGAACAGAGTAACACTCCATCGGCAGGAGACTCTTCACCTAACTGAAGAAAATTCCTTTGGGGGTTTAGCAACTAAATACAAAACATGCTATTATTCCCTCGGTTGATGGTGAGAAGTTGAGATTACTTCTTTACCGGCAGATAAGTTAAGTTGTGACTTAATTGACAAGCATTAAATGTGGTAGGTGAAGAAAATAACATTATAAAACAAGTGTTTTGGCTCCATTTTCGTTTCACCGAGCATTCATATCTTCGAGAGCATGAAAAACTTGAGCAAAGGCATTTCAAGCAAAGAAGCGAAGCAATCTATCAAATCTTTCATCCCTAAGGCAGATTAAGGTATTTATAGCTATGGAATCTTCATCTACTCTTGAATTTATTGCAAACCCTACTGTTGTTAAAGTTATTAAATGCCCTAGACCCACATTCCACCTAGTTCCTAAAATTGTGAAGAAAGATGATAGCTTAGGTGAATTTTCTCAAATACCTAAAGGGGTAGTATATGCTGAAGACCCTAGAATGTATATATAGTGTGATATTGATGAACTAGGTGATGAGGAAATTAAGAATATGTATGAATCTGTGATTTGTGATGAATCACGAAATGTCAAACTTGATTAGAAGATAATAGAAACCCTATGCTTCACTGAAATTCTTAGTATCCCGGATTTCCCCAAGGATATCATAGGGATAGTATTAAGCAGAGTACATGGTGAATTTTTCTAGTTGGACTCAGTTCATAAAATCACAAAGAAGTAGTAAAGGCTATGATAGGGTTACCCTCCACTGGCAACAGACCTGACAAAACTAAGAAGGTCTCAAATGATCTAGTGACAAACCTAACCGGTGCAACATTTGATAAGAGATCACTAAGGGTAAACAATGTAAAGGATACAAATATCATATTTATCAGTATGATCTTAGGTTACAAGACTACACATGCAAATAGGTTAAACTCAGTCTCTAGCCTATGCATTAAAAGTGCCTATGATATGGTAAATGATAATGCAAGGATAGACATATGTAAATGGCTTAAAGATGAACTAATAGACAATATAGCAAAGATCAAAAGGGAAAAGAAAGGAACATTCTGATTTGGAAACCTACTTGTTTGTCTAATGCTATATATAACCAAAAAAGTACCCGATATTGGCACCAAAGATTTTGGATATGATATACTGGTAGGAAAATAACTATCAGAATTGTTGAACAATATGGGAGAGAACAGGGAGAAAACCATAAATGAGTACTTTCAAGCACTAAAAGCTCGAATGAAAACAAGAGTAAGGATATCACAAGCTATTGTGGATAAGTACCAAAAAGAAATCTATTTTGTAATATAGAAAGATGAAATTTGGATGGAGGCAGTTGTTCCTAGAACCATCAGGGTTACTAAAATGGGGTTTGAGACTGATGACAATGTAATAGAAACCTATGCAAAAGCCCTCCTAGAAGCTACTAAGGAACTTGAAGAAGAAGTATTTGGTAATACTGAAACTATAGAAAGTCAAATTCAATCAAAGAAAAGAGTTAAAAGGGTTGAGGCAACTGTTAGAAAAGGAACCTGATAGGCAAAAGCTATTAAAGAAGATGTACTAAAGCAAACCGGTATAACTGAAAGTGAGTTGGAAGCACTCCAACCAGAAACACACCTTTCACTGATTGGAACTTCTTCAAAAAGTGACATACCTGCAATATTCAAGAGAGTTGAGAGGAAAAGAAAACCTTCACTGACACCTTCTCCTACACAAAAAAGACAAAAACAACAGGCAGTAAGGCCCCCAGCAAAGAAATTAACTCCAAAGAAAAAGAAGTTGACTCCTAAGAAGAAGTCAAAATAAACTATAGCTCCTATTGATAAATTACTGAATGAAATTACTGAGGATGGCAAGTTGAAGAACATCAACAAACTATATAACACACTATCCGATGATGACAAAGAAAGAGTAGAGAACAATGTAATATTACACTTAGATATTTTTCAAGAAATTTTTTATGCAAGTTGTTGATGAAATACTAATAGATCTATATAACAGACTAGAAGCTAGAAGAGTAGCTATTATTGAGCTTGATAAGAAAATAAAGATTGAAAAACTACTTGTTCTACATCTTGTCAACTCACCTGATGAGATAGATCAATTAATCTCTGAGGCTAACTAGTCAGTATTCTCAACTGCTCACTAGCATTTAGCATTGATGGTAGGAAGAGTGAATCAGAGAATAGAGGAAACAACATATGCATGGGATATATTCTTGGTAGAAAAGGAGAAATAGGAAGAGTATCAAAAACCTAAAACCTTGAAGGTATATCAAAAGGATAGGGACAAAGGAAAAGGCAAGGTTGGTGGACCTCCCAGTATAAAGGTAACAGACAACTTACCCCCATCGCCTTTAGATACTCCACTGGTAGATACTACTGAAAAATAAACTGGCAATAGAGAGTATGAAGACAACACATGAGGACACAAATATTGATTTTGAGGTGTTGTACACAATGAATATCAATACTCAGGAAGTCAACATTGTGGTTGATAAGGAAACAAGTGAGAAAAGAGACGTGGAAACTGAGCCACTGGTAGAAGACACAACAGTTGAGACAAATGTTGAAGATACAGTTGGAGACATTGAAATTGGGATTGAGCAACAAAATGAACAGACAACAGATACAGGAAAAGATGATAGCACTGGTGTACATAATGTATCTATTGAGCAAAAGACAACTGATAATAATGAAAAATCTATAAACATTTCAGGAACAAGCACAGAGAAACCGGTAGAACATATAGAGTCACAAACAAAAAAATAGGCAGTGGATACCACTAAAAAATCATCAGAGGCACCATCAATAGAGAGTACAAAGAAATAGGTAGAACAATAGGTTCATTCATAAGTACAGCCAGAGACAAGGCCACTGGATACAACTGAAAGACCTAAACCTTTGGTAGCTGAAATGCAGACACAAACTGATCCTCCAGTGAAAGAGGAAAGCAATGCTATTATCACCACTGGTGGATTGCAAATTGTGAAGACAGTTGGATAGACATTCGGAAGCTCCATGTCTAAATTCACACCAACAAATATGACAGAGGTATTGGTAAATTCAATTAAGAAAATAACAAATTGTAATGCACTAGCATATAAGGCTATTGATCACATTGTCTAAATTCATCACCGGTAACCTAATCACTATTGATCAAATAAATGAGGATACTTTTAAGGAAAGGATGATAAAAGAAAAAGAGGAATTCTTTATGGAAATTATGAATAAGAACAAAGAGGAGATGGATACTCTTTTACTGGAACTCAATGAAATCATTTTTGACATCAAGAAATTGTACAGGGATACATTCAAAATGGATGTATTAACAGAAGATCTTGACAATAAAATCAGAAAGACATAGGATAAGATTAACAATATTGCTAACAATCTAATTGGAACATTAGATTCATTTTTGGAATTAGAGAAGAAAATTGCAGAGCAAGAAGAGAAAATCAGGAAATTGGAAAATGAAAAACAAAGAATAAAGGACAAAGCAAAGGACTTAAAATGCAGACTTGGTCCAAGACTAGAGTATCTTATTTCTTTGAGAAAATAAATATCTGAGGCTTTGGTTCCTAGACTAAAGACACCGAAAGAGAAAATGCACATACTCACCAGTATAGTGCAGATAACCCATGAGGCTATAAAAGATAGTAAAACATTTAGTAACGACATAAATTTAATTTTGACAGATATTTTTCAGAGTGTAACCCACCAGTTACAAAAAAGCAGGTAGGACTCCACTGATAGCGAATGACAACCTTTGTCATTGATGTCAAAGGGGGAGTAGAGGCTATGAGAAAAATGATCAGCAAATGGCTCATCAGCTCAGGGGGAGCTCATATTTTTTTTGGTAAGACAATTCTGGCAGACTCATTTTTGGATGACACTTTTTGGATTTTTCTCATGAGTGTTGCCATCAATGCCAAAGGGGGAGATTGTTGGAAAATGCACACTCCAATGAGAAATTGTACGTGATTGAAGGTTTTGTCATTGATGGCAACCTTGCAATCATATGATATCGGCAAGACAATATACTGGCACCGGCAATGAAAAACTCTACACCGGCACATAGAACACCGACAAAGGAAGGATATCGACACCCTGGCCGATAGGAATTTGTTTTATAATGTATTTTGTAATTAATTGTAAAATCATTGTAAGTCGACATGGCGAGTTGTAATATGAATCATATATGTATGAGATCATTGTAGAACATTTTGTAATGATATGACAGGCAAAATAAGATAGACCTAATATGTGAATTATAGGTTAAGGGTTTATGTATGAAGTAGAGCTAAAATCGGTACTGGATCTGGCATAGAAGATGCTAATTTGAAGTAGTACAAGACATTGGATTTGTATAATCCATTTTGTAAGTCAGTGTGACTTCTTATTTTGTAATTGAGTAGTGAGCTCTAGGCACTTGGCCTTCCTGCATGTGCAGGCCCCTATTGTAAGAGTAATATTCACTTATTGGCCACTAAGCGAATATTGTGGGTCACAAATCCCACCGAGGTTTTTCCCACACCGGGTTTCCTCATTAAAATACTGTGTTATGGTGTGCTTTTCATGTGGTTGTTGTTATTCTTGTTTACTGCATTATTCTTGGTTTACCAGTATACAGTATTGATATGCTTTACATGTTTTAAATCAAGTAAATTCAAATACCGGTTAGCTACTGATTCACCCCCCCTCTCAGTATCTCTGGGAATCCTAATAGTCTCCAACTCAATAACTGCCCTTTTTCCATTAAGGAGATTCAATCTCCTCATTTTAAAATTAAAATATTCTTTGTATTCCTCTATTAAAGCACTCACTCCACCAGATGATAGATTGGGAAAATATTGTACAAATATTTCATCAAAAATATTCTTTTCCAATTGAATTGCTTCTTCCCATTTCTCTAACAGAATATTGTATAGAGAGATTGAAATATCTTTCTCCAAATCATGCGGAAATCTATTATAATGACCCAAATAAGTAATTACCTATTGGATTACTTGCTTCTTCTCATCTTCAGTAAAAGAATCAAAATATTCTTTGACATTATCAAACCTATTTCTACCTAATGTCTTTATTGTCCTCTCAAAGACTGTGTCAGGTTTGTAGGTAGCAATATCTATAGGTGAAGTTGCCTTTGGCACTATCTTTGCCTTCTTAGATGTTCTGCCAGTTGCTTTTTCCTTCTTTGGTTCTTCTTCAGAATCTATACCCTTAGACTCTGGTTGCAAAATCAATTTCCTATTTCTCTTTGTTGGTGCGCTCACCTTCTTTTCATATATTTTGGGTACTGGTTCCTTCTTGGTTAGGACATTGCGAGTCACCCTTGTGGTCTTTTTCACAGGAGATTTTTCATCAGAATTCTTTTGCTTTCCTTTTGCTTTAGCTATTGGTGCAATACCAGTTTCAGTTGGTGCAACTTGGACTGCTAAGATTTCCAATTTTGCCTTCTTTTTTATCTTTGGGTGATGCTAATAGGGTATTAGCATAGCTGACCATTAAATCATGATTGACCTCGTAGCTCATATCTTCCATTTCTTCTTCTCTAGGTTTAATTGCTTGCATCAAGCAGAAGTCAGTGGTAACCGTGAAGATTATCTTTTGCAAAGTGTTTAACCACATCTTCAAGTAACCACATTCTCATGCTCATCTTTTTTTGGAATTCATTAAAATACTTATTTGTGGCAGCTGAAAAAGTATTCTTCATAACTGGTCTGTGATAGCTTCACAAATATCATAATCTGCATTATCAATAATCATTCTATGTGCTGTGTGAATTGCTATAAATGAAAGACTGTTAAGTCTACTAGAGTAGAAGACCCGATAGCCTATCACTATTGTTGCAAGTTTCACTACAGGGTCTCTAATAGTCTTGATAGAGAAAACATGCTTATCAGACGTAGAACCGGTTATCTTGAAGACAGTGTCCTTTGAAATTTTTCTTAGCACAGGAATTTCACTGGTTGAACAATAACTAGTTATAGCCCTAATAACATCCATAGTTATCATATATGTTCTTTCCAAATACATATTCTCTTCATGGACTCAACTCAGGATGATTCTTGTGTGTTCATCCTAAAAGTCTTCAAGAAAATATGCAACATTATGAAACCCTTTTTCAAAAACCCTAGCATATTTTGCTTCAATTTTTCCATTCTCATCACAAAGTGATTTCAGCTGAGTATAGATGTGTAGAGTTCCTAAATATTCTATTTTGCAATCTATATAGTTGGACAAGCCACCTTTGACCACAACACCACTTGGGACTTGCGATAATGCATTATAAGACATAATTTCATTTGCCTTTAGAGCTTTCTTAGGCTCAGCAGTGATCATCAACCTCTCTATAGATTTAGAAGTAGATGCCATTCTAGATTAACATATTTCGAAGCGATATACAAAGAAATACCTTGTATCTTGCACGTCGCTCCATTTTCTGATTGAAATGTTCAAATGCACACTCGTTCACCTTTTTGCAACTTTCGATTAAGCTTGATTTCTCTAATTCAAAGCAATTCACCAATTTACACCAAGACAATCTTGTTCTGCTCTACAATCACTTCAAATTTGTTTTTTGAAAGAGTTAGGGTAAAAATGATAGAGTAAAACTTATTTTTATTCACTTTGCCGACCACAATAAATGCTCACACTTTTTAGGTTACAAAACCTAATTTTATTTATCTCTTAAGTGAAATACCGGTTGATAACATGCCAACAAAAAGTAATCAAAATTAAAAATTAAAAAAAAAATCTTTCTCGCTCATTTTACAAGGGGTCCGGAGATGTTTTACCGTTACACTCCCCTTAGCCGTATAAGACAGACTTAAGTCACCAGTGTGGGATTCTCTTCACTTGGTGAAGGGACGGTTTCCTCTACATGCAAATTTTTGCTTTTCTTTTTCCAAGTCCGGTTCATATCCTCTCTGGTTTCCTTGATATCAACTTTCTACTTGCCTTTCTGATCCTTGAAAAAGTTGACCGGTTTACTATTCCTTGATTTGCAAAACTTTGCCAAGTGCCCTGGTTTGTTGCAGTGGTAACAGACCATACCAGATGATCTCTAGGGTCTTGCAGTTCATAGCCACATGACCAAAGTTATTACAAAAGGTGCAAACAACATTTGTTGCCTTTTCCATTTCAAATGGACTAAACTAGTTGCCATAGGATCTTTGCCAGTTCCGGTTTACCTGGTTATCAAAATTCCTTATCCAGTCACCATTTGGTCTAGAATGCATGTGTCGTACAGGATTGTTTAATCCATATCTACACTCAATATGTTTATGCCCATACATTCCACATGTGTAGCAATAACCTTCAAACTTTATAGACACATACCAAGAATTAGTATTGTAACTTGCATTTCTGTTAAGTTTGTTCCTACAAAAATTTGCAATATGACCAGGCTTGTGACAAACAAAGTAGACAGGTTTAAAAACCTTCTTACCAATAGTCTTGCTGACTTTAGGAGTAGTTTTGTTCTTTGTACCAGAAGATTCTCCATTTTCATTTGTATGAAAACCAAGTCCAGAGATATCAACCTTCATTCTTTGTGATTGAATCTGTTCTTCTAGCGTGGTAGAACTTTTGACAGACTTCTCCAATTTCTCATTGGCTTCAGTAAGCTTTTTGACAAGATCTTCATTATGCTTAGACAGGTTCTCTTGTAGAGATGATGCCAACTCAAGATCTAGTTTTAGGTTTTCCTTTTCTTCTGTTTCAACAATCAAGTCCTCATGTACAGTATCTTTTTCCCGTTTGATCTTTATGATTTCCTGATCTCTTACCTTGATAAGATCTTCAACAACTCTTCTAGCTTCCAATTCCTGACTCATGCGAATAGTGAGACCTTCTAGTTTGCTTCTTAAATTCAGTTTTTCACCGTTCACCTTTTCAACTTCATCAGCTAAAGCTTCAATATTGGCTTCATCTGAAGAACTGTTATCAGATATTTCTAGTAGCTTTTCAGATAACTCTCTCCTTTTGGCTTGAGAGACTTTTAGTTTACCCCTAAGGGATTTAATCTCATTTCTGCTAGCTTCTAGCTCTCTAACCATCTCGAAGTAGCTTCTGTCCCCCATGGTAGTTTCCAGATTTCCTTCTAAGCGGTTAGGTTTCAAAGAAGTTAGGCTGTGATACCGATTGATGGTCTTGAAAAGCATTGAGAGGGGGGGGGGTGAATCAGTGACACCAAAATTAGCACAACTTTAAACACTAAGCGGTAGATAAACTTAACTAAGAATTTGAACAAAATACATGCTATCCAGAATGAAATAACACCATCCACATAAAGTAGAACATCCACCATAACACAAGTGTTTATACATGGAAAACCCAAATAGGTAAAACCATGGTGAGATGAAACTCACAAGTTAACTATCTACAGTAATAGAAAACTAACTGGTTAAGGTCTTACAAAGTGCTCTGCTAGGAGCGAATCTTGTTAGAGATCCCAAGCTTGATTGGAAGCTTATACCCTATTAAGAATAACCTTGGTGGAGGATTTTAGAAACCAAACTAATGGATCACCTTGTTAGAGCTTACCTAGTTAGGGGATTGGATTCTGTTGTAATGATTAGAAAACAATAAGAAAGATTTAATTTATTCTGAGTAGCACAAGACTTGCTTGATCAGATCATTCTAAGTACATTCAAAATTGCTCTTCATCTTAATGTTGGATTTTTGATGATGTTTTGATTGTCATTGATGGCCACACACTTTCTTGATGTATGAGTTATGCTCAACTGGTAATTGTTCCAACCGGTATTGTGTATTATTGAATGAATAGTCTTTAGACTATCAATACTTTGCAGAAGATGGTTTATCGGTAACAGATTGACTAAAGATCCCAAGTAGTATGAAGACCCAAAGAGGTTCAAGGATATCAAGTGGTACGAACGACCCAAGCGGTAGTTAACTTTTGATCGGAACACTACGATCTTCTAGTCTTCATTTTTGACAACCAGTAATTGGTATATTGTATTAACTGGTATATATTTGTGATGAGTTACCAACTGGTATTACTATAATGTGTGATGAGTTATCATCCACCGACACTTTGGCAGTGTGTTTGTGCCATGTTACCAAATGTGTCTAGATGCACTGTACCTAGGAACTTGTACTCTGATTCTATTGGACTGACATGAAATTAGATTCCTTTATAAGGACATCATGTCTAGGGTTTGCATATGAGATAGAGAAGAAAAGATTATTATGTGCAATCATAGAAGAGAAGATTAGGTCTGTGTGAAGAGATAGAGTGTGGAGATATTGAAGACTGAAGTAATTCTGAAATGTATTAACAAGGAGCTGTCAAGGATCTAATTAAGCATACTGTGCTATTATCTAGATCATTCACTTGTTGATTACTAATATCTTCGACAAGTCTAAAACCCTTAACCGGGTAGGCCCAACAAAGCCTTTCTAAATCCTCTAACAAGGTGGTTCACAACTGTGGATCTTAAATCCTCTAATGGGTAGTCTTTAACAAGACTTATCTCTTAACAAAGATCTATACCTCTAATAGGATCTATTCTGGTGAAGAACATTGTATGACCTTAACCAGTCTGACCTTAACTAGTCTGGTTACTATTCTGCAGATAGTTACTTGTGAGTTTCTGCTCATCATGGTTTTTCCATGTCAAATATCTTGTGTTATGGTGATTGTGCTTTTGTGGGTGAATGCTTTGTTTCCTATTTGGTTTGCACTTATCTTAACTTGTTTATTAGTGAATCTGTTGCACCAATTATCTGCTAAACTGTTTAAAAGATTGATTATAGTATTTATTGCTACACTAATTCATCCCCCCTCTTAGTATTCATCAATTGGTATCAGAGGCAACCTTTCTATAAGTCTAACCACTTGGAAGGAGATATGGGGGAATACAGTGTGAGGGAACTTACTCATCATCTCACTTAGACTGAGAGAGCCTATGATGAACTCAAAGTCAAGTATAAAGCCTCTTTGGCCAAGAGAAGAGAGCATGCTAAGAAATTGATGGAACTCACTGAAAATAGCTCTTCTGATGAAGCTGACATGGATGCCCTAGTTGAGAAGTTGAAAAACTAAATGAATCTAAAGTCAATTTGAGAAGGGAGTTGGAAGGATTGACTATCAGAATGAATAAGAAGCTTGAGAATAGAAGGAAAGCTAAAGATTTGGTAAAACACAAAGATCATGAGATCTCAAAGTTGAAGCAAGAAATCAGTACCCTTACCGCTCATCTCTAGGAGAGTAAAGTGGAAAAAGAAGTAATACAAGGTGAACTAAACATGGCTATTTCTGAGAATGCAACCTTGATGGAATCCAGTGCTTGTATTTCCAAGGAACTTACTGAGTCAAAGGAAATACTTGCCAAATTCAATCAGAGTACTGCTAAGCTAGAGAAAAAGCTAGAATCGACAAAGCCAGTAAAGAATACCACTGGACTTGGTTTCTCTGGGTATGAGGAAGGTGAGACGTCTGGAACAAAAGATGAAGCATCAAAGAAGCAACCAACATCCAAGGATAAAGGTAAGCAAAAATTTAAACCTGTTTTCTTTAATTGTCTCAAAGAAGGACATACTGCCAATGTGTGTAGAAGCAAGGCCTAAAACAATTTTCGTTATTTTCAAAACAATATGCCTAGATCCAATAGATTCAATGGAAACTATTATGCATGCAACAAGTTTGGGCATAAAACATTTGAATGCAGGTCAATTTTGTACAACACTGGGAGATATTCTCCAAGCACTCAAGGAGCTATTTCGGAACTTCTTGTGAACTGGGATCCCAAATGGTACAATACCTATGACCATCAGTTAGTCGGTTATCAAGCAGAAACTAGTTGGAAAGCAACTTGTTTGATCTATTGTGGTAGCGGTCACACTGCTGCAATATGCAGAAGGAAGAATGGAAGTATGAATAACGGACCATGGAGAACACCTGGAATGGTATGTTATCATTGCAAAAAACTGGGACACACTGCCAGAACTTGCAGACTAAGAAAGAACCTATCGGGTGATATACCGATCACTCCAGAAGGGAAGATTGATTTTGAAACTATTCAAGTGGAAATGAATAAAACTTGGAAAAATAAATCAGAAGAAGAGTCACAGGATGAACCTGCTTCTGCACCTAGTGTGGAAGTCTCTGAACCCACAAACTAAGCTTTAGAAAAGCTTAGGGGGAACATATCGATGAAATATTTTGAATTCCCAGTTTATATTGGTAAAGACCTTTATCGATATATGTTACTTGTCAGTCGACAAAAGATCTAAAGCGGTAAAAGAAAAAATTAGGGTTTATACCCTAGCAGTGACGCATTTATTATGGTTAGTGAGAGTTTATTTAAAAGGGTTTTCGTCATCATATTCACTTATCTATTTTCAAAAGAAGAGTCTTCAAGAGCAGAGCAATTAGAGAAATTTGTTTGGCATTCGGAGAAATCGTGTGTGAAACGTTGCAATCATCTTTAAGCCATCAGTGAAGAACACTAAGTGGTGAACTAGCAACCAAAGTGGTGTACTATGTGCGATATTGGAAAACTTAAATTTCAGATTGTGAAGGTCTTTTCTAAAAATTCTTTCTTATCATTTGGTTATGGCTTCTGCATTGCATTCTAGTTCTAGTGTACCTGAAGATACCCCTAAGTTTCTTCAAAAGAAAATGAGATATACTGCCCTATCTCAAATTCCCGCTGGAGTCATTGTCGAGGGAGATATTTTAGGATATATAGATTGTAATTTGGAAGACCTAGGATCCCTAGCAATTCACTCCCATGTAAGTTTGTTCTATGGAGATGACAAGAAGATCAAACTAGAGTATAATGTCCTTGAGAAGATGAAACTACACAATGAAGTATACTTTCTGGAAGAATTTATAGAAGAACATATTCAAATTATCCTTAGTAGAGTGCATGGTGACAAGATATATCTCGAGTGGACCCATGACATCACACTAGAGGTGATTCATGCCGTCACTGAATTCTGCAATGTTGGAGAAGTACCAGTTCCATGGAAGGTCACCAAAACTAAAATGATAGAGCTCACCAGTTCTGTGAGTGACCAACGGGCGATGATTGTCAACACCATTTTTGATGATCTGGTAATATATGCTTGCATGGTGTTTGGTTATAGGATATTTTATGCCAGCACAATGAATTTTGTCCCTGCTGCTGCGATGAATGTTGCTTATAGGATGATCAAGGAAGATACTAAATATGACCTATGTACATGCATACAAAAGCAATTGTTGGTGAATCTGAAATCTATCAAACATGACAAATCACTGAGGTTCAAGTTTGGCCAACTTCTAGTTAGTCTATTCTTATATTTTCAAGGTTATTTCACTAGAGTAGGTGATGTTCAATGGTCTACTAACCTACTGGTTTCTAGACAGATTAAGGAGAGTCTACAAGTAGTGGGAACTGTATATCCTGAGGTTATAAATAAGTATTTTAATGAATTTAAATGTAAGATGAACCAGAGAATGAGGATATCTAGTGATATAGTGAAGAAGTATGAAGATGACATCTGCTTCACAATAAGGACAGATGACTGCATAATGGAAGCTGTGGAACCTAGAAAGGAAGTAGTTGGCTTGATGGGGTATGAAGTGGTGAATGGCATTTGATTGGGTATGCTTGTACCCTACTTGCCTCATGACTAGATGCAAAGAAGAAAAGAACCAGTACCTACTTGGAGAGTCTCACACCGATTGTGGAACTGAAGTAGAAAAAGGGCAAAGCAATGACATTGGTATCTACACTGGTTACATATGCCAGTCTGAAAGTGACCAAGAGGTCACCAACCAAAATGAAACCTGAGATTATTCCAGCAAAAGTATTCAAGAGGAAGAAAAAATTCAAGAATCACTCACTAGAGTTAGAGGACACTAAACCGAAGGTTGAAACAAAGAAGACAATGCAATCAAGAAAAAAGACAAAGTCTACCGGTAATGTACCAGTAACTTCTGCACTAGTAAATATAGATATTACCTCTTATAAACAAATGAGGCATTGTCAGAGGATAATAAATAATATTAGGAGGAAAGTGCTTAATGACTTAAAGGAATATTTTGATGACTTTAATGATAGTGTGAAAGAGGAGGTAGAATAGGAGGTCATTAAATATTTATGTATTAATGATCGGCCGCCTTCTAAGATTAAATCTATTACTCCAAATTCTTTGTATAATTCTTTGGATAATAAATGGCCCATTGCCATTAAAGGAGAATAAGAGATCAGGGAGAAAATTTTTGCATAGTACTTTCTTGATGCTTCAAATTCTGAATTATTTGAAATTATGGATAAGAACAAAGGCATCTTCTTTATGAGAAGGAGGCGACTCGGGTTACTAGAAGATAAAACTTCTAAAGTAGAAAAGGATACACACATACATGTTAAAGCTGCTATCAAAATACACCAAGTATTTGAAACCACTAGGAAGGTTGATCAAGAACCAGACCTATCCTCAGGAAAACCAGATGAGGTATTTGATAGTCAAGTTGAAAGAGTGACAAAACAAATTGACCCTAATGATGTCACTCCTGACAAAGAAAAAGATGAGAAAGAGAAACATGACAAAGAGAAAGCAGAGCAAGAACAAGAGAAAAAGAAAAAGCAAGAAGAAGATAAGAGAAAAGAATAAATAGAGAAGAAGAGAGAAGAAGATAAGAGAAAAGAAGAAGAGAAGAATAAAGAAGAAGATAAGAGAAAGGAAGAAGAAAGAAAGAAGGAGGAAGCAAATAAAAACTAGGAAGAGGATAAGAAGAAGGAAGAAATAGAGAAGAAACAAGAAGAGGAGAAAAATAAAGAGTCAGAGAAGAAGAAAGAAGAAGAAAAGAAAATAGTGGAAGAGGAGAAGGAAGCAAAGAAGAGAAAACAAGCAGAGATCAAGACCAAAGAAGGAGGGAAGACTCCTAAGGCAACCGATGATCAAACCAAGTAGGGTGATTCCAATAGATCTATTGATATAACTCTTGCATGTCTGACTCAATCAATAGATGAGTCTAAGCTACTTCGAGGCATCAAACTTGCACAGAAGAAACTGGAAGAATTATGGAAGAAGAAATAACAAGATGTCATACAAATCGCAGTTGACACCCTTACCAGTCTAATTCCCAGTACTAACCTCCCCAGTATTGAATCCTCTCTATCTAAGATCAAAATTCTTTGTACCATAGTAGAGGACCATGTACAATGCTTGGAAGATGTTGCTCAAGCAACTGTTAGACAAAACCATGAAAAGGCACTCAATATTGCCTTAGTCAAGCAAATGAATGAACTCAGGACATAACTACTGAATCAATAGAATGATATCAATGTTGCTATGGGTGAGGGTAAATTACTCTTGAGTAAAATCTGCCAACCCCATCTGTTTTGTGAAGATGTGCTCAAACAGAAAGCTCAACTCCAATCAGAGTTAAAGGAATATATCAACAACTTCAAGATGCCTTATGATTTATTCACTGCCTATGGACAAACTATTCATCATTTTCAGTATTAGACTTCTAAGATGGACTTAAGGATCAACAACCAGACTCAAGATTTTCAAGAGCTTCAACTGCTCCTATTGCCTAAACTGCAAGTTCTTCAGAGATGTTTTCGCAACTTGTAAGCCATCATGGTATTTCAAGAGATGAGTACCATTGATGCAATGGAAGAAATGGCATTCCAGATGAAGACTAAAAGTGAGGTTGCTACCTCATTACTTGAGTCATGGACATTGGACATGAAAACTTTTATGCAGAACTTTAAATCTATTTTTGAGAAATTTCATTCCTTATTGTCATGAACATCTACTCTATTTTGTTGTATAAGGAAAAAGGGGTTACTTTGCATTACTTTGTCATTGTTGGCAAAGGGGGAGTAGTTTACATTAAAATTTTGGTGAATGTTACCATTTCATGCACTTACTTGTAATTTTGGTAAAGATAGGAGTATATATGATTAGGGGGAGTAATTTTGATTGTAGCATCTTTTTTTGTTGTTGTCGTAAAAACACTTAGATGTCAAAATTTTTCTAAGTGTTTCCATCAATGGAAAATGGGGAGATTGTTGGCATTTTGATGATGTTTTGATTGTCATTGATGGACACACACTTTCTTGATGTATGAGTTATGCTCAACTGGTAATTGTTCGAACAGATATTGTGTATTATTGAATGAATAGTCTTTAGACTATTGGTACTTTGCAGAGGATGGTTTACCAGTCACAAATTGACTAAAGATCCAAAGCAGTATGAAGACCCCAAGCGGTTTGAGGATATCAAGTGGTACGAAGGACCCAAGTGGTAGTTAAATTTTGATAGGAATATTGTACGATCTTCCACTCTTCATTTTGGACAACCGGTAATTGGTATATTGTATTAACTAGTATATATCTATGATGAGTTACTAAATGGTATTACTATAATGTGTGATTAGTTATCATCCACTGACACTTTTGCTGTGTGTTTGTGTCATGTTACCAAATGTATCTAGATGCACTGTACCTCGGAACTTGTAGTCTAATTCTTTTGGACCGACATGAAATCAAATTCCTTTATAAGGACATCATGTCTAGGGTTTGCATATGAGATAGATAAGAAAAGATTATTATGTGTGATCATAGAAGAGAAGATTAGGTCTGTGTGAAGAGATAGAGTGTGAAGATATTGAAGACTGAAGTAATGCTGAAATGCATTAACATGGAGCTATCAAGGATGTAATTAAGCATACTATGCTATTATCTACATCATTCACTTGTTGATTACTAATATCTTCGACAAGTCTGAAACCCTTAACCGGGTAGGCCTAGAAAAGCCTTTCTAAATCCTCTAACAAGGTGGTTCACAACTGTGGATCTTAAATCCTCTAATGGGTAGTCTTTAACAAGACTTATCTCCTAATAGAGATCTATATTCCTAACAAGATCTGTTGTGGTGAAGAACATTGTATGACATTAACTGGTCTAACCTTAACCAGTCTGGTTACTATTCTACAAATAGTTACATGTGAGTTTCTGCTGATCGTGACTTTTCCCATTTGGGTTTCCACGTCAAATATCTTGTGTTATGGTGATTGTGCTTTTGTGGGTGAATTCTTTGTTTCCTATTTGGTTTGCACTTATCTTAACCGGTTTATTAGTGAATCTGTTGCATCGGTTATCTACTAAACTCTTTAAAAGATTGATTACAGTATTTATTGGTCTAACAGTGTGAGGGAACTTACTCATAAGTCTAACCACTTGGAAGGAGATATGGGGGCATACAGTATGAGGGAACTTACTCATCATCTCACTTAGATTGAGAGAGCCTATGATGAACTCAAAGTCAAGTATAAAGCCTCTTTGGCCAAGAGAAGAGAACATGCTAAGAAACTGATGTAACTCACTAAAAATAGCTCTTCTGATGAAGCTGACATGGATGCCCTAGTTGAAGAAGTTGAAAAAATGAATGAATCTAAAGTCAATCTGAGAAGAGAGTTGGAAGGACTGACTATCAGAGTGAGTCAGAAGCTTGAGAATAGAAGGAAAGTTGAAGATCTAGTAAAACACAAAGATCATGAGACCTCAAAGTTGAAGCAAGAAATCAGTACCCTTACCGCTCATCTCTAGGAGAGTAAAGTGGAAAAAGAAGTAATTAAAGGTGAACTAAACATGGCTATTTATGAGAATGCAACTTTGATGGAATCCAATGCTTCTATTTCTAAGGAACTTACTGAGTAAAAGGAAATACTTGAAAAAAATCAATCAGAGTATTGCTAATCAAGAGCAAAAGCTAGAATCGGCAAAGCCAGTAAAGAATACCACTAGACTTGGTTTCTCTGGGTATGAGGAAGGTGAGACCTCTAGAACAAAAGTTGAAGCATCAAAGAAGCAACCAACATCCAAGGATAAAAGTAAGCAAAAATTTAAACCTATTTGCTTTAATTGTCTCAAAGAAGGACATACTACCAATGTGTGTAGAATAAAGGCCTACAACAATTTTCCTTATTTTCAAAACAATATGCCTAGATCCAATAGATTGAATGGAAAATGTTATGCATGCAACAAGTTTGGGCATAGAGCATTTGAATGCAGGTGATTTTTTCACAACACTGGGAGATATTCTCCAGAACTTCTTGTGAACCAGAATCCCAACCGATACAATAGCTATAACCATCAGTCAGTCAGTTATCAAGCGGAAACCAGTTGGAAAGAAACTTGTTTTATCTATTGTGGTAGCGGTCACACTACTGCAACATGTAGAAGGAGGAATGGAAGTATGAATAACAAACCATGGAGAACACCTAGAATGGTATGCTATCATTGCAAAAAACTAGGACACACTGCCAGAACTTGCAGATTGAGAAAGAACCTATCAGGTGATATATCGATCACTCTAGAAGGGAAGATTGATGTTGAAACCATTCAGGTGGAAATGAATAAAACTTGGATAAAGAAATCAGAAGAAGAGTCACAAGATGAACCTACTTCTGCACCTAGTGTAGAAGTCTCTGAACCGGAAAACTGAGCTTCAGAAAAGCTTAGGGGGAACATATCAATGAAATATTTTGAATCCCTAGTTTATATCAGTAAATAACTTTACTGGTATATGTTACCCATCAGTCGGTAGAAGATTTGAAGTGGTAAAAGACAAAATTAGGGTTTGTACCCTAGTGGTGATGCATTTATTATGGTCTGTGAGAGTTTGGTTAAAAGGGTTTTTGTTGTCATTTTCACTTATCTATTTTCAAAAGAAGAGTCTTCAAGAGCAAAGAAACCAGAGAAATTTGTTTGGCATTTGGAGAAATCACGTGTTAAATCTTTCAATCATCTTCAAGCCATCAGTGAAGAACACTACATGATGAACTAGCAACCAAAGTGGTGTACTGTGCGTGAAATTGGAAAACCTAAATTTCAGATTGTGAAGGTATTTTCTGAAAATTATTTCTCATCATTTGGTTATGGCTTCTGCATCGCATTATAGTTCTAGTGTACCTGAAGATACACCTGAGTTTCATCAAAAGAAAATGAGATACAATTCCCTATCTCAAATTCCCATTGGAGTCATTATCAAGGGAGATATTTCAAGGTATATAGATTGTAAGTAGGAAGACCTAGGATCCCTAGTAATTCACTCCCAACTAAGTCTATTCTATGGAGATGACAAGAAGATCAAACCAGAGTATAGTATCCTCGAGAAGATGAAACTACACAATGCAGTATACTTTCTGGAAGAATTTACAGAAGAACATATTCACATTATCATCAACAAAATGCATGGTGACAAGATGTATCTCGAGTGGACCCATGACATCACACTGGAAGTGATTCATACTATCACCAAATTCTGCAATGTTGGAGAAGTACCAGTTATATGGAAGGTCACCAAAACTAAAATGACAGAGCTCACCAGTTCTGTGAGTGACCAACGGGCAATGACCATCAACACCCTTTTTGATGATCTGGTAAAATATGCTTGCATGGTGATTGGTTACAAGATATTTTATGCTAGCACAATGAATTATGTCCTTTCTGCTGCGGTGAATGCTGCTTATAGGATGATCAAGGAAGATACTAAATATTACCTATGTACCTACATACAGAAGCAATTGTTGGTGAATCTAAAATCTATCAAATAAGACAAATCACTGAGGTTCAAGTTTGGCCAACTTTTGGTCAGTCTATTCTTATATTTTCAAGGTTATTTCCTTGGAGTAGGTGATGTTCAATGGTCTACTAACCTACCGGTTTCCAGACAGATTAAGGAGAGTCTACAAGTAGTGGGAACTGCATATCCTGAGGTTCTAAATAAGTATTTTGATGAATTTAAATGTAAGATGAACCATAGAATGAGGATATTTGGTGATATAGTGAAGAAGTATGAAGATGACATGTGCTTCACAATAAGGACAGATGACTGCATAATGGAAGTTGTGGAACCTAGAAAGGAAGTAGTTGGCCCTATGGGGTATGAAGTGGTGAATGACATATTGATCGAGTATGCCTCTACCCTACTTGCCTCACCACTAGATGCAAAGAAGAAAATAACTGGTACCTACTTGGAGAGGGTCACACCGATTGAGGAACCAAAGTAGAAAAAGGGCAAAGGTGCCATTAGTATCTGCATCGGTTACATCTGCCAGTCCAAAATTGACTAAGCAATCACTAGCCAAAAAGAAACCTGAGATTATTCTGGCAAAAGTATTCGAGAGGAAGAGGAAATCCAGGAATCACTCACTGGATTCAGAGGACACTGAATCGAAGGTTGAAACAAAGAAAACAAGGCAATCAAGAAAAAAGCCGAAGTCTACTGGTAATGTACTAGCAACTTCTGATTGCTAAGTATAGCTATTACCTCTTATAAATGAATGACACGTTGTTAAAGGATAATAAATAATATTAGGAGGAAAGTGCTTGATGACTTTAATGATAGTGAGAAAGAGGAGGAAGAACAGGAGGTCATTAAATATTTATGTATTAATGATCATTCAACTTCTGAGATTAAATCTATTACTCCAAATTCTTTGTATAATTCTTTGCATAATAAATGGCGCATTGCCATTGAAAGAGAACAAGAGATCAGGGAGAAAATTTTTGCATAGTACTTTCCCGATGCTTCAAATTCTGAGTTATTTGAAATTATGGATAAGAAAAAATGCATCTTCTTTATGGGAAGGAGGAGACTCAGGTTACTATAAGGTAAAACTTCTAAAGTAGAAAATGATACACACATACATGTTAAAGTTGTTGTCGAAATACACCAAGTATCTGAAGCCACTAGGTAGGTTGATCAAGAACCTGACCTATCCTCAAGAAAACCAAATGAGGTATTTGACAGTCAAGGTGAAAGAGTGACAAAACAAATCGACCCTATTGATGTTGATGCATTAGATAATGAGGATGTCACTCTCGACAAAGAAAAATCTAAGAAAGAGAAACAGGACAAAGAGAAAGTAGAGAAAGAACAAGAGGAAAAGAAAAAGTAAGAAGAAGATAAGAGAAAAGAAGAAATGGAGAAGAAGAGAGAAGAAGATAAGAGAAAAGAAGAAGAGAAGAAGAAAGAAGAAGATAAGAGGAAGGAAGAAGAAAGAAAGAAAGAGGAAGAGAAGAAAAAGTAGGAAGAGGATAAGAAGAAGGAAAAAATAGAGAAGAAACAAGAAGAGGAGAAAAAGAAAGAGTCAAAGAAGAAGAAAGAAGAAGAAAAGAAAAGAGTGGAAGAGGAGAAGGAAGCAGAGAAGAGAAAACAAGCAGAGATCAAGACCAAAGAAGGAGGGCAGACTCCTAAGGCAACCGATGATCAAACCAAGCAAGTTGATTATACAAGTCCTATTGATCTAACTCTTGCATGTCTGACTCAATCAGAAGATGAGTCTGAGCTACTTCGAGGCATAAAACTTGCATAGGAGAGACTAGAATAATGATGGAAGAAGAAAGAATAGGATGTCATACAAATTGCAGTTGACACCCTTACTAGTCTAATTCTTGGTACTAACCTCCCCAGTACCAACTCCTCTCTATCCAACCTCAAACTTCTTTGTACCATAGTAGAGGACCAGGTACAATGCTTGGAAGATGTTGCTCAAGAAACTACAAGAAAGAACCATGAAAAGGCACTCAATATTGCCTTAGTAAAACAAATGAATGAACTCAGGACACAACTACTGAAGCAACATAATGATATCAATGTTGCTATGGGTGAGGGTAAATTACTTTTGAGTAAAATCTACCAAACCCATATGTTTTGTGAAGATGTGCTCAAATAGAAAGCTCAACTCGAATCGGAGTTAAAGGAATATATATGTAACTTCAAGATGCCCTATGATTTATTCACTGCCTATGGGCAAACTGTTCATCATTTTCAGCATCAGACTGCCAAGATGGACTTAGAGATTAGCAACCAGACTCAATATTTGTAGGAGCTTCAATTTCTCCTATTGCCTAAACTACATGTTCTTCAGAGATGTTTTCTCAACTTGGAAGCCATCACGGTAAGTGAAGAGATGAGTACCATCAATGCAATGGAAGAATTGCTATTCTAGATGAAGACTGAAAGTGAGGTTGCTACCTCATTACTTGAGTCATGGACATTGGACATGAAAATTTTTATGCCGAACTTTAAATCTGTTTTTGACAAATTTCATTCCTTATTGTCATGAACATCTACTCTATTTTGTTGTATAAGGAAAAAGGGGTTACTTTGCATTACTTTGTCATTGTTGGCAAAGGGGGAGTAGTGTACATTAAAATTTTGGTGAATGTTACCATTTCATGCACTTACTTAAAATTTTTGCAAAGGTAGTAGTATATATGCTTAGGGGGAGTAATTTTGATTTTAGCATCTTTTTTTGTTATTGTTGTAAAAACACTTAGATGTCAAAATTTTCCTGTGTTTCCATCAATGCCAAAGGGGGAGATTGTTGGTATTTTGATGATGTTTTGATTGTCATTGATGGACACACACTTTCTTGATGTATGAGTTATGCTCAACCGGTATTGTGTATTATTGAATGAATAGTCTTTACAATATCGGTACTTTGCAGAAGTTGGTTTACTAGTCATAGATTGACTGAAGATCCCAAGCGGTATGAAGACCCCAAGTGGTTCGAGGATCTCAAGTGGTATGAAGGACCCAAGCGGTAGTTAACTTTTGATTGGAATACTACGATCTTTTGGTCTTCATTTTTGACAACTAGTATATATCTGTGATGAGTTACCAACTGGTATTACTGTAATGTGTGATGAGTTATCATCCATCGACACTTTGGTGGTGTGCTTGTGTCATGTTACCAAATGTGTCTAGATGCACTGTACCTAGGAACTTGTAGTCTAATTCTATTGAACCGACATGAAATTAGATTCCTTTATAAGGACATCATGCCTAGGGTTTGCATATGAGATAGAGAAGAAAATATTATTATGTGCGATCATAGAAGAGAAGATTAGGTCTGTGTGAAGAGATAGAGTGTGGAGATATTGAAGGCTGAAGTAATGCTAAAATGCATTAACAAGGAGTTGTCAAGGATCTAGTTAAGCATATTGTGTGATTACCTAGATCATTCATTTGTTGATTACTAATATCTTTGACAAGTCTGAAACCCTTAACTAGGTAGGCCCAACAAAGCCTTTGTAAATCCTCTAACAAGGTGGTTCACAACTGTGGATCTTAAATCCTATAACGGGTAGTCTTTAATAGCACTTATCTCCTAACAAAGATCTAGATTCCTAACAAGATCTATTTTGGTGAAGAACATTGTATGACCTTAACCGGTTTGGTTACTATTCTACAGATAGTTACTTGTGAGTTTCTACTCACTGTGGTTTTCCCATTTGGGTTTCTGTGTCAAATATCTTGTGTTATGTTGATTGTGCTTTTGTGGGTGAATGCTTTATTTCCTATTTGGTTTGCACTTATCTTAACTGGTTTATTAGTGAATTTGTTGCACAGGTTATCTCCTAAACTATTTAAAAGATTGATTACAATATTTATTGGTACACTAATTCACCCCCCCTCTTAGTATTCATCACTTAACACTTATCGCTCTCCAACAAAAGATTTCACTCTAGATGTGTATCAGTATTCACATACCATCATTCTCTATATTTTTTGAAATGACTGCCTAAGATGTCCTTAAATAGACATAAAAATCTTATGTCGACCATAGGAACACAATTTCCTAGGTGTAGTGTATCTAGACAAGTAAACATAACTCATCACAAAAATGACCGCGAAGAAAACGGTGCTGGTAACTCATCACAAAATTAGATACTAGTTAGAACAGTCAAAACTGATTGGAGCACAATATGTGAAGCATTATCCTGGAATCTTCTACTTGATCTCCATATTCATTTTGATCTTCATTTTGATGCCAACTAAATGTAACCACAAGTTATCTCTTAGGCATATATCAGTTGACATAGAGTGCCAGTTAGAGATCGACCTTAAACATACCGGTTAACATTGTAAATCAATGAAGTTACATCGGTAGTCAATGTAATCATATGTGTGTGTGAGAATGTTTCATCAATGACAATAATTGATGAATGTATGATAATCATCATCAAGCCAACAAATAGATCATGTGAGTTGATTGGTTTTGCCTCACCAAAATGCACTTAATGAGCACAATGATCGCGAAGTATACATAAAATCAATTTGGTAACTTGGCTTTGCAAATATTTCAAGCGAACATTGCAAACAAAAAAATGAAACTCACCATTTTTACCAATATTTATCCTGCCAGTGCCAATATGGATTTCCTGAAATGGGTTTCAGCAGCAGTCAAAATAAAAATCAAATGGATTCTTATCAAATGGTGTAATTGTAGTTTTCTAGTAGATTAGCAAGCATAGTAGCGAATCCTATGCCCTTTCCTGGCAAGGTACCCATCACAGAAATAAATATGAGATGTGGAGGCATAGCTCAATCCCTATGAATTATTTTAAATAATTCCTCCAAGCATTTCATCCTATAGAATTCGATGACTGTTGAGTGAGTATTAAAGGGGTTTTTTAAATTATTTTTGGATAAAGGATTCCTGTCATATATTACAATTGGGTATACTACAATAAGAGGTGAATGAAAAATGTAATTTATAGACAAGCAATATGTTTTTATTAAAACAATCATGAATTATGTGTTCATAGGAATATTTCAAGAAAATGTGTCAATAATTTCAGCAAGGTTCAACATTAATGTATGGAGGAAAATAAAGTTGCAAATTAAGCATGACCAAGTAAGGATTGTTGGTTAAAGGCAGGTAAAGGATTTATTATATCACATAGTGGTGAAAATTCTTTTCACTTATAGTTAAGAATAAATCTATTGGAAAAGTCTTTTGCTCAGTATTATGAGGCATTTTCACAAAATGCTTACAAAAGTGATGATTTTCACTTTGGTAAGTTTTGTCATAATTGAATATCCTCATTATAAAGATGTTTCTTACAGAGCATAGGAAAAGAAAAAAGGGTAAAATGGACAAGTGAAATTATTTTAAAGGGTTGAAGTCGTGAAGCATTTCCTACAAAGTTTTTACTAGAATGGAGAAATTTACTTTTACTCAAAGATTCTCTTCAGTAGGGGCAAAAGGTAAGTAAAAAAGTTTTTTGCCAGAGAGGGTAATAGTTTCACTCAGGTGAAGACAAGAATAAAAATGAAATGATATTTACATTATTAAGAGAAATTTTTTAACAACAAGGCAGATATTTTTTATCAAGTAAAGAGGTGTTTTCATGGGAAATGTATTTTCAATTGGAAAATAAAGCAAGAGTATTCAGCAAGGGAGTATTTTATGTTATTCAAAAGAAAATGGATCAAGGTGGTTGTGTAGAGAATGTTATTCAATTGCAAAGAGAGGAGAGAAAAGACAAGTGTCAGCAGCAGATCAAGATTGGAAGAAGATATGTGGCTAAAGTAGAAGGAATCTAGAATGTTTGTCCCTTCTATATTTTCTCTTTCTTTCTCTATGGTAGAGGTTCTAAAATTTTGGAGAGAAGTTGTTTGAAAATAGGGTTAGTGTGAAGTCTGAAGGTCATAGATAGAACTAGTGGACTATAATTTTGTAATTTCATGAATGAATGTTAACCAGTTTATGTTGTTAGAGTTTAATATTGCAGGATTGTCTCTAGGGTTATGTACTTATTTTTCATTTGAATATAAAGCATCAAGGGTGTTTTGGGTTCATCTTTTTAGATTTCCTGAAGTGTGTTTGTTCTTTGCTACTTTCTTTCAAGGGAAGAATTAAATCGTTTTAAACAACTTGCAATGTTTTGAGTAGATAGCTTGGATCTATAAGAAGAGTTATGTAATAAAAAGGGAAGATCTATTTATGTATGGAATTAATAAAGAAGAGATCTACTAGCTATATTATATTCACTAATGGAGTTATTTTTTCTTTCTCTTGTCTGACTCCATGCCCTAGGATAAGCATTGGTATATGCAGAGCTCTTTTCATTTTAAGAATACAACAAACACCCATATATAACTTTATTTTCTTTGTTATTTGGAAGTGGGTCTGCATATTGTTTTGTTATCTCATGCTCCAATAGGTTGAGGATCATTGAGAATTAGCCATTCTTTAGCATTCTCCCTCTTTGTTGAGCCTTTTGTATGAGATTATATGTTATTTTAATGCCATTTATAAATTTGGTGCAGAGGTTGTAAGTGCATTAAGGGATCACCCTCCTAGGTTTTGCAAAGCTCAAAGTGCAGAAGGGTTTGAAATATCCTTGTCAGTTGGTCTATGTCTAGGAAATTACTGATAATTGGAGTTGGATTTTTCGTAGGTAATTGAATGATCATGTTGGTTACTAGTCATTAGTGTAAACTCTATTTTAGGAACCAACATAATTGAAGAAAATGCTCCTTCCAGATCATCTTCAACCAATTTGAAAGGATGCCTTTTACAAACAGGCCTTTCCCTCTAAGAAATCTCAAATAGCAGAGGGGTAGAAACACCAGATGTGGATGCCATGATGATTTTAGGGTTTTAAAAGATAGCTCACGACTGGATAAATGTCTCTTGATTCATAAATGGGCACAGGAAATCGTTGAATGATCGCTTCAAGCATGATTTTGCTGTCAAATATCTTTCACTCTACTGGTCTACTATTTTCTCTTGATCACATTATAAAGAATAAGCATTTGAAATGCCCTTTTTAACCTAATTTATAGTTGTAATAAATGCTCAACCTTAAACCTTTTGATTACCTTACTTTCTATTGTTGCATTCACCAGATTACCAAACTACCACAAATCTTCTGGATATCATCTGTATGCTCAATCTAAATCTTTTGCAACCTTTGGGAACCAGTTATAGATCTCCAAATAGGGGGTTATAAATATTTCCATGAAAAAATCTCCCTAAGGACAAAAAGTCCTAGTTATTGGATTCAAGTGTGGATCCATTTTGCAAATTTTGATCTTCTTTCTTTACCCACATCTTCTTATGTTGATCTTTGATTTCATCTACCTTTGCTTTTCCTTTCTCATCAAATTTTCTCTTGGTCATCAATGCATTCTTTCTTTTGCAATGTCTTGCAATATGTCCATGTTTGTTGCATGCATGGTAGACTACATTTATCTACATTGGTCTCATCCCGCATTGGTTAGATACATGTCCAAACATCCCACATGCATATCACCTCTTATCTTGGAAATTGATCATCATTCTGCACATATTTGACTTATGACCAAAATTGTTGCATTTGAAACATTGACCGGTAAAGGTAGGACTATTATTCATCACATTGTTCATCATCCCATTATTCATCCTACTTCTACATTGATTTTTCATATGACCCAATCTATTGCAAGTAAAACATCTACCATTGCATTTATAGGCATTAGGCTGTCTTATCAGAGGTTTTTTGTTCTTCTATTGATGATTGATTTGACCCAAATTGGAGGATTCTTCTTTCTCAAATCCAAGTCCTCATGTGTCTTTTCCATGTCTCTGAATATCCATAATCTCATCCAACCGGGCTCAACTAGCTTTGAAATTTTCTTTGTACTCATCTCATCTCTCAAAATTATGATTTGTCTCTCAAGTTCTTGTCCATCATTATTTGTTTGCACCAATTCAATCTTCAACTGATCATTCTCATATGTCAATCCACAACATTCATTAGATTTGTCCTTCAGGGATTGAGTCAATATTTCTTCATTCTTCTTTCGGTCTTCAGTCTCCTTGGTTATCTTCATAACAATAGATTGCATCTCATTCTTCAAAATTGTATTCTGCTTGGCCAACTTGTCACATTCATCATTCTTGTCTTGTAGAATTTGATTGTCAATACTTGGTGTTGGAAATTGATACTCAATTGGTTGGTTTTACTATGTTCTCATTGATGGCAACATTGTATTTTGTTCTGGCTTCATGTTTTGGTTTAGTTGTGTATCGACAAGCACTTCACAGACACTGCTGACACCCACATTAGTAGGATAGAAGGATTTCTTTGGTTACTAACAATGTAGACTGACATGGTTTAGAATAAGGTTATTGGTATTGGAGGCCAACATCTCTTGGATCTGGCATCGACAATTTTTTTTGATATTCATGCATTTATGTTATCAAGCTGACATGTAATTTGATATTGTAATTATCTTTGTAATCAGACATAAGGCATGATAAGTTGTACAGGATATATAGGTCAGTTGGATTAGATCATTTTGATATGTATATGGTGATGGATATGTGAATGTGATATAATGTGAAATATATCAAAGAGATTATGTAGTGAGGATATTTATGTAAGGGTTATTCTGGTAAAGGGTTTAGGGTTTCAGACCAGAAAAAATAGAGCTTAAACTAGAACTGTATTATGACATAGAAGATGCTATCTTAGCAGTTAAACACTTTTATGGATTGTAGTCTGGATTTATATGTAGTCAATGAGGCTCCATTTGTGATTGAGCAGTGTGCTCTAGGCTCTAAGCTTTCTTGCAAGTGCAGGCCCCTTATAATTTGTAATATCTCTTCATATGGTGAGTGGATTGATATTTTGGGTCACAAATTTGACCATGGTTTTTCCTATTTGAGGTTTTCCATGTATAATTATGTGTGTTATGATTCTCATTTATGTGATTGACTTATTGGTTTCTTTACTTCTTTCAATTTTTTATGTACCGGTATATCAGTTGGTGTATGCATCTGGTATAACACTGATTCACCCCCCCTTCTCAGTGTTATTAGATTCCAACACTTGGTTCTTCTTTTCCCTTCAACTTGTCTAACAACTCTGTCCTCTTTTCCCAAGAAGTGTTCAATTGATCTTTCAGGGTTTCAATGAAGTCTTCAACTGTGTCCATATTTATTTTTAGGCTACTCTTTTCATTCATTGATGCACCAAGATCTTCAAGTGCCATAGTAAGCTATCTTTGCAAACTAGAGTCCATTGATTCAATTTTCCAGATCTTCCTCAAGCTGTTAGTATTCTTTTGAGGAACTAGGCTTTGATACCAATTTTTGGAATCAATAAACACTGGGAGGGGGTGAATCAGTGTTCCAGAATTTATGAATTTGTTAATTTGATTCTTTAATCATCAAATGCACAAGTAAGAAACTGAAATGCAGAAACACAAAATAAATATGTATATAACCATAACATCAATATTTTTACGTGGAAACCAGAAAAGGGAAAAACCACAGTGGGATTTGAACCCACAATATTATTATACTATGGCTAGTAGTAAAACAATATTACATGAGGGGAATGCACATGCATTTAGGTACACTACCTAGAGCTCATTGCTCGATTACAAGAGGGCTACAACCCAGAGAAAGGCTCACTGCCTTAGAAACTAATACATAATGATCACAATGAGTAATAAACTAAAGAAAATCATTTGACTATGCCGAATAACAGTTCTGGTTAGCTACAAAGTGATCCATTATGTTGTTCTAATAAACTATTTTGTTCTTCCCTGCTACCGATTACTGAATCAACTAAATTCACTTGAGGTGCACACATGAAACTACCCTCAATCACTCCCAAAATTATGTCACACATCATATCCATACACAAATGCATTAACCAAGTCAATCTTATATATTTGCACTAACAAAAATGATCTCCCACAAGTTGGCTTCCCAAAATATCAGAATGTGAAATGTGTAGCTTGAAGTCGGCTCAAAAATTTACAAAAGCATGTTTTGGATCCAAAAAATATGATCACAGACTCTCCATAAGTTGGTCCAATTACCTCGAACTTGCAAACAACCACTGAATCACCTCAAAGAATCCACTCCACACATTACACCATCAATAATGAAGATAACCCTGTTAATCTACTCTACCGAATACCTGACCTTCTAACATTCTCAAGAAACATCATCAGAGGATAGGATTGAATGATAATCTTCTTCTCATACCCAATCAACTTAATTCAGATCACTGAAGAAAAAAAAAATCACCGAAAATAAGAACTAACCAAGACTGTACATAGAGTATCATCGATAGACTTACCAAAACTTACTCAAGACATCCTTAGGACATCCAGATATCCAAAAATCCATATCGGATAAGTTCAATAGGCTGAGTTTCTATCAATGACAAATCCTAAGAAATCTCATGCATCATACATCATCAATCTCCACCAGAGCATTACCAAAATAGTGTCTTATGCCAACACAAATCATAGGCAACAAGAATGAAGGTGTAGAAATAAGGAGAAGACATACAAGAAACAATGAACAAATCAATTTTTGTCTTGACTGAAATGGAACCAAAGAATTACAATGAAGCCAAAAAGAGTGAATAATGGTTGAAGGCAATGCAAGAGAAATTATGGTAGATAAAAAAGAGCAAAACATGTGATTTAGTGCCAAGGTCTACTGATAAAAATGTAATTGGCACAAAGTGGGTCTATAGGAATAAAGTGGATGAAGATGGAAAGGTAATAGGAAAAAAGGATAGGCTTGTATGCAAATGATACTCACAGGTGGAGGGCATAGACTTTAAAGAAACATTTGCCCATATTTCTAGAATTGAAGCCATTAGGATGTCTTAGCTTTGTTAGCTTACAAAGGTTATAAAGTTTATAAATGGATGTCAAATCTGCATTCCTAAATGGCAACCTTGAAGAAGAAGTATACATTGAGAAACCTAAAGGATTTTAGTCATCTAAAAAAGGAGATTTTGTTTGAAGATTGAGGAGGGCACTAAATGGTTTAAAGAAAGCACCCAGAGCATGGTACTCTAGACTTGACAAGTATCTACATCAACAAGGCTTTAAGAAAGGATGTTCTGACAACAACTTATACATCAAAGCTAAAGGTAATCTCATGATTATACTTGTTTATGTAGATGACATTATATCTATTGGGAACAAAAATTTGTTTGTGTAAGGAATTTTCTAATTAAATGCAATTAGAATTTGAAATGTCCATGTTAGAAGAGTTGTCCTACTTTCTTGGTTTGCAAATATCCCAGTTGAGAAAAGGTATATTCATTTTACAAACCAAGTATACAAATGATATGTTAAAGAAGTTTCAAATGGATGATTGCAAGCCTATTAATAATCCCATGGTGACTGGATGTAAGTTGAGAAAAATTGATGAGTCACCTCATGTTGATTAGACCTTGTATAGATCAATGATTGGAAGTCTTTTGTATCTAGCTTCCTATAGGCTAGACATTGTGCAAGTTGTATGCATGGTAGCCATATTTCAATCAGCTCCTAAGGAATCTCATGTAAACATAGTTAGAAAAATCTTCAAATATTTGCAGGGCACCTTGGACTATGATTTGAGTGATGACTTTACATTACAAGCCTACACAGATGTAGATTGGCTAGGTTGTGTTGATGAGAGGAAGATCACCAGTGGTTGAGCTTTCTTCCTTGGTGGTAGATTAGTTTCATGGAAAAACAAGAAACAATAATCCATATCTTTATCCACTACTAAGGCCTAGTACATAGCAGCTATTTCATGTTGCAAAGGGGTTCTCTAGATGAAACAAACACTCAAGGATATCTAGGTAGAATACTCATACCCCATTTCCATTATGTGTGACAATTTAAATGCAATTAATATCTCCAAAAATCTTGTAATTCTCTCAAAAACAAAACACATTACCATTAAGTATCATTTCTTGAGGGAAAAAGTAGTTGAAAAGGAGGTTAAGGTGGAGTATGTGAGCATAGGTGAATAGGTAGCATACATTTTTATAAAGCCACTACCTAAGAATACTTTTGAATATCTGAGACTGAGGTTGGGTGTTGTCCCTCTCTTTTTCAAAACTTCAATGTATATAGAGGCATGTGGTTCAGAGGAAGCTCATTTCCTTAATCATACATCCCTAAACTAGTTTGTGCTCTAAGGGAGATGGGGCATAGGGGTTCTAGTTCTCAAGGGGAGACTATATTTTTCAACAGAGACATCATAGGTGTAGCTATTGCATAAGGAATAGGGGGAGAGTGTATATCATTCATTTTTAGATCTAGTACAGATTGATGGTATGCCTAAAAGTTGGTTCTATAGTGTGATGAGTTGAAACACCCTCTACCATTGTTGTCAAAGGGCAAGAAGATAAACACGGTTGACATCAATGCCAAAGGGGGATATTGTTGGCATTGAATTGTCATTGATGTCAATATTGTGCAACTATGATCAAGCATTGAGTAGAAAAGAATATATTTAGCAAACTGGCCATTGTTTGAAAGTTGTATTAAGTATAAAGGCATTCATTTGATGTTGATGAGACAATCTCATGTCTTATCAATCAAGAAGAAGAATATTAGGTTCGTCGATGAGACAATCTTAGGTCTCATCAATTAGGAAATGGAAGGAGGCCATCGAGCATGTCAATTTGGTCTTAATATTTTATCCCACATTGGTCATATGAGGGTGGTTTTTGGTCTTTTTATAGACCAAAGCATAAAGGTTAAGTGAGCAATAGCTCACATGCATTTTTTGCTCACCTTAGAGCATGGATCAACCAAGCTATGTCGATGATACATTGCCTTCGGTATGAGAAGTTTCAGGTCTTATTGACATGCAATGTGTCACTGATGCGAAGAGTGTAGTGGAAGTTCATCAGTGAGGTTTAATCTATGTCTCACTAACATTGAATGTCACACTAATATGGAATGTTTGAAAGGTCATGGTGGAATTTCAGGGAGAGTTGGTCTCAGTCTCATTGATCAAGCAAAATGGGAAGGAATTCATTGGTGTGTCATTGAGATATCCTCTGTGCCTTGCTAATCAAATGAAAGGAAGAGTGTCGACTTGGATAGACAACATGGTAGATGAGGTGGTATGTAGAACCACCAAAATCAAAAGGTCAAAAGATCATTGTCAAGAGATTTTTGATTGAAAAGAGATATGAAATCATCTCTTCAATACGATGTTGTAACATTGATATGGTATGTGACAAGCTGTGTGGAACCCACAATGTTGACATCAAGGTGATATGCTCATGTCTCTTCAATAAAGTTTATGGATTTCCATCAACATGATATTGATATGTTGATTAGACATTTTATATGTCTTATCAATCGATCAAGGTAGTGTGAGCTCATGATAGTATAGTGTAAGGATGTGGTTAAAATAACTTGGTGAAGCTCTCACTAATTAGACAAGCTAGTGAGAGACCCTGGTAAAGTGATCATCTCCATCAAGAAAACATTAAGACATTGATCTTAAGATATAATACATATCCCATCGATTAGGTAAGGTGAATTGTGGCATTGGTATATGGAGGAGACTCTAGGTATGTCACATTGACCACATCAAGAAATTTTGAATGGCAAGGCATCGAGAAAACATGGACACAACAATAATACAATTTCTTTGTCTCATCAATAAAATAACCAATGGGGGATTTCCACAATAACATGATAGAGTGTGAGTGTTGACCAAGGTTGAAATGCTAACCAAAAAGGAGCCTACAGATGTGGAAAGTACAATCCTAATGTTATTTGTCAAAGATGATATTTTTGTCTAAGGAAGGAAATAAATGTTGACAAAGAACCATTGGGAAACAAATTAAATCTGTTTGAGAGGATTTGAAACAAAACATAGAATGAAATTAATATTGGTGGCTATCAGTCTTAAGGTAAGTGGAATATGATCAAATCCTTTTGCAGATTGATAAGTGAATTTAATTTAGGCAAAGGTGAGAGTTTTTATGAGCTAGAAAGAGAGAAACAAAAGGTAATTTTGGTAATACATTTTGAAGGGAGAAGAATTAAAAGAGTAGTGTGGAACAATGAGAGAAAAAGAGAAAATCAGAGAGGAGAAATGGAAGAAGGGAAGAACGTATAAAGAAGAAGAGGATACAGAGGTAGAATAGATTCAGAGAACTTTTTTTGTTGAAGACAAATAGGGAAGACAAAGAAAGAAGCATAGATAGAGAAGTAGAGTACAACATAGAGTTACAAAACATCATTTGTATCAAGGTACCTAAATTGTCATTGAAATATTTTTATTGGAATTCATCTGAGTGGGTGATAAAATTAAGGGTTGGTGCTCCTTTGGGATGGTGCCCATAAAATTATAATTATAATATTTTCATTGTGAGGTTGGATTAGAGCAATAGACTCTAGGAGCTATTCTTAGTGAGATTTTTCTCCACTATGGGTTTTCCTTGCTTATTTGGTGTTATATATGTGTATTCTTTCCTTGTGCTTGTGTTTTGATCTCTCTGCATTTCAATTATCAGTGTTTGATTGATTAGAATGTCAATTTTTAATTTCCATTGATTCACCCCCCTCTCAATGATCTATTTGTGTTCATAAATGAGTTGTAAAAGGGAGCTACACATGTTGATGTGTGTTTTGACACATTATAAGAAATATCGATTGGAGATAAGGTTGGCTTGACTTTATTGGGTGGTTTTAGCCCATAGTTTTGTAATATCATTTTATAGTTTCATGTATTGTATCTCCTATATATAGGTACATGAGATAGAGCTTGCGTGTAAGAGTCATATAGCTATTGAGTTACATTTGAATCTCTATTTGGTGGTACTCCTATGAAGAGCTGTCTCTACAAGTATATCATAATTTATTATTGATTTATGAATAATATATTGGGTGGCTTTTGTAGTATGGGGTTTTCTCTCAAAAGGGTTTCCCCCTTGTAAATCACTGTGTTTTTGTACGCATGATATTTCTATTTATGTTTATTTCTATTAAGTTTATGCAACTATTGTAACGATCTATAAATATTTTTTCATTACCCTCCTCTCAAGGTTAGTGTATGAAGTTATTTTGCTACTTAACTTCCTTACACCTCATCCACTCTATCTCATGATATACCTATATATTAATATCACAACCTCCCTTCCACTCCATCCAATAATCCTCCTCAAAATAACATTTCTAATAAATATGAAGAGTGTTGGTATTTTGGTATGGTTTTGTCATTGATGTCAACACCTACTTTGAAGATCCAGCAACATTCACCGGCATGCAAATAAACTGTGCAAAAGTTACTGGTATATGGTTCATCGGCAGGATATATTGTTCACTAGTATCTGGAATAATATGGAAGACACTTGGTAAAGTCGAAGACATTGTGTGGGCACTTTGTTTTGAAGAATTAATCATTGGTATATTCATATTTGCATATTTGTTTTTACCGGCAAATAGGTCCAGGTTATCTAGGGTTACACCGGCAGGTTTATCTTTTCCAGATTAGCATGGCATACTATGGAGATGATTTATTATTGTTGTAAATGCATTAAGCTGACATGTTAAATTGGCTATTGCATTGGATATTATATTGTTTGTAAAATGTTTTTATTGTAATATCTTGTAGAGACGACCTACTAAAATTGGTCTTAGGGTATGGTATAAATGTAAGATCTTATTTGTAAGATCAAGTGTGGAATGCGAAAAAGAATTGAGTGAAGGTATATGCGAGATCAAGCAGGGATATACATGAAGACATCATTTGAAGGTGAAGTTAGGTTTTTGTAGAAGCATATTAGCATTACACCAGTACTGAATCCAGCATATGAAGATGCTATTTTGTGCAGTACATTCTTATTGGATTTAACCATCCAACTATAGTCAGTGTGACTCCCATTTTGTGATTGAGTAGTGAGCTCTAGGCTGTTGGCCTTTCTGCATGTGCAGACCCCATTTATGTACACTTACTATCTGTAGTAGTATCATTTGATTGTGGGTAAGGTTTCCCACCATGGTTTTTCCCCTTACAGGGTTTCCATGTACAAATATTGGTGTCATGTGTTGTGGATGACTTTATGTTTATGTTTCATGCATTAATTCTTACCAGTATAGTAATTTACTATTAACATTGTCTACCGCCATACTTAATTGGTTTACCGGTATTAAGCATTAAGTTGGTTAATTAGTTTTTGGTTTGAATTTATTAGACAACTGATTCACCCCCCCTCTCAGTTGTCTCCGGGACCTAACAAAGAGATCCCTCCCACCCCATCAAATGATCCCATTCTATATCTTGATCCAAATCCACGTTATGATATTCATCCTTATTAAGATCAACATGTCAACTTATCCCATCCAATGATAACCTTCCACTACAAGAACAAGATATCCATGTTATCTTTTCTAATTATCCCATTTCTCATGAGTATATAGATATCCCCACTCCACTACATGATACCATTCCAGGTCAAAATCAAAGCATCCCTTAATTATCAATTCATGATCCTAATCCTTCTCAAGATTCCAATATTTTATGTAACCCCCCAATGATCCTATTTAATGTTAAGATCAAAGCATCCCTTCATATCTATCTCATGATCCTAATCCTCCATAAGCTCCGATCCCCCCTATCCAAGCTATCCATGACCACATACCTATCAAATGAGTTCCTCCAATTTCATCCAGTCCAATTTACTCTATGAACCTATCTTTTCTTCAATATCATATCCTCCTCAAAATAACTCACATATTGTTTGTAAAGAAATATGTATCCCATTCGTAAAAGGATTTTTCCAAACATGAATTATCAGTGCAAAATGTTAGGCCTTCATGTGAAAGGTATCTTAGAACCTATAATGGTGAAAAGTTAGGGTTTCCACCATTAGAGAGATGAAAACCACTAAATTGCCATTACATTCAAAGGAGTGTGAAATCCAATAGTTCCAATCCCAAATGAATAGTGATAAGTACTTAATACTGAATAGATTTAATGGGTGTGTGAATTTATTGACCCTCTTTTGTGAGTTGAAATGCTAAATTAAGGTAAGATGCTAAATAATGAAGGTGAAACTGAGAAAATAGTGAGCCATAGACATAGGATTTTTGCATGCACCTAGATCTGAGCAATATATGCAGATTCAAACTTGATCCCTGAAAAAGCTCCAAAAATATCAAGACCATGGTGGTGGGCACCTTGGTCCTCCTACTTTTTTGTACGTCAAAAAGGGTTGATTCATCTCTGCAAATAAAGCTTATTTTGAAGATTGCAACTCCATACCTATTTCCTGCACACAAAAAGAAGGGGAAATAGGTTGGGAATAGGGGTTTTCCTAAGTCAAACCCTGGTTTAGGAATTAACCTTGAATGATATATTGTAAATACTTGAAATAAATGATTGAAAGGTATACTTCAGATCTGCAATGACTGATAATGATGCTTTTCTTCTTGAATGCAATCACATATGTTGTATGAAATGGCATGAACATGACAAAAATCTAATCACACACACATGCTTGCATAGGAATGATGTAAAGTTTGCTCCACAATTGATAGATGAAGAATATGCAGCCTTGAAGACCTCATGAAATTCTTGATGATGGATACTTCAATGCTTACATGCTTGATTTCTTGATTATAGTGCTACCAATATCTCTCTTTTTATGAATGTATATCTAAATGAGAGGGGAAAGCCTCCTTATATACTTCCTTATAGTCAAACATTAATTTTCTATCACAAGATGACATGAAGCAAAGTTTCTTGCTCAAAATTTGGATAGGGCAAAGGGTTTAAATTAGAGCCCAATTAGGGATGAACATGGCATGGCGTCGTGGTCCTAGTGAGGAATAAGGCACCACACCCTGGTCCTACCCCATATTTGGACTAGGGTTAAGGGTCTCAGCATGGTATAATGTGAAAATATGGCCATTATTGCATGGTGCATACATAAATAGGTCCTGATCAAGCATGATGATGCAAACACTAAGGTGAGGTCCCCAAATGTAGTCAAAATTGCAAAGGGTACAATTTTAATACATTACAAAATGTATACATATTAAATTAAATCTAAATTACCATAGACTTTGGTATCAAGATCATGATCAAGATATTGGTGCCCCTTCCATCCATATAAATCCAAAATCCACTCATCAAAATCTAAACATCACCATCCTCCATCTTATTGGAAGTCTATATTTCTCACCCTTATATTCCAAAGCCTAGTTCTTTATTTCTTCCATCCATTTTGGGTCCCTATTTTTCAAATTCAATTCTTTCATCTCTTCCATCCATACTGGGTCCCTACATTCCTCTAGCCATCATTCCTATGTCAAAATAGTTTCCTCTTACCATACATCAAGATCAAAAAAGGAACATATCCTTGGAATCCTTCCAACATCCAATCTCCATTAAGTCATCCATAAGACTTCCATATCACTCCTCTCCATCCACCAATCTCATTTCTCTTTGAAGCAATTTGAAATGTAAATCTAAAATGTATAAATCCAATAATCGACATGTTGCCATGGATCAACATGTCCTCTCAAAAATACATTTAAAAGAAAAGAAAAATATGATCCAAAATGCAACAAAGGACCCTAAAGAAAAAATAATAAATTAAAAAGCCAAAAAGGGATAGGAATAAAAAATTAAAAAATTAAAAACCACGTGGATTCCCAAACTACTCATAGATGAAATACATATAAATTTATAATCTAAATTTAAATCCAAATATGCTAATCCAATAGCTTCTTTTACTCCTAGTTCCTCCAATCATCAACTTAAAATGACCTCATCCTCCAAATCCATTTTGGGTCCTTGTGTCCCAAAATTCTCACCCACCCCTCCATAAAAGTCAAAATCAAACTCTTTTTTAAAACTAAATCACCCTTCAAGGTGTGTGCCAATGTTGATATTGAAAAATTTCCATGCACTTATCCACAAGTCTTTTGTCATCACATCCATCATCCAACATTAATCCCAGATAATCCCACTTTAATCCAATCCTTTTCATAAATCCTTATTCCTCTCCATTTTCCCATCAATTCTATAAACTTAACCATAATTATACCAATGTCTATGAGCATACTTCCAATTTTCATGTGGTGTATTATAGAACATCTTTAAAGGATACTATATGTGGAACTATATTCTTTAGCCCTTCCATCTCTCCATCACCAATCCCATTGCACTATACAACTACATGGAAACTTCATACATACATCCACATCATACCATCTATTTTTCCACCATCTTGTTTATGCCCATCCCCTTTTTCCACCTTCTATCATGGCAAAGCTAAGAATCCTCACAAGAATTGCATATCTATCTATAATATATTATACACTTTATCTCGGTTAAATTATGTATATCCTCCATCCAATACCCTCATCCCTTTATCATTCATTCTATCCAAATAATTTGTATCCAATTCCATCCTCAATTCCCTTCTTTTATCTAGATAAGATTAGAGAAAAAATATCCATATCTTATCAATATCCTATTTATATAACCCATCCTACCCAAAATTGTTCTCCTATTTTACCTTTTATATTTGTAAGGCTACTGGAAAAATATACATGCATGTTTATCATATTGACATAATAACATCCTTCAGACATCCATTCCATGCATATAATTTTCATCCATCATCCCCTTTTCTTCTCTAATTTTTATAAAGACTAGGGGTAAAATATCTATGCATTCTTTGGAAATGGAAATAATTACATTCTTCACCAACCATATCCTTTATGCACCATCCTCTCATTTCAAGAATATTTTACTATCTTTGATTCATGATTGCACTACCTCTAGTTTGGGGCATCTTGTTCCTTTAGAACGTAATCCTTGGAGCACAATCCTCATACCCCCTCATCTCTCATACCTCATCCATCCACTCAATACCATATCTTAAATTTAAGTCATCCCTCCATATTTTCATCTTTGACCATGCATTGGATTTCCCTTATCATCAGTTCCTATCCATTCCTCTATTATAGCCATCATACTCTATCCTAATCCATTCGTCCTCCTAATATAGTTCATCCAATAAAAACAATCCTAATTTATGCAATCCAATTTTTCAATCTAGTCCATCATCCTTAATAAATCCATAGATTTTGATCTAAATCAATTGATGACTCATTGATCTACATTAACCAAATAATCATCATAGGGATGTATCATTGCCAATCAAAGTACTATTTTATCATTAACAACACAATCATTAGGGTAAAAATTATTCTTATCATTAACTTTTTTATCCTCATCTAAACATTGGGTTTTTAGCTTGATTTAGAGAAAAGTCTTGGTTTCATTTTAGTTTGTTGTGCATTTTTTATTTTTTTGGTGTTTGTTCTCATTGTTTACATCTATCATGGTATTTCATATTATAATTTTATAAGGTACATGTTTGCATTTTACCCTTTTTATCACATACTTGGCACATTGTCACCCTAGTTGCTTATACCTTGGTATATGATGATAAGAATAATATAAAATCTAGGTTGCTTATAACTTTGTCGCATGATGATCATCCATCATTCCTCTCAACCCATGTCTTTATTATCCCTTTCATCCATGTCTTCTTCCATTTCTTTTTTGTTGAATTTTGATAGATCTGATACCATGTTCAACTTAAGATTGATGATACAACTATTGGAGTCAAGAATCATCCGCAAGAAAATTATTTGTCACACTAAAGAGATCAAGAAAACATTGTATTATTGCACACACCATTGATTAGAGAGAATTATAATGAATGGATGAATTCTTAAAAAGGGATGAATGTAACCCTAGGTACAAAACGCTAATGCTAAAATTAAGAGAACTAAAGCAATACAAAGTAGGAGCTAAATTATGCTCAACTACAACTATAAAAGAAAACTCTAGAAAACAAAAAACACCTAAGATTAGCTTAAGTGAATAAGTAATAAAGGACCCAATTAATAAATAATTAGATAAATGCCCTAATTACTTCAACATTTTCTCTTAATATTAACTTAGGGATAAGCTGAAGAGATAATAATGAATGTATAATGGATGCATGAATGAGTACAAACAACAAAGGCCTTATTTGGTAGTCATGTACAAACTAATGCAACTCTCACAGATAGAGAAAATGAGAGAAACCTATTGCGAGAAAACTCTTCTCCAAAAGAGAGAAAACACAATAATTGTACTAGAGAAAGAAGGAAAGGATGTTGGAGATTGTTAGTACCATGAGATTGTATGATTATCATTGATGTACAACCTAGTTGTCTAGATTGATGTTGGTCTAGATATTCTCTTGGTTATTGCAAAATTATGTTTTGTGCTACAGTTAATGTTTTTGGTGCTGGTTGCATCATCTTGTTTTTGGGATGGTCTACAAATATTTTGGTTCCCTCTGGATATGTTATTAATTATGTCGTGGTTTAGTGTCCATCATATTATTTTGGTTGGGATATGTGTTGAGATGCTATTTTGGGTCTCACCATGGCATGTGGAGATTCACATTGAGTATTTTGCCTCGGGAGAGGTTATGTAACTAGCTGGTTATTATTTCTACATGTTACATTTGGTAATGACATTGGAGTATGTGTTAGAGTGTGTGAATTATTGGATCAATCATGGAAGGATGTATTGTAATATATTTTGGTTCCCTCTTTCACATGAAGTGGACCAAATTGATTATTTTAGGTCTAGATGGCTTAGTTTGTTCAATATTACTTATTCTATTTTGGTCATCCCTTAATTAGGATTTCAATGTTGTATCTCATATTTAAGATATGCAGTTGGATGAATTGTAGTGTGTATGAAAAGTGAATTATGTGAGAAGTGTATGTAAATGATTTGCAAGAAGATTTGAGTTTGTGGTTGTTTGAAAGTCAATGTAAGATAATATGTTGTGACAATGAAGATTATTAGAAATGTTTTCCATGGTGTGGTTTACTTGGTCCAATTATTCAAGGACAATTTCATGTTTTAGAGAATCCTTCTTAATTTACAATTAACTATTTCATTCATTGTTGACTAACAATGAGTCCTTCAATAGAAGTTTGTATCTTGTCCCGAAGAAGTGATATTTAGTTGATAAAGTCCTCTTTGTCTATTTCCTAAGGTTGTGCACCTTAGTTCTGAAAGTCCTTTAGATGTTGGTGGTCCTTGGTAGTAAGCTTAAAATGTTAAAAACATTGTTATTTATATTGTGAGTTAGATTCTCAATGTGGTTTCTGCCTATTTGGGTTTTCCACGTAGATTTGGTGTTCATGTGTTTATGGTTGATGGTTGATGATTAATGTGTTATTACTAAGTAAGTTAATGCTATTTATTAATAATCTATTTTGAGTTCCAGACTGATTCACCCCCCTCTCAATTTTGTCAGATGTTCAACAATTGGTGTTAGAGCAAGCTTCCTCTTTGAAAAGCTTAACTGCTTGAGGTAGACCTAGAGATGGCGCATGACCTTCATGTTAAAGAACCAATATTTGATGGAACCAACTTTACTTATTGGAAAGAAAGAATGGAGTCTTAGTTGGAAGCATTGCAGAATGAAATCTAGGATATTATTCAGACAAGTTATCAATACACTCAGAATGAACCATCAACTTCAGATGAAATTAAGACTCAAGAGATAAATACAAAAGATATAAAAATATTTATTAGCTATCTTAGTAATGAAGTATCTAGAAAGGTTAAGGGAATGAAAGCTAAAGGAATTTGGGACAAGTTGCGTTATTCATATGAAGGTGATCCAAAGACCAAGCAAGCAATAATTTTGAAACTAAGGCATAAATTTGAAAGTTTCAGAATGGATGATGATGAAAGCATTGAGAGATATATCCATAGAGTCAATGATATTATGGAGGTTGTTTGAGTTATTGGTGGAGTGCTAGAAGAAAGTGATGTCATAAAAAAAATCTTGTTTTCATTGACCAAACCCTACAAACTGAAGGAGTGTGTCATTGAATAATGCCATGACTTGAATAACTACTCAATCAACCAGCTTATCAGAATATTTTCTAGCTATGACATTGGAGAGATGGAAGATGTAAAATCATATTAGAGAGAAGTTTTATTTAATGTTTCAAGCATATCAGGAGATGCACCAGAAACAAGTGAGAACCTGGATGAGATCGAAGAAAACTTTATAAGAAGACCGAACAGAGGAATTGGAAAGTATAAGGGTAAGTTGCCCTTGAAACTCTTTAATTGTGGAAAAATTGGTCATTATGATTTAAAATGTATATATAAAGAAGACTACAGAAAATCTAATGATGATGAAAAGTAAAGTAGATACAAAAGACATGATTTTAAGAAAATAATAGATGATAGAGATAAAGGGAAAATCATTTTTTCTCCATGGAAGCACATTCATCTAAAGAAGAAGATGTTAAAGACTCAAATGAAGAATCTATATTCCTAGCTATAGAAGAGAAGAATCAGGATAGGTCTGGAAGACCAAAAGAGAAGACTACACTACATGCTAAAGTTGAACCAAGATCATGGATCATTAATTCCAAATACTCAAATCACATGAGTGGTGACAAAGACAATTTTATCAATTATTTGATTAAGTATGATGGTAGATCCCTAAATTTCATAGGAGAAAAAGCTACACCAATTTTTAGAATAAGAAGTATCTTGATTGATGATAAGCACAAAACTAGTTGTCTCTATTATGTAGAAGGTTTGCGACATAGTTTTTTGAGTTTTAGTCAAATGTGCAATAGAGGTTATGAAGTTGTGTTCACCGATACTAGATAGATGATCAAAAAATGAAATATTATAAAGTTGATAGTAGAAGGAATTAGGACAAGAGGAAATGTTTATTATATAAAAGGACAAAAGTGGAAACAAATGTTATCTGAGTTAGAGAAATGAATGCAGGTTATAAAATAAGAGGTTCGGATATATTAACTTTGATAGCATGATGCATATCAGTAACTTTATGGAAATAAGAGATTTACCAAAGATTATCAATCCTATTGACACTATGTGCAGGGAATGTCAATCTGAGAAACACACAAGGAGAAGTTTGAAAAATAAGTATTATTCTACAACATATCCCTTGGAGCCAATTCATACAGATCTACGTGGCCCTATAAGGAAAAACATAGTTAATGGTAAAATGCATTTTATAATACTCATTGATGATTATTTTAGAATGACATGGGTTACATTTTTTAGAGAAATATAAAGCTTTTGAAAGACTTAAAGTTTTCAAGTCAATGGTAAAAAAGTAAGATGATGCTAGAATTAAGTGTTTGAAATCTAATAGAGGTGGAGAATTTACTTCAAATGAATTTGATATTTGTATACACATAAAAACTGGCTATGAGCAATTAAATAAATATTTTATATTTATTTAATAATTATTCTTCTATTAAATAGTTAATTTGAAAAGATTAATTATTTAATTAATTTTCGTGTCTTTCTATTAACTAATATTTTATTAATTAATTCATTTATCATATTCTTCTAATTAATTAAATATCTAATATTTAATTATCCTCTCCAATCAATTAAATATCCAATATTTAATAGTTATTCTCCTATCCTATAGTCTCAAATATTAAATGATTTCTTAAATTATTTAATCTTTGTTTTCCAACTCACCCTCCATCTCCACTTCATCTTCCCTTTGCCAACTCATCAAACATGTGGCTAAGGAAATTAATGAAAATTCAATGAAAATTGTGTACGTACACATATTTCATAACCATTTCCTATATTCTCTCCAACATCCCTACATCTTAGGAAGGACTTGAGTCCACTTGTCCTATCAAGCCTAAATTTCCTCCAATCATCCCTAGATTCTCTCAGTCAGCAACCCAGTCAAGGTGAGATGAGTGACACTTGTCTTCTCCTTCCCTCTTTCTCTCAACCTTCACCTTTGCTCACAACCATCCAAATTTGTAGATTTGATCATGACCGTTGATCTAAGCCATATCATCTCATCCTCTCAAGGTCTATAAAATCAAGAGCTTCAATTGAGAGAGAGTTAGACTTCAAGAGACTTCAAGTGCATTTTGCAAGCTAATCATATGCATCCATGAGTTTTAGTTTTGAAGCAAATAGCAATTAGCAATTATCATATAGCATTTTAGCATAAAAATGTAGCTTTTCATATCATACTATCAGTTAACTACAATTTATCAGTCCATTCTTCATATGCCATCTTGGATGCCAACAGTGCATTGTCTGAGAGCACACCATCTACAACCAGGAACAGTGGAGTTAGGACACAATGAGACATAAGCCATGAAGGTAAAATAATGTTTTATTTTAATATGTATTTCATGCAGTTTCATTGGTTGAATTTGGATTTCCTATAGCATTTCCATTTGTATTTTGTGAAACTAACTTATTACAGGTAATATTCTAAGGATGAAATTCAAGCTCACACATTTTGGCACCCACTGTGGGGCTCATGGACCTCGCATATACCTTTAAAAATATCGCAAAAGTAAAATTAACGCATTTGTAATGTAGATTCACGCATGTGTGAATTATCACAACACTTTTGTTTGATAGGTTAGTGTATTTGTCATATAGGTTAGTGCTTTTGTCTGAAAATCTATGCATTTGCATCATAGGTTAGTGCATTTGCATCACAGGTTAGTGCATATGTCATGTAGGTTAGTGCTTTTGTCTGAAAATCTGCACATTTGCATCATAGGTTAGCGCATTTGCATCATAGGTTAGCGCATTTGCATCATAGGTTAGCACTTTTGTGATGCAAGTTAGCACTTTTGTGACGTAGGTTAGCGCATTTGACAGATAGTTTAGCATATTTGAAATAGAATGCAAAATTTTTAATCAAATCTTGAAATTAGGCTTGTGCAAGGGTAATATATATGGAATATAACATTTAAGTATAAGTGACATTTTCTCTTCTCTTTTCTCTTTCTTATACTTTAAGTTATTTTTCATATATATTGTCAGGATGTTTGAGAGGGGTTTCAAACCTCTATGAGTTATAATGCAAAATCTAGTTTTTGGAAGATCTTCCAAATTTCAAACTTAGTCAAATTTCAGGGCATTTCAAGATCAGGAGTGAAAAAAATTGTAACCACGATTTTAAATTAGGCTTGTGGAAGCCCACCTAAGGTTTTTGATTTTCACTAACTTCTTTTTTTATTGCAGGTTTCTAACAGTTTCTTGTAGATTTGGAGGAGTTAAGTTAGGATTTAGTGATTTCTTTTCTAGCCTTTTCAAAGTTGGTTAAAAAGAACTCATATTTCCTTTTGGGTAAAAAGAACTTCATTTTTCAATTTGGTGGTCTAAAAAGTACCTCACTTATTTTTGGGCTCTAAAAATAATCACATTTGCAAGGTAAAAAGAACAACAAATCAAACATTTACTTTCTTGCAAAGTTGGGATTCACACCTCAAATTTTGGGCTCTAAAAAGAACAACAATCTTTCATTTTCTTGCAAAGGTAAAAAACACAATCAATCTTATTTTTTTTGCAAGTTAAAAGGAACAATCAACTTGTCCATTCTTACAAAGCAAGTTACTTTTTGCAACGACTTTCATTTTGTTGACCAAGATTTCCAATTCCTAGTTGAGAAAATCATTTGCTATGTGGGGCTAAAATAAACACCATGCTTGTTGGAGCAACATCTCCAAATAGGACTTAGCCAACAATTGCTTTGGAAAGTTAAAAAAAACACTTATATTCTGTGTCTTGAAAGTGGTAGCTATATGCTCTCCCCTTAATTGGATGACCAAAAAGCCAAACCCACTCTTTTATGCTTTCTTTACTTTCAAGCAATTAAATCCTTTAGAGGGCCTGCCTTCTCAAGCTGCCTTGAGGGGGCCAGTGAGAGGGGAATGACCTAAAGTGGAAATGGGCTAATACCGAGTCCTTCCAATCCACTATAAATAAATCATGTTTGTGACAAAAGTCCCAAACAACATGTGCTGATAAGTTCATACTGACACTATGTTTCTCCATAAACCCTATGGAGCGTAACCTCTATAGGCTGGGAACCTTCTGTATTTATAGAGCTGAAAGTGCTGCATGTATGGCCACATGACCAGAATCCTTTACTAAAAACCATTTGTACTAGTTGCCAAAATCCTTCTAGTTGTTGGCACAGGAGGTCGAACCTCTGAAGTGGCTCACATACATACGGTTCCTAGTAGAGATATAAAGTTTGCCATGGGGAGTTTTCATGGAAACTGGTGCTTGGCTGCCCCGAAGAAGTGAGTGCCGAGGGTGGAGCTAGTGGGGTCAAGCATCTAAATATCCACTTTGAATAGCGTAGCCTCGGGGGAAATCCCACGTGAGAGTCAATAATTATTGTCTTAGCCTGCCATAGGGATTGTACTTGCTTGTGCATTTTATTTTATTAAACATTGCCTCTTCTATGTTTGTAACATGTTCCAAATGGTCAAAAATTGAAGAAAATTATCATCTACAAGAAGAGCAAAAATCCAACAAATTGCTGAAAAAAAAATTGATCAAAAGGGTAATACAAAGGGTTTCCAACATTTGAAACACCATATCAAACCAAGTGATCAAGAGTTTATCATCCAACTATCTCAATGACAACAATACCTAGCTAGGTATTCAATTTAGTCAAATCAAATTTCCATATAAAGAGACTTTATCCATATCATTTGACATGCTTTGTCATAGGGGCCTATCAAACAACCCTCTATTTGACTTAGTGAGCTTGAGTATCCGAAATGAAGTATCCATCAAGTCAACAACATAAACCTATCTAAACTGAAACTTTGATCACTCATGTGATCATCCCTTGTCACTTGAAAAAGAAGAATCTTATTCAAAGGAAATGAGTCCTAGCCTAAATCAAGATCAAGATATCATGGTTCTCCAATCTAATCCCATTTTTGATCAAGATCCTACCTATCAAGAATCTTATGATGATGCAGCATTGGACGCGATATGCTTGGGGTGTTTGCATGTTGGCACATTTATATCATGATCTTCACTAGGTTGTGTATGATGAGAGTGCTAGTTTATCTATAGGATGCACTTTATTATAGATCTAGTGTTGGGAGCACATTGCTATTACACGGCCTATCCATCATAGAGTTCATAGAGAGAGGCAGCCATATGTTTATTTTTATGCAGGAATCCTTACTCAACATAAGCTGGGTAAGATGGAGTATTGGCGTATGTTGATTGTAAGCCATGGATGGATGATGCACAGACATTACCGCTTATTATGCAGAGTAGATATCTTATTGGTCGGACACCTTTCATTATTGAGTGATAGTTGATTGGTCATATTTTGAGACAGTTTGGTATCATTCAGCCTATGCATACTGGTGTGATGATATATGCATGGTGATACAGAGATAGGCGAGATTGGGGACCATCTTTGTCATTTGAGATTGCTCGTGCAGAGTTTATTACTACTTCGAGAGTGGCATATGATATGAGATTACACATTCTGGATCCTGGGGTTACTGCAGATTATGCTCAGTATATATTAGCTCATCCATTTCCTCGGATTACGGATCCAGTAGATCCTCCTCCTAGCTCAGGAGATGATTCAGATGATTCAGATGATCTTGTTATCAGGAGACAGAGACGTAAACAAGAGCTTAGGGATGCTCATGAGGCTAGGAGAGGTGGAGATGATGGTGGGGATGGAGGTGGTGGACCTGGACGGAGAGGATGTCGATTGAGAGTTCGTGGAGGACCATTTGGACCGGCTGGTAGGATTGAGAGACCTTGTCCTATGGGTGGGAGAGATGTTGGATAGATTGGGAGGGATACTGGCAGGGTAGGGATGAGATCACCTAGAGGATTGCCATTGACAGGAGGTAGGGTGACTGGATTGGATGGGGGTTGCGGGAGAGGCCTTGATTTTGGATAGATTCAACTAGATCTTAGAGTTATTGCAGCTCATGGTGGTGATGATGAGGATCTTGAGGATCATGTTCCCCTGATTAGACGATGGGTTTAGAGAGTTACTCAGACTAAGATTCCAGCAGTTGGATAGGTTGGTGTTGAGGGGATTGGGGTTCATGCACCACAACAGGATCTACCAGAGTAGGTTGCACCAGTGTAGGATATGCCAGATGTAGTTATACCATAACATGATGTGCCAGGGCATGATACTATTAAAGTCTGAGAGCACAGATTGATCAGCTTCGAGCATAGATACAAACTCTTATGACTAAGAGAGACACAATTGTTAGGAGATAGCAGGATACTCAGGGTCTTATTGATCATATTTAGCAGGTTGGCTCAGGTACTCTCTCAGTGGACACTATTAGAGAATTATTTTGGGCCAGGAAGGAGACTTCCTACTGGCGACAACAATATGAAGAGGCAGTTGTAGAGAGCTAGAGAGCAGGTAGTTATCAGACCACCGTGTTGATGGACACTAGCAGTGGTGGGGTCATGGGACCTCCTCAGAGGAGTGGTAAGCATGGGAGATAGGCATCTGGAGGATCTTCTCGCCCACAGCCACAGAGATGGATAGAGTCAGCTGGTAGTGGTACAAGATAGCCGTGACTTGATTTGGAGCATTTGTATTGTTTATTTGATATCATTGTATACTTGGACTTTTATTGTTTTATGATGATCTATATGTAGACATGGATTCTATATGATGATGCTTTTTATTATGCATGTTACTCTATTTGATGATGTTCTATATGCTTATATGCTTTGATTTTATGGATGCAATGAGTAAATGAATAATTATATGATGATAGTGACTTACATGATGCAAATGATAAATGCTTTTGATTTTTGATTTTAATGATCCTAGATGCAAATGAAAATTTCACTTTAAATGATGTAAATGCAAATGATCTATATGAAAATGCAAATGAATGATTGCTTAATGCTTACGATGATGTACATACAAATGATCTATATGAAATGTTTTTTTTTTTGTTTTTAAAATTTTTTTTTATGCATACAACTAAATGATAAATGGAATAATGATGATATACTATATGATGTATAAAAAAGCACTTTTTTGAATGCAAACTAATGCAATGATTTATACAAATTTGCACATGAATGATTGATTTGTTTTTGATTTATATGTTATGCGTATAATGATTATGAATCTAAGTGAAAAAGATGCAACTAAATGATCTTTATGAAATGATAATGTAGATAATAATGATGATACTTTACATGGTTAATGAAATGCACTTAATTGAATGCAATTAATGCAATGATAAAATGCAGCTAAAATGAAATGGATAATAATTAAAAATAAATGCACCTACAATGATTAAATGCAAATTGTTTTTGTTTGTCCAAGTATACTCAATCTTTATTTATGACCGTTGATCTACTAATGAAATGATATACTTATAATGCTGCTGACAAATGAATGCTTATAATGCAAACTGAATAATGAGCTAATGAAATGATCTAACTAAAATTTATAATGCCATTCTTCATATGCTATTGGGTAACAATTCTTGATTTCATCATTGAGCTTAAAAATGTTGTAAGAAAATACAAGCAACTTGACATAATGATTCAAGATGACCTGATTATTTCTTACGTGGAATTTGATATAGCAAGTTAATACAAGCAACTTGATATAATGGATCAAGTTGACCTGAGTATTGCTTGCAGAACATACAAGGATTATCTCTTTTCATGCATGACTTGGAATGTCCTCCTTGATCTTTTGCCGATCATATCCTGAGACAAGTTCATACCGTAGTAAGAAATAAACCATAGACAACAATCAAAGAAAATAATCATGCCCCATCATAGCTCCTCTAGTCACAGACATCCTTGAGTTGCATAGAGTACATGATTAGCAATAAAATCAAGATATAAACAATGAATCTTGTATGTCATTCACATGTTCTAATGCTCATTAACTGATATAATCATCTTAATGAATGGTTTTTGATAATCCTTTATAGCTTGTTGATTGATTCTTCGGTTTCTGAGTTTCATGATTCAGTTGTTTGATGAAATGCCTTGATTTTCGTTGCTTTGTTTGCTCGTTATCTATTTCAAAACCCTAGGTGTTTTTGTTTTTTCTAAGTTTTTTGAATGTTTTGGATTTTTTAAAGATCCAAAAGATCACCTTAGCAAAAAGGAATCAGGATTTTGCCCCCAGTAGAAACAAAAATTATTATGGATATATGAAATGATCAAGATCCAAACCATGACAGAATAGAAATGCAGATTGATAGATGCTGATAAAATCTAAGATAGTGACTATGACAAGTATGTCAAAGATTGATAACTGTTGGTAAGCTACATTTTTCTTGCTAAATGGTTCATAGAAATGGATAAGCTAGGATATATGGAAGCGATAGATGCGATAGGATGGAACAGATATGTGCATAAAGTAGTCTCATAGATGGAGGAACTCACTTTTTAGATAGTGTCTGTTTACCAGGTTTTCACCATCTAAATTTATTGCATTTTTGTTGGATTTTATATGCTTTTTATTGATTTGTTTTTTTTAGGACTTTATATGCTTTTTATTGATTTTTTCAGGACTTTATATCTCAAGCATAGAATTTCTTGAGATGGATAGAATTGATAGGTTCATCAAACCAATCACCTTCTGGGGTAGATAATTTGTATGCTCCTGATCCATATGTTGCTACAATGACAAAAGGTCCTAGCCAATTTGGTTCAAATTCGCCCTTCTTTTCCCGATCTCGCTGATTTCTTGGATTTTCCCTTAGAACTATGTCTCCAATCTGGAAAATGTGCGGCTTGACTTTGTGGTTATAGCTTCTTGCCATTATTTGTTGATATACTTTTAAATGATCTGTTGCATTTTGGTGATGTTCCTGAATCAGTTCTAGTTCCTGGAGTTGAGAGACTCTTTGTTCTTCTTCTAGTATAAGACCATGCAAGGATACTCGTAGAGAAGGTATATCTACTTCTATAGGTAATATAGCTTCTGATCCATAGACCAAACAATATGGACTTGCCCCTGTTGGAGTGTGGACGCTAGTTCGATATGCCCAAAGAGCAGGATTTAGCTGAATGTGCCAGTCTTTTCCAACTTCATTGACTATTTTCTTCAAGATTTTTAAAATAGTTTTGTTTGATGCCTCAGCTTGACCATTACCTTATGGATAATATGGAGTAGAGAACCTATTTTGGATATGAAACTTTTCACATAGCTCTTTTACATCTTGATTTTTGAATGGTCTTCCATTACCAGTGATAATGGTGATAGAAACTCCATAGCGACAGTTTATATAATTGAGAATAAATGATGATATTTGTTTTCCTGTTACTGTTGTTAAAGGCACTGCTTCAATCCACTTAGTAAAATATTCAGTAGCAACCAAAATAAACTTATGTCCATTAGAAGATGAGGGATTGATCTTTCCTACCAAATCCAGGCCCCACTGTGAAAATGGCCATGATCCTGTCATAGGATATAACTCTTGTGCTAGTGCATGAATTAGATTTCCATGAGTTTGACATTGTTTACACTTTCTAGCATAGGTGAATGAATCTCTTTCCATAGTAGGCCAAAAGTAACCCATACGAATAAGTTTTTTAGCCAATGTTAAACCACTTGAGTGTGTACCACAAATACTCGCATGAATGTTATTAAGAACTCTCTCATATTCATCTTTTTCAAGACATCTCAGCAATGTACCATCTAGACCATGCCTATATAGGATATCAGCAATAATGGTATAGTGAGAGGACTGACGAATAAAGTTTCTTCATTGATTACGAGATAATTCCAAAGGAAGGATATGATCTTTCAAATATTGGTAGGTTTGACCGTATAAGGATTGACTGGTTCCTGATATATGGCAAATTCAATAGGTATGCTGGGATTGAATGGTAGGGGTTAAGCTATCTTCCACAAGAAATTTGTAATGTTGTTTATTCTCTTTATTTTGCAAGAGAGATGCTATTGTAGCCATTGCATCTGCTACTTTATTCTCATTTCTAGGAATCTTGGTGAATGTGATTTCTTTAAAATGTCTTTTAAATTCCTCCACTAGCCGTTTGTATGGCATAAGTTTATCATCCTTTGTTTGATATTCATCATTTATTTGATAAATGACAAGTTGTGAATCACCATAGACATGTAGTTCTTTAACATTCCATTCAATGGCTATTTTGAGCCCTATAACCAATGCTTCATACTCTGCAGTATTATTGGTGCATGGAAATTGCAGTCTATACGATTTTGGAATTGTATGTCCTTGAGGTGTGATAAAACAGATTCCTGCACCTGATCCATATTGAGTATAAGAACCATCAAAGTACAATTCCCAAATTTTTTTACTTACTGTCAAGATATCTACATCAGGAAATTCGATGTGCAAAGGCATGTTATTTTGTAAAGGTGCATCAGCCAATTGATCAGCAATGACTTGTCCCTTGATGGCTTTTCGGTCAACATATTCTATGTCAAATTCACACAATATCATAACCCATTTAGCTAGTCTCCTCGTTAATGTTGACTTTCTCAACAAATATTTGAGAGGATCTATCTTTGCTATTAGTTTTACAGAATGAATCAACATATAATGATGTAGCTTCTGAGTTGCAAATACAACTGCTAGACATATCTTGAATGTCTTATGATTTTTGCATTAAAAAAAGTGCATTTTTATACATCATATAGTATATCATCATTATTCCATTTATCATTTAGTTGCATGCATAAAAAAAAATAAAAAATATGAAATATCAAAAGTTTGGCTATGGGAAAATGTGAATAACTCCACTGGGGCTATGGACATCTGGCTGGCAATGGAGCAATATTTGTGATATTATAGCGATAACCTCATTGGAGCTATGGATTCTTGCTGGCAGTGAGGATCTATCCAGGATGCTTTTGAAGTTAAGGTAACTCATGTAGCTAGCCATGTTGGATTCTGAAGATTACAATGATCATATGAGCCAGAATGAACCCAATTGTACACACATGGGTAATCAAAGACTAAGTACCTTGATCCAATTTGGGATTCTTCTTCCCTTTTGATTCTACTTCCTAGTTTCTAGATATGTTTGGTTGAATTTATCATAGGTTCTAAGTGTGGGTTGGGTCTCTATCTTTGAAAAGTTCAAGAACATTTATTCAGGTGGTGCTAAATACTGTGACAATCTTACATATCACCTCTTTACAAATGGAGACTTCTATATTTGGGGTCAAAGTTTCATCCACTCTATTCTTCATACCACATTTCCCATTATCCTTCCTCTAGTATACATTGCTCTATCTAAGTTCATCCAATGCTATCTATGATCTTGCTTCATGCTAATCTATACCATCTATCCTAAATATTCATTTCTTCCATCATCTATCACTATCTATGATCTTGTTTCTCCTATCCATATCCCCTTTTCCATCCTTGATCTTGATCAAAACTAAGGACAAAAACATGATTTTAAAAAAAAATCTCTTGACGTGTCTACTCATAAGCTACCTCCATCTTTCACCCATTCATCTTCAGCTCAACAATTCATCCATTCCTTGTCTTTCTATACATTGGGGAAACCAAATACATCTTTCTTCTAATCCAAAAAGCTCAAAAAATAAAAAAATGTCCAAAAACTAAAAAAAAGAAAAAAATTGAAAATCAAAGCATGAGCGCATGGCCCATCCATCAAATCAACAATAGGAAAATTATCAAAATCTATCAAATCAAACTGAATCAATCATCAATTATCAAATCTATCAAATCAAATTGAAACAACTTAAGCTATCAAATCATTTTTTAAAACCTATCAATCATGGTTTTCTATCAATCACCAAGTTCAATCAAAACTCTGCTAAGCTCTTGCATTAGAAACTAAATCAGTTTCTTAGAGCCAATCAAATCTATCAAATCAAACTGAATCAATCATCAATTATCAAATCTATCAAATCAAATTGAAGCAACTTAAGCTATCAAATCATTTTTTTAAAAAAACCTATCAATCATGGTTTTCTATCAATCACTAAGTTCAATCAAAACTCTGCTAAGCTCTTGCATTAGAAACTAAATCGGTTTCTTAGAGCCAATCAAATCAATCTATCCAGCAACATCAGTCAATCGATCAATCAAATCAATCTATCCAACAACATCAATCAATCGATCAATCAAATCAATCAATCAAGTCCTTATTTCATCATACATGTGCATTAAACACATTAAATCTAATCATCAAAGTGATTTTTAGCTTTTGCGCTTATCAAATACTGCAATCAAATTGATCACATGTCTTGTTAATGAATTCATCACTTGAAATCTATCAACATCAATGTGTCTTATACAGGGATAGGTACACTCGAAACCAGACAGATTGGTCTTACACATGGTACTCACTCTTTGAAACCAGACATTCTTATCAATCATCGAACAAATAAAAAAAATGACATAGATTAGTATGATTGCTGGATTTTGTTCTGGGTAGTCTTATCTTTATCAATTGATGGCAAGACATGTTTCATCTCTCAAAAATTAGGAAAGACACAAAAAATCAGAAAATAAATCAAAATGTGCAATAAAAACAAGTGGTTAAAACCTAGTAAACAGGCGCTATCTAAGAAGTAGGTTCCTCCATCTATGAGATCTCTTTGCGCACCTATCCACATCATCATATCCAATCTATCACTTCCATAGTATCCTAGCTTATCCATTCCATCTTTTGCATGCATTACTCTGAACCATTTCACAGGAAATAAGCAGCTTACCAATAGTTATCAATTTTTGACATACTTGTCATAGTCACTGTCTTAGATTTTATCAAAATCAATCAATCTGCATTTGTATTCCTCCATAGTTTGGATCTTGATCAATTCATACATCCATAATAAATTTTTGTTTCCACTGGGGGCAAAATCCAAATTCCTTTTGCTAAGGTGATCTTTTGAATCTTTGAAAATCCAAAACATTCAAAAAATTTAGAAAAACCAAAAACACCTAGGGGTTTGAAATAGATAACGAGAAACAAAGCAACAAACATCAAGGCATTTCATCAACAATTGAATCATGCAACTCAGAAACTAAAGAATCAACTAACATGTAACAAAGGATTATCAAAGATCATTTGTCAAGATGATCATATCAGTTAATGACCAAAAGAACATGTGAATGACATACAAGATTCAGTGTTTATATCTTGATTTTATTGCTAATCATGTACTCTATGCAACTCAAGGATGTCCATGACTAGAGAAGCTATGATGGGGCATGATTATTTTGTTTGATTGTTGTATGTGGTTTATCTCTTACTACGGTATGAACTTGTCTCAGGATATGATCGTCAAAAGATCAAGGAGGATGTTCCAAGTCATGCATGAAAGGAAATACTCCTTGTCTATTCTGCAAGCAATACTCAGGTCAACTTGATCCATTATATCAAGTTTCTTGTATTAACTTTCTATATCAAAATCCATGTAAGGAATACTCAGGTCATCTTGAATCATTATGTCAAGTTGCTTGTATTTTCTTATAACATTTAAAGCTCAATGATGAAATCAAGCACTTTTACAAGATCACATATGAAGAATGGCAATACAATTTTTAGTTAGATCATTATTCATCTGCATTATACGCATTCATTTGTCAGTTGCATTATAAGCATATAATTTCATTAACAGATCAATGGTCATAAATAAAGGTTGAGTATACTTGGACAAACAAAAACAATTTGCATTTAATCATTATAGGTGCATTCATTTCTTAGAATCATTTTAATCATCATTCATTTCATTTAGTTGCATTTTATCATTGCATTAATTTGCATTCAATTAAGTGCATTTCATTCATCATGTAGTGTATCATCATTATTATTTGCATTATCATTCCATTAATGATCATTTAGTTGCATCGCACTTAGATTCATAAAAATTACATATCAAAATCAAAAACATTTCATATAGATCATTTGCATCATCATAAATCAAAAGCAAATCAATCATTCACTTGCATTCCATATAGATCATTGCATTTGCATCATTTAAGATAGAATTCATTTTCATTTTGCATCCAAGGTCATCAAAATAAAAAATCAACAAAAACATTTATCATTGCATCCATATAATCAAAGCATCATTATCATCAAATAGAGTAACATAATAATAATCATCATCATCATATAGAGTTCATGTCTGCATATAGAATCATCATAAAACAAAAAAATTCCAAGTATACAATGATATCAGATCAAACATACAAGTGCCTCATCAATACAAATCAAGTCAAGAATCATGACTATCTCTCAAGCATGTGGGTTTAACACTAGGATCACCTACGGAACCTGCACCAACATCATCATCCAATGGAATCATTCTTCAATTTAATATCTTCATCATTCATTCAACTATCATCTATCAATTCTTATACAGGATGTATCTTTCCTGAAACCAGATGTTTTGATCATTTATCATGTCTTATACATGATGTATCTTTCCTGAAACCAAACATTTTGATCATGTATCATGTCTTATATAGGATGTATCTTTCCTGAAACCAGACATTTTGATCATCTTTTGTCTTATACGGGATGTATCCTTCCTGAAACCAGACTTGATCTCAATCCAATCAATCTTATCAATCTAATTTACCTGATCAATCTTCAATCTATTCACTCATCTATCTTTCATATAACATTCTTCTTCTATCGAGAGATCATCTATGTCTTTAATGCACAAATGATCTCTCGAGGGGGCATCATCATCTAATCAATATCCAAAAATCAATATCTGGGGCACACAATCAGAATTTTTATCTCTATCAAGTGCATTATCAAGACTTGACTTAATCTTTGAAACAATGTTGTCTTGACATTATTTCAAAGAGGGGCAAAATGTATACACATACAAATTGGCTATGAGCAATTAAATAAATATTTAATATTTATTTAATAATTATTCTTCTATTAAATAGTTAATTTGAAAACATTAATTATTTAATTAATTTTCGTGTCTTTCTATTAATTAATATTTTATTAATTAATTCATTTATCATATTCTTCTAATTAATCAAATATCTAATATTTAATTATTCTTTTAACCAAGCTAATTAAATATCTAATATTTAATTATCCTCTCCAATCAATTAAATATCCAATATTTAATAGTTATTCTCCTATCCTATAGTCTCAAATATTAAATGATTTCTTAAATTATTTAATCTTTGTTTTCCAACTCACCCTCCATCTCCACTTCATCTTCCCTTTTCCAACTCATCAAACATGTGGCTAAGGAAATTAATATTTCTTAAATATTAATTCATGATTTATCTTCAACTTCCAAATTCAATGAAAATTGTGTACGTACACATATTTCATAACCATTTCCTATATTCTCTCCAACTCCCCTACATCTTAGGAAGGACTTGAGTCCACTTGTCCTATCATTCCTAAATTTCCTCCAACCATCCCTAGATTCTCTTAGTCAGCAACCCAGTCAAGGTGAGATGAGTGACACTTGTCTTCTCCTTCCCCCTTTCTCTCAACCTTCACCTTTGCTCACAACCATCCAAATCTACAGATTTGATCATGATCATTGATCTAAGCCACATCATCTCATCCTCTCAAGGTCTATAAAATCAAGAACTTTAGTTGAGAGAGAGTTAGACTTCAGGAGACTTCAAGAGACTTCAAGTGCATTTTGCAAGCTAATCATATGCATGTGTGAGTTTTAGTTTTGAAGCAAATAGCAAATAGCAATTATCATATAGCATTTTAGCATAATCATTTTAGCATAATCATGTAGCTTTGCATATCATACTATCAGTTAACTACATGTTATTAGTCCATTCTTCATATGCCATCTTGGAAGCCAACAGTGCATTGTTTGAGAGCACACCATCTGCAACTAGGAACAATGGAGTTAGGACACAATGAGACATAAGCCATGAAGGTAAAATAATGTTTTATTTTAATATGTATTTCATGCAGTTTCATTGGTTGAATTTGGATTTCCTGTAGCATTTCCATTTGTATTTTGTGAAACTAACTTATTACAGGTAATATTCTAAGGATGAAATTCAAGCTCAAACAATAATGTTTGTGAGAAATATGGTATTAAGAGACATATTTCTGATCTAAAAACTCCTTAGCATAATCATGTGGTAGAAAGGAAGAATAGACCTATTTTTGAGATGGCTAAAGCTATGATGAAAGATGCTAACTTGGCTAATGTGTTCTAGAAAGAATCTACGAATACTGTTGTTTACATTCTTAATAGGGGCTAGGTTAAATCATACTAAGACACCTTATGAGTTGTGGTATGGATGGCCACCTACTATGAAATATTTTAATATTTGGGAATGAGTGCTACATCAAAGGAGATGAAAATGACCTGAGGAAGTTTCATACTAGAGTAGATGAAGGAATATTTTTTAGATATGCTACAAATGGAAAAACCCATGGATATTACAATAAGAGATTAAACAAGATATTTGAGAGTAAAAATGTGAAAGTATGTGAGGTATGGGATCAGACTGCCCTTGAACCTATTCAAGAGACCAAATTTGAGATTATTCATGTTGCAATAGAAGGAAAGACAGATCTGGAAGGAAACAATGAAGAAAAATTAGATGAAATAGAAGAAGATAAAGAAGAATCAGAGCAAGCAATCAAGACTACAAAATATGTCCAGAGAAATCATTCAAAAGGTTAGATAATCATAGGTAAGAACAAAGGAGTTCAAACAAGAATAAGTATTACCGAGGTTAATGAGAAAACTAATTTTCCTTTTCTTTCACTCATTGAACCTAAATCTTATGAAGGAACAAGCAAAGAAGAAAGTTGGGTAAAAGCAATGGAAGAAGACTTGAATGAGATATAGAAGAATTAGACTTGGGAGCTAGTACCTAGACCAGTGGATAAAAATGGGATAGGAACTAACTGGTTATTCTAGAAAAAACTAAACAAACAAGGACAAGTAACAAGGAACAAGCCAATATTGGTATGTAAAGGCTATTCTTAGGTAGAAGGTATTAATTTTTTTTTTAAAATTACTTTAGTTGCTAGGATGGAAGCTATTAGAATGTTTCTTATTTTTCCGCCTATAAGAACTTTAGCGTATAATAGATGGATGTTAAGTCAACATTATTGAATGGCGAACTAGAAGAAGAAGTGTACATTGAACAACAAAATGGATTTATATTGTCAGAAGATCTAAACATGGTATGCAGATTAAAGAAGGCATTGTATGACTCAAACAAGCACCTAGAGCATGGTATAGGAGATTGGATAGATATTTGTTATAGAAAAACTTTAGGAAAGGAACTACAAACAGTATTATTTATTTTAAGATTGAATGTTAATGAGAATTTCATATTAAATGATGGGTTTGGCAGTGCTTCCTAGGGATTTTGTAGGATTCACCACTAGAGGGCCTTGGAGATAGGGGACATTGTCTATTTCTTTCCCATATCTATGGTGTGATGGTAGAGTTGGGCGTTGTGGGAATGGGGTGGAAAGGGTGACACTACTTGGTGGTTTTTCTAGGGAGGAAAACAATGTTTGCAGCCAAATAAATGTGACCCTCATGAATGTTGAATGGAAGGGCCAAAGGTCAATGGAATATCATTTTGGAAATGGGAAAAAGAGAAGAAGGAAAAATGATAAGCCCTTGATTTTGGGGATGCCCACAACAGGGATGCTTCTATGTGCTGGGAAATGCAAGTTGTTGCTAGGGAAACAATAAATTTGGATGTAGAGATTGCCAAGGAGGTTCATAAAAATGAACAATATTTTGTTGAAATGGGGTTCATAGGGAGGTTTGAAGGTTTTTGGCCAATCCTTTGTGAGCTCCACAAGTGGATCATTGTGACTTGGGGCCCAGTTTTGGATGGAAGTCTGCAACTATACCTAGAAGCTCAAGGTTTCTTCATGGTAATTTTTGATAACTTGGAGGATAGAAATAAAATATTTAGCACACCATTCTAAATCTAGGAGGAGAAACACGCACTGTTGCTCAAACCATGGTATCCAACTTTTAACCCAGTTAACAAATCTTTTGATTGGATCCCAATAAGGGTAAGACTCTCTAATTTACTATTACAGTTTTGGTTTAAGTATTATTTTTAAGTTGTAGGTAATTCTTTGGGGAAACATTTAGGGGTAGATAAGGGCTCTTTGGATTATTTTCACACCACTTATGCCCGCATCTTGGTGGAAATGGAATCCTCTAAGGTCCCACCTGCATAATTAGCTCTACAATTTGAAAAAGGGAGTTGGGTGCAATCACTAGATTATGAAGGTATTCCTTTTAGATGTAGGAAATGCTTCCAAACTGGGAATATGACAACCAACTATGATACATAGAATATCAATAGGAGGGCCTCTTAGTGGAGGGAGGTTTCCCCTCATCATTACTCAATGGAGAAGAATCTAGGGAACACTCAAAAAGAGACTACATACAATGAATCTTCACTGATTGGTCAAGAGAAATCGTATCTAAAATCCTTGATCTAGGAGAGTTGCAAAGGTAAGGAGGATAAGAAAGATGCAAGTTTCTCATCTTCAAATTCTTAGATAATGGAATAAATAAATAGAAAATAAGTATTGTTTCCTAAGAATATAGCTGAGGCATGAACTATTAGTAGGAAGGAGGATTCTCACAAGGAAGGGGTGAAGAGCATGGGATTATCAAGTGTCTCATTGGGATCTACACAAGAGATTTCCTCCGAGGAGGGATGATGGTAGGAAGTACGAAGAAAGAAGGAATGCAAAGCTTCAAAGGAGAACCTTTCCAATGCAAAACTAGATTCTACACAATCTTTGGAGATGTCTCCAACTATGGTTGGAGAGTAGTTTGGGGAGATTATTCCTTAGATGTAGTTCAAGCTATAATTTCAAATTCTATTTGTGGTTTCTAGGTTCTCTGTATCATTTTATCGATATCTATACAATTAGTTCTATTTTATTTCCCAAAACACTTTGGGTTTAGCAACTATTTGTAATCTCCTTCTTCTAATGTAGTTCTGATTCATTGGCCAAAACATTTTGGTTAGGGAAGTAGATGTAATACCCTTTAAATATTAATATAATCTTAGATTTGGCCTTTTATCCAAAAAAAGAAATATTTATTTTAAGATTGAAGGCATTAATTTGTTGACTCTTGTTGTTTATGAAATTATCTTTGGAGAAAGTGATGGATTGTGTGAAGATTTTGCAGAAGAGATGTAGAAAGAATTTGAGATGTCTATGTTTGGAGAGATGCCATTTTTTCTTAGCCTTCAAGCCACTCAATTGAATGATGAAATCTTTATTTCTCAAGATAAGTATGTTAAAGAGATGTTAAATAAGTTTAATGGAGAATTGTAAACCTGTTACTACCCCTTTAGCTATTGGATGCAAATTAGGAAAAGATGATACATCTCCAGATGTTGATTAGAAGAAGTATAGATCTATGATTGGAGGACTATTATATCTTACTTCTTTAAGATCAAATATTATGTAGGTTGTATGTTTGGTTGCAATATTTCAATCTAGTCCAAAGAAAACTCATGATCAAGTAGTAAAGAGGATTTTTAGATATCCAAAAGGAACCTAGAACTTTGGCTTGTGGTACAAGAATCATGGAGATTTCATATTGAAAGCATATACAAATGTTGATTGGTCCAAAAGTATTGATGATAGGAAAAGTACTAGTGGTAGTGCATTCTTTTTGGGAGATGGATTGGTTTCATGGATAAGAAACAAGAATCAGTATCATTATCCATTGTAGAAATAGAATATATTGCTATAACATCTTGCTATACTCAAGTTTTGTGGATGAATCAGACTCTTAGGGATATCTGAGTGGTATACGATAAAGCTATTCCTATTATGTGTGATAATACCAGTACTATAAACATTTTTAAAAATCTAGTTATGCATTCAAGAACTAAACATATCTTAATTTGTGATTATTTTTAAAGTGAGAAGGTTGCAGAGAAATAAGTCAAAATGGGATACATTTCTACAATAGAGTAGGTAGTAGATATTTTTACTAAGGCTTTAGCAAAGGATACTTTTGAGTATCTTTGGCAGAAGATAGGGGTTATTTCCCCTTCTTTTTTAACTAGATGCATTTTTAGTGGTGCATCTTTCTAGGGCTAGACTTAACACTTATCTTTGTCTCCTGGATCAATGCTATTACTGCTCTTAGGGGGAGTAGTGGTGTGAGTGGGTTTCTATGGTTTTTTTAGTTCCCTTTGTCATTGTTGTCAAAGGGGGAGAGAGTTGTTGTGAGATTCTAGGGAGACATTTATTGTGAGATTATTATGATCAAGTGATGTGTTGGTGTTGTCAAGAGCTGTATTAATGTTGCCATCAATGACAAATGGATAAATTGTTAGTAGCATGAGCTTGTATGGTTGTCATTGATCTCAAACTTAGTTGTATGGATGGATGTTGGTATGGATATACTCTTGGTTGTTGCAGAATTATGTTTTGTGTTGCAATTAATATTTTTAGTGTTGGTTGTGTTATCTTGTATTCAGGATGGTCTAGAAAGCTTTTGGTGCCCTTTGGATATGTTTCTAATTGTGTTGTAGTTTAGTGGATCATATTATTTTGATCTAGATATGTCTTGGAAGATTTTTTTAGATGTTGTTTTGGGTCTCACCATGGTGTGTGGAGATCCACATTGAGTATTTTACATCGGAAGAGGTTATGTGGCCAACCGGTTGTTATTTCTTCATGTACATTTGGTAATGGCTTGGGAGTATGTTTTAATGAGTGTGAAGTGTTGAATCAATCATGGAAGGAAGTATTACATAATGTGTTTTGGTTCTCTCTTTCTCTTTGAGTGGAATGAATTGAGTATCTTAGGTATGAGTGGCTTATTTTGTGTAATATTGCTTATTTTATTTTGGTCAACCCGTAATTAGGATTTCAATGTTGTAGATCTCATATTTAAGATATGAAGTTGTATGAATTGTAGTGCAGATGAGAATTGAATTGTATGAGAAGTGTATGCAAATGATTTGCAAGAAGATTTGAGTTTGCAGTGGTGCAAAAGTTAGTTTGAGAAGAGATATGAAGGTGGTATATTTTGCAAGATAGTATGTTGTGATAGTGAAGATTATAAAAAATATTTGCAATAATGTTGATCGCTTGATCCACTTATTCATGGATAATTTCATGTTCAGGAGAATTTGTTGAAACTTCCATGTCACCCTTCAAGCCATCAGTTATAATCGATCTAAGAGATCACAAATGGCTTCAACCCTTTGCAAGTTAACCAGTCTAACCCCTAAGACTTAAACTCTAAATCCCAAGCCCAAATGCTTTGGCCTTGTTTTATTTTTTTGTTGACCTTTCCAATCAATTACACCACTTAAGGTCATTGACTAAGTGCCACTCAATTGTTCTAGAACTGGCCCCATCTTATCTCCTCACTAGTTTAGCCTTAGAGCCTTAGCTCTTCCCTCACCTTGCATCCCTGCGGGTGTGATGACATCATCAATATACTTTTTCCATGGGGTGGTGGGGTTAGTTTTATCTCTTGCATTCTCGTTCCTATCAATGGTCAAAAATCATGTAGCCTCATGAGGTAGTGGTAAAGCTATCATCTTGCATCATTCACATAGAAGGGAGAAAGATATCTTGTTGGTTAGCAGTGTTGTGACCCTTACCGCAATCCCACAACATTCAACATTCAAACAAGATGCAACCTCATAGTATAGTGATATGCTTACCATTGACCTACGTAATCTACATGGCCAAGTGGAAAGTATCTAGTGATATATGTTGGCATTATACAGTCTAATGAGAATTGAAGGTGTTGTCATTGATGGCAACCTTGTGGAAACCTTCAATAAACCTTGTGGCATTCATCTGGTAAACCACTGACAAGCACCAACACCGATGCTGATAGACACTTCACTAGCAGCGGCAACAATGTATACCAACACCCCAGCCAACAGGAACACACTTTTGTTTATTGTATTTAATTGTAAATATCTTTTGTAAAGCCGACATGGCATATTGTAATAGACTCATTCATATATGTATGAGATCTTGTAAATCATTTTGATATGGAAGAATAAGAGGAAAAAAAGGTAGAAGTGATGAGCGAATATTAAGGAATATTTTGTATAAGGTTTATGGTTACAGTATGAGCTCTAGGCAGTTGCTCTTCCTACATGTGCATGCACCACATTGTAAGTAATATCCATTCATTGGCCAGTGAGTAAATATTGTGGGTCACAAATCCCACTGAGGTTTTTCCCACACCAAGTTTCCTCATTAAACATCTTGTGTTATGGTGTGTTTTCTATGTTGTCTTTATTGTTCCTATTTACTGCATTAATTCTTATTTACCGGTACACTATTTTGGAATGAAAAATACTTAATAAGGTCAAATATTCTGTTAATCGGTTAGATACTGATTCACCCCCCCTCTTAGTATCTTTGGGATTGTTATTAATCCTAACAATATATAGCAGTTAAAGTTGATTCTAGTTGTCTTATAGAGGGAACTAAAATTTGTTTAACACAACCTTGTAGGGTAGTGGTAAAGCATCTAACCTACAATGTTCACATGGTAGAGGAGTAAGGCATCTTGTAGGGTAGTGGTAAATGAAGTAAGGGCACCACTACCTTATAAAAAGAGAGAAAAATATTTGGGTGCATCTTGCAGGGTAGTGATAAGGTTGAAATGGTGATTTGAAGTGTGCCCTAACATCACTTAGAGGGAAGGAAGACTATTTAGAAGACTATTATGGTATAGTGGTATGCTTACTGCTAACTCACAACTAAGACTAAGATGTTAGACAAAACTGTTGTGAGTGGGCGATGAGCCTGTTGAGCTACAAAGGTTATAGAAACTATTCAAATAGAGTATGTGGGCTGGTAGTGATGATTGGTTGCTATCATAGCCATATAGGTTGAAAGGGAAAGATTTAAAAACTTCTTGTGAGGGGGTGGTAAGAGCATGAATGTCCCCATGCCCTACATGCATCTCTTGGTGTATCTCTTATGATCAACAGACTAGAATCCAGATCGACAATAATCTTTTGATTGCCTATTATGTAGACTCCTACAATGCATTTGATCCATTCATTTTGGCTTAAAGAAAAATCCAATGGCCCACATTCAAACTTAATGTTGAAGATTTGAATTCAAATAGTTGGGTAGGGTGGTTACCAACTAGCAGGCCAAAATTTATTTTTGGCCTCATCGACGGTCCATATCAGATCCAATCATGTTCCAACCACTTTCAAATAATACAAGACAAGGCTTCCCATGGCCATTTATTACATACAAACAACTTTATGGTTTGATAGAGAATTTGTAGACGCTATTCCAGTCATAGAGCCACTTAGATTTTTTTATGATTCATGCCTCCACCAAATATAAAGTGACTCAATTTTGTCCTTCTCTGCAAGAAAAGACCTATTCAACATGCAAACAATTTGATCTTTGATGTGAATCAAGTATCTGATTCATATTGTAACCTAACACTAGTTTGTTAGGGTTTTTGTACTTGATGTAAATCATAGTTTGTTGGAAAATGCACACTCCAATGAGAAATTGTAGGTAATTGAAGGTTTTGTCATTGATGGAAACCTTGCAATCATATGATACCGGTAGGCACTGACACCAATAGACTCTACACCAACACACATAACACCGACAACAAAAAGGAAGAACACTGACACCCTGGCCGACAAGAATTTTGTGTATTTATATTTTGTAATTAATTATTAAATATTTTGTAAGCCGACATGGCGGATTGTAATATGACTCATATATGTATGTGATCATTGTAGATCATTTTAAAGAGAAGATAGGAAAAGAGATAGGATGCAAAATTATGCAGATCTAATATGCTAATTATTGGTTAAGGGTTTATGTATGTTGCAGAGCTTAAACTGGTACTGGATCTGGCATAGTAGATGCTAATCTGAAGCAATACAAGACATTGGATTAGTATAATCCATTTTTGTAAGTCAGTGTGACTTCTTTTGTAATTGAGCAGTGAGCTCTAGGCACTTGGCCTTCCTGCATGTGCAGGTCCCAATTGTAAAAGTAATATTCCCTTATTGGCCAATAAGCAAATATTGTGGGTCACAAATCCCACCAAGTTTTTTCCCACACCGGGTTTCCTCATTAAAATACTATGTTATGGTGTGCTTCTCATGTTGTTGTTATTGTTCTTAGTCACTGCATTATTTTTGGTTTACCGGTACATAGTTTTAATATAGTTTTCATGTTTTAAGTCAAGTACATTCATTCATCGGCTAGATACTAATTCACCCCCCCCCTCTCAGTATCTTTGGAAATCCTAACAATTGGTATCAGAGCCTGGTCCTCTATTTTCAAAAGCCTAACAACTTGAGGAAGATCTTGTCATCGGTAGAGATGAAAAACTTGAGAAAGAAATTGGAAACAACTCTTACAGACTATGATGCAGGAAAAGTAAAGAATATCAAACTAGAAGATGATCTGAAGGCTACTCAGGATATTATTCAAGCACTTCAAGAAAATTTTACTATTGCAAGGAACATGAGGACCGAACGTTGTGAAAATATGCAGAATGAGGAAAATGAAAAGGAAACTCTTAATGATTTGGTAAATAAGCTAAGACAAGAAATCATTACAACAAAGAATGAGATGTAGGATATGACTATGAGATTCTGTAAAAAAATTGAAGACAAAAAGAAAAATGAAGAAGACTTGGTTAGAAGACTAAATGATGCTAGAAATGAAAACACAAGACTTATTCATGAAAATGATATGTTGAAGACAGATCTAATGCACACACAAAATGACAGAACTGAACTCATGAGACAGAAAGGAATCTTGGAAAATGAACTAATTGCTGCAAATCAATACAAGGAGAAATTCAAGAAAAGTTCAGAAGAACTTGGTGACATGTTGAAGAATTAGAAACCTAATGGTGATACAAATGGCCTTGGCTTTGAAGTTGGTGAAAGCTCTGGTACTGCAAACAATCATGATCATAGAAAACTGGTAAGGCAACCTACTACTTACAAATTTAATGGCAAATGCTTTAACTGTAACAAGTATGGTCATAGAGAAAATTAGTGTAGATCTAGAAATTATCAGAACACTAATACACCCACGGTAAATATTCTAAATGCTACAAAGTTGGTCATAATTCAAAAAATTGTAGAATGAGTGTAAGATGTTATATTTGTGGAAGATTTGGACACTTATCTAATCAATGTAGAACACATGCCGGCATAGGATATGGGAAAGCTATTCAAAAGAACAATGTGACTTGTTATGCCTGTAACAAGATTGGACATATTGCTAAATTTTGAATAAGCAAGTCCTCACCGACAAATAACAAATATCCTAGTTTGAAAGGTAAAGAAAAGGTTGAAGAGGTAAAGCAAGAATTCTCAAAACAATGGATCAGAAAGTCAAATCAGAATATTGATGGGAATACTCCTCCACTAGAAGAACAAAGTAACACTCCACCGATAGGAGTCTCTTCATCTAATTGAAGAAAATTATTTTGGGGGTTTAGCAACAAAATGAAAACATGCTATTATTCCCTCGGTTGATGGTGAAAAGTTGAAATTACTTCTATACTGGTAGATGAGTTAAGTTGTGACTTAACTAGCAAGCATTAAATGTGGTAGTTGGAGAAAATAACATTATAAAGCAAGTGTTTTGGCTCTTTTTTCATTCACCAAGCATTCAAATATTCGAGAGCATGAAAATTCCCGAACGAAGGCATTTTAAGCGAAGAAGTGAAGCAATCCATCAAAGCATTTATCCTTAAGGCAGATTGAGGTATTTATAGCTATGGCATCTTCATCCACTCTTGAATTTATTGCAACCCCTACTGTTGTTGAGGTCTTTAAGCACCCTAGAACTATATTCCAGCTAGTTCCCAAAATCGCAAAGAAAGATGATAGCATAGGTGCATTTTCTCAAATCCCTAAGGGAGTAGTATATGTTGAAGACCCTAGGATGTATATACATTGTCATATTGAGGAATTAGGTGATGATGAGATCAAGAATATGTATAAGACTATAATTTGTGATGTATCTGGAAATGTCAAACCTAAACATAAGATAGTAGAAACCCTAGGTTTTACTAAAATCCTTAGTGTCCCAGATTTTTCCAAGGATATCATAAGGATTGTGTTAAGCAGAGTACATGGTGAATTTTTCTGGTTGGATTCAATTCATAAAATCACAAAAGAAGCGGTAAAAGTTGTAACAAGGTTACCCTCCACCGGTAACATACTTGACAAAACAAAGAAGGTCTCAAATGACACAGTGATAAACCTAACTGGTGCAACATTTGATAAAAGGTCTCTAAGGTAAATGATGTAAAAGATATAAATGTCAGATTTATTAGTATGATCTTAGGTTATAAGGCTACACATGTAAATAGGTTAAACTCAGTTTCTAGCCTATGTATAAAGAGTGCTTATGATATGGTCAATGATAATGCAAGGATAGATATATGTGAATGGCTTAAAGATGAGTTGATAGACAATCCGGGAAAGATTAAAAGAGATAAGAAAGGAACATTTAGATTTGGAAACTTACTTGTTTGATTGATGTTGTACATAACCAAACAAGTACTCGGTATTGGTGCTAGAGACTTTGGATTTGACATTCCGGTAGGAAAACAATTGTTGGATCTATTGAACAATATGGGAGAGAAACCTAAATAAACATTTTCAAGCATTAAAGGCTCGAATGAAAACTAGAGTATGACTGTCACAAGCTATTGTAGATAAATATCAGAAGGAAATTTGTTTTGTGATCAAGAAAGATGAAATTTGGATGGAAGCAGTTGTCCCTAGAACTATCTGGGCAACTGAAATGGGCTATGAAATAGATGACAATATCATTGAAACTTATGCAAAATCCCCCCTTGAAGCACCCAAGGAACCTACTGAGGAAGTTTTTGGAAATGCTAAAATAATAGAAAGTGGAAGTCAATCAAGGAAAAGGGTTAAGAAGGTTGAAGCAACCGTAAGGAAAGGAACCCAACAGGATAAAGCAATCAAAGAAGATGTTTTGAGACAAACTGGTATAAGTGAAAGTGAGTTAGAAGCACCTCAACTGAAAACTCATTTTTCACCAGTTGGAACTTCTTCTAAGAGTGATATATCGACAGTATTTAAAAGGGTAGAAAGGAAAAGAAAACCCTCACTAACAACCTCTCCTACACGAAAAAGAACAAGACAAAAACAACAGGCAGTAAGACCTCAGGCAAAGAAAATGACTCCTAAGAAGAAGAAGATAAAACAAGATATTGCCCCAATAGACAAAGTTCTTAGTGAAATTACAGAGGATGACAAGTTGAAGAACATCAACAAAATATACAACACACTATCTGCAGATGACAAGGAAAACATAGAGAACAGTGTAATTTTACACTTAGATATATACAAGAAATTTTTAATGGAAGTTGTTGATAAAATTCCAAATGATCTATATAGGAGACTTGAAGCTAGAAGGTTGGCCATTGTTGAGCTGGACAAGAAAATTAAGATTGAAAAAATTACTTGTTGTACATCCAGTCAACTCAACTGATGAAATGGATAAACTAATCAGTGAAGCAAACCAGACAGTATTTTCCACTACTCACCCACATGTAGAAATGATGACAGGTAGAGTAAAGGAAGTCTCTGAGGAAACAACAGATGCATGGGATATATTCTTTGTGGAAAAAGAAAAACAGGAAGAATTACTTAGACCAAAAACTATCAAAGTATATCAAAAGCACAAAGATAAGGGAAAAGGTAAGGTAGGTGGACCACCAAGCTTGAAAAATAACTGACAATATGCCCCGACCTCTTTTAGATACTCCACTGGTAGATACTACTGATAGACAACCGGCCACAGAGAGTATGGAGACTCTGGTAGAGGATACAAATCTTGAATCTGAAATTTTGTATATAGTAAATGTAGACACATGGGAAGTTAATGTTGTGGTTGACAAAGAAACCATTGAGGATAAGGAGAAAAATGTGACTACTAAGTCACCGACTGTAGAGGTTGAGATAAACATAGAAAAACCTACACAAGCAGAGCAATCGACAGAGGATACCACAGAGAAATCGGTAGATACAATTGAAAAACCATTAGAAGAATCGACAAAAGAGAGTTTAGAGGTACAAAATGAGACTACATCTAAGAAACCAATAGTTGAAAGCTTAGAAAAATCTTTTGAGACACAGATAGAGAAACTAAAACAAGTACAGGTTGAAGCTCAAGTTCAGACAAAAAAATTGCCACCAGCCCAAACTGAAAAGCCCAAACCCCTACTTATAGAAATGCAAACATGGACTGACCTACCAAAGGTCCAATCAAGCAAGGTAATTACCACAACCGGTAGCATGACTATTGTAAAGACTATTGGACAAACATCTGGTACATCTATGGCAGAATTCAGACCTACAAATGTAATAGAGGTCTTGTTAGATTCAATAAAGAAGATCACATAATGCAATGCACAAGCCTTTAAGGCTATTGATGATACAATACCAATTCTTAAATTGATTGCACCAAAGTGCACTATTGATAAAAAGGATTCTTTAGGTCAACTAGACACATTATCTAAGTTCATCACTGGTAACATATTGACTGTTGATCAAATCAATGAGGATACATTTAAGGAAAGAATGATAAAGGAAAAAGAGAAATTCTTTGAGGATATTGTGAAGAAGAACAAGGAGAAAATGGATACCCTTTTACCGGAACTTGGAGAAATAATTTATGACTTGAAGAAATTGTACAAGGACACTTGTAAAACAAATGTCTTAACAGAAGACCTTGACAAGGAGATCAACAAAGCACAAGATAAGATAAATAATATTGCTGACAATCTGATAGGTGCATCGGATTCATTTTTGGAGATAGAGAAGAAAATTGCAGAACAAGAAGACTTAGTCCAAGACTAGAATACCTTATTTCTTTGAGAAAAGAAATATCTGAGGCTCTGGTTCCCAAAATAAAGACACTATAAGAGCGAATGCACATACTCACCGGTACAGTGTAGAGAACACAAGAGGCAATAAAAGACAACAAAACATTCAGTAATGGTATAAATTTGATTTTGATAGATATCTTTCAAATTTTAACCCACCAGTTACAAGAATCTAGGTAGGACTCCAATAACAGCGAATGACAACCTTTGTCATTGATGTCAAAGGGGGAGTAGTGTGATGAGAAAAATCCAGAAGTAGAGATCATCTGCTCAGGGGGAGCACACATCTGGTAAAATTTTTGGCACAATTTTTGGAAAGATTTTTGGACTTCAATTTTGGATACATTCTTGAAATTTTTCTCATGAGTGTTGCCATCAATGCCAAAGGGGGAGATTGTTGGCAAATGCACACTCCAATGAGAAATTGTAGGTGATTGAAGGTTTTGTCATTGATGGCAACCTTGAAATCATATGATATTGGCAGGCACCAACACTGGGAGACTCTACACCGACAACAAAAAGGAAGAACACCAGCACCCTGGCCGACATGAATTTTGTGTATTTATATTTTGTAATTAATAGTAAAATATTTTGTAAGCCGACACAGTGGATTGTAATATGACTCGTATATGTATGAGATCATTGTAGATCATTTTAAAGAGTGGATAGGAAAAGAGATAGGATGCAAAATTATGCAGACCTAATATGCAAATTATTAGTTAAGGGTTTATGTATGTAGTAGAGCTTAAACCAGTACTAGATCTGGCATAGCAGATGCTAATCTGAAGCAGTACAAGACATTGGATTAGTATAATCCATTTTTGTAAGTTAGTGTGACTTCTTTTGTAATTGAGGAGTGAGCTCTAGGCACTTGACCTTCCTGCATGTGCAGGCCCCTATTGTAAAAGTAATATTCCCTTATTGTCCAGTAAGTGAATATTGTGGGTCACAAATCCCAACGAGGTTTTTCCCACACTGGGTTTCCTCGTTAAAATACTGTGTTATGTTGTGCTTCTCATGTTGTTGTTATTATTCTTAGTCACTACATTATTTTTGGTTTACCTGTACATAGTTTTAATATGCTTTTCATGTTTTAAGTCAAGTACATTCATTCACTGGTTAGATATTGATTCACCGCCCCCTCTCAGTATCTTTGGGAATCCTAACATAGTTATGCCTGCACTATAAAGGAAATTTTGTAACATATTCTAGAGGTTCTTCCCCCTTCATTTCTTATATAGAAATTCATTCTTTTTGTATCTATAATTTTTTCTTGCCTTTATATCAATAGAATTATTTGTTTTACGTCTTTTCAATTCAAACACCTTGTGTAATGAATCTTAACTTTGTGTTTCAATGTAATTTTCTTTGTTTCCAAATTGTGTGATTGTGTTAACATCTTTGTAGGTTCTATCTATGATTTTTTTTTCCTCCCATCACTTTATAGAATTCTAACCCTTGCATATGTCTTTGGGAGTTGATTATAATATAAAATCTATGTATGTTAGGGTAGTTTTATTGATGTCATGTGCATTCATAGGCAAGGGAAGACCAATTATAATCTTGGTGGATCACCTCCTTTACATTTTCAATACTCTTTCTCCCATTTTCTCTGCAAGTTAGTAGAATAGGCTTAGAAATAGGTTTTACATGTGTTGGGTTGGTTCAACACTACACCTTGATTAGAATGGAAGTCAACCTTCTCTAGAGATTTAACCTCACATAAGAAATGTCCCACACTTATTATTTCCATGTTTCACAAGGTTGTGTGAACTAATAGGTCAAGCAATGGTGCAAACTTTTGTGATAGTATAATCCTTCTCACTTTCAATTCATCTATTTCATTCATTGTTGACTGATAGTGAGTCCTTAAAAAATGGTTTGTACCTTGTCCTAAAGAAGTGATATTTAGCTGAGAAACTCCTCTTTGTATATTACCTAAGGTTGTGTGCCTAAGCTTTGCATGTCCTTTGGGTGTTGGTGCTCCTTGTTAGTAAGCCTAAAATGTTGTAAACATTATTATTCATATTGAGTTAGATTCTCACCATGGTTTTTTCTTGTTTGGGTTTTCCACATAAATTTGGTGTTCATGTGTTGATGATTAATGTGTTATTGCTAAGTAAGTTAATGCTATTTATTAATAATCTATTTTTAAGTTTTAGATTGAGTCACCCCCCTCTCAGTCCTATTGGGTGTTCAACAAAGGAATCAATGTGACCTCCCAAGGACTACTTTTCTCACAATAGTATAATAAATATCCTCCATAAGAGAGAAAAAATGAGGATAGAAATTTTTGCAATTATGAAGTAGCTCTTGTGCCAATGATGAATGTCTGAATATAGAAAATGATCCACTACCTATAAACAATATTTCTCTCCTTTAGAAGAAACCAATCCATTAGAGATATGAAAAGCCACTCCCAATACAAATTTCTTGGAAGCAACTTTCCAATGATATATGGTTTGCACGATTTCGACTTCGTATGACCAAGTTATGGTAAAAAAACTGATTGCATGTCAAAATGGTCTTGGAGGCTTAAGAGGGTTTTCAAAAATAGAAAATTTCCTAAAATATATTTTTTCCAAAAATAGAAAGTTTTCAAAAATAAAAAAGTTTCAAAAAATAGAAAGTTTCTAAAAATAGAAACTTTCAAAAAATAAAAAATTTCTAAAAATGAAAACTTTATAAAAATAGAAACTTTCTAAAAATAGGAAATTTATAAAATTATAAATACTTTGAAAATAAAAAGTTTTCAAAAATAGAAACCATGAATATAGAAAGTTTCTAAAAATAGAAACATTCCAATTTTTTTTCCTACGAATGGAAAAGTTTTGAAAAGGGAAAGTAACATCCATTAGAGTCCAATGTTGACATAAAAATTAGTCAAGTTTGAAACCCTAAAGAATATGGATAGGAACATAATAGATTTGAAGCTTTGATACCATGTAGGAGGTGACAAATTAGGGCTCTACAAAACTGATGACGAACAAGCTTCATCGGCAATGAAGATGGGATGGCAACGCTAATAAGGCTTTCAACCAAGAGGAGATGAATTTTCTCAAAATAATCCTCCAAAACTACAATATGAGACTCCACAACAAGGATTATATTTTTGTAAGATACAAATCCTAAGTAGTTGTGTTTGGTAGAATAATATCAAGTAGCACTTGATCAATGGGGGCTATGCATGAGCCAATGCTAATTTTATTAGGACCAAGAAAATATGAAGATGATTGAGATGAGATCTCAATGTGAGGAGTAGGATCATAGAGACAAGTCTCTAATCCATCAAAACATGCAAGACTTGTGATATACTAAATCTCCTCTAAAGTATCATCATCAAAGGGTATGAAACATGTGCAAGGAGAAGAAGACAACATGTTGCAAGATCCTCTAGGAATTAAGAGATATGAGGGGATCCATGCATCTCCCAAAGTGCATGAGGACACTCAAGGTCTGATATAGCATACATAGTGTCATAATAAACACTAGAACAAATATCACACCTACAATATGGTCTATTATATTACCCCAAGTTGATTTACCTCCTAAAGATTGTATGCTCTATAACAACTAGAGAATTTTGTATTACTGGACACACAAGTGATTGGAAATACAATTACAATAAATGAATGAACCCTAATAAAGGGATGAATGAAACCATAGGTGCAAAAATCTCATTTTAAAATTAGGAGAACTAAACAATGCAAAATAGGATCTAAATTAAACTCAACTACAACTATACAAGCAAATTCTATATAACAAAAAAGCACCTAAGCTTAGCTTAAGTGAAAAAGTAATCAAGGACCTAATTAATAAATAATTAGATAAATGTCCTAGATTACACCAACACTTTTATCCTTGACCCTCTAATTCACCCATTAGTTTTGAGAGAAAACTCGTGTTCTCTTAACCTACATTTCTTCTCAAGGGGCAATACATAACTCTCATCCATTCAGTGGCTGGGGCTCCATGCCACTAGACCTTATCCCTTCACTACCAACTATATTATTTCCTTCTTTGAAATGGTGTTACTTGTCTGAATCACAATATCATCTCAAAAAGGTCTAAAATGTAGACACCTAAAATTGTCCATACCCAACCACATATTATTTTTGCCTATCATAAGCCATTAATTAAATTATTTTATTAATTTGTTTATCCATCCTTTATCCTATACTATCCTTACCATTAGTTAAATAAATATATATTATTTATTTAATCAATTCCATCATTTACCCCATTCTATCCTAACCTTTAAATAGATTTTTTTTTTAAAAAAAATTTCTCACCACTTGATCTCATTAATTAAATAACTATTTATTTAGTTAATTAATTTCCCATTTAACCTTACCTTATCTATTCAATGCTATCCCTTAAACTTGTTCACATGGATCGTAATCTATTTTTTTAGTCATGTGACAAGTGTCTCCTTCGCATGCCTAACTAATACTTGTCTATTTTCATTGAATCTAGACACTTCCCAAAAGTCAAAATAAATTTTCATCTTATCCATTCATTCCATATCACGCCTCTTAATCCTAGTCATTCCTATAAATATGTTGCATTAAACTTATCTCAAGCCCTAGATCATAGCTTTCATGTGACACTTGTCACATGAATCATAACCCTACTCCTCATTCAATCCTAGTCATTCATCATCAATCTATCATGATTGATTTTGTCTAATGAGAAATCTATAAAATAGAAGATTCTCACCTCATGTTTAGATATTTCTATATAATAATATTATGTTGTATATTTTATCACTTTATCATGTTGATCATATCACTATATTACTAGATTTATGAGCGACCACATCCAATCTATCAACATAGTTTATCTCTCTAAGCTTGACATGTATTTGGTTTGAATAAGATAGTTTATAAGCATATTTTAAGTAGGTCATTGCTTGCAAACAATAAATTAGAAGATTTTTCAAAATTCCCCTTTTTCACTTTTAAAATAGAATATTTAGCTTTGTAAGGTTGACAAATTTTTATTTAGGTAAACTTTATGTTTGTGATAAATGAGGGGTTTTTCTTGAATCAATTATCTTTTTGTCATCTTGATAAGCAAGGTCTTATCTTTGTATTTAAGTTAATGATAAATATTTTTTATTCAATAATAATTTAGCTTCTTTGGAAATGTAATTCTTTCGTCACTCAAATTCAATATTTTATCCAAATTTGTATTACTAATAATATTTAATAGTTCATACAAATAATCAATACAACTTCATAGTAAAAATGACTATTATATATGAATAACTAATAAATTATTTATTGGTAAAATGACTGTTATATAAGAATAACAAATACATTGTTTACTTTCACCCATGACACGAGTGTTAAGTCATTTAGCTTTTGTTTATAATTTTTTGTTAGTAGATATTTGTACTTAATTTCTTAAACAAATATCTTGGGCACTTATGTAATATTTGGTGTGTGTTAAATTCATATGAAATAATATGACAACTTATGAAAAATTGAATTCATATAAAAGTAACGTGCTTGCATAATGTTAGTATAGTGATTATAAATGTTGCTGTTGAGAAAAAATGTAGATTGGATCTTCTATACAATCAATATCAATGTAATAGCATATATTGAAATTTTCATAGTTAAGATTGTGAACGAATATGATAAAAAAAATTGACTATTTGCGATGTTGAATTTTATAGCATTAGTTAATCATTTTTCTAGATTTTTTATTTATTTGTGAAATTGATTTTTATTAAATGACTTTTTGTTGTCATGGATTAAGTAGTGCTTGCTCAATTTTGATAGGTTAATTTCTTATTTTGTGCATTTCATTTAAATTATTAAAGATTTTATTTACTTATTTTTAGTAGGAGTTTGCATTGGTTTCCTTCGAATATATGGTCAATCTTCCATGTTGTCTAATCTTAGAAGTATAGTTGTGAATGAGATTCCAAATAAATGATATAAATGAACTAGTTGTGAGAAAATTGGATTTACAAGTTGAAATAAAATGGTATTAATTAATTGTCTACACAATCACCTTTAATCTACATATTGATCTATCTCTCCCCCTCTCGTTCTCCATTTCTCTTCCCATGTATATTAGGCTCTTCCTCTTCCTCTATATCTCTCCATTGGTTTTTCTTTATATTTTCCTCTATCTCTCCCCATCTCTCTTTATCTTTATCTCTCCCACTAAGTCTCTCCATCTCTCTATGTTTTTCTCTCCTTCTTGTCTGACTCTATATTCATCTCTACCTCTATCTTCCCCTTTCGTCTTATATCTCTAGACATCTCTCCCTCTAGCTATCCATTTATCTGTTTCCCTCTCTCTCCATTTCCCCCTTCCAATTTACCTCTACATCTATATCTATTTTTCTTGCTATCTCTATCCCTCAATATTTTATTTCCATCTCTCCCTTTTCTAAGAAAGCAAAGGTGTGCGGAAACACTTCCTACGCTAATCTTGAGAGGATGATTATGCAAATTTTAACTTAATTATTACAAAGATCACAAGAAACACATAGAGTAGAAATAAAATAATAAACACATAACACAATGATTATCGTGGGGAAAACCCATACGGGTGAAAAACCCCACACTCTAAAACCTACATAATATATTAACAAATCAACAAGAGATTACAATACACTTGCAATGCGAGTTATTACAAGAGCATCACCTCAACTCAAGCTCGAAGAGACTTCACTAGCATCCTTTTAGAACCTTGCCTTGCAAACAAACACTCCATCATACAAACTCCTCGCCAAGCCCTCATTATATAGGAATTTTACAACCTGGAAGCCATTTGTGGTTTTACAATACCATGGGCAAAACCTCCATGACACATGTTTCCCACCCTTAACATTTGTTTTTCCAAGATAAGAAAACTAGGTTAAAAATAGTTAATCATGTCCACACTCTTATCACCTATTTTTGACCCTCATAATTAACATGAAATGTGTCATATAATCTCTAAAAATGGCCCTCCTATATTATACTATGGATAAGGCATATTTTGACAACTCATATACCTTTTTCCAAGGCACCAATACATAGGAAACCTCGTAACTAATTTTGGAACTATTTGCTGGAAATTGCAAGGTTGAGACACATGTATCTCAATATTCTCCCACTTGTCGAATACCTTGCAAGAGTCAGGGGATCCATATTACCATGTACTCAACAGTCAGGGGCCAAGAGGCCCATAGACTCTGAACACCATATGAACTTCTATGTGCTCACGTGCTTAGTTAATGAATCAACAACATTCACCAAAGTTTCTACCTTCTCCAGCTTCACCCTACCATCCTCAACCATATCTCTCACAAAATGATATTGTACATCAATGTGTTTAGTCCTAGCATGAAAAGTCAGGTTCTTTGCTAGGCAGATTGCAGTCTAACCATCACTATAAATTGTCACTACACCTTGTTTAAACTTTATATTTGAACATAATCTCTTGAGCCAAATGGCTTCCTTGAAGGCATGAGTAGTTGCCATATAATCTGCCTCTATAGTGGACAAAGTGACCACAACCTATTGCTTGTTCATCCAACTAATTGCACCACCAAATAGTGTAAACACAAATGCACTGGTGGATCTTCTAATATCAACATGACCGGCCCAGTCTGAATCCACAAAGCCTCTAATATCTAAGGAATGCTCATTTCTTGTTCCATGAAAACATATAGAGTACTCTGAGGTACCCCATAAGTATCTAAAAACTCTTTTTACTGCATCCCAATGTGCTCTTCCTAGATTAGACATGTAAGGAGAAAGAACTCCCACTACTTGGGCAATGTTTGGTCTTGTACAAATCATAGAATACATCAAACTTCCAACAACACTCTAGTATGGTACTCGACTCATCTCTTCCATCTTCGATGGGGATTTAGGACAATGTGAACTAGAAAGATTTGTTCCCATTGTAACAGGAACACCCAATGGTCTAGAATCTTGCATATTAAATCTTCTTAGAATAGTACCAACATATTTACTCTAGCCTAGCCAAAGCTTTTTGTTTTGTCTATCTCTTACAATCTCCATTCCCAGAATGTGTCTCGTTGTGCCAAGATCTTTCACATAAAATTTCACCAAGAGTTGAGAATTTAATTCTACAATCAAACATTTTCCTTTCCCAATAAACAACATGTCATCAACATAAAAGGCAATAACCAAGAAACGATCACCATCAGATTTGAAATATATACAATGATCAGATTTAGACCGCACAAAACCCAAACTCAATACATATGTATCAAACTTTTGGTACCACATCCTAAGACTTTGCTTTAAACTATACAAGGATTTCATCAACTTATAGACCAAATTACTTTTACCTTTTACCACATAGTGCTCTGGTTGTGTCATATAAATTTCTTCCTCCAAATCTCTATGAAGGAAAGTTGTTTTCACATCCATTTGCTTGATCTCTAGATCATAAGCTGCTACAATAGAAAGTAAGAAATTAATGAATGTCATTTTAGCTACAGGAGAAAAAATCTCACCATAATCTACTCCCTCAACCTGGGAGTAACCTTTTGCAACCAAAAGTGCTTTGTACTTCTCAATTCTTCCATCTGAACCTATCTTCTTTTTGAACACCCATTTGCAACCAATAGGCTTTCGTCCTTTAGGTAATGGTACAAGGTCTCATGTGTCATTCTTCTTAAGAGCTGACATCTCTTCATCCATGTCAATTTTCTAGGACTCTGAATCATTCATACCAAGAGCCTCTTCTACAAATTTCGATTCATCAATATTAGCATTCAAAGAAAATATACATCTCCAATCATCAAGAGAATATCCATACCTTCCAAGTGGTTTTCTTTGTCTAGTAGACCTTCGAACAAGTTTAGGTTCAGCTTCAAGTTCAGGTTCCTCTTCTTCCTTTGATGATTAAGAACTTGTAGAGCTCTCATCAACTTCCTGTCTTTCTAAGGGCCTCGATTCAACTTTTTCAGGTGTAGCAGGCAGTTGAATCACATCTTTCTTTCCTTCCTTTTGTTCTAGCTGCACTGTAATAGAAGAAGACTTAGTTTCTCTAAAAATAACACTTCTGGAATAAAATACCTTTTGTGCAATAGGATCCCAAAGCTTGTATCCTTTCACACTATGACTGTATCCAATGAATATACATTTAACAACTTTGTTATCCAATTTTTTCTACTTCTCCTTTGGCACATGAGCATATGCCTCAAAACCAAAAACTCTCAGATGACTAAGTGAAGGCTTGTGGCCCGGCCACGCTTCCATTAGCATTTTATCAATAAGAGTTGATGTAGGAGACCTATTTACCAGGTAGTAGGCAGTGGCTACAACTTCAGCCCAAAAATTTTGTTCTAGACCAACACCACTTAGCATACTCCTAGCCTTCTCCATCAAGGTCTTGTTCATTCTTTCTGCAACTCCATTCTATTGTGGATAATACGGAGTTGTCTTCTATATCTTAATACCACAATCTTTACAAAATATGTCAAAATCATTGGAGCAATATTCACCGCCATTATCTGTCCTTAAACATTTTATCTTCTTTCCAGTCTACAACTCAACCATTCCTTACAAGTGTGCAGAAAAAAATCCTACGCTAATCTTGAGAGGACGATTATGCAAATTTCAACTTAACTATTACAAAGATCAAAAGAAGCACATAGAGTAGAAATAAAACAATAAACACATAACATAGTAATTATCGTGGGAAAAATCCATATGGGTGAAAGACCCCACACTTTAAAACCTACATAATATATTAACAAATCAATTAGAGATTACAATACACTTGCAATGTAAGTTCTTAGAAGAGAATCACCTCAACTCAAGCTCAGAGAGACTTAACTAGCATCCTTCTAGCACCCAACCTTGCAAACAAAAACTCCATCATACAAACTCCTCCCCAAGCCCTCATTATATAGGAATTTTACAACCTGGAAACCATTTGTGGTTTTACAATACCATGGGCAAAACCTCCATGACACATGTTTCCCACCCTTTACATTTGTTTTTCCAAGATAAGAAAACCAGGTTAAAAATAGTTAATCACGTCCACACTCTTATCCCCTATTTTTGACCCTCATAATTAACATGAAATGTGTCATATAATCTCTAAAAATGGCCCTCCTATATTATACTATGGATAAGGCATCTTTTGACAACTCATATACCTTTTTCCAAGGCACAGACACATAGGAAACATCATAACTACTTTTGGAACTATTTGATGGAAATTGTAAGGTTGAGACACATATCTCAACACCTATATCCCTATATCTCTCCCTTTGTCAACAAACAAAACCATTTTCTAAATGACCTACCAATTGACCTCATGTACTACATAAATGTATGAAAAAAAAAACCAATTTTTTTCCGAATTGATCTTCCACAACCTCTTTGACATACCCATTGCACACCAAAGTGCAATTGCTAGTAGTAGTTCTTGCTGACTTGACTCACCCGCAATGCAATTTGTGTGGCTACCACACAAGCCAATTTAGAAGTCTCTCTATTATTGAACAAATTCTTCCTTATTTTAAAGTTTGAGCAATCTTTTGGCAAATTGCAATAGTTATGGAGACCATTTGTCCGACTTCAAGGAAAATGAGTTTCTCTTCAAATTGTGTGATATCTTTCCCAACAATCTATGTTCTTTTTTGGTATTAGTGACACTTCAAAAATAAAAGCAATCAGAAATTTCAACTGGAAGTATGTCCCAGCTAGTCTGTTGTACATTACATTGGATTTTGTCAATACTCTTCCTGACAATAGCTTCCAAAATTAATATAGCCCAAGGATGTGACAGATGAGGCCACAATGAGGAAAATTTGGAAAGCCTTCAATGTTCAATTGACTCCTATCTATTTTTTCTGACTTCTTTATTTTGATTATGCTGTGCATAAATATAGAACAACTTATTGGTGATTCGTGTTAACTTTTCACCATGGAAACATTTTGGAGGATTACCTTCTCATTGGTATTGTTTTCAACACTCAGTTTGGTGGGTGTAGAGGAAGATGATTATTTTGAGGAACAAATTAGTGGCCAGAGCATTTCAGTAGTGAATATAAGGTCTTAAGTTTGAATTCTAAAAAGTTTATGAAAGTTTGACATAATTAAACTTTATAATGACTACCATATCAATATTATGACTTAACAACTAAACTGATGAGCCTAAACAATGGCTCTATTTTTATAGATTTATGATATAATACTCCTACTTAGGTCTTATGATTAGATGACATTTGGATTATAAAGTTTTCCTAAGATGATACCTTTCAAGTGTTTTTGAAACTGGTTTAACCTATGCCTAAGGATGTCATATAGTGGTTTTAAATGATCTGTCTATGCAAATATCTGAAGTTAATTATCAATATGGTTTATGATATATTATGTTAGCATTAGTATATACACATGTTGTGCATGTTAATATCTTGATGCAGGATCAACAAAGGTGAGGAAAAGACATATGGCGGTTCAAAATATTATCAAGTATGTAACCGCAATGCAGACCCAATCAAAGAAATGTAGTTATGATAAGGATTATTGGACCGGTTCTTTAGCAGATTGATTTATGAAAACATTTATAACTGTTCCTAGTGGATCTTTGATCTATGAGGTGGTCATGCTATATTTTCTCAGTTGTAGGACAAATGTTGTTCTTCTATCTTGTGTTGACTTCTTCTTCTTCTGTTAATAAATTTTGTTCACCTATTCTGTAAGGATGTGGGAAGTTAGTTAGAAGCTTTTTATAAGATCTCCTATAAATAAAAGGGATCTCTCTCCTCTCGAAGATAGCAGAGAAAAAGATAGTATTTTGTAATACACAGTTTTCTGGTGTTATGTATGTATTTTCCAGAAAAGATGAAATAAAGAGATCAAGCAATTTTGGATGATTAGATAAGTGTAATCTAAAGTTCTGGAAATATTCACTCAAGGGGGCCCACTTGGTGAGTAATCCTTGGTATGTTTTAAACAAGTTTTCATACTTCTATTATAGTTGTTTTCTGCATTTGTCTATTCCTACAGGCATAGGAAACAGTTCTTGTGTCTATTCCTACAGCCACGACAACAGAGTAGTTCCTTCTACTCGCCAAAACTTTATCTTTTAACAGTAATTGTTTAAGGCAATTTCTAGGTGTAGGATTAAGTATTAGTTTATTAGAGATTCCAGGTGTTTAATTTAAGAAGAATTCCTTTCCTACAGTTATATAAAATGGTTGCAATATGAACTTGGTCCACATACAGTGTTGGCCCATTTCAAGTTTACGTCCCTGGTTGATAACTAAATTAGCCTTTTCCGTAGGAAAAGTTAGCTAATTAAGGATATTCAATCTCTGAATTGTGTTCTATCACTTAGTTACCATTCCAGTTGTGAGGACCGACATTTTTGGCATCATTGTCAGGGATGGTGCCAAGCTAAGAATCTGTTGTAAACCATTAGCTTTAAGTTTTTTTAATTAGCTTTATGAATTTCTTTCATTAATCTGCATGTATAGAAGGAGAAGGGATCCATTAGGAAGATTTCTTCCCTCGCATTCTACTCAAGATATAAGATCAGATCAAGTACTTGAAATAAACCCTTTTGTAGAAACCTATGTGCTACCTGGTAGTGACTTTAATTTGTCAGAAGGAGATCTAGACTTCCTGAGAAAACCCCTTGAACAAAACATTTTACCTTTAGTCATTTATCAGGGACCAATGGCAGAAAATCCTCCACCTTCACCTGTAAATCCAACATTTGAGTTTCCCATTCTTGACTTGCATGATAATGCAAATTTAAAGAATATACCAGCCTCTTCAATTCCAAAATTTCATGGGTTGGTAATAGAGGATCCAGACACCTTTTTGTTTGAATTTGATATCTTGTGTAGAAGTTACGATTATACCTCCAATGCTCATAAACTCAAGTTATTCCCTACTAATTTGAAAGAAGCTGCTTTGAGATGGTTTATGAGTTTAGGAAGAAATGTAATCACTACCTAGGATGTAATGAAGACAAACTTATTGGATAAATATAAAGACTATTGTAGAGGAATGGACCGACATGGTGATGATATCTTCAGAATGACACAAAATGAAGATGAAAGCCTAGAAGACTATTTGGAAAGGTTTTTATTTAGTGTCAACCAATCTAAACATAGTAACTTAAGTGAAGACTCTATAAAGTTGATGTTTTTGAGGGGCATCAATGATGACTGTGTTAACTCCTTAGATCTAATGGGAGGAGAAGATATTACTCAAGTTCAATAGGATGACATTAGACAAATCTATCAAAAATACTCATGAGTTGCAACAAAAAGGGGAAGACACTATAGGCCTCATTCTTCAATTGCCAAATCATCTTCAACAGTCTCAATAATGGAAATAAATCATCTGTTGAAGGATTTTAAAGAAGTTATAATTAATAATATGGCTACCCAATTGGATACACTCCAGACAAAGAAGAAGTATGAGGAGGTAGAGGCTATGCTTGTTGAATTCTGTCGTCACTGTCGGCAAAAGAAGAAGGATCGTAGATGCAAAATGTTAGCTAAAATTGATAGCCAACAGAGTTCCCTGGATTTCAAGCCCGTTTATAGAGATGATGAATAACTTTTTTATGTTGCACAATGAAGGCCTTGGCCTCCAAGACAAGGTATGCTACAGGATCCATTGTCATTTTCTAATCCTTATATGAACTTCAATGCACAAAACAATCAATGGCAGCCACCATATTCCCAAAATTTTTGAAATTATACTCCTCAGTCTTGGAATAACTCTCAAAATCCTTGGCCCAACTATCAGAATTCCTCATCTCAATGGTAGTAGCCACAAGGGAATTGGTCTTCCCCTCAAGGTAACTGGCATCAATCACCACAATGGAGGGAAGGACAATAATGGGTAAACCAGTCACTAGGTTTCCTACAACCACAACAACAGTCCCAATAACCAGCTTTAATGCCACCAACTCCTAATTTTGCTCCACCCAAGCCAACCCAATTGCCAGCTCAGCCTATTCCAAATCCAAATAATAAATCACAACAAAACAACAAGTCTTTTCAACTGATCCTAATAACTATCCTGCATATTCTCTCAATATAAGTGATATTCATTTGAGATCAGGGACAAAATTGCCTACTCCATCTCCTCCTGTCATAACAAAGTTACCAATAGAGGAGACTACTTAGGAAAACATTCTTGATAAATCTGGAAATCTTGAGCAAGTTCAATAGTCAGAAACCCCAAATATACCTATAAGAACTCCCCCATTTCCTCAAAGGTTACAATTAGAAGTATCTAGGTAGCAGGATGATATAGCATTCGATCTTATTGATCAGCTAAAACATATATGTGTTAAAATTCCACTGTTCCAAGCTATTAAAGATATTCTCATATATGAAAAAGTTATTGAAGAAGCTTGTTTGAAGAAACCTGGGAGGAAGAAAAAGGATCCAACAACAGTGCATGTAGTAGGACAATTGGTTGATATTATGTTGGGAAAAATAATAGTCCCTAAATATTCTGATCCAGGTACCCCTATTGTCAAGATAGTTGAATTTAAATAAAAAATGCCTTGATAGACATGGGAGCAGCAATAAATGTGATGACTAAGGATGTCATGCAGCAACTCAACATTACTAATCTCAGATCAACCCCAACAGTCTTGCAGCTTGCTGATAGCTGAATTGTTTGGCTTGAAGGAATGGCTGAAGATATTGTTGTCACATTAGATTCTTGGGAATATCTTCCTGATTTTATAATCCTCTATCCCAAGGCAACATTAGGAAGATATCCAATTATTTTGGGAAGACCTTGGCTGGCAACAACTGTTGCATATATAGGTTGTAGGTCTAGAGATATGACAATTTCAAATGGTATTACTACTAAAACACTTGCACTCTATTCTCCAGCACAACCTCAACTTGATCAAGAATGAGTAGTGTGGCTAGACATAGGAGAAGAAGAAGAGAAAATTAACTTTGTTCAACAACTAATGATGTTATCAAGGGATCCATTCATAGAACTTCAAGAGGATGATATAGTACTTTCTAACATCATAAGGAATCACTATGGGACAACTCCATTGTCAGTAGGTATACCAGTAAGTCCTCTGCGTACTCTTCTTCCCTCTACAGGCTTATTAAATTCTCCTGCAACCACAAATATGTTTCACACATTTCTACCACAGGAGATTCAAACCTCTTGTCTATTTGAAATATCTAATGTAGAATCAGTAATTCCAATAGAAATTGTTGTAGGGAGAAATCTGAATATCAATGGTCAATTACCAACAGATCAAAGATTGTCATTGATAGAGCTACTCAAAGCCCAACGACAAGATTTTGCATGGGATTATCAAGACATGAAAGGATTAAATCCTATATTGTGTACCCATAGAATTTATATCAAAGAGGATTGTAAACCAATTAGAGAGCCTTAAAGAAGGATTAATCCTTCTTTAAGGGAAATAGTTAAGGAGGAACTGCAAAAATTGCTTCATGCAAGATTCATCTACCCTATTTCGGATAGTCAATGGGTTTCTCCTCTGGTTATAGTTTCCAAGAAAGGAGGAAATTGGAGAGTTTGTGTGGACTATAGGGAACTCAATACTTCTACTAAATATTATCATTTCCCACTACCATTTATAGATTAAGTGTTAGACTCTCTAGCAGGTAAGCAATACTTTTCATTTTTGGATGGATTTAGTGGTTATAACCATATTAGAATAGCTCCAGAAGATCAAGAGAAGACCACCTTTACCTTCCATTGGGGAACATATGCCTATTCAATCCTTCCTTTTGGTTTATGTAATCCTCCTGCAACATTTCAAAGGGCAGTTCTTAGTATATTTTCAGACATATCCCATGATTATATGGAAATTTACATGGATGACTTTACTACATATGAAAATACATTTAAGGATGCATTACAAAATTTGAGAAAAGTATTGCAGTGATGTGAAGATCACAATCTATCCCTCAATAGTGAAATTTTTTTTATGATGATGCAAGAAGGAATAGTGTTGGGGCATCGAATCTCTCAAACAAGTATTCAAGTAGATCCAACTAAAATTGATGTAATACTTAATCTTCCCGACCCTGTTAAACAAAAGGATGTGAGAAGTTTTCTAGGCCATGTAAGGTACTATAGGACATTTATTAAAAGCTTTAGTCAAATAGCAGGGCCATTGTATTCTTTATTGACAAAAGATGTTGAGTTTGAATAGACAATTCAATGTGAAGATGCATTTTTTAAACTAAAAGAAGCCTTAACTCAAGCCCATGTACTTAAAGGACCTAATTAGTCAGTTCCTTTTCACATTCATGTTGACGAATCTAATTTTGCAATAGGATCTATTTTTGGGCAAAAGCAAGGAATTTTGGAAAATGCAATTTATTACATTAGTAAAAATTTGTAAGGACCAGAACTAAATTATACTGTTACTGAAAAAGAGATGTTAGCTGTCATCTATGCCCTTAATAAATTCAGGAACTATATAACAGGATATCAAATATTTGTGCATACTGATCATGCAACCATCAGGTACCTCATGAATAAAAGCTCCATTACAGGTAGATTAGCAAAATGGTTGTTACTAATGCAAGAATTTGATACTACTATCATTGATAAGCCTGGAAAAGCAAATGTGGTGGCAGATTTTCTGTCAAGGATTCAAACACCAGACAATAGTGAAGTCATTAATGATGCATTTCCAGATGAGCATCTATTTTACATTTTTCCAATAGCCTATGGTATGCTGACATAGCCAACTATCTTGCAGCCAACAAGACACCCCCACATTTCTCACCTAAAGAAAGAGACTGCTGGTAGAAAAAAGTTTTAACTTCTCTTGGATTTTAGGTTGCTTATTTTACATAGGTCCAGATTAGGTTAGGAGGCGATGTGTAAGGGAAGATGAGACATATGACATACTTCATGCTTGTCATGATGAACCTTGTGGAGGTCATTTTGTAGTCAAGAGAACAACTTTTAAGATATTAACTATAGGGTATTATTGGCCAACCTTGCACAAGGATGCAACTCAATACACCAAGAAATGTTACAGGTGTCAAAGAATGGGCAGACCAACCCAGTCTGATGAAATGCCTCTATACCCTCAGGTAGTTGTTAAGCCATTTGACAAATGGGGATTAGACTTTGTTGGACCAATCAATCCACCATCCAATGGTCACTCCTATATTCTTGTTTGTACTGATTATGTTACTAAATGGGTAGAGGTCAAAGCCTTCAAGCATGCCTGAGATAATAAAGTGGTTGAGTTCTTATATGAAGAAATTTTCACTCGGTATGGAGTTCCTAGAGAAATAGTAACAAATCAAGGGGTATAGTTTACTTCTACTCTAATCATAGCCCTAGTTAATGAATACAATGTCAGGCATAGGAAATCCACTCCTTATCATCCACAGGCCAATGGATAGACAAAGGTTACTAATAGGGAGTTTGAATCAATATTAACAAAAATAGTAGCCCTTAATAGAAAAGATTGGTGTAGCAGACTCTTTGAGGCTGTATGGGCTTATAGAACCACCTAGAAAACTACCACAGGGTTTACACCATTTCAAATGGTATATCGAACAAAAGCAATGATGCCTATTGAGTTTGAACATAAAACTTTGAGAAAAGCTATTTCCTTAGATATGACACTTTCTACAGCACAAGAAGAAAGGATCATGTAGCTTAATGCTTTGGATGAAATATGAAAATCTGCCCTGTAGCATACTAAATTTGTTCAAAATCAGCGCATGAAATGGCATGATCACTATGTCAGGGATAAATCATTCAAGGAGGGTGATTGGGCTCTTCTCTACAATTCTAGGTAAAAAGATAACTTAGGCAAATTGCAGACCAGATGGTTAGGCCCTTATGAGATAGTTGAGACATTTCCCAATGGTGATGTTAGATTATCTACCATAGATTCTGTTAGGTTTAAATTGTTAGTTAATGGTCATCAGCTATGCCTAAACCGTAAACCTCAGAGAAAAGATAATTTCTTGTGGCAGTTTTCCACTACTTCGCATGTCGAGATTCCTGTAGCCACTAATGATGGCTTGGTCGTCACCACTCTATTTTAATATCCATCTCGCATGATCATAATAACTTCTCCCACATCTCGAGGAATCACTTTTCTACATAATAAATATCTCCTTTCATATTCACTCACTTCTTTTCTTTCACTTCACCCATTATCACATCAATTTCCATGCATGACGGTGTCATATCTTGAAGCTGCAGTCATTCTTGCATGATATCAGGTATGCTTATGTGTTATTATTTTTTCTTCATGTGTATGATTAAACCATATTACTTTTCATTATGATATTTTACATACGGTCATTTATAATAATCCTCCTCCACATGTGTGGACACCTGTCGAGCCTTTGGTTGTGGGGGAAGTAGACTGATAATTATTCTGCCAGATAACTATGATGTCCTCTTGAATTGTGTTGTATTTTTTAAAATTTCTAGTTTGAGGTGATATCTTATGTCTGTTTTGTCTGTCTGTTTGGAGTTATTTTTAAGATTGTAGCTAGATTCTGACCAAGGAAAGGCACATTGAGTACATTATAGTGCGAAACTTAGTGGTGTCTGAACAAATTTATGCCATTATAAAATTGAAAGTGTTAGCACTGCGATGGGTGGTCCGCCTATTTGGCATGAGCCAACAGTCCATGAAGTTCTCCTTCAGGACCAGGATTGTGAACCAGTATTCAAGAATAGTGGATGGCTGGATTATTTGTTAAAGTTGACAAAGTTTAATGAAGAAATTGCAAGGGAATTTACCCACACACTGTGAAATGGAGAAGCTCAGGTAAAAGGTTTAAGAGTAGTGGCTATAGAGGAAAGGATAACAAAGGTAACTGAGCTACCAACAGATGGGGAGAAGTACTTAGAGTCCAAAGATGCATGCAGTGGAAGGGAAAAGTTTACATGTCTAGAAGACCCCCCATTAGTAGTAGATAGGCAAGGAGTTAGGCAAGAATCCCTTCCACCTAAATGGAGAGTAGTGGCATTGTATGTCTTCAAATATTTAACCTGCGAAGGAAGATTTTCATGTCTGCATTCTCATCACTTCAAGCTCCTAAGTCATTTGCACCATGGAAGAAGGATGAAGGTTTCAAGCTTATTGTATAGCCTTTTTTATATAAGTGCAACTAAGACCCAGAAAGGTAGGCCTCACTCTATTTCTCACCATTCTCTAATTAAGATTTTAGTTGAAAAATCCTTGAGAGATGTTTCTTCGATGCTCTGGAATGGATTTATTGAAACTAGAATGTTTAGGGTAGAGAACATAGTTATAGAGGAACCACTTCCATCATAGAAGAAGAAAAATTTGTAGAACCTGGTTCCCCTCTTGAACCCTCATTCTCTTTAAAATCCTTAGAACAAAATCTTCCTGCAACAGAGGAACCCTTACAAAAAGAAGTTGAAACAAGGGTTCCTCGTCAAGGTTTAAGAAAAAATAGGGCTGCTACATGGAAGGAAAAGGGCAAAGAAAAACAAGTTGGTATAGAGCAAGAGGATACAAAAAGTAAAAATGAGAATGTACCCCTTCTTGCGGCCAAGAAGAGAAGAATTTTAAAACTAGTTCCTACAGAAACTATTAATGTAGTTGAGGAGGTGGCTATAGGAAGTAGTCCTACAGTCAGGAAAGGGAAAGTTCAAAGAAGTAGTGGTAGGCTTCGTAAGAAGTAGAAAAACCAATACCAATCAACCAAGCCAAAAATTACCATCTTGATCGACTCCCCAGAATGAGATCAATACAATCTTATTCAACATGATATTCCTCCTTCTCCATCTAATGAATCTCAAATGGAACATGAAGAGGAGGAAGAGAAAGAATTGCAGCTTCATAAAGAAGATGAGCTTCCAAATATAGAGCAGCCATAGGAAGGAGTAGATTTTGAGAGACTAAACAATTTAGCATTTGTTGTAGAGTAGGTTATTGAATCAGGGAGTAAAATAGAAATGAAGAAACCTAGGGCATGTTCTCATAGACCACCTACCTCTCTTACTATTCATGCAGTGGGACTTGCTCTTTATAAGGATTGGGAATTAGAGAAAGTAAAAATGCAGATGATAATCGACTGGAAGAAGAAGGTTATTGAGTAGAAGGATGAGGAAATAGCCCTGCTTAAAGCTAAGGTGGAAACAATAGCCACCATGGTTCCACAATTGATGCAATGTCGAGCTCCTCCTCGTGTCTACTCTATATTTAAAAGAACAACACATCCATTTCCAAATGATGAGGATTGTTAGAGATTTAAGTCTTTCATTGCACACACCAGAAGAATTTTATATTGCTTTTCAGACATCTCATACGGCAATCAAAAACTTACCATGTGAATTGTATGTCCATAACTATGCTATCCCTGATGATGTTAATTGGAACCCTCTCCTTTACATTGGAGATATTTAGTTGAGGGCTCTTATGTCATGGATGCAGAATGAAATATCAAGGTGAGAGAAGTTTCAGGTGTATCATAGGGAAGAACTTGAGATTTCATTACCCTTAAGGGCTAAATCAAGAGAACCCAGGCGATTTTACTTTGATTGGCAAAAGATTGTTTATGAACTAGATTATGCAAAGGAAATCCTACCCCTTAGGGAAGAAGTGTATAAAGAATATGAACAAATGGCTCCAAGGGAAGGACATGAAGAAAAAGAACATATAGTCTAGTGTTGGGATAGCCTAACAGATGAATTAAAGCAACCCGAGCCACACTCTATGCAAAATTACCATGCAGCATTAAACATAGCACCCAAGTATATGCACTTGGGAAGAACAAAGGGATGACATTGGCTTCCTCTTAGTTTTCAGCCTCCAATCCTCCTATGGCCACTGATGGGCTGCAAAGATAGTGACCCACCATACAATGAAGAAGAAGAATGTACCAGGTTGAAGAGATTGGAGAAAATGAAAAGATTCTACTGGAGCTTAAAGAATGACGATTCTGGGTAGGTTACCGCAGGCAATATTTGAATTAATGCCAAAATCCAATTTTTTCTTGTTGCTAGAGGATCAACAAGAAGTTAGGTTGGGGGGAGATGATGAGCCTAAACAATGGCTCTATTTTTATAGATTTATGATATAACAATCCTACTTAGGTCTTATGATTAGATGACATTTAGATTATAATGTTTTCCTAAGATGATACCCTTCAAGTGTTTTTGAAACTGGTTTTTGAAACTGGTTTAAGTTATTTGTGTAGAATTTGTTTTGTTTTAGAAGTGAGCAATGGCTAGAAATAGTGTTACACTAACACATTTGGGGCTCAATTTCGATGGCCTCTTGTCAAAATTCCAACTATTTTTCATTGGACTATTGACAAATGCAACCATCGAAAACTTGTAGTCAGACATTACAATAGTGTTTACCAATGTTGTAATTTTGACGGAACCAGACACTCTTCCGATGACTGCCATGACTGCTCATCCGGCGAGAGAATGTCATTTGCCATGCAACATCCTTGTCTAATGTTTCCTAGATTAATGTCAGAATTCTGATGCCTATCCGATGAGAGAATACCATTGGACATACAACATCCTTGTCAAATGTTTCATTGATTGATCTCAGAATTTCGACGACAAACGGGAGCTATGCCCCAATGAGGATGGTTTATGTCTGACGGTATAGTCGTCGATGCAAATTTAGGGGGCATTGAAATTCCGAGGATGATTTAATTTTTAAAAAATAAAAATAATACGCATGCCAATTATTTTTCATTGGGATGAGGATCAATCATGCATACAAGGTTGGTTGGGGTCTAGTTTCAAGAGATAGATGAGTCTAGCAATTCTACTAATGAGTATAACACAATATTTACATTACAAATTTGACTTTCAACTTGAGTCATGTCTAAGAAATTGAGGATTGGAGTTCTTACCCAACATATGTCAAGGTGATGTTGAAGTTCAAAGTTGGAACATGTAGCTTGACTCATGTCAAAAATTTGTTACACATTGGGAGTTGAAGATATGAACAAACTAGTGCCAAGAGGAAAGGACAGAAGAAATCAGCCATACATTGAGGGTCACTTTTGTTATTTAAATTATCTTATTTCAAAGAATAAGATGCATTTTGAAGTATTAAAGCTCTAAAGATGCACTTAATATTTCAAGAAGAATACAAACCATGATCGGCCTCATGTTATTCACAATAAGTTAAATAAAATAGTTGGTAAAAGAGATGAGTGGCTAGTGTAAACTAGAGTTTCCATGTTAAATTTAGAAGATCACTTTTGTAAGAGTTTTATTCCTCTTTTAAACAAGCCTATTTGTAGTGTTATGAATCAGAGGAGAGTATCCTTACCCTGCTATTTTTAACTTGTCTCTACCTTCACTCTTATAGGTTGTATAATTAATAAATAGACAAACAAGGAAAATTGAGGTTAACATAAAAATTATAATAATGCATGTGTCAAATTTCTCACAAGACCTCTATCTCTAGCTATCATAAACTAACATATATTATCCTTAAACCATACACTTGCATATGAGTATTGTGGTTAGAAATAAGATAGTTTTGTAGTAGATTCTAAAATTTCTTCCTATTTTTGATATTCCACTTGCCTCTTTGCTCCTAAGAACTCAATCCTCTTTCTCATGTTCATGAGTTCACTCACATAAAAATCTAATGACCATAACAATGGATTAGTCATAGGGTTTTACAGAGTTCCACCATCTTGAGACCCTCCTTGTCTAGCCATTTTTCTTATTATAGGAGTTTCACTTTTGCTTTGTAATGAAAGATTTTTTTTGTCAAAAAAAGAAAATCTCCTTTCTCTTTCTTTTTTTACACCCTTTTATCTCACTGGTTGCCCACTAAATCAGGTATTTTAGTATTCATGTCTCTAGTTGTTTTTGGTACAATCATATTGAATCTTTTCTTTTGTGTCCACCTCATTTTTCAAGTCTATCTTCACCTCAAAATCCCTTTATACTACTTCTCATTCAAAAACACCAACCCTTCCCCTAATTCCACTAGATTTTAGATAGAGTAATATGTTGTTATTGATGTCAATCAAAGATACACCTAAATAAATAACAGAGTTTTTTGTAGATAAACTTTGACATGCTAAGGAAGAGTCTAGTCCAAGTATAGAATCATTATTGTATAATTCCACCTTGGAAATATGTTGAAGACCATGATTTAGCATTGCAGTAATCCAAAAAATAGGGAGTAAGTATTCACTACACAAAGTTGTACCATATCTTTTGAAATTCATATCCATAATGTGTATTCGTAATGAATTAGTGCTTGTATGAGATATATATCAAAGATAATGAAATTGAATTTCTAAGTAAGATGAAACAAATAAGTACACATGTAAGAAGTGATTGGTAGTGATATCCTATCAATTTGGGACACCACCCATAGTAGTAAGTCGTGAGAATTTTGGCTAAGGCATTAATAGACTATATACTAAGGCTTAGACATAATATTTTGGTCCTCACTTCCCCACTTAGCAAGGTATCATCTTGGGGTTTACAAGTTAATTTTGTTGTGCTATTGAGATTTTATTTCTAGAATTCAGGCCACGACTTCATTTGTAAACCGTAGAGTTTATTATGCATTGGACTATGCCAAGGCAGAGAAAAAGGTATCAAAATACTTGTTAAAATGCTCTATATTCCACTATACTATTTGGCCTAGTCATGTTTCCTTGATGATATTTTAATGAATGTCTAATATATATTCTATCCAAGTTCAGTATGGTGTGTTTTACTACAAGTTTAGTTTTTCATAGTGCCCAAGTGAAATATTAAAAGAGATGTATGCAAAGTTTATTAGAAAAGGGTGAAAGTGTATATATCTTGATCTACATAGTGATATTCATCTCCTTTCAATACCACAAACAACTCAAGCTTGTCTGTTAGGGTAGCTAATGAGTGATGGGTTGACTAGCCATTATTTTTCATATCTGTGTTTTGATTCCTTGTGTCCACACTACTTTGGGAATTTACATCAAGATATGTTTGGGCCTATCTGAATTTTTAACCAAAACACATTATCTTTCATGGGCTATGAGTTTTGTGGTTGACTTATGTAATGCTCTACACATTTCATCTACTGTTGAACTATATTTGATATTTTTGACACTTGCAAAGATTATTTATTGTGGCCATCTAATGAAATAATTTCATGTCTCATATGCATATCATCTTCGAGCCAACATAATTTAAATTTTGAAAATTACGGTGGATAAGTACATATATAGAATATCAAAATTGTTAGAGAAAATAAAGAAGAGTGTGCAAAGAATGTGCAAATGCTGAAGGCAGTGAGGCAGAAGTAGTTAATGGTGCAAAACCAAAAATAATTATCTACTGATTAGAGGAGTAAAACCATTAATTATATCCATTCAATTGTTCCTGAATTATTCTTTATGGTATTCTTCCTTTCTTATGTTGATGGCGTAAAAGAAGTATTTATATTTCAGGAATCTAGTGTTTCCTTGGGTTGTAGCCCTTAGAAAAAACCTGTAAAACTATTCAAATTACTGTGAGGCTAGATTTGGATAGTAGGTCCAAGTAGCTTTATCATCGCAATATTTCTCTTGTTGGGTTTTATCATGTAAATCTAGTGTTATCCTGTGCAATTGTGTTGTTGTCTCTATTATTTTAGCTTTAAATTAATACGAATATGCTTAGTTATGAGGTAAAGGTTTGAACATAATATGTTATAAAAGCTTTAAGATTTAAGATACGGATTCACTACTATGTCGTTAGGTGCTCATCAGTAGCTGACACATCGAAGGCATACTACCGGGAGGTGGCAATTGGTATCATGTAAAGACATCAATCTAGGATCTAACCCTAAACTACTCTTTATTCATAAATAAACTTAAATTTTAAATTTTAAGCATATTTTATACAAGATATAAGAAAACATCGAATATGGATATAAAAACATTCATAGATATATCATTATAATGCAAATGAATAATACAATTTTCTCACTTAGAAGTCCTTATTTCCTACTTAGGCTTCCAAATTGCCTTAAAAATATACAAGAAGATGCATCCGTTGATCTTTAGTCTGAGTCGCTTCCTTCAATCCTTTGAACACAGACGAGAACAAGAATCAAGCGCTTTTTCCACCCAACCTTGAAGCTTACACTTCCTCGGAATTCTTGGTCAATCAAGAATACTCGACCCTGCATGAATTGGTTTAACCAAAGAATTCGAAAGCAAGAGGGAATCTGGTGCATCCCTAGATAATATATGCATTTTCATTTTTCTACTTCATTCTAAGAAACAAGCATTCACTATCATACTAGGATGTGGTAGAGAGCATAAATAAGGAATTTCCATAATTTTCTACGGATAATTTAAATAATAACTCAGCCAAGTATAATGCCATGCACAACAAAATAATAGTTGGAAAAAGCAACTATTCTCCCTAAAAATATCCACATTCGGCACCCACCCCGAAAGGTAATTTTCTAACTCAAGCTTAACCCTAGCTTGGTTCCCTCAAACACAAATTCAATTGAGAATACAATCTTTCTTTTTAAACAAAAATAGAGATGTCATTTTCCTTACTAATCATTACCTGTCTAATATATCTATTGAAGACAATCTTTCATATTTTGGAAAACGATAAACTTTCATAAGCAATAATCTCATAATCAATCTTTCAACTAAATAAGGTACATGAAAAAGAAGGTTTTATACATGTATGAATTTAATCTCATATATAACCAAAAAGTATGCAAACACATTCTTAAAATAGAATTAGAACTAATTATTTTGGATAAAATATGTTATTAACAATTAGTTAACATCTTTTTCTCTATATTCTTTTCTTCTATTCTAAAATGATTTACAATGCATTTCTAATAGGATAATGACATATGAAACAAATTTGGATGATCATACCTAATATCTAAAGCTTCTAATTCTATACATTCTCATACCAAATAATAACAAATAATAACCATAAACAAGGAATTCTGACCTCTTGTAAACTTGGTCCGGTTTGTACGACCTTGACGTTCTTTCATCAAATAGTTCCTCGCCTTCTTCGCAAGTCTCTCTCAAAACTATTCCTATCAAATCTATCTCTATTCTATTTATCTCTTCGATATTATCAAAGTATCTTCTCCTCTACTCTATCATTCTCTTCTTGATTCTCTCGTCCTTTCTTGCTAGTGAAGAAAAGATGATCCTTTCTTCTATCTTCTCCCTCTATTTATCTAATTTTCCCTAAGATTACTCCTTTATTAAG